>NW_026000229.1:29866286-29927841 GCF_001458135.2 Marmota marmota marmota | reverse complement strand
GCCAGAATTTTATTGAGGATTTTTGCATCTAGGTTCATTAGAGATATTGGTCTGTAGTTTTCTTTCTTTGAAGTGTCTTTGTCTGGTTTAGGTATCAGGGTGATGTTGGCCTCGTAGAATGAATTTGGAAGTTCTCCCTCTTTTTCTATTTCCTGAAGTAGCTTGAAAAGTATTGGTATTAGTTCCTCTTTAAAGGTTTTGTAAAACTCTGCTGTATACCCATCCGGTCCTGGGCTTTTCTTAGTTGGTAGTCTTTTGATGGTTTCTTCTATTTCCTCAATTGATATTGGTCTGTTTAGGTTGTCTATATCCTCCTGCCTAAGTCAAATTTTAAACGATAAATTTGTGATGAAAAATTTTATGAAGAAAACTAAGTACAAATGGCTTTACTAGTAAATTCTATCAATATTTTAAGAAATCATGCAATTGTACACACATTCTTGCAGAAAACAGAGAAAGGAGGAACAATTTCTAGCTCATTTTATTTTTTGTTCTTCTGTATGTAACATGTCTCTTTTCTCTGGCTGCTTTTAAGAAAATTATCTTTATTACCATATTCAACAGTTAATGGGATTGTGTTATCCCTCTTTCCCTATATCCTACCCTTTTTCTTTCTTTCCTCAGCCTGGTTTTGGTTTGTTGAACTTTTAAATCTGTACATTTATGGTTTTCACCAAATTTGGATAATTATCTAATATTCTCTATTCAGTTTTTTCTTCAGTCTCTCTTTTTCCTTTTAGGACTCCAGTTGTATTATTTTTAGATAGCTGGAGCCTATAAACCTACAACTTTTTTTTTATTTCTGTGCTTCATTTTGGATAGTTTCAAAATCATGTCTTCAAGTTCACTGAGCTTTTCTTCAGGAAATGCTAATCTGTTACTGAGTCTAGCTAGTGAAGTTTTAATTTCAGACATTGTTTCTCTGTGTATCTCCTCATTCTCTTAATATCTTCCCTAAAAATCCAACTTCTTGGTTTCCATAAATTCTGACAGTTGTCTCTTCAATTCAGCAAGAATTATGTGTTCTACTTGGTTTTCTGCCTTGCTGTGCCATGTTTTAGAAAGCATTTCAGGAAGAATATTGAAAGGATTGTAGGACTCATTTCACTTTTCTCTTAGAAAGTTTAGTCCTGAGTTCCTTATTATCCAATATGTTTAAACAGTAGTTCCCTATATTCCAATTTTCTACAATGTTTATTGTGGGAGGCCAACCTTACAGGTGACTGAGTTACACTCCCCAGCTGGGTGCTGAGGCACTCTGTCACAGAAATGGGTGTGTCTTGCTACAGCCCCATGGGTGAAGCTATGCTCACCTGTTCCTTTGTAATATAACCCCTTGCCCTGTTTAGGATAGAATCTTCCATGGAAGTGCCTTGTGTGTGTCCCCTCCTCTTACTGTGCCCTTGGGTGTGGCCTACCCAGGTGTCAGTCAACCTGCTGACAGTGGACATCATGAAGATAGACTCAGCCCCCTGAAACATGACCCCTTGCCTCATTTGAATAGCTTCTCCTCAATAAAAGGGGTCAGTGCGTGCTCTCTCTCTCTCTTTCTGCGGACCCTTAAGGTCAGAGGAGCCGTCACAGCAACCCCAAAGAAAAAGGTATTTGTGTCTCTTGTGTGGTTATTTCATGCAGCCCAGTTAGCCCAGTTTAGCTAGAGTGACCCCTGAGCCTTTTAGTCTCGAGAACAGAAACCCGGCAGTTTATGGTTGTAAAACAAAACTTTTACTTTTTCTTGTTTAGTTTTAAGAATTCTTTGTATATTTTGGACAACAGTACTTTATAAAATATGTCTTTTGCATATATTGTTACCCAGGATATGATTTGGATCTTGAATGTCTCCTGGAAGCCCATGTACTTTTCTTTTTCCTTTATTTTCTTTTAGTACTGGGGATTGAATCCAAGACCTTGTGTTTTAAGTTTCATGTTTTGATAGTGTGATCCCCAATACACCAAGGTCCAGAAGTGGGGCTTTTAGTTATCATCATTGGATTAACCATTGGATTAATCCAGCAAGTGAATTTTCCAGCAAGTAGATTAATCCATTGATAGGTGAATGGCCTTCTGAGTAGTAATTATAGGTAAGTGGGACATGGCTGGAGCAGGTGGGTCACTGGGGGCATGCTCTTGGGGAATACATCTTGTTTCTGAATCCTCACCACTTGTTCTCTTTCTCTCATCTCTCTCCCTGCTTCTTGGTTGCCATGTGCTAAGCAGCTTTCTTTCACCACATCCTTCTGCCATGATGTTTCTGCCCAGCTAATCATAGACGAAGACTTCTGAAACCATGAGCTAAAATAAACCTTTCCTTCTCTAAGTTGTTCTTTTCAGGTATTTTGGTCACAGTAAAGAGCTGACTTACACACCCAATCTTCTTCTCATTCTCTTGATAGTATCTTTCTCAGAGCAGAAGCTTAAAGTTTTAAGTTTTTTTTAAAGGAGAGAGAGAAAGAGAGAGAGAGAGAGAGAAAGAGATATTGAGAGAGAGAGAGAATATCTTTTTTGTAGATGGACACAACACAATGCCTTTTTTAATTTTTATGTGGTGCTGAGAATCGAACCTGGGTTCCACCTGTGCTAGGTGAGTGCTCTACCGCTGAGCCACAATCCCAGCTCAAAAGTTTTAAGTTTTAATGAACTCTGTCAATTCATGGATCACGCCTTTGGTGTTATAACTAAATAAAAAAAATCATCACCAAAACCAAAGTTATCTAGGTTTTCTCCTATCTCATAGGATTTTTACACTTTTACATTTTGTTTCAGTCTATTGTGCATTTGAGTTAATTTTTGAGAGGGTGTAAGGTCTGTGTCTAGATTTTGCTTTTTTCCCCCCCTCATGTGGGTATCCAGTTGTTCTAACACTATGTGTAGTAGATTATCTTTTCTTCATTGTATTATGTTTGCTCCTTTGTCAAGGATCAGTTGACTATTACTAGTGTAGGTCTATTTCTGAGATCTCTACTTCTTTGTGAATACTGTCTTGATTAATATTATTTTATAGTAAATCTTAAAGTCAGGTTTTATTGGTTCTTATAGTTTACTTTAAATACTGATTTTATATCCAGCAATGAAATGCACATATTAATTTTAATAGTGTAACAGTGTATGAAGATTCTTTTGGACTTTGTAAAAATCGAATTATATTGTCTGCCAGTAATGGTGGTTCTTGCTTTTCTTTCTTATAGCTTTTCTTTCCTTTTCTTGATAGACTTCACTGAATAAGGACCTCTTATAATACTGAATAGAAGTGGCAATACAATAATAACTATATTTATTCAGTTCCCAATATTTAGTGGAAATTTTTAACATATTAACATAATTATATTATTCACTATAGGTATTTTTGCAGAGTAAGGACATTCTCTTCTAGTCCTAAAATGCTCATGAGTTTTAACATGAATGCTATTACACATATAAATGATTTTTCAACACCTACTGAGATAATCATACTTTAATGGTATGGTGAATTATATTGATAGATTTCCAAATGTAAAACCAATGTAGAATTCCCAGAATACACCCTACTTGGTCATAGTGTATTCTCTTTTTAAAGTATATTGCTTACTGTGATTTGCACCTATTTTTTTAGAGTCTCTGAAAGTATTTCTACATTGACTAGTTAGTGTAATAAACTACCCTAAACTCAATGGCTTATAACTTTTCCCACATATGTTTGTAGATTGATTTTATATTTACTTGACCTAGAATAGCCTCCCATCTGAGTGGCTGTGCTTCTCTTGTAGGTTTCTGACCTCTGCTTTTAGCTCGGCCTCAACTGTTTCTTGATTCTCTTGGAACCAGCAGGTTAGCTGGAAGAAGCTCTTCTTTTTCATAATGATGGCAGAGGCACAGTGGAAAGGCTCCATTGTGTAAACACATTTCAAGCTCCTCTTTGCATCTTATCTGCTAATGTCCCATTGGCCATAGTAAGTCATGTGGATAAATCCAGAGCCAAAGTATGGGGAAATATATTCTGCTTATGAAGGTGGGAGGTACTACAATGTCATAAGACAAAAGGCATGCATCCAAAAGGAATGGAGAATTGGGGCTAATAATAAAAGCTACCACATTATTTATAAAAATATTTGCCTGAAAATTTCTTTCTTACAATGTCCTCATGAGAACTGGCGATAAAGGTTGTCCTGGCCTAAAATAAAGGAACAAATAGAAACAAAATTGGAAAAGCCTCCATTTTCCCCCCTATTCTCTAAAAGAATATGGAAATCTAAAAGATGAGTACTACCTTTTCCTTCCCACCTTAAATATTTGGTGGACCTTGATGTTGATGTTACTTAACCTGAAATTATGGGAAATTTTTAAATTAAGGATATTGTTGTGGATTCAAATGTATCTTTCATTCACTTACTTGTTAAAGCTCTAACCCTCAATGGGATTGTAACCTGAAGATGGGGCTTTGAGGAGATAAAGTTAAATGAGTTCTGAAGAGTGGGTCCCTAATCTAATAGAACTGCTGTCCTTATAAGAAGGCACACCAGAGCCTACCCATGTTCTCTTCCTTCCTTCTCCCCTACCCCACGTATACATAAGGAAGAGACCATAAAAGGACATGGTGAAAAGGCAATCAGTGATCTTTAAGACAAGAAGAGAGGACTCAACAGAAACCAATCCTGAAGACACCTTCATCTTTTTGGCCTCCAGAAATGTGATAAAATAATTTCTAGAGGCTGGGGTTGTGGCTTAGTGGTAGAGCACTTGTCTAGCATGTGTGATGCACTGGGTTCGATTCTCAGCACCACATATAAATAAATTTTAAAAAATTCATCAAAAACTAATAAAAATATTTAAAAGATAATAATGTCTATTGTTTAAAGCATCTTGTCTGTGGTAAAGAATTGAAGCTAATAATAAAAGTTCATAACCTGAGCAGACAAATACAGATACAATTTATCAATTTCAATATAATTCACATAGTCTATTACTTCTTACATCAGTTTTGGTAAAGTATCTTTCATGAAAGTAAAACGTCAAATATTTTGTCACAAATATTCTTTTCTTAACATTCTATGTTTTACTCTCTGTAAGTTCTTTGGTGATGTTTCACTTTTCATTTCTGATATCAGTAGTTTGAATTTTATTTTTCCTGGACAGTCTATCTTAAGTTGTATCAATTTTATCTATCTGTTCAAAGAACAAATTTTGGCCTTATTTCTTTTCTCTCTACTGCACATTTATTTTTAATGCACTGATTTCCCCTTTTATCTTCCTGAGTTGTTTTCCTCTGCAGATGCTTGAGAAACTCTCAGTGCTAAACCTTGCACTATTATGAAGTTGTTGGTGTAACAATCCATTTAGATACAATGATATTCCATTACCACTTTAATCTTTGGTCTTTAATATTAACATAATGCTAAAGCACTTTAATACTCATTATTCAGTATGACTAGAAAGTCAAAGATTACTAGATATTTAGGAATAAATATAAAAGCAAAAGATTAAAAAGTAAAAATAAAATCTGAGAAAAATACAATGTGGATAACAAAGTAAATTTTAAAAAGGTGTTTAAGATTAGAGAGCTAACAGATAATGTAACCCTGATACCAAAATAGTGTGTTAAAATGGATAAAGAATAAGAAAAAAATAAAGTATGAATATAATGGTATAAATTAAATAGTCAATAAAAACTTCATGTGGAAAAAAAATGAATCTAGATACTAGGAAAAAAAACATGTTAAGAAAAACAAGAATCAGAAAGAAGACTTTAGATGATTATTCCAAGAAAATGGCTTTCAACCTATAAATTTAAATATAGACAGATAATATTTATGTTTGTGGTATTTTTCACATCTGCAAAGTACTAAAAAAATCATCACTTTCCCCATATTAGTTTCATATAACTGCTATAATAAATTGCTTTAAACTTAGTAGTTTAAACAATATGAATTTTTAACTTAGTTTCAGAGGTCTGAAGTCTGAAATGGGTCAGCAGGGCTATGCTCCTTCTAGAAGATCTAGGGCAGAATCTGTTTCCTTCTCTTTTCCAGCTTTTAGCCATTACCTACAGTCCTCTGCTCACAGTTGTTTCTTCTAACTTTAAAGCCAAGAGTGTAGAATATTTTCCCATCTCTGACATCTTTCTCCCTCCTTTAAAGCCTGGTAATCCAAGGTAGTTTTTCTATTTCAGTATCTTTAATGTAATTACTGATAAAGTTCCTCTTGCCAAGGGTATAAAAACTAGGATATGAACTTATTGGAAGGGGGTACATAACTTTGTCTCCTAACTCCCATTACATTATTTCAGAAATGTATTAGAAAATGTTTTTCACAAAAACAAATGTTTAAACAAAGAAAAAAAGGTACAAGTGATCCAACAGAGGACAGTAGTTTTGGATTAGTGAAAGTTACTCATCTTGCATGGACTAATGGTGGTAATACTGTACAATGAATAGATGTAAGGAAAAAAATATCTGCTATAGCGATGTATTGTGCTTTATCATTTTGGCTGTGTTTAAGGACAGATTACTAATCATTACATAAAAAGTAAATTATTAAGGAAAGTAAAATCTTATATTAAAAGTCAATGTGATCACAGTATACTATGTGACATTGGATTGAATATTTACTTAAACATAATAGAGGTAACACTAACTTTTTACTTAACAAAAAATTATCAATCAATATTTTGAGATGAGGGGACAGGAAGAATGTGTGGATAGGGAGAGAGTGACTGTTCATTACTTGGGGGTGATGTCAAGAAAGAACTAACTATATCATTTTCCTCCACAGGAGAAAGACAATGGATAATGTCTAAATTTGAAAAACAAGAAACTGCAGTATATTAAGACAGGTAGAGTAATATCAGAAGAATTATTCAAAATATTTCAAAGCAATTTCCTTTGGAGATAATAACTGAGAACACAGTGGTGAACTATTAGTAATTATCAATATTTATGTTTTTCTATATTTCCCAGTCTCTCTTGTATTTCATGTCGGGGCAGTAGGATCAAATTCTGGCCAAATTGATATATCCAATTTTTAGGGCTAACTTCGATAATTTTCATCATTCCTCTTTCTTCTTTTCTTCATTTCCTCCCACCCCGACTTTGTGATACTGGGTATTGAATCAAGGATGCTTGCTAGGCCCATGCTGTATCACTGAGCAACATACCCATCCTTTAAAATTTTATTTTATTTTGAGACAGGGTCTCACTAAGTTGACCATGCTGGCCTTGAATTTACAACTGTCCTGCCTCAGCCTCCCAAGTACCTTGGAAGCAGCTGGGAGTATAGGTGCCTACTACCACACCTGGCTTTCATTCTTATCAATAAGCTATGGACCCCAAATCCTAGGAGGCAGCAGAACCTCTCTACCAAAAGAAAAAAAAAGTAAAGCCTGTGTCCTTGAGTATAACAGTTCATCTGACTAGGGACATTCACAATGGCTCTTTTGTTAGACATTTTTTTTTTTATATTGAGCCTCTGATATTTTGGGGTCTTTTGTTATAGCAGTAAATTCAGTATGTTGGTTTAACAAAAATTGGTCACAAATTCTTTGACCATCTTTTGAGAAGTGAGTTTTGTCTTCTCCCCTATAATCTGGAAAGGACTCATTTCTGTTACTTTTTGAGGGTAAGTTGAAATAAGGAAGGAAAGAAAGGAAAGGAAGGAAAAAGAAGGTAAAGGAAGGGAAGGGAAGGGAAGGGAGGAAGGAAGAAACATTTCTTTTTGGAGCTCTGGGCCTATTAATAAGTCTGTGAGGAAGCCCAGCACATGTTATAAACAGGACCTCTGCTAGTATGCAGACTTCTCAGTTGAGTTACCAGAGAAAAGTTGATCCACTGTGCTCCACTGACTGTGTAATTTATGAAAATGATAAAATGATTGTTTTAGGCTACTATATTTTCCAGTAATTTATACACAGACATAGCAACCCAGTATTCTAGTAAATAGTATCATTTTCTTTTTAATTTGTATAACTGAACTGCTTTGGTAAGAGTTGGTTTCAAAAAGAAAATACTTGTGAATTATTTATTCCTGGCTTAGAGACTTTTCACCATTGCTGCTTTCTCTAACCAGAAAGTTCATCTTTCTCCCTAAATTAGTGGCTTTCAAACTCTTCAGATACTATACAACAAGAAATACACTTTATTTATATAAACAACCTAGTGTGTGTGTGTGTGTGTATATATATATATATATGGCTCTATAAAGCAATACTTTACTAAGTTCCATGCACTGACATTTCTACTCTGTTTTATTATTTCATTATTTAAAAAGTGAAAGAGATTTTCTTTATTACAAATGTGTCAAGACCTGTACCAATGGGTCCTATACAATCCCCTTTCCAGCTGGAAAACAGTGCTCTAAATAATAACCATTCTTTGAAGCCTTACCCAAATCCAATCAATGAGCCTTCATTGACTACCCTATTCTGAGCTTTTCTGAAATCCCTATCATATTGTATTTTCTGTACGATTCATACTTTACATCGTAAACATATCCAGCATATCCAGGGCAAAGCTCTGTCCCTTATCTCTGACTTGCTCAATTCATAGTATACTACTTAATAAATACATTGCTCAATATTTGACTATTGTGCTTCTGAATCTTACAATCGGCAACATGCACTTCTTCAGTTAGAATTTCTTTAATGTGGGGCATGGAAAAATGGTTTAATAACATATTAACTTCAAATCCGAAAAAGGCTAAGTGTACCAACTCTGTTTACATGTTTTTATGCAAGCCAATTCATCAATATACAAACTTTTTCTAATAACTATTCAGCAGACGAAATGTTATCTTGATACAGTCACAGAAAAGTAATTGAACTAAATTCTCATGAGTAAAATGTTCTGGGGATTGATAAAGTGGAAAGTGCTCTTGGGGATCAGCATTTCTTTACAACTCACTGCAACTAAGGCTTGAATGTGTACTTCGAGAACTTCTCCAGTTTTGTGGCACCGCCCAGACTCAGAAGGAAACTGTGAGTCTGGCGATTCCGAGACCAGGCCACGGATGTCCCGGCCTTGTTCTCTGCTGGAGTCTCCCGGAACAAAAGTTACGCCGCCTTGAGAGGCTTGAGTGACTGGGCGGGATTTCCCGTCCAACTCGGCCTGGCTCTCGGCGCGGTAGGTACCTCCGCTCTGGGGCAGGCGTGGCGCTCAGCTCCAGCAACGGCTAGGCTCCGCCCTCTGGTGTCTCCTGGAAAGCGCTCCGCTGGGTCCGCGCGCGATCACTGCCCGGAGCGCGCCTCGGCCTTGGGCGGAGCGGAAGACGCGTGGAGCCGTGAGAGGACTCGCGGGTTGTGCAGGTCTGCATCCCTCTGCTATCCCGGTGCTGGTCTCTGCGCGTGTCTAGAGACTAGTGGTATGGCCTGAGCCTTGCGGCCGTGGGAAGTGAACCTTCCTTGTCAGGACCCTCGCAGAGGTTGTGCTGGGTGTCACTTGTGAGGAGGACTTTGGTCCCTGCGCGGGCGCTTGAGAGTCTTGAGGGACCTTTGGGGAAAAAGACTTCCCAATTTTTCCGCAGAACAAAACAAAAAATCCTCCCCCAACACGATGCTTTCTTTCCCTCTATCATGTCTATCGTGGCAAAGTCAGTCCTCTAAGGACCCCATCCTTTAATTTTTAGTCTCTGGAGGGGTTTGCGGGAAATTGGTAGTCGTGGTTCTTCCTTAAAACAGACACAGGGATACTTACGTCATACAGTGTATTTAAAATCTTAAGATTATGGTTACATAATAAGCATAGGGAGGCGTTTGATTCATTTGTCTAAATTCTTTTTTGGGTATGTAAGGCATATAAGGAAGTCTGTGTTCACGTGCCAGTTCCATGGAGTTGAATGATAAAATCAGTACTTAAGATAGCAACATGTAAGAACTATTTATGATTGGACCCCATCTACTTTGAAAAACTTAAGACAGTGTGCCTACTGTATGTTGGATGCTGTGTAAGGAGCCATTAGTCCTGTATAAAAAACCGTGGTATCTTGGATTAAAAAAAAAAAAAAAAATGTTGAACTTGTACATATTATGTGACCAGTTCTTGAAAATACTCCAGAAAGAAAAAAAAAAAAAAAATTGAAGTGAGTTTAATCCAGTACGGAAATGGTCCACAACAAAGTACAGGGGAATTTTAGATAATGTTCTATTGGGAAGCCAGTCAGCTTAGAATAATGGAAAAGCTAGGAGCTTTTAACATTATTTTTTTGTGTGTGTGGGAGAGGGAGTGGGGAAAAAAGTTGCCAGGCTGCTGTTTGTACAGGCTGCAGATGGCTTACAGAGGTAGTTTGCCAGGTAATTCAGTAATGAGATGAGATACATATTGTATACCTTTTTCTCAGAATGATTTTGATTGAGTTAACAAATATTTGTTGATTATCTCCTGTTACATAAGAATCAGGAATATCTGATATCAGGAAAGAATTCTGCTTTTGCAGAGTTGAATGTTAGGAGTGAATCTTCTCTGAAAGGTTGCTTCTAAATTAAGTACATTTTTCTGTGTCAAATATGTGGAACTAATTATAAGTTTTAAGAGGTAAACAGGTGTAAGAGATTGCCCTACCTCACATATAACTTGATAAGAAACTGAGTTAGTGTCCTGACTTTGAGTCTGAAAATAGAAAGTTATGTGAAAGGTAGAAATGGTGCAATTTGGTGAGTTTAATTAGTTTTTTGGGAAATAAAAGGAGGAGTGAAAACATTCCTTTTTTCAGCTTGAGTTACAGAATGGTGGATATACCATCAGGTATTTGTTAGTTTCTTAGGAATACTCATTGTGTTTTATCTTTAATCTCCACAACTCCAGTTACATTTCTCCAAATATCTTTGATATTAGCAAGTATGTTTTGAAGGTTTTGAATAGTCATGTTTGCAACAAACTATTTGAACACATTTAAAGTAGGCTACTGGCTAGGTCAGAGTATATTTCCAATCATATGGTTTCAGAGACCTTTGGAGGAAGCTCTTCATGATTTACAACCTCTTAGCCTTTTTTTATGTGGCTACTTCAGCCACAGATGAGAGTGTGTTGATGAGACACTGTAAAGAGCCAGAAATATTTTCCTTTCACTATCTCAGATATTTCTGTTGTTTGATTTTTGTAGAGAAAAAAAAAAAAACATTTTGTAGAGATAACCATAATATCTACTTGGTTATGTGGGTGGAAAGTTAGTGACATTCAGGGTTATATTTCTGAGACATCTCAAGAGAGTGTACATTGTGAGCTCTGGAATATCTGCAAATAATTTTCTGTTGAATATCGGGCAATTATGTTGAATTTCATAGCATCCACAGGAATTGGATTCTTCAACCCCACTATGTCTGGGCCAAGCTGTTTGACAGCACATGTGCACATGTATACCCAGAATTAGTCCAGTCCCTTTTTTTGGTAAGGCCTTGATTTGGATAACTCAGAATGCTTAGTCTTAAAATGCTTTTCAGAAGGTACCTCAGGTGACACCAGAACAAACCCAGACTGACAGGGTGTAGACAAAACATAATTAGCATCCTGAATGCAGCAAGGCTGTACTGGATGGCTTGTGATTATAGAAACTTTGTTGGCTGACTGTAGTTCTCATTTCTGGGGACTTAGAGGATCTCTTCCCAAACTTTTAATGCTGCTTCTGTCCCTAGATTAAATTTTTTATCTTAAGGTTTTGTTTTTTCCTTCCCTTAATCTGTAGGTGGACTCTGTAAAACATCTGAAAATGTATAGAAAATATTTGGTTCCATATGTACATTTTCTAGAGATAAACAAGATTTTCATGTGATTGCTAATTTCTTCTGAGACTCAAAAAAGAAAAGGGTAGTGTCTAAATATCTCATATTCTTACTAGTTGTTAAAGCATGTTCACTAAAAAGCCACTTTTAGGAAGGTGATTTGGAGTGGCATTCGAAGTAGATGTATTCTATTTGCTCATTCTAAAAATCACCTTTGCTGAGCAACCTCAGATATAAATCTGTGCCTATCAGTACATGGCAGAAATATCTACTATGCATATTTTGGTTTTTCCCTGGGATACATTTGGCAAGTGTGTTTTCCTTTTCCTTCAGTGACTACCAGCATTCTTTTTTTTTTCTTTTTTTTTTTTAACATACCTTTGAGTCTCAAGCTCACTGAGATTTACAATCTAAAAAGAAACTCTCAATGAATAATTAAAATTAGTGTCACATACTTCTTGATGGCAAATTATGTTGTATATTTATTCTTCTCTGGACTTCTTGTTCACATTTTCTTTAGGAGGCCACAGCTAGTTTCCTGTTAGGAATTATAACATTTCTCCTGTTACTGTTTGTACTCAACAGTGCCTGGAGTTTCATAAACACCACAATGCCATATAGCTTTATAGTAAGAGAATCATTTTACAACTGTGGAATGCATATCAAATTAACAGGGCCCAGTCTTTCTTCTCCTTTGAAAGATATCTTGCATCCAGAGTATGCAATTTTGGCAGCCATCATGCTTCCGTGAAGAATACACAAGTGGGAAACTTATTTTACTATTTTATCTTCGATACTCAGGAATTTGAATGCTGTATAATTTTAGAAAACAGTAGAAATTCTTTGAGTGGACAATGTTAATCAAATGGTACTCTGTAAAATTTAAATTTTAATATAGTTTATTTCACCTTATAGAATATTTTATAAATAACTGATAATAGATGTCTCTCTGTATAGTGGTTATGTTATATGTGCTTTAAGTTGTAGAGGAATGTATCTTTTAGAACATATATGTATTAGGAAATACAAAGTGTCTTTCTTGTTTTTCCTCTACTCTCACACCATAATCAAAACAGAAAACTCCTGTGACCTCAAAAGGTATAGAGATTTCTCCCCATCCAGCAAGTCTGCAGTGGATACTAACTGGGTATCCTCTAATTTAATTCAATTGAACACTACTTGAAGATAATGTCAGATTCCACAGAGTGAGGGCTCTGTCCCCAAGGAAGATCCAGTTTCAGACACAGTTGCAAGTTTGGGCCCCAGAACTTCTTACTCACCAGCTATAAATTGAGATTCTCACAGCCCCCTCCTCAAACTTGATTAATTTATTAGAATGGCTCACAGAATTCATAGAAATACTGTACTAACTTTTGCTGTTTTTTAAATAAAGGATATTTTAAAGTATACAAATATGCAGCCAATGAAGTGATACACAGGGAAAGGTCTGAGTAGTTCCTAATGCAAGATCTTTATCCATGTGGAAGAGCTGAGGTGGGCCTCCTGGCTTGTGGATGAGTCCTCATTCACCTTTCTGGGAACCTCCAAGTGTTTAGCTATCCAGAAACTCCCAAACCCTGTGCCTTTGGATTTTTAAGGAGACTATATTGTATAGGCATAATTGCTAATAGACTGGATGGGGAACTCAGTAAGTCCTTCTATTAGATTCTTTGGCCTTCCTTCCTCCATGGGTTAGAATCCTTTCTGAAATCCTGAGTCTTATCATTCACAATCAGACAAGGTGGGTATGAAAATTTAAGATTAGAGTTTCTGTGATCTGCTGGGAAGAAGGGGAAAGAGTTACGAGCCAGGAATTGTGGATAGAAATATTTGTATATACATACACACATACTTAATTATATTATAATACCCAACAAAATTTTACTGATATTTTCATTAGAGTCCAGGATGAGATTTAGGGACATGATATTATGCAGTGTCAATTCAACGTCAGTGTAGAGTTGAATATATTCCTGGTTGATACAAGGATATGAAACCACTGAATTCTTAATATTTATAAAACAAAATTTCCATCTCTGGAACAAAAAGGGAGCTAGAAAATTGATTGTCAGTGCCTAAACTTTATATTTGAAATATTTTTTTAGGATAGCATCTTTCTATTTTTATGGAAGGAAGGACCTAAAGATATAACTGTAATTTGCTATTGTGAGTTTATTGCTTTTGCTTTTTAATTTTATGTTTTAAAGTATGCCAATTCAGTGGCTTTAAAACTTGTTAATATTTCTTAATAAGTACTAACACCAGCATACAATTGTGAATTAAACTGAGTAATTTTCTTTGTGGAAACTGTAAAATATTTCCTGTTTTAACTTGCACCTTTCAACTTTTTTATTCACAGTGCACCTATGATGTGTTTTAGAAGTAGATGTTAAACTTCAGTTTGAAGGAAGAATGTCTCTCAATCCATCTGTATTTCTTAAAGAAATCGAAGAACATAATTCAAAATTTGTGGAAACAAACAAAACTACTTCCATAGCTTCAGAAAATCCCCTTCAAAACTTATGCTTAGCGTCTCAAGAAGTTCTTCAAAAAGCTCAGCAAAGTGGGAGATCAAAGTGTCTCAAATGTGGTGGTTCAAGGATGTTTTACTGCTATACATGTTATGTCCCAGTTGAAAATGTACCTATTGAACAGATTCCACTTGTGAAGGTTGGTAAGATATTTAATTGTTTGAAAGTAGGAAAATAGATTTTCAAAAGATGTTTCATATGTGCTGGTTCTAATGTAATTGATAAGCTGGATAAATAATGTCATTATGAAAACAATCTTTTTAATGAAAATTCAAACTGCCCTCTGGTAAACACAATTATTGTTAATACTGTCCCCTCAATTATTTAAGATATATCTTCCTATAAAATATGTGAATATAGAACTCAAACATCTATTTCTATAATTTGATCTGTTTTTGTGCTGTTCATAGCATCAGAAATCTTAGACTTATTCATTGAGAACTAACAGTACCTGGATTGGGTTCTGGGGTCACAAATTTTGCATATTGTCTGATATTTAAATAATTTAGTCCATAAGACTTTCCCTTTTTATTGTGTGATTTATAAATTAGGTTAGGCACAAGATTTTCAAAATTCATTAATGAGAGTCATGTATCCTTGCTATAAATTGTATCCTTCAAGATAGCCAGGTGGTCAAAAATATTGGCTTTTGGAATATTCAACTCATCAATCATATAATGAAGTCAGTTTTATTAATAATAGAATTAAAAATACTTTGTTATGATCTGCTTTCTATTTTTTTCCCTTTCTATTCTCTTCCTTCTTTACCTGGGTTAAGATAATGCTGACCTGGTACTCAGAGATCCTGGGGAAAGGGAATATAGTGTCAGCTGAGACTGAGCTTCATGAGGAAAGTCTGATGTAGAGGTCAGCCAGAAGTAGACTGATGTAAAATCATTTGTGAACTGCCTACTTAAATGGTAAATTTTCTATAAATAGAAGTTGGTTTGATGATTGAAGCAATTGACTCTAATGTATAATTGATCCCTGGGCCTAAGTGGGAAGGGTAGCAGATAATGGTGTTTGAAACCCTAACTGAAAACTATTTAAAGTACTTATTTATGGGCTAAGGTCTTTTTGGTGTATGTTATTTACATAATTGTCCAGAAAAAAAAGTTATGTATGAAATTGGGCCTACCTCGTAGTGTGCAGCAACTGCTACTTTTAAAAAGCTTTGGAAATAATGATACAACAATATGGATGAATCTCAAAATAATTAATCTCAGTTAAAGAGGGAAGATGAGGAATACTTACTGTATGATTTAATTTATTTCAAAATTATAGAAAAGTAAACCAATCTAAAGTGACATCTAGATTACCTGATGATTGGGAGTGTAGTAGTTGAGGAAGAGGGGGAGAAACAGAAGACTTTTGGTAGTAGCAAATCATTATCTTGATTGTGGCAATTGCTTCACAGGTATAATATACATTAAAATTATTAGAATTGTAACTTTGTTTAAAATGTGTAGTTTAAAATACAAGAAAAATAGTTTTTATTTCAGAGCAAATTCCTAGAATCTTGCCTGTTTAGTATGGAATGGGCACTTGAAGATGGTAGGAAATTTGTTTTTAAATAGCATTTTAAAACGTCTTTTAAATTCTGAAGTAAAGAACCCATCTCAGGAGGGGTTCTTATATACATAATGGGGAAGATGTAGCTTACATTTTCATGGTTATGGCTGAATACATGATGTGTATAGGCATTATAAAGAGAGCTAAACCAAATAAATCAAAGTAAAATAATGAAAATCTCTAACCCAAGAAATCCTAGATAGTATATTTTTGTCTAGAGGCAGGTGTAATCCATAACAAAATGAACAGTAGGGGAAGGTAGGCAAGGTGATTTTGAAGAAAGTTATTTGTGATAGAAAGATTACATCTCTTAGACCTATTACTGTTTTTCTAGTTGATAGTTATGTATGCTGTTAAAATGTACTGCTGAAAATCACAACATTCAAAACAGAGGATACCTTTGGCTTGAGAGGATCTGTAAGGAACAGAATTTCAGCTTGATTTTTAAATCTTAAGTATTGTTCAACATTGCATTTCCTTTAAAAATAGCATAAAATAAACAAACCTAGAGTTTATAGGAATTATAAAAAATATTCTTGGCAAAAATACTGAAATATGAGGAATTGGACTCATTACCCATATAAATTAAGTAAAATAACACTAGATCTTTGTTTTAGGAGCAGATTGTATGTTAAATGAGTTGAAAATATTTGATCTATAATATGATTAACAATATTGAGGAAGAAATTTGTGTTTGTTTTGTTTTGACTTTCACCATTCTTAATATTCTGATTTAGAAAAATATGATTATAGAAACTTAGTGTGAACTTCCTGTTTTATAGACTTTTTATTAACATAAAAATTATAATTTTTATATTTGTTTTGTTCATTTGTCTTTTTTTCCCTTCACTTTAGCTTCCATTGAAGATCGACATCATTAAACATCCAAATGAAACAGATGGCAAAAGTACTGCAATACATGCAAAACTCTTAGCACCTGAATTTGTGAACATTTACACATACCCTTGTATTCCAGAGTATGAGGAAAAACACCATGAAGTAGGAAGCTTATTTTTTACAACTCTTTGTATTAAATATAAAAATTAATTTTAAACACCAGTTGCTTTTCTGAACTAACTTAAACACAATTTAATATTTTTCTTAATAATCTAGTGTTATGCTCATATAACATTAAACAACATGTAGTTTATTTCATTGGTATCTTCACAGGTCAAGTGATCCTAAACTATTATGCTTTTTGGAATCTTCTGCTAAATTTTCATAGTTTTTCTATCTTATTTCTTTAGGGTTTTACTCTTTGCCAATATTACAATGCCTGCTTTTTCTTTCTTCTCTCATCATTTTCCCATCTCTAATACAGCATGTAGCTGGTCTAATTTGATACCAAATTAGAAATGTTGTTGGAGTATCTCTGTAAGAAGAAAAGAAAGACTGAGATAGAAGGTTTTTCATGAATTTTTTCTAAAATAAAAGCTTAGTACATAGCTTTTGTAATATGTCTTGACTGCTCAGATGTTTCCTTGTTCATGTCTAGATTCTCAATTGGTTTTCACATAGTTTATATTATTATACTAGTGGGATATTACTGGTCTTATAATAAATAGGTCTCAGAAATTAGGCCTTGGGTACTTTTGAAAGAAGCATTAAACTCTTTAGGTTTCCTGGGGGCCATTGTGAGTGTGGCTAACCTAGAAACAAAATTAAAAATTTATATATTCATTTGTTTCAGAAAGAACTTGGTTTTCTTATCAATTTATATATGTTTTGACTGAATTTATTTACTAAGTTGTGTTTGTAAATAATATCTGAGTTTTAGATCTAGGAATATATTTTTATTTCCTTCTCTGGTCAGCTAGATACACTTATGTTGATTAAATGGAACACATTGTATTATACTATTGAACCCTGCCATTAATAATGGTTATAAAGACCCATTACATCAATTCCTTGCCAGCATTCACTATGTATATATCTTTGCTTATCATATAGGTGAAAATAGTATTTAATCATTGAGCAGTAGTCAGTGGTTCTTTTATAAAGTATCATGCACTTTGCCTTTTTATCTTGTGAAATGTACTTTTGATTTTTAATTCAAGATACAGTTAACTTTGCCCTCTCAATCAGTGAATAAATTATTTTGAAGTAATACTTTAAGATGGTTATTATGATTTTAGATTATTAAGGAAGAGCCAAAAACTTTATCATGAATATTGAAGAAACATGTACAGTAGGACTAACCTAATACTTGTTTCTCACATATTCAACATATTTTCTCCCTAAAGTTTTAGGTCACTTTTGAACTTATTTTGATCATAGCACACAACTAACCTCAGTTTTTTTGTTTGTTTGTTTGTTTGTTTTAGGTTGTACTTGTTTTTCCTGGACCTCAGTCTATCTCAATAAAAGATATTTCTTTTCACTTGCAAAAAAGGAGTCAAAATAAAAGTAGAGGCCAAAATGATGACCTTGACAAGCCATCTTTTAAACGAAAAAAAATTGAAGATCAGGAGGACTATGATTTGAATGATAGTATGTGCAAAAACACAATACTTAAAAAAATTATCTTTATAGATAGCACCTGGAACCAAACCAACAAAATATTCTCTGATGAGCGACTTCAAGGTAAGGACAAAAAAAGGTTTGTTTGGTTTTATTTATTTATTTATTTAGATTGCTCCTCCTCTATCAATGTTTATTTTCAAAAAACTTCAGATTAATAGTAAAAAGGAAAATTATATTTAATATGTATACATTTGCCTTATTTCTCTTCCTTTATTTGATGTGTGTGTGTGTGTGTGTGTGTGTGTGGGTGTGTGTAATAGTGTTTAACCATTTGAAAGTTAAGTTGCAGGCTTCTCAACACTTTACACTGGTAAACATTTGGAATTATTTTCTCTGTAAAGTCTGGCAAAAGGTACATTTTCACCATTTTAAGTGCATTCTTAATTTCAGAATTCATAATAAGATAATGAAAACATAATTTCTAATACATTAAACTGAGGTTTAGAGTTAGTTTGTTCAGCTTAATCCTATCAAATAATAAAATGTTTTAAAATGGAAAACCAATGATTTATAACAAAAATGGATTGTTTCTTGTGGAAGTAACTTGGCTTCTCCAGAAATTGGTATTTCACATGTATAGAGGTCGTATTTGGAAAGCCCCAATTATTCCCCATGGTACAATAAGGAGCTAGTAGGAGCAGGGAATAATTGGGGCTTTGCCAATTATTACCTTAACATGGTAATTACAAGGAGCAAATGAAAGAAGATAAGTCAAAATCATTGGCAAAACTATTTAAGAAAGAGATTATTCAAAGTCTCTTGTACTTTAGATTTGCCCAAAATAGATTTATACAAAGGATTTCTGTTACTTCTTCCCAATTCACATAGAAAGTGTATGTTTCAATTCTGTGCTAGATCAAATTTTTTTTTGCCACCTGCCTGCCCGTCCTTCTAGATCATAATTTTTTAAAAACTTTTTTTTAAGTTGTACATGACACAATACCTTTATTTTATTTATTTATTTTTTATGTGGTGCTGAACCTAGTGCTTCACACGTGCAAGGCAAACGCTCTACCACTGAACCACAACCTCAGCCCCTAGATCATAATTTTGTAATTCTCTCCTTTAAAAGTTATTAATTGCTAGATATACTAGAAAGGGAATTTTTAAAGTGTATATGTTGAATTTTTTAAATGTTAATTTTTATGTAATTCAACATATTTTTAAGGATTCCTACATATTTTAAAGCATATTTTTAAAAACATATTGGATTGGTGGTGATAACTACTAAACATTTATTTTTATATTTAACATATTTTAGAACATATTAGAAATATTAGAGAAACAAGAGTTTAAGGATAGTTAAGAATTTAGAACATTTTCAAATGTCTGCCTTTACCTCTTGATGGTAATTAACATTGATACAAATGTTTTAAAAGGACTTAGTCTTAGTTTTGGTTGGTATAACTATTGTTTGTCTTTGAATCAGAATTGCTTAAATTGAAATGTTTTTAAACTACCTAGACAGAATACTGTAAATGCAGAATTTTTTTATTTTTCCATTTATTCCATTATTTATTGAATATTGTGCCATATATTTGTTGAATACCTATTACTGGATAGGCAGTGTCCTAGATTTGAGGGAAGCAAAAGGAGAATAAGGCAAACTGTGCCCTCGGTGATTACAGTAGCTATCAATTATAGTTGTGTTCAGCTTCATGGAACAGAAGCCTAGTTAGAACCTTTTAAATAAGTATCAGGTTTACTTTTCACACAAAAAAGTCCAGAGGTGTATGTCCTAGGGTTGGTATAGGGACTTCACAATGCTATTAAGAGCTCGTACTTCTGTTTTCCTCATTCACTATTACTTCCATCCTCATGTAGCTTGTCATGAAGGTAGGACATTTTTTCCAGGCAAGATAAGGGGCAAAAGGTGTGTGTGTGTGTGTGTGTGTGTGTTTATTAATATAAAAGTCAAACAATTACATTCCTGAAGGTTCTCCTTATAGATGTTAGTTTTTTCTCTTTGGCCAGAACTGGTTCACATGATTATCTTGGCTATAAGGAAGGCTGGATAATTGTTTTTTAGCTGGACACATGCCACACTGAAAAGAATTGAAAGTTGGTTAACATGAGAAAAAAAGAGAGTAGATGTCGAGAAGTATTGGGCATTTTCTGCTAAATAATCGATTTTAGGAAACAGATAAACAGGTAAACAGATAAGAAAATTCACTGGGTGTGAAGTGCAGTAGCATTATTTAGGAGACTGCCTGGAATCTCTGAAAGATTCTTAGAGTTGCTATCTATTGAAATATTGAATAAATTGGTGAGGGGGAACATTTCAGGACAAAAGAATGACATATGCATAAAGATATTAAAAATAATTTAGCACTTAAAAAACTGATTTAATATGGTCTACAATATATACATATGCAAATGGCAGAAAAAACTAGAGAAATTCAAATTGTGAATGCCCTTAAATATCATGCCTGGGAATTTGGTCTTTGATCCATGAGGGTGTGATTAATTTGTATTCTAAGTGTAATGGAAAGAACTGAGCTGGGAGTTGACTTCCAGACCTAGTTCTGTCACTATGTATATTGGCAAAGAGTTGGGATTTTGGGGGATGTGGGAGAGTGGGGATGTTATATTACATTTTAAAGTAAGTTATTATGTTTATTTTTAAAATATGTAATATTAAGTTATAGAGCAGAGTGATATAATGAACAGTGAAGAGCCCCAGCACCAGAATAGTATCAATAATTTCCATTGGTTTTTCTGTCCCATATCATTCCCATATCATGTTTGGTTGGTTGTTGAATATGAAAATGTTCAGCTTTGTACAACAATGCCAGATTATTTTCAAAGTGGGTTTATAAATTCATACTCAAATCATTAATATATAAAAGTTTCCATTGATTCATAATCCCTCCTATGTTGGTATGTCACGTGTCTGCTTTTTCCAAGTCTGTTGTGTATAAATGCTGTCTCGTTATGGTATTAATTTGCATTTATCTAGTTACTAATTGTATTGAGCAGCATTTTGTTTATTTTGCCTTATACACGTGCTATTCTGTGAAATTTCTAGTGTTTTATTTATCCTCTAGTGTTTTGAAATATCTTTGCAGTCTGCTTCATCTTTGTAATTTCTTTTTGGTAGATTTTGAGGAAAATTTTTTAGTGTGGAATTTATAAATCTTTGTTTATACCTTTTAGTCTCTTGTTTATTTTAAATCTTTCTTTAACTTAAGTTAGTATATTTTAAATTTTCATAGATTTTTGCATTTTCTGTACAAATAATGTCACTTGTATTCCTTCCAGTTCTCATGTGATCAATTCATTAACTAATTTTATTTTTCTTTTTGCTATGTTAATTAAGACCTCATGCAATATTGAATGAAAACTCTGTAGAGGTTATATTTTTCATGTTTCAGGCTGATAATCTATCTTTTAGATAGCAGATTTATAATTGCTGTGAATATTGATATATTTGGATCTGTTTTTACTGTCTTAATTTTTATTTCTATTTGAATATTTTAAAATATGTTTTCCTGGCTTTTCTTTGATTGAATGAAATTTTTTCAAAATTCCTTTTTGAATTCTTTCAGAGGATTGTGGATATGTCACTTTAAAATGTTCAAAACCAAACAATATTTTAACCTGTCCTTTTAGACAATGTAAGGACTTGGTACACTTATGCTTCATTCAGCCTTCTCCTGGTTCACAGTCTTATTATTACTATTCATTATTTTTGTTCTGTCCTTTATTTTGAGCCCACAAATTAGATATTATCATTTTTGTTTTATACATGCAACCTTTATTTGGATTTGCATAGATGTTTACCATTTTATTTGCTCAGCATTCTAATAATACAATACTTTGCTGAAATATATTCTTTAGGAACTCTTTTAAATAGGTTTCTTGTTGGCATGGTTCAGTTTTTGTTTATTAATGTTTTTAATGTTTTCATGCTTTTCCTTGATGCATTATTCTGCTGCGTACGCAATTTGTTACCAGGTTTTTTTTTTCCTTTTCTTTTTTGACATATTGACAATATTATTTCAATGTCTTCAACATTCTTTTGTTGTGAATAAAGTTTCTTGTCGCTTATCATTCCTTTGCATGTGATCTGTCCCTTTTAAATAACTTCTTTTAAAATCCTCTCCTTGATGTTTCACAGTTACATTACTATGTATTGGTCCTAGACAGATTGAATTTATTCTGCTTCGGATATATTATGGTTCATGTATATGTAGCTTTGCATTTTTAAAAATAATTCCTGGAAAAGTTGTAGGCATCATCTCTTTAAATGCTATCTCTATTTGTTTTTTCCTTCTTGAACTCCTATTAGACATTTGATCCTCCATATCTCTTAATACCTTAAAATTTCTTATTTATTTCTTGCTCATTTTTTATATTTCTGAGGTAACTTTGATGTAAAAGTGAAATCTGACAGTAGGAAATCATTTATGACTCAGAGGTTCCTAATTGGTCAGTGGACTAACTGATTTTGATGCTACCTTCTCCCTTTTATTTTTCCCTTTGAAATACAATATGCTAAAAATATGGCTAATTAATATAACACAAACCTAAGTACTAATCTGATGAGCTGAAAGCATTTTGGGTTTGCATGCTGACATCTGAGTTGTAAAAGATAAAGAGTTCTGCATCATTAATCATTTCCTCTTTAAATGTATAAGACCAAGTCATTCTAGCTGACTGTAATTGAGGCTAAGCAGCATGGATGTGATGGAGCTAAAGAAATAGCTCTATGTAGTCTAATCATGAAGATATAGCCTAAAAGTGACAATCTAAAAGTAAACTTTTATCAGTATTAAGGACCATTAAGTTTCCTATCTGTGTCAGTGGGTTCAAGAATGACATTTTAAATTCAGTTTTTCAGAGAAATGAAACCCTTTTGAACACTGGTAAATTTAGTCTTGTCGTGGGTTGAAGTTTTAAAAGACTAGTACTTGTATATTAAAAGTTGCCTACTTTTCCTCCATTGCTACAAGGTGGATGACTCATGGATAAGATTTCATTCTGTGTCTTATATTGCTTCTATATATACCTCAGTACATTTAAAATCATAATCTTACTTGTATTGAAGCAAGTTACCTATGTATTTCTTTAAAGTCCTTAAAATAATTAAAGAATTCATTATTATTGTATCACACCCTTGGTTAAAAAGTATTTATATTTTTTCTTTTTTTTTTTCTTCTCCTTTTTTTTTCTTTTTTTATGGCAGGGTTGTTACAAGTTGAATTGAAAACAAGAAAAACTTGCTTTTGGCGCCATCAAAAAGGAAAGCCAGATACTTTCCTTTCCACAATTGAAGCCATTTACTACTTTCTAGTAGACTACCATACTGATGTATTAAAAGAAAAATACAAAGGACAATATGACAATCTTTTATTTTTCTACTCTTTTATGTACCACTTGATAAAGAATGCCAAGTGCTCTGGAGATAAGGAAACAGCAAAACATACCCAGTAGTTGATAACAAGTCACCTATCATTTTATTTTGCTAAAATTAATAAACTTATAGTTGTGCTTTGTTTATTCTTGGGAAATAATTGTATATAATAGCTGCAATATCACTTGAAAAAATTCCATTTTCACTCATATTTTTTAAAACAAAATTGTATCTGAGGCAATTTTTCGGAGATAAAGTTGATTTAAAAACCTTATTTTGAAAGTTATTTGCTCAATTTTGGCATATCTCAGTTTTATCGCTATATTTTAATAAAATGTTTTATATATGTAATTATAATTAAATATTCGATTAGAGGTCTTTGTTTCTTTTTCACCTATACTTTTTTACCTTTGGATTTAGATGAGGTCAGAATGTTTATGCTGAAAAAAAATTGATACCGATTTGTTTGAGGTTAGTGACAAATGTAGGCACAACTAGAATTAGAGCTCTAGTTTGTTTCTAGTGCTATTTCTCTAAGTCTTCACTGTCTGTGATGAACATTTACCGCCTCTTGCATCTGCCTGTTATCTCTTTGAAGGGAAGATTGTTAATAATCATACGGTCCTCCATTGAGATGGGATATGTGACCTAGGAAGATGAGTGTTGTAGCACATCCAAAATGCAGTGATTGATCCAGGGCTGAGCACATGACCCAATAGTAAAGGAGTCCTTTTTGATGAGTCCTGTGGATGCTGTAGAAGGTGGGGTTTAAACTGGGCACATTGGTGCAGGACTATCATCCCAGTTACTGTGGAGTCTGAGGCTGGATGATCCAGGTTTGAAGCCAGCCTGGGCAACTTAGCGAGACACTGTCAAAACAGACAAACAAACAAAAAGGGTTGATTCAATCCTTAATACTGAGATACTGAGAGAGAGAGAGAGAGAGAGAGAGAGAGAGAGAAAGAGAGAGAGAGAGAGAGGGGGGGAGAGAGGAGAGAGGATTTACTTTTCAAAAGGCAATATTGTACAGTGGCTAAATGCACATATTCTAGAACTAGACAACTGAATCTAAATTTCAACTTTGCTTTTTTATGTAACAGCCATATGTCAATTTTTTCATCTGTGGCAATCTTATAGAATTACTATGAGGATTAACTGAATGAATGTATATTAAGGGCTTTCAGCATCACCTAGAATATTAAGTGCCATATTCCCAGCCCTTATTATTTATTTGGCATTGTGAACTAAGAATGATTTAAAACTAGGGCTGCTAGTGACTACTTATGCTACCAGGTGAAAAGATCCAGTGTTAGAATGAAGGCAGAAGAAGAAAACAGGGTGGAGAGATAAAGAGAGACTGAGTTTTGATGACTTAAGCACAGATGTGGGTGCTTTTGAATGGAACCCTACCATGCTCTATAGCTTTTGTTTGCCCCTCTATAGCTACCCTTAACTCTTTTCAATTCTGCTCCCTGCCTGTGAAATATGTTCCCTTGTTCTCTGACTTTTGATTTGATTCAACAAATGAGATGCATCAGCAAGAAATTAGAGGTTGAAGGGAAAATCATTTATTTCCCTGCCCGTTTCTTGTCAGGTCCTTATGGGTTGATTGTGTCCTTTTACAGAATGCCATTTTATCAGGTATCCTTTCCCTTCCCAAGCAATTATCCCAGTTTCCTCTCTAGATTCAGATCCATGCTCCTTCCCTCTGCACATTTTCATTTAAGGTAGTAACGGTTCCACTTGTTGCTAAGTCTCAGGGTAGATCATTATCCTTTGTTATTTTCCCTCATCCCTACTCATACTTTTATAAATACTCATTTTATTATGCTCCAATAAAGTGACTTCATTTGAAGATGCTTTTGTTCACTTGAAGTTTCTGTTTCTATCTGGGGCTCTGACTAATATGTATTAGACACTAGGAATAATAGTACATATCTCAAAGCTTATGCATTGGGACATATGTTTTATAAAAAAATAAAATTCATAAAAATAAAACAGTTCTTGGCAAAATTAGTTTGCTGCACATTATATTTCTTGAAAATTCAAAAGGCACAGCATATTAAAGATTCTGAAAAGTCCTGAAATAAGCATTCTGTACTTTTACTTAATTTAATATATCTTAAGCTTTCTTGAATACATAATGCCTATTTAACATCCATGGAAATAGAATATTTAGGATATTGTGGTTTAGAGCAGCTCCTGAGCAACAGAACTAAAGAGATAAGGTAAATTATCAATAGGTCATACAGTTAGTGGCAAAACTTGGTCTAGATAATCTGGGACTTCTGACTTGGTTTTGTTTAGTGAGATCACCATTATATTTTGCTATTCATAGAAAGGAATGTGGATGTTATAGTCAGCTTTTTCACTGCTGCGACTAAAAGACCGAACCAGAATAATTGTAAAGAAGGAAAAGTTTATTTGAGGACTCATGGTTTTAGAGGTCTTAGTCCGTAGAAGGCCAGCTCCATTCCTCAGGGCTCCAGTTAAGGTAGAATATCATGGTGGAAAAGTGTGGCAGAGGGACACATGTATGGCAGAGTGACATGGCACAAATGATGTTGAGAAAGTAGAGAGACAGACTCTCCAGATACACACACACAAAAATTATATATATATATATATATCTCCCATATCCATGCACCCAGTGAACTACTTCCTTCAGCCATACTTCACTTGCCTCCAGTCACCACTCAGTTAATCCCATCAGGGATTAATTCACTGATAAGGTTAAGGCTGTACCCCAATCATTTCTCCTCTGAATCTTGCTTTGTCTGACATCTAAACCATAACAGTGGATTATATGAGATTTGAACATTACTAGCTCCATAATCTTAGCAGGATAAACTAACTGGCTTACTTATTAGCAGTTATTTTACAAGAATGGAATTAAAAGAGATTTCTTCACATTTAAAACTTGGCCCTGGAAATAGAGGAATGTTTGAATTGATTTAAGCAGGGCCAAACTTGGATTTATTTGAGCTAAATTTGGACTTCCCTGAGCCAAAAATCTATTGCCATTTAAAAACCAACTAAACATAACACTTGAAAGGGAGAAGGGAAAGAATAGAGAGAATATTCCTATCATTTATTTGCCCCCATCTCACAGCTGGCATAAGAAAGATGACCCACAGACTTCAAAAGAGGCTAATTCACAACTAAAGCCAAATAAAATCTCAAGTTCTTTCCAAAAAAAAAGATGATAATACCTGTTAGAACAAAGAGTTGACTGTACTTGTTTTGTTTTTTTCCTTTGGTGTGATAGACAGCAAAAAATTGCTGTACTTCTTTGTTCTTTCCCATTCATGGTGCTTTTTCAGGTTCCTTTGAAGTACCCTTTGACTCTAAATCTGGGCCATATGTGTTTCCAAAAATTTATTGTATTTTTACTTATTTATTGTATTTGTACTTCTGGTGTTGTCATATAAACATGCATGGCTGTTAGCCTACTGGAGGATAAGGTTCCCATAGAAGAGCCAGCTTGCCCTATCACCCTAGCTAAATCCTATTGAGATTGGCTGATTGCCAACCAACCCCCAGCTATACGAATGATTCCCAGCCAAGATCAGCAGTGTCACCTAATTAACCCCTACCTGATTTTAGATATGTGAGCAAGTTATGCCTATTGTTATGCCACTGAGGTTTAGTTGTTGATTATACAGCATTATTGTAGATATATATAAATATCTCATTATTGGATAGTGTAACAGTGGACATCTCAAGCACCTGAAAAGGTTTTCAGCCTCACTATATCTTGAGCCCTTGACCACTCATTTTGCCTTAGTTATAACCTTATGCAGTGACAGATTACCAGCAGGCTTATGTGATTGCTCTGCTTTAGGTCAATTAGCCATATGCCTAGAATCCTTGGCCCACTTCTGCACTCTGAAAAACATGCCAAAGGGCTTCCTCAGTGACTGTTGAAAGGGCTAAGTGACAAACTGTTAGTGGATGCTGAAAAGACAGTATACTAGGCACAATAATTACTACTTTCAAGTGTCCACATTCAAATCCCCAGAACCTTGAATATACTATTTTACATGGTAAAGGAACTTCTCGTTGATGTGATTTAGTTAAGGATTTTGAAATTGGAGAGATTATCCTGGATTACTTAGTTATGCCTAATATACACACCAGAATCCTTAAAAGTAGAAGAAAGATAACACAAGAGGAAGTCAGAGTGATGAAAAATGAGCTTTTAACTCACCATTGCTGGCTTTGCAAATGGACAAAGAACCATAAGCCAAGGAATGCATGCAGTCTCTAAGAAGCTAGATAAAACAGGGAAACAGATTCTCCCTAGAGCCTCCAGAAAGGAATTAGTTTAGCCAACATTTTGATTTTAGTCCAGTGAGATCTGTGTTGGACTTCTAACCTACAGAACTATATAATAATAAATTGTGTTGCTTACACATATTAAATTTGTGGTAATTTGTTACAGAAGCAAGAGAAAAATAGTAATGAGCTATTAGCCAAGTTTTGAGGAATAATGAGCAAACACTAGGAGATGGAAAGCAGAGCAATTATTATATGTTGGAGTAATAATTTTTTCAGTGACAGAATGCTTGTCTTAACATAAAATATAGAAAATAAATCTTATGAGCTTATAGATCTCCTCAGGAAATTTCCAAGTGAATATCAAAGGTACCAATTAACTTATGATGATGTATAGGAAGATACAAATGAACTGAAGAAGAAATTGTTCAACTTGAAAGCAGAATTTAGAGGAAATATTTCCAACCCATTACTTGTGATTTTTTTTTTTGGGGGGGGGGGGAAAAATGATGACTGGGGGGTGTAGTCAAAATCCCAGAGGAGGAGCCAAGAAGCAAGAAGAGCAATGGAAAGGAAACTATTCCCAGGACTGGCAGAATATCCCCTGCCTTTAATGTAGAGGACACTGACAATAATTTTAGTTTTGGGCCTTCTGTTTCCTTGACCCCTTTTTCTGTTGTGTTCCTTTCCTAGAAAACCTTGGCTGAGAAAAGCCACTCCCAGCATCTGCACTTGAGGAACAATAATAGGGATTTTATTCATTTCTGGAACTGAGTTAGATAATAAGATACTGAACTTAAACTTATGCTGTAAGGGGGTAAGAATTTTAGGATACAGAATGAATATATTTTTGCATGTGAGTGGGCTGAGAACTATGGCCAGAAGGTGGACTTGTGATAGTCTTCAAATTTTATTCTCAAACACCCTCTGATACACATTCCTCTGATACGCATACCCTCTATTCCGGGGGTGAAGTTCATTTCCTTTTCCCTTCAATCTGGCATGGCCTCCTAAGTTAATTGGCTAACATGATGAAAGTAAGTTTTGATAGTTTTACTTTCACTCTCCAGAGTGACCATATTAAAATCCAAGTTATCCTGCTAGAAAGAAGGCAGTGTGGAGAGTACAGAGACACCACATAGAAGGGAAAGCCACTTAGGGAAGGACTGCGATACCTGGATATCAACACTCTTAGTCAATTTGGCTTACTGTAACAAAAATATTAGACTGTGAGGCTTAAATAACAGAAGTTCATTTCTCACATTTCTGTAGGGTCTGGAAGTCCTAGATTGGGTTTCCAGCACGTTTAGGGGGTTGGTAAGAGCTCTCTTCCTAGTTTGCAGACAGCCATCTTCTTACTATATCCTCACATGGTGGGCAGTGTTTTAATCTCATTAAGGGCATCATGGGGCTCAATCATTATGACCTCTCAAAACCTGATTACTTTCCTAAAGCCTTACTTCCAAATACTGTAACAGTGAGCATTAGGATGTCAACATGTGAATTTGGGGAGGAAACAAATATTCAGTCTGTAGAAAACATCAGGTTATACTAGGCAAAGTATGAGAGGTCTTGAACCCTCTAACTCAGCCAGCACCTGGATACAGCTCTATGGGGCACCTCTTTAAAGCTAAAGAATCACTAGTTAAGTCACAGAACTATGAGAAATTTAAAAATCATTTGATAGGTTTTGGGGTAGTTCATCTCATAGAAATTGATAACTTATATAGCAGTCTTTTTGTTTTGTGGAAGGTAGGTTAAGGGGGTGTGGGCAGAGACAAGACCTGTAGTAGGTGGGAGAGGAGGTAGATACCTATTTTTTAACTGTCTGGTAGTGTCTTCATCGGTACCATTTTCTTAAACAGCTTTTGAGCTTTTGTATTAAATTAGTCCAGTCTATTGGACAAAAAGCTACTTCTGTATACCTTGAAATAAGCCCCTTCGCTTGGGCTGAGAATCAGGTACTGTAGAAAATGCCCATAGATTCTCTGTTCTACAGGGCCTAATGAAGCATTGCTTGAAATGATTGTAAAGTCTTTGCAAAGGTTGTGCAGCCTTTGATTTATCTTAACTCTGGGACTGTTAGTTCCTTAAACTTTTATCTTTGCCCTGAGACCATTTATGATGAGTGGAATATTTTGCTGGCTGGTAAAGTTGGGAATAGAAAACAGTAGGGAATACTTCAAAGACTTCTCTAAATGTGCTAAAAGTTTATAGAAAGATATGATGTCTACATATTTTACCTTTATATCTAAACCCATCATGAAAAGCTCTGGAAATTAATAAAACTAATAAAATAATATTAATTAAATTATTAATAAAATTAGAATAAAATCTAATTTGTGATTTGTGATTAAATGTATGAGAGACATTTATTTAATCAAATATAGTATAATTATAGCATGAATATTTACCAAATAACTTAATTTTTGAAGCAGAAAGAAACATAAGTAGAAGTCTGACTACCTTTTAAAGTGAAGGTTAACTATAAGTTCAAGAAATACTTCATGTTTGTGCTATATGAACATGTTGATTCCATCTGGTTCTCTGCTAAGAATTAAATAAAAATTCATATACTTATGAAATAATATTTATTTACTCTTGAGCACCAATAACTTAATGTTTTCAATCTTATTATTATCAAATCACTGTTTTTTTTAAACAAGTAGATATCTTTGGCAATGATGCATATAGAATCTAAACTATTGAATCAAATTTCGTAATTTTCAATGAGTGCCTTTTCTTCTTTAACTGATCATATGTCAGAATTTTATAATTACCCTGAATCTGATAAATTGTTTTGTCACCTTCAGGGCTTTAAAAGTCTAAATGTGATGGATTCTAAAACAAAAATAAAAATGATTTTAGATTTCTTCTATTCTCAGAGAAAATTCCCTAATCTTTTAAAAATCATTTATTATAGAAGATTTTCATAGTGATGTATATTTTCTTCTCTTTCATATTATTAAATGTTTGCTTTATATAACATTTTTCCCTTCAGTTTCTCAAGCAAATATCTTACAAATATTTTAGGAAACTCTAGAAAAAACCGTAACATTTTAATGCACAATTGGTTCTAATTTCATAACACTTTGTCCAAAGGAAAGAAAAGATGGAAGGGAGGAGGAAAGGAAGGAAGGACATTTCAGAACCAAGTGTCCTAATGTTTTATAATCTTAGAGGAACAAATTCCTTTTTTCTTCCCTAAGACACATTTCCCTGAACACATGTTGTTCAAATTTGAAAAATAGAAGTCTTTGTTACTTTTGGAAATGTTTTGTAAAGTTAAAAATGTTTTCCAAATTTAAGTCTGGACATCTCAATTTATTTTAACAATGGAAGTTAAGAAGCTATTCCAAAAGTAAATTGATTTTACTTCTCAAATGAAATCAATGTACAGAGGTATTTAAAGCTGGACATGGAATCCTCAGAAATCCAGGCTGTCCTGCTAGAGAGAAGGACCAGGTGGCAAGACCCTGGAGTCACTACAAGGAAAGACATTTTGTATAGAAATAACTGAAGTATTCCAGTTGTTAGCACCAAGGCTTCAGACAAGCAAGAGAATCTTCTTGAACCCTCTAGATCTGCTTCATCAATAGGTAGATGCAATCACAAGAGTAACCCTCGTTAGCATCATCACTTGAAACAACTATTGAAAATAGCTACACTGGATACCATATAAACTCTGTTTTCAAGCAACCAGGTGGTTGGTTGAAATTTTTCATTATATAGTTAGTAATTCTGTTGTTATATGAAAGTAGCCTTACTTGACAGCATTTATTATATAGAAGAAATATACAAATTTGCCATTTGTCACCACCACCACAATATAGCTGACATCAGTTCTTCAAATTTAATGTACATATTAAAAATAATGGGTAGCATATTGCTTCTGGAAGTGGATTTGCAAACTGCTACAAATTACCTTTTATAGCCATACATTAGTAATAATCATAAACATTTGATATTTTAAATTTTAGTTCCTTAAAAAGTATGGCATAATGTATATAACATTCTATGTATAAGGTTTTAATTATAGGTTGATGAATAACTGTAGTTATGATTTTCAGAGTCTTTTATGGGCAGATGAATGCAGATAAAAATCTGCCCTTTTTCTACCTTTATACATTAAGAAGACCTCTTTAAAAATGAAAGAGAGAAAGAAGAAAGAAAGAAATAGAGAAAAAAAGAAAAGAAAGATATAGACAGTTGCCAGCACAATACCTCTTTTTCCTCTCAGTCTGAACCTTCCCAGGGGTGAATGGCCTTGTAACCTTTCTAATCACTGATTAGTTTTATATACTTTCCAACTTCATCTAATATAGAATATAATTATTGTACATGTGGTGGTTTTCACTCAACATTGTGAAAGCAACAAAACTATGTTGTTATAAAAAAAAAATCTTTTTCTAGGTCTTGATCCATGCCCTTGTCATTCTGAGTTTAAATACTAGCATGTTCTTTACACAAGCATCTTTTCCACCTTTTATCAAAAACTTGATTGTTCCAAAGAACATTTACCCTGCTTAATGCATCTATTATTTCACCATCCTCTACCAGGCTGTGCTTACCATTTATTACTAGTTTTTGTCTATTTGTTTGTTTTTGTAAATAAGATCCATATTTTTGTTTCCAGTAAAGTAAAAAATAAAGTTGGGCTGGGGATGTGGCTCAAGTGGTAGCGCGCTCGCCTGGCATGCGTGAGGCGCTGGGTTCGATCCTCAGCACCACATAAAAATAACATAAAGATGTTGTGTCACCAAAAACTAAAAAATTAATATTTATTTATCTCTTTCATTTTTAAAGAGGTCTTCTTAATGTATAAATATTTATTTTAAAGAGGTCTTCTTAATATAAAACTAACAAATAAATATTAAAAAAATTCTCTCAAAAAAAAATGAAAGTAAATGTCCTCTTTGGGTTGATAAACATTGTTCACCTATCACTTATTAATTTTTTTTAAACTGGCATATAAAATTGTATATACTTATGGTGTACAACTATTAAAGTATGTATACATTGTAGAATACTAATTTGAGCTAATAAACGTATATATCACTTTAGATACTTATTTTTGTAGTAAGGACACTTAAAATCTACTCTTGTTATCAATTTTCCTTAATATAGTATATTGTTCCTAACTATAGTCATCATATTGTTCAATAAATTAAATTTATTTCTCCTATGTAACTGAAAATTTGTATTCTTTGGCTAACGTTTCCCCAACTCCCTAGTCCCTGGCCTCTAATAACCACCATTCTACTTTCTACTTTTATGATTCCAACTATTTTAGATTCTATATGTCAGTGATATCCTATGGTATTTGCCTTTCCATGACTGGCTTACTTCATTTAGTACAATGTCCTCCAGGTTCATCCATCTTGTCACAAATGACAGGATTTACTTTTTTAAGGCTGAATAATATTCCATTATATATGCATCCCAATTTTTTTTTCATCTTAAGTGATGGAAACTCAGATTGATTTCATATTTTTGCTATTGTTACTGATTTCACTTCCTTTGGATATACACCCAATTGCTGTTGCTGAATCCCACAAATTCTGGCATGTTGTATTTTCGTTTCAGTCAGTTCAAAATAATTTCCAATTTCCTTGAAAACTTCCTCTTTGACCCATGGGTTACTTAGAAGTGTTCCATTTAATTTCTACATATTTGGTGATTTTTCTGGAGAGTTTTGTTATTGATTCCTAATTTAATTCTTCTTTGAGAGAATATACTTTGTGTGATTTCAGTTATTTTTAATTTACATTATGTTCCAAGCTATGATCTATCTTCATGAATTGACATGGGCACTAGAACAAATGCATATCATGTTATTATTTGGAATTTCCTTTAAGTGTCAATTAGGTCATGTTGATTGATTGTGTTGTTCAAGTGTTCCATCATCAATGGGGGAAATAGGTTGTAGTGAGCTTACTCTGTCTTGGCTGGCAATGGAAGTTTGAGTTGTAGTTGAACCCATTTTTCTGACTGCAAAATTGATATTCTTTCCATTATGCCATGATGAAGCATTAAAAAATTCTAAAAGCTCTGAAAACATTTTTTTTTGCAACATAATACTTAATCCTGAGTTTATGAAGTGAGTTTTATTTTTTGCTTAAAGAGTAAAAAAGTCAAAACTTACTCAGGAAATGGACAACTTCTTTGTAAATAGGTTTTAAATATATTTCCTAGTGTATGCAGTTTTCAAAGGCATTACCTTCCAACCATCACTTTTACAGAATATTTCTGAAGTCAACTGACTACTTCATAGAGGGAAGGACTAAGGTGGAATGTGCCATGACCTGCATGGCCGAACCCTAGACACCGTTGAGGGGCGATGGGGTATTAAGAAAAACACAAAAATATTTAGAGAGAAAGCTGGAATCAAATGGGCATTGGTGTCTGATGGAGAAGCAGTGACTCAGGGCTGCCACAGCATGTTTATTATATAGGGTTTCATAATCAGGAAGTTAAAAACTGTAGAGGCCTTGTTCTTTGTGCACTAGAAAGTTACAGGATTAGCAACATTCTGTAGGTATTCTATTGTTGCAGTGCTAGGAGCGTCCTCTGGCACGCAGGAAGCCCATTATCCAAGGTTTCTACTAAGAAGGCAGTTTTGGTGGTTGCAGCACTGAAAAAACATTGTGGTTGTCTTGTCATGCTCAGAATTCTCTTTCCTGGGAGCTGGTGTCTGAGCTCAAGGTCAAGACTAATATAATTCTGTGCTTTTGTACAGAGTCTCTTCGGGCAGGGTGTCATCATGTGCCCCTGAGTTCAATCCCCAGTACCTCCCCCAAAAAACAGAAAGAGCAAAAACAAGTGGGTGAGGTTGGAGGTATTAGCTTCTTTGTGAGTGGGCTCATGTGGAAGGGGGGCCGATTTCACACAGGATGAGGTATCTGAACAAAAGGGGATAAGTCTGTGCTAATTTTCAAATCAGCCCATAATAGTCTATGCACTCCTGTGGCAGGGACAATGTCTTGTCATTTTTTCACCTGTATCCAACACTACCTAGTACAATCTAGGCTCTTAGAAAATGTTGATTGATCTAAATTGAACAGCTAAGAGAAGAAGAAGTTGCTGTGGAGTCTTTCACTTCATAAACTCTTATGTCAAATACCCTGTTGTATTGTAGCTATTATGATATATGATTTATCTTGTGTACGGAGAATTATTTTTAGGCAGATAGCTGGGTCCAAGCAATCACACTCTTTTTCCATTTAGATAAGGGTATCCCAAGGGAAAATGTAATGAAGAGAAGACTTTTACATGAATTTTTTATATCTTGGGAAAAGAGGATTTGCAAACCTTTTCACAAGCTAGTTAGAAAAATCAAGCCCATATGCAATGTGATACTTTGGAAAATAATGCCCAAAGGAACAACATTTCCAGAAAATACTAAATCCAAGTGTGGCTAAATTCCATCTTCATTTTGGAAACAGCCACAGCTGTGGTGGCCCAGCAGAAAATGGAATGCAGTTAAGGATTCAATATGGGTGAAAGTCAAGGAAACCAAGTTTCCTGCCCTGAGGCAGTTGGTTCATAGACCCTGGTCCCTCCCCTTGTCATTTTCCCTTTTCCCAAACTCTCATCATCAACTCAGAAATACATTGGTGATTTGGGCAAGATCTGGCATTTGGATTCTGTTTGTACTCTTAGAAATACTGTCATAAATGACCTTAAAAAATCAAAGATGTTAACATTATATTGAAAATCTCCAACTTTCACCAAATATGGACAAGTACCAAGTTAAGCCACAAAGAAATGCTTTTCATTTTTGAAAAATAAAAATTTCTATAAATGGTATTTTGCAATATATCAGAGACAAAAGAAACACAAATGTTCCAACTTAATTAAACTTTCCTTTTCCAAAAATGTTAGATCATATGCCTGCTGAAAATGACACAATGGTCTTAACTGACAATATTTTATAGAAAAGATAATTTCCAGTCTGATCTTTTGTGTCTGCTCTTGTACTCGACCTCTTTCTCTATCTTTTATTAAATCACCAAAAACCATATTTGCTTCTTAATCTGTAAGTTTGAGAGGTAGTGGCAATTGTATGAAAGCAGCATTATCTCTCCTGTTAAAGAGCTACCAGGTGTGTTAGTCTCTTTTTTGCTACTGTGACCAAAATAACTGACAAGAACAACTTAGAGGAGAAATAGCTTATTTGGGCTCTTGATTACAGAGGTCTCAGTCCATGGTTAGCCAACTCTAGTACTCTGGGCTGAGGTGAGGCAGCACATTATAACGGAACAGGTGGTAGAGGAAAGCTCCTCAGCTCATGACAGCCAGGAAGCAGAGAGAGAGAGAAAGTAAACAGGGGCAAAAATAGGGGCACACACCTAGTGATGTACTTCCTTCAGCCACATGCTTCCTTCCTATAGTTATCATCTAGTACAGTAACCCTTTCAAATTATTAATCTATCAAATGGATTAATCCACTGATTAGGTTGTAGCTTTCATAATCTACTCATTTTGCTTCTGAACAGTCCTGCATTTTCTCACACATGAACTTTCAGGGGACACCTCATATCCGAACCATAACACCAAGAAAATTAATATAAGTAGTGTAAGTCAGATAGGTGATACCTTTGGGAAGAAGGGAAGGAAGAAGGCAGCTAGGCACAAAAAGAGATTTCTAGGATACTGCACATGTTCTATTTCTTGATCTCAGTACATGGATATGTTCAATTTATGACAAATAATTGAGCTATATCCTTATGATTTATCTGCTTTTTTCTATGTATATTTTAACTCAATGAAAATAAATAATAACTATAATGATTATAAAAATCAAGGTATCAAAGGTATGTTGGTTCAAAACACTGCTTTATATTTTCAAGTCACACAAAGAATATAAAAACCAGTAACTCTCTGTCTATACTACAAAATCAATGATTATACCCAGTAGAAGCATTGTGGAATATGCCTTTTAATAAGAGCTCACTTATTTACTTTGGAAATAGGAGACCCAGAAGCCAACTGAAGAGGCCTGTTTTTCAGTGAGTAGTAAGGCAGGGAAGGTTCTGTTCAACTCTTATTTCCACATTGCCCAACCATTTTAATCATCATGCTTTTACAGAACAACTATTTGGGAAAGACAGAAGATATGATTAACCTACCTAAAAAACAGAGACCGAGTCTGTTCAAAGTTAGTGGTGATGCTAAGGCCTGGATCCAGGTCTAGTGGTTTCCAATATAGAATTTCCACTTCAAACAAATCAATGTGATGCATCTGAGTCAAAAATCATTGTGTCCAATTCCTTTTTGACAATAAACCTTGACCAAACCCTTCTTGGTAAAGCTCTTCCTGACTAATCCTGCCTATCCTTCTAACCCAGGAAATAAAACCCATACCTTTCTTGTAGTCTCTTGCAGTCAAGAAAGCATAACATTTCTCCTGTTTCCTCCAGTTGTAGATAAAATTGGGAGGTCCGTGAGAGGAATTCTGATGAAAGAGGATGAGGAAGTTTTCTGGGATACTGCCACTGTGAATTTTTTGATATCTGTGTTAGAACTCAGCAGTGGCTTCCCAAGGAGCGGTAATGGTGGAGGATGTGGGAATAATCTGCTTTGGGTACAGGCAAGTAGAGAGTACATTATTTTTTGTAGATAATTTTAAAATAATAATAAAACCACCAAAAGTTGGTGAAACATTCACCAGATCAGAGAGCAACAAGGAAGAATACAACTGATACTTCCCCTGAGCACCACTTCTTTGCAGTACTTTTTAAAAAAAATTTTAGTATTTATTTTTTAGTTGTAGTTGAACACAATACCTTTATTTTACTTATTTATTTTTATGTGGTGCTGGGGATTGAACTCAGGGCCTGGCATGCGCTAGGTGAGCATTCTACCGCTGAGCTACAACCCTAGCCCCTATACTTTGACTTAAAATGTTAGCACTTGTAGTTGTCATATATGTCATATTGACAATGCACTGAGGGACATGGCCTGTCCGTATCTACAACCAGTGGGTTAAGGCAGTTGTCTGTGGAAGATGATGTAGCTATAGATGCTCTGACTGGTTTTACATCTGTAACTTCCTCATTAACTTTTCTGTAGCATCTCATCACAGAACTAGAACCCAGGGTCCTTGAGCATTTGATTGAGAACACAAAGCTTTTAGGTGCAGGGTTGGGTTCAGAGGAATTTGTGGAGGTTGTACTCTTCTTAACTCATCTCCCAAGTCCACTACTGCCTGCCCCCCAAGTCAGTTGAATAACTTTGCCTTTTCTCCTCACACAAGTCATCTTTTATTATTATTTTTTAATCTAACCAGGTTAAGACAGCTCTCTCTCCCCTCCTACTTTCTACCATTTCATTGAAAAAGATTTAGTTAGTAAGGTCCTAGAACAAAGGAATAAAAAGAGTAGTTTATCACTATGGCTAGTCAGTGGCCAAGAAAGGAGAAGAGAGTGTTGGGAAACCAGGCTTAGCAATTGTATCTCCTCCCAGTAAGACTCTGGGTATCTGTACTGAGGTTTTGCTATTCAAATTTGTACCCCATGCTAAACTTATTATTAGTAACTGACTCCCCAAGTGTTGCCTAAAATTTTGGAAAATAGGAGATGGACTGAGTTGAATTTAGCAAAAGATAACTCAAAGTAAAAATGATAACATTAAGGTAGAATTTTAAAAGACTATTAAATATGACAAATGTGAAATAAAAAATGCTTATGCATTAAATATACAAGTATGTATTACAAATAGAATATGTATTACAAGAGACATTAAAAACACAAAGAGAAATTTATAGAAATTCAAACATCAGATGCTTAGAGTAGCCTTTAACATATGTTTTAGAAATTGATGAACCAAAAAACGCAGGATTATTAAGGATATGAATTTTAAAATGCAGTGGTAGGTATATACATACAACAGCTAAATAGACTGTTCAAATTCTCTTGACACTTTAAAAATGTGATTGGTTAGGCCATGAGATAAATCATAATAAATTATTCAAAGAAGAAATCTCAAGAAACCACATTCTTTGACCAACATGTAATGAAATGGGAAATTACTATAAAAAGATAGTTCAGAATATTTATTATCTTAGAAATTTAAATTAAAAACAACAAATTTTAAAGTACCTCTATTCTTCCCTAGCTACCTCTTCCTCCACCCCCCACATTGTGACTTAGCATCCACATATCAGAGAAAACATTTGGACTTTGGTTTTTGGGGATTAGCTTGTTTCACTTAGCATGATATTCTTCATCTCCATCCATTTACTGGCAAATGCCATGATTTCATTCTTCTTTAAGGCTAAGTAATAGTCCATTGTGTATATATACCACATTTTCTTTACCCATTTATCTGTTGAAGGATACCTAGGTTGGTTTCATACTTTAGCTGTTGTGAGTTGAGCTGCTATAAACATTGATGTGAAGGAAGGGGAGGAGTATGGGGTTAGGAAAGATAGTAGAATGAATTGGACATTATTACCCTATGTACATATTGATTATACAACCATTGTAATTCTACATCATGTACAACCATAAAAATGAGAAGGTATACTCTATGTATAATATGTCAAAATGCATCCCAGTGTTATGTTTGATCAATTAGAACAAATAAAAATTAAATAAAAACAAAAACGATAAATTTCCTTGAGATAAAGAGCAAACCAAATTGTTTATAAGTCTCTTTATAAACAATATATAATTAATACTTAAAAACATATATTATGCTGTACATATATTTATTTTAAAACAGAGTAGGTTAGAAGTAAATAAGAATTCAAATGAAAAATTTAAAAAGAAATAACAAAATAAACCAAAAGAAGAGAGAAGGAAGGAATTATAAACATAATAGTAGAAATTAATGAAATATAAAAAAGTGTTGAAAGTTGATTAATAAATTAGAAATAGTTCCATGAAAAGAGCAATGGACCACAGACAGGCATGACCAAGAAAAAGTGAGCATAGTATACAGGTTCATTCATTGAGTGCCACATAGTCCACATATCCAAGCATTGAGTGCTTGGATAATTTGTTAAATATTTTGCTTGTCTAGCTAGCATCTTTTACTTTTGGAATAGGTATTCCTCTCATTGGTAAGGGGTTAAATCACATAGCCCTGCCTCTCTCACATCACGGGTAAGTAGCTACCCAGATTGGCCAGTTCTCCTGGATGTAGTGATTGATCTTGAGTTGGGTATGTGACATACACAAGCTCTGGACACTTTCCTTTCTAGATGCCATCACTGGTTTTCACCACTGAGAGAATATATACTGAAAGAAATAAAGAACACCAGAAGAGCTTTGTCTGTCGGCCTAAGAAGTAGCACCAAATAGCACCAAATCCCACTTTAACCCTAAGAGATGAGGAGAGATCCAGAGTTATGAAAAATAATGCCTTAGTCATTATGCATTCTTTCATTAAACAAAAATTACTATATGTCAAGCACTATTCTAGGTACTTAGAATATATTTATGAATAAAATAGACTAAAATCCTTGCCCTTATGGAGCTTGTATTTTAGTAGGTGGAGAGAGAACACTGAATATAGTAAGTAAAAAGTGTGTATATTAGAAGGGAATAAATGCTATGGGGGAAAAGATCAGGCTATAGGGTTTTAGGAATGAGTATGTGTGTTTTAGGAAGTACAGTTTGCATTATCAAATGAGGAGTCCAGGATGGGCATTGGGAAGATGGCATTTGAAGTAAGACATAAGGAGGTGAAGGAGTTTCCCAGATATATAATGGGGGAGACTCTAAGGCTAAAGAAATAATTTGCAAAACTCTAAAATGGAATCAACTTTATTGTTTGTCCAAATAGTCTTCCTTTTTAAAGACATTTCATTGCCAATTTAAATGAATATATGCATATATGTACCTGTAATCATTGCAAATATGACTTTCCATTGTAGTCATGATGCCATGCCTGTCACAGAGTGGAGGGAGCTGAAGATGTTGAAAGTCATTGTGAGGAAGCTGCCTTATATTCAGGTGTATGAACAGCTATTAGGATGCTCTCAACAGAGAAATTGCAGGGCCTGATAAGTTTTAAAAGAATTACTCTGTTGAGAATACACTGTAGTTCACAAAAGTAGAAGCAGGGAAGGAAGCTATTGCAAAAATCTGGGTGAGAGATGACACTGTCTTGGAACTGGGTGTTAAAAGTTAGGTGACTGGTAGAAGAGGCTGGAGTTAATATGTATTTTACAGGTTGAGCTGACAGAATTTTCTGACAAATTGAATTTGGAATGTAAGAAAATGAGAGCAATCAGGATGATGTCAAGGTTTTTGGCTTAAGATACTGGCACCTCAGTGATGCTGAAGTCTTTTCCTAAATTACATAATTTTTTACAAGCCTGAAGCTGATTACCTTAACTATGTTTAGCCAAAAATCAAAACAGAGTACAAACCATTGAAATGAAATGCTTGTAAGATAATACAAAATTTAAACAACACAAATATAAATATGAACATAGAAACATTTCTGTGTCATTTTTGTCCTTGTAACTTGTTATCTATCCATGCATCCATTTAACTACCAGTATCACCATAATACTGCATTATGTTTTAAAGCAATATACTATTTATAAAGCTTTTTAGACCATTATCATAATTGAGCCTCAATCTCAATAATTATGTTGCTATATTATGTGTATTATGTTGATGAATAAATTCCAAGAAGGCTCCATGCTCTTCCTCTGTAAAGCATGACATTCTATTTATACATACATAATTACATATACATAATTTAGGTAAGCTGACTGTTAATTGAGTAAAACCTATAGACCATATCAGACTTTTGAAGATATACAATGCCAATTAATTAAGTTTTAAACAAAATTTTTAATAGTTACTCTTCTAGGATGTTTACTATATATTTGAACCACAATTTGTTAACTTCTACCAGATTTTAAAGACATTTGCTCCCTGAAATGAGTTTTCTCTTACCCAAGAGTATAATGGCAGGAAACTAATTAAAAAAAAACTATGGGTAAATTGCAGAAAGATCAAAATAGGAAAGGGAGTAAGTGCTGGGGAGAGGGAAGGGGAAGGACAGGTACTGGGAACTGAATTAGAGCAAGATATATTTTTGCTTTTATAATTATGTCAAAATGGATTATACTGTCATGTATAACTAAAAAGAACCAATAAAAAACAATATAATGGAATGGATGCTGCTGGTACGCTTCTAGATGCTGTTCATCAACCATGGTGGCCATCTACTGTAGGCTAATAACTCAACTCCACTGTTACTTCTTTTTCTAGAGAATTGCTCTCCAAAAAGAGCCATCTCACCCAGGAACTCATTCTTGTGTCACTTAGTTCCCCTTTACTACCTAGCTTCTCTCACTCCCCTCTTGTAAGAAATTACTCCATCAGGAATCTATATTTCAGGTGCTGCTTCAAGGGAACTTAAGATATGGTATTGTCTCTTTGAATTCATACATGTCCCCAAACATACTCACTACAATTTAGTAGAGAATTTGAGGCATTTAGCATGCTGGAATATGTATTGAAGAAATGTCAAAAAAGAACATTTAGAAGTAAACTCACTTTTGTGGGGGGGGGGACAGTAGAGAGGACTTAATGTTCTTACTCTCCACTATGATACTGCTATAAGATGTCCTCAGACAACCCTGTACTTACTAGAAGAAAATAGGCCCAACTCTCCATCATGTCAGCTTAGGAACAGAATGCCTCAATAAGACTTCTAAAATGCAAGGAGTAAAATCAAGAACCAATAAATGGGATAGTACCAAAATAAAAAGCTTCTTCACAGCAAAGACAACAATCAAGAATGCGAAGAGAGAGCCTACAGAATTGGGGGAAATCTTTGTCACCTGTACCTCAGATAGAGCATTAATCTCCAGTATATAAAAAGAACTCAAAAACTTAACACCAAAAAGAGAAATAAACCAATCAATTAATAGGCAGAAGAACTGAACAGGCACTTCACAGAAGAAATATGAATGGTCAACAAATATATGAAAAACTGTTCAACATCTCTAGAAGTTATAGAAATGCAAAATTAAACTACATTGAGATTTCATCTCACTCCAATCAGAATTACAATTATCAAGAATACAACTAACAATAAATGTTGGCAGGGATGTTGGGGAAATGTTCACTCATACATTGCTGGTGGGAATGCAAATTGGTGCAACCACTTTGGAAAGCAGTATGAACATTCCTCAGACAACTTGGAATGGAACCAAAATTTGAACAGTTATCCCACTCCTCAGTAAAAACCCAAAGAACTTAAAATCAGCATACTATAGTGACACAGCCACATCAATGTTTATAGCAACTCAATTTACAATAGCTAAGCCATGGAGCTAACTTATGTGCCCTTCAACAGATGAATGGATTCAGAAAAAGTGGTATATATACACAATGGAATATTATTCAGCCATAAAGAAGAATGAAATTATGGCATTTGCTGGTAAATGGGTAGAACTGGATATTATCATACTAAGTGAAATAAGCCAATCCCCCAAAAAACAAACACTGAATGTTTCTCTGGTATGTGGGTGCTGACACACAATAAGGGGGAAAGAGGGAAGGATAGAAGTTCATTGGATTAGACAAAGGGGAGTGAAGGGAAGGGGGAATGTGAATAGGAAAGACAGTAGGAAAACTGGAAGAACCTTCCTATGTTCATATATGAATATACAACCTGTGAAACTCTACCTTATGTACAACCACAAGAATGAGAGCCTAATTGGAAAAGGTACATTCCATGTATGTATAATATGTCAAAATACACTCTACTATCGTGTATATCTAAAAAGAATAACAAAAATCCCTGCCCTATAAATTGACCAAATTACTTTATGTGCATGTATAAATATGTAACAATGAATCCCACTACTATGTATTTATATTTATAATGTACCAATAAAATTAATTAATTTAAAAATTAGAAATCACACCCTAGAGAAAGGGCATTTATAGATTGGGATGCATCTAAACATCTTGAAGAACAATAACTCTTGATTATACTGTTCAGTCTGCAGAGAATTCCCATTTATCAGAACTGAGTTTGATTCCATTCCAACTTCTAATGTTTGTTCTTTTGTTTTTCTTTTTTTCACTTTCCTTTTAAATAACAAATTAAACCTTTTAATTCCTTTTTTTAAAAAAAAGTGGATCGAGGACCTAGGAATTAAACCAGAGACACTGTGCCTAGTAGAAGAGAAAGTAGGCCAAAATCTCCATCATGTTGGATTAGCCCCCGACTTCCTTAATAAGACTCCTATAGGGCAAGAATTAAAATCAAGAATCAATAAATGGGATGGATTCAAACTAAAAAGCTTCTCAGGAAAAGAAACAACCAGGGAGGTGAATAGAGAGCCAACAGAACAGGAGCAAATTTTTACTACACACACATCAGAAAGAGCACTAATCTCTAGGATATATAAAGAACTCAAAAATATTAACACACACACACAAAAAAAAAAAACCCCAAAGAACCCAATCAATAAATGGACCAAGGAACTGAACAGACACTTCTAAGAAGAAGATATACAATCAATCAACAAATACATGAAAAAATGTTCAACACCTTTAGTAATTAGAGAAATGCAAATCAAAACTACTCTACAATTTCATCTCACTCCAGTCAGAATGGCAGCTATTAAGAATACAAACAAAAATAAGTGTTGGTAAGGATGTGGCGAAAAAGGCACACTCATACATTGCTGGTGGGACTGCAAATTGGTGCAGGCCTTGTTTAACTTAAAAGTCTTTAAAATGAAATAAAGTGTAAATACAAAGACCATGTTTATATGAGATCTTTCTCTTTTTCCTGCAAAATATTAGATGTATTTGAAGGACATAATACTGAGTGAAAAGAACAAACTTCAAAAGGTCACATACCAGTTTACAAAATACTCTCAAAATTACAAAATTATAAAGATGAAAAACTAATGGGTTGTCAAGAACTAGAGACAGTGGGGCATACAGAGGTATGTTTCCAAAGGGAGGTGATCAGTTTCTAAAGGGTAGCATAAGAGAGAACTGTGGCAATGAAATAGTTCTGCACTATGATTTTAAAGGTGGTTACTATTATCTACATGTGTGATAAAATGGCATAGAACTATACAAACACTGTACTAATGTCCTTTTCTGATTTCAATATTGTACTAAAAATATTGAATTATGTTAAGTAAAATACTCATTATGGAAAATTGAGTGAAGGCTTAGAGAACATCTATATTTTAGTTTTTCAACTTTCTTTGAGTCTATAATTATTTTAAAATGAAAAGTTAAGTAAAAAGAAATAAATATGCTTCATAACCCTGTTTCTATTTTTTTTTTTAAATTGAACTTGAAGCTAAAAACCTTCCCACAAATAAAATAACAGACCCAGATAGCTTCACTGGTGTTATTACCAAATATTTAAGAAAGAAGTCATACCAATTCTATACAAACTGTTCTAGAAAATGGAGAAGAAGCTTTATTTATCCTGTGATTCAAATGATTACTGATAAAGCCACAAATAGTGTTTGTGGGGAGGGGGGTTTCATTTTCAGCTATTTAATCACGTATTTCTTCAGCAAATGTTCATTAAACAAGGAACTTCTCACTAAAGAAAATTTACAATGTAAAAAGTCAAGAACACATTGTGGGAATGAATTACTCATAGAAAATAAAGGAAAAGAGATGTTTAGAAAATATGAAAAAACACAAACGTGAGAGGAAACACCTGCTTTCCTATAAACATTTGATTTAATAGAGTTCCCAGAAACATTTTGATGAAATAGCTGTTAACAAGATACTCAGATTCAATTAACATGACATTACAATTTCAAAGGTCAGGGAAAAAACTGCCTTTCTTCTCTACTTCTGAGCTTTCTCCTTGTCCAGAATTCCTTGGATGAAGCCAACGGATTGAGTTATTTCATTTTAGGCTTAAAGAAAGGTCACAAATAGCTTTCAACAGACTACAAATAGTTTAACATATGATTTCAGAAGCTGAGAAAATTCCATAGATACAGGAACATTTTGAGAATTGATGAAAAGATTTCACAACAGTGTGTGCCAAAATTAACATTACTAAAGCAGGTTCTGCTTTAATTATCCATGTGCAAACCATAGCATAATCCTCCACATCAGTTGTTAATTTTGCGCTAGACAACTTTGAGAATTATTTGTTATGTAAGTTGGTGTTATTGATTAATAGTGTAATATCTTATTGGCTTTAAGATAAAACCTCCACTTTCATGCCCTCCCCCAAGTCAATGGTATACTTTGAAGGATTAGAAAGCCACTGCCCTGTTCAACATTATTTTCATTAGACTCAACTGAACCAATCTTATTCTATGCTCCTTATTTTTGATGGAGACCATTTTCACTGCTATGGAGAGTAGGCCATTCCTTCTTAAACATGGAAGGATCCTCAGAAATGACGGGGACCCAGTTTTTCTAAAATGTTCCTGATGTTGGGAAAAATTCTAGAATTCCAAGGTTGTACTTTTATCAGGCTGGTTAAGGGGTTAGAAAAGGAGAACAATTTAAGTTTTGTTTTAATATTGAGATGTGAATCCTCAAAAGAATATGGTATTTTAAATTTTTTAATCTTTTCTAATGGACTTAAAAGATTGATGGAGCCACTAGAAATCTTAAGTTCTACTTTCCATCTTTAGTTATTAACTAAACCTAGTTGAGGTCACTGAATTATAGCAATAAATAGTAAATACATTCATTTCAGGATCATTATTAATAAGACAATACCCTGTACAACTATGCCTATCCTCTTTCTCACCTCTGCTCGTGTTTAATCTTATGGTTTAGGGAATCACAAGCTTCCTATCAAAGTTAAACAAAGAAGAAATTCTCTATATTCTTTTTAAGAATTGTCTCATACATTTTATAAATGTGTAACTTTGGTGAAGATTACATTTTTCTGTGGGTAGTCAGTCCACTGGTGTGGTCAACTGGTCACTCGACTACCTCAGCCGTGTGGGGCAGAGACTCGGAGTCAACACACAGAAACTGGGAGCTGGTGAGAGCGCTGGCAGGTGACAACCCCAGTAGAACTCCAGACAAGCTTGTTTAATGCGGAAGTGATTACAATTGATATAGAATGCATCTTCCAATCATACATAAGCAAGCAGGTTATACAACATCTAGAAACCAATTATCTTATGTCTAGTGTAGCCGCACTATGAGGAAGCTCTGAATATTGCTATGCGGTGGAAGGCAGACTGAAGGATCATTGTCCATAGAGGAGGGGGCTTTATGAGTTGGGGGTTTCATGCCCTGAAGTACCTAATTCTCGGTTTCCTGGCCTTGTAGCTTGGCATTGCTGACCTCAAGCATTGAGGATGTGATTTCACTGATGGCTCCCTAAGAGCAGAGCATTCCACCCTTCAGGTGTTCCTGTCAGGCCTGTAGGAGCATAGGTTTTCCTAGCACTATGAGCTGCTCATAGCTGCTAGCTGCAAACCGAAAGTTATTCCAACATTTTTCAATCTCAGTTTTCTCATTTGTAAAATGAAGGGTAGATTAAAAAATTTCTTCCAGCTCTAAAAATATCACAACTGATACAGAATTTTTGACATATGGCATGAGTCAGTGGTACTCAGGAGTCTACATGTACCACCTATGCATCCTTTTCCCAAAAATAGTAAATGCTGAGAGCCACGGCCGAGTCTGTATGGCCCCTGGCATTTTGCCAACAGTATTGATTGACAGGCGAGGCATTACTATCGGCCTCTGCCGCAACTTTTGAGTTCTCGCACTATTTTGGAGTTCTCGTGGGGATTTCCGGGGATTCCCCGAGAGTTCCCATTGGTTGGGGAAGTGCAGGAGGAGGGATTTCCGGGAGAGATATTTCCGGCTGGGGGTTCCTGGAGAAGCCTCGTGGCGTTCGGGAGGATTCCCCGGGAGCTGTGTGAAGTGTTTTCCTGCAGTTTAAAAATAAAGTTTGTTCCTGCTTCAGTGGCTCGTGATTTGTGCCCAGCCAGACTGCGGCAAGTAAAAAATGTATTCTATCAACAGAAGGGATTAAACAAATAAAGAGGAATATTTAGGACCTAGGATATTGGTGAGTCAAAAGAGGAAATATGAAGAAAGTCACAAGATGACAGTGAACAAAAATCCTTGAACAATTCTAGGTAGTAGGTCCCATATATTAACTGGTCTAGATCAAAACAAGATGACAACAACCTTCAGAAAAGCTACCTTTAAGAAAATTGAAATTGTAATTTGCTGTAGTTTATATATTGAAAAGGGTTTTTTAATTCTTCAGAAAAATTTGGGAATAAATGAGAGTACCTAGAAGAGTAAGCATTGAAAAATGAAGCTATTATTAATTTCAGGGAAAACAGAAGTTGTACAAGGAGGAAAATATAATACATGCTATATACGTATGCTATAAACCATATTTATATCTTAGAAATGATACAATTTATTTAACCAGAGACTTTATAATATTGAGAAAATGGGTGCAAAATCAGAAAAGGAAAGTATGTGTGTATGGGGAAGGGGATTGCACTGTGTAACAAAGCTACATTCTAACATTTTATAGACAAAAACCAAAATATATTATCTAAAATGGTAATAGAAATTAATGCAGGCAACTTAGAAATGAGGAAGTAAACACCAGGAGAAACATTAGAGCATATTAAAAGTTGTCTTTGGAATGTGGGATTCCACGGTGGGATGGCAGGGCAGGGATCAACTCATCCCTTGAATCATTGTACTGCTATTTGATTTCTCAAACTATATAAAATAAATATTTCAATTAAAATAAGTCTTTTTCATAAAGAATCAATCAAATACAAATTAACAGACAAGAAAAAATAAGTTTAGTGAGTAAAGCAAAGAGAATGAGAGAGGGGAGGGAGGATGGGAGGAGAACAAGGGAAAGGAGGTATCATGAACTGAAATTAATTTCCATGTGTGTATGAATTTGTCAGGATGAACCCAACTTCTATGTGTAACTATAATGTAATAATAATGATGATGATGATGATGTTTTAAAAGCAGTCTTGTATGTGCTTAGAGGGAACAGTACCATAAGTTCAACTGTTTTTACCCTAGAGAGAATGATTTACTTTATTTTAGAGTAGTACTTATGTCTTTAGTCTTCATTTACATTTGTCAAAATGAGATTAAGTACAATGATAAGTAATAGGAGACGTGTGTGTGTGTGTGTGTGTGTGTGTGCATACTCTCAACATAGATAGGAAGTCATTCACTCAAGGTCTGAGATGCTAAGCATGGTATGTGGGCTGCTTTCCAGTAGTCACCCCTCACATAATCACCTCTTTGCCTTTTGTTACATATTCTACCTGCCACTGCTTAAGATTCCAAATAAAATATAGGATGCCCTATTGTATCTGAATTTCAGATAAGTAACAAATCATTTTGGGGGTATGAGTAGGTTCTAAATATTTCACAGGATAAACTTATGTTAAAAATATTCATTATTTATTTAAAATTCAAATTTAAGGTACATCCTATAATTCTGGAAGTCTCTACAATGCCAGAGAGACAGAGAGGGGGGGGTACGGGGGAGATGGGGAGAATTCCTAGAGTTGCTGGGTGAGTGCATGGTAAACACCCTTAACCATTTTCTCCAAAATCTGAAATTTTCAAGTTCAAGTGAGGTCACTATCTTTATTTATCTCCCCCTTCTTGCCAAACTCATTGACAATCCTATTTAGAGGGAGGTTATGTATGAACAAAAAGTTATTACAACATATACAACAAAAAAAATTTTTTTAAAGCAAGCAAGCAGAGGACCCAGGTCACAAAAACTCCTTGACCTTGGAAGCTACCATTCTCATATACTGTGCACTCTTAACAATTATGCACTGATGGTACAAAGCATTTTTACCCACTGAATGAACAAATTCACAAAGCAGTAGTTTTATGTTAGTGATTTAGTTAGCAATTTTGTTCTTCAACTTAGTATATTAGAATGAAGACATACTTGAAGAATATAACAAATATTGATTAGTTCTGGATATGGTTTGCTAAGCCAGTTCTATCAGCTGATATTTATCTGGATAAAGGACATTTCCACACAGTGCCTCTTTTAGTCACTTTTTATCCTAGAAACCAAAAATACCTGAGGATTAATAAATTTCAAATGCTTGGTGAAGACATGGGGGGTAATCCACAAAATAATCAATGAATGAGTAGCCTGATGTATTAAAAATAAATAATATAGTGACTTAGAAATTTTGTGACTAAACCTGTGTCCAAACAGGTAATTCTGCTTTTTGAATCTGTAATTCTGTGATACTCCTGATTTGGTTCTGATAAGAAGCAGAATGAAGTAGAGGGAATCTTTATCAGAAATACATTTGAACTTGAAATAGGTATTGACTGTTGATAGACTTGCTTCATATGGTCCAATTAATGGTTTGTGGCAAAATAGCCAGAGGTGTAATTTGAATAGAAGTGGGAAAATCTCCAACTTTGAATGCTCTCTTAGACTAAAAATAAAATATGGATTAAGAATTGTAAAAACAAGTAAATAAGCAAACAATTAAATTCTAATTCCATATCAGCCAGGATTTGAAACCAAAGACTTAACATAGATGATTTTTTCTCATGGTAACTGACAGTCTAAAGCACTCTATAGTGCTACTTTTGGTTAAGCAGTTTGCTTAGCCAAAGTTTTCTGGCAATTTACACAGGAAAACTGTAGTAAAAATTTCTCGAATTGTAAAATATTTGTTTTATGCAAATATCAAAAGAATTCTGGGACCAAATAAAAGGGAGTGAGGAGGAGGAAACGAATGTAGCTGTCTTAAGTTCTAACTATTAGATGTCCCAGTGGCTTCTTACATCTTTTACTGCTGTATTTTTAAAACATAAAAGAAAAAAGGAAAGAAAAAGAAAGAAAGAAAATGTAGTTGAGTGTCTGAATATTATTAAAGCAGAAAGACCACACAAATATTTAAATGATCTCTAAATTGCATTGTCACCTTCAGTTCATCACTCTTTGGCATGATTTTGAAAAGCAGGAGGAAAAATACTTTTAAAAAAGGGGGTGGATAATAGAGTATTGTATCAGGCTCATAATTACCTTCTATAGTTATCCTGACATCTTTGCTTAGCATTCTAAGAACTTGAGTATTTGTAACACTAAAACTATCAATTTGCATAATTTGGAAACTTATTCCATTGAATTAAAGACAAATGTCTTTGGAATCCTGGAGAGAACATGCTTCTTCCTATCTATGGACTTTTTGAATTTTCTTATCTTCTTATAGCACCAACAACTGGCTTGATAGATTTTCTAAGTTGAGTTCAGAAAATAGTTTGCAGTTGAGTAAGCACAATCTGAATCATCTCATGGGTGAGGCTTAAACAATGAGATGAGAAGGCTCGGCCAATTTTAAGTTTTATTTACACATATAACTTCCATGGGCCTAAGGAGCAGTGGAAAACTGAACACTCACCTCTACCAGGAGGGACAATAAAGTTTTCTCTCCTTACACTAGCTTTATATGGTATCCTTACACTAGCTTTATATGGTATTATTAGATGCCATGGAGAAATAAATGAAAGAGTTTCAGTGAGGACAGATCCAAGGGAAATTGTTATTTTAAAATTTTGTAAAACAGAACTATCAAGATCTTTATAAAAGAAATCTTTCTTCTACAAATTGGAATTGGGTAAAGGTCTTGAAACTCAAGAAGCTAATCTTCAAGAATTAGACTTGGAAAACCAAGAATGCCTAATTGATAATGAAAATTTCCTGTGTAGTAACATAAAAGTGTAAACATTATAAATCTGAGAACACAAAATTTAGGGGCCTTATTCTTCTAATTTCCCATTTTCCCCTTAAAACAAAAAAGTTAGGAATTTTTTTAAAATTGTTTTTACAATTACCTATTAGGTTGAATATTCTTCTAGATAGAAATTTTAAAAAGTTAGAACTATGAAAAAGTTCTGACTGTATCCTTTTATGACTTCTAAGTGACCAGAGAAAAAATATTGAAGATGGTTTCTTAACTTTTGTTCATTAATCAAACACTGAAACATGGGTCATTATCAGTGGAGATAGAATAGATTCTTAAGAGGATTGCATTATTGGCTTTGGACATAAATTGACATATCTTTGGCTTTGGACATAGATTGACATATCTTTGTAGAAATAAACATAAGATAGAAAGAAATTCTAAACAGTTGGGATAGATGCAGGACTGATGATGCTGATTTGGTATTATCTACCCATGCAAGGAAACAGAGAGGATAGAGAAAAGGAGATGCAGAATCTCAAGAAACAAAGCAAGCAGTAAACCCGCATTTATATGCTGAAAAAAGAAGCAAACAAAAGGTATAAATATGTCAAAATATACTGTCATGTATAACTAAAAAGAACAAAATTTAAAAAAAATAATAGAGATTTATATAACATTTAAAAAATAAAAGACAAAAAAAAAAGAAGAGGCATGGTTTGAAACAGATAAGGATAGCTGAGTATTGTGCAAACCAAGAAGAAGGTATTTTGAAGAATAAGATTGGTTTCAAGAATGCCGAATAGTGTAAAGAGGGCAAAAATCACAAACACAGAAAAAGATGAGTGCACCATGATTAGTGACCATACTCACTCATGTGTAGAAAACACATTTTCTAATATTTTCCGTTTAAAGAACAGAACTAGCTTTGAGGCAATCCTCATGTGATTTCTGAGGTTCAAGTCATATAGGAAACACTGTTATTAAGATATTTTTCTACAAAGGCATGCTGTCTATGAATCGTGGATCTAAGATCATTAGTTTATCACAAATGTGAGAACACTTCACCAAATGGGGACAACTCCTAAGATCATTGAACAACTTCACCTTCAGCAGCCCAGTGTATGAATAAATACTTCATTTACTGAAGATATTATGCAAAGATAATCTGTCTTCATAAGTGTCAGTATTCTTTATCTGTTTTAGTTCTATGAATTTTGTGAAATCAAAGACATGATAATATGTGGGGCCACATTTTTTTTAAATGGGAATAACTGGAACTTATAATTATAGAAATGCTATTATTTTTTGTGGTTGTTGTTCCAGTTAGTTATACATGACAGCAGTATGCAGTTTGACTCTTTGTACACAAATTCAGCACAACTTTCATTTCTCTGGTTATACACGAAGCAAAGCCATACCTTTCATGCAATCATACATGTACATAGGGTAATAATGGCCATCTCATTCCACCATCTTTTCTCACCCTTGTATCCCCTTCCCCTTCCCTCACTATCTTCTGCCCAATCCAAAGTTCCTCCCTCCTTCCCTTGCCTCACTACCCACCCCATTATAGATCAGCATCCACTTATCAGAGAGAACATTTGGACTTTGCTTTTTTGGGGACTGGCTTATAGAAATGGTGTTCTTGATCCCTAAAATAGCCATGATTTGAATGTATCCTGAACCTCTATATGACTTCCCATTTCTAGTTAGAGGCATCTTTTTAATTACCTTTTAGTAAACACTGAGTATCTACTATGATGGCAACTCTGAAGTTGTTTTGTCTCATTTTTATAGATCAGGCACAACAAACAGAGGTCCTACACAAGATGACACAATGAAGAGTGCTTAATCACAAGAAATGTGTACAAAGCATATAATGCAAATAAGAAAAAATGGATATATTAATCCAAATAGAGCAAGAAAAGCTTCTCAGAGTTGAAAACATTTGAGGAGGCTTTTGAAAGACATATGTAATCAGTAGAAAAGGGAGAGGGCATTGTTATACAAAAGCAAAGACTCATCCAACCCTGGAGCCATATTGGGATCCAGTTAGAGGATATAAAGATGGTACATTACTTTTCTGAAGGCTTTCATGCTTGGAACCAGATATAAGTAAACAAAAAATTTTAAGGAGAAATTGGGTAAAAAGCTAAGTAGATCATAGACCTGTAGTGGAGATCAAAGGGGTTTGACAGAAAGGGAAACTATTGGTACAACATGATGAAAATCATGAAGCCTGAATAAAAGGCAATCCTGGATAATACACTGAGCTGAATAACTGTGGGAGTTTTTAGATGTTTTGGGGGGCATCTATAAAGATGCTTACCCAAATAGTACCTACTGAAGAAACCTTCCAAGACTGATATTTGGGGTATTACCGAATAGTAGCTGTTGAAGGAAAGGAACTGGCGATTCATTACTAGAAGTTAAAAAAAAAAAAAGGTAAGAACATGATTTAGACAGAAGGACTAGACCTAAAGGGCCTTAGATGCCATACTGAGGTGCTTTGCCTTTCATATATAAGAAGTTTGAAGCCACTTGGAGGAGGGTAGTTTAGAAGGGGAATGATAAGATTGTGATTTAGAAATTTGAATTCGGTGGCTTTGTGGTGGGAGAATAGGTAGAATAGATGAAGAGACTGGGAATAGTTGAGATTAATTTTAAGACAATTGTAATTGTCCAGAGAAGAGATAATTGGGCTTCAAATAGAGCAATGATTGTGATAACAGTGATGGGAAAGAGAGAAATATATCTGAGAGATATTTAAAAGACCATATGTAAAGTCATAGTGATTGATGAAGAGAATCAGAGAAATGAAGGAGATAAAAAGTACTAAAACAGATAAAGAATACTGACACTTATGAAGACAGATTATCTTTGCATAATATCTTCAGTAAATGAAGTATTTATTCATACACTGGGCTGCTGAAGGTGAAGTTGTTCAATGATCTTAGGAGTTGTCCTCATTTGGTGAAGTGTTCTCACATTTGTGATAAACTAATGATCTTAGATCCACGATTCATAGACAGCATGCCTTTGTAGGAAAATATCTTAATAACAGTGTTTCCTGTGTGACTTGAACCTCAGAAATCACATGAGGATTGCCTCAAGGCTAGTTCAATTCTTTAAATGGAGTTTCTGGTTTGCGTATATGATGATGCTATAGTGTTTTCTTGCAGAGATGATGTTAGGTATGTTGTGCTTGAAATAGCTGTGATATTCTGGTGAAGATGCCTTGGGTGCATGTCAGCCATGAGTCTGCAGGAAAAGATGAACTTAAATTTACAGTTATGTTTTCAACCTTACAAATTTTATTCTATTCATAACTTTCATAGTAAAACAATAAAGAAAAATTCACATAACTCTCTCCAAAGATAATAATATAGTATTTTAATACAAATTCATGCGTTGGTATTGGAAGGACTATTTGGAGGAGATTGGCATGCCCATCATTCTGTTATGGGTACAGCCAGTTCTTGGAGAGAGATACCCCTAATATAATTTACAAACTCAGCCAAAAATTTAGGAGTGTTTGTCTGCAGTGGTTTTCCAACTTCCTCATTTGTGAACTTCTGGGAGAAATTAAGGGAGAACTGACTACACTCTAGGACAATGAGCAAACGACTGAATGAGCCTTTACATCATGGAAACTAGAAAAACTGTACACATCTTGAAGAGTTAGGAATCAGAAAATGAATTCAGAGAAATTTCCAGAAGACCTTTACATATGAAATAATACTTATTCAAATTAAAACAACTTGCCATTCCCTATGCCACCCCATAGTTGCATGACAGGATAAAATGTAAAGTCTTCCTTATTTGTTGAGAAATGTTTTATTTCACTCCTCTCCTGAGCAAGGATAGTAAGGAATCAGATTCAACTACCAACAAAGATTTGAAACCTGCTTCAAAAATTCACTTGATCTTGTACTCAATTTTAAACCTTGGCAAATGGGGTATGGAGGGGCTCACAACAAGCAACAGACAAAAAAAGCTGGCACAATAATTCATCATAAACCTGAGTTTGCTCTTTTAAATATGTCCAGCTAATTCTAGCTGACAGCAATGGAATCTGAGGGTTTGGGCAGAATTTTGGCTGAGTTTAGTTCTCTTAAACAGATATTATTTTCATTGCCTTGTTCTAACAAAACGAAGTCTTCTAGATGTTTATTCATTTGACGTTTTTGTCACAGTGACCCTAACTCAGTGACCTCTGGACTGTAACTGTTGCCCAAAACATGCTCAATAAAATGCAAAGTGGTCTTTTAGATTTTTTTTTCAGTGGAAAAGATTTGAGGGAAAATAAAAGAACTGCCTATTACTGAACTTTCCTCCAAAAATATACAGAAGTATAGCTGCCAGTGATTTGTTCTATTTTGGGGTCTGATTTAGGGGGTATTAGCTAATAGCAAATGGGAATGCAAGTACACATATCCCAGTAACTTCTATGATATATTATTGCTTTCAGCTTACATCACATTCCCAAAAAGCTTTAGGCCAACATTGATATCAACACTTACTCCAGTTTCTAGGGCTCTAAGAATAACCAGGCATTGTCAGTAATCATCTGTTTTGATTCACGTCTAAGTAAAAGATGGGGGAAAAGATTCTCAAACTCAAAACTGAGTTCATCAGCTCCACACTCATCCCAAAGTAGTGCCTCCATATTTCCAGTCTCTATAAATGATAACATCATCCATCTAGTTACCATGTCATAGAATGAGCTCATACTCTAGAATACAAAAGGTCAAAGTGGTAAAGTGGTTAAGAGGAAGAACACTAGAGCCAAACTTTCTGAGTTCAAATACTGTCTTTATCATTTATTTTCTCTTTGACATTAAGCAAAATTCTTAGCTTCTCAGTGATTGTTTCCTTATTCATAAAGCAGGGAAGATAATACTACTTGCCTCAAACAAATATTAAAATTTATAGAGGATGAGTTAATATTTAAAAAGTGCATAGACCATGGCTTGACACATAAGGATTATGTACATATTTATTAAATAAATTTAAATATGTGTCATCCTGATAGCCTCATCAATATCTTGGGGTCTTTGTCTAATAGGCTTATATCTTATCCTCTGTCTTCATTCTTATTCTTCACATTATGTCCTTCATACTACATACAGAATGGTACCCTTCAATGAGTCTTCTTTATTGGCTTATAGGGTAAAGTCCCAACTCTACTTGATCACTTATTCCTCCTCAGGTAACCCATGACCTGATTTGACCAAGTTCTTCCATTTTCCTAAAAGGTACTCTGGCATTATCTGCCTACCTGTTTTAGTCAGCTTTTTTACTGCTGAAATCAAAAGACCTGACAAGAACAATTTTAGAAGATAAAAGTTTATTTGGGTATCACAATTTCGGAGGTCTCGGTCTGTAGACAGCCAACTTCATTGCTGTGTGCCCAAGGTGTGGCAGAACATTATGGCCAAGGTTGGCAGAACATCATGGCCTACCTCCTCTAGCCATACTCTACCTTCTAATAGTTTGCACCCAGTTAATCCCTATCAGGGTATTAATGTACTGATTAGGTTAAGACTCTCACAACCCAATCATTTCACCTCTAAACTTTCTTACATTGTCTCACTCATGAGCTTTTGGGGAAAACCTCATATCTAAACCATAACACTGCCCAACTTGCTCTATTCAGTTTCCAATAACAAATTCAAGCCTTTCTTGATCCACTAGAGTAATCCTCTCACCTAACCCAGAGTTAGATATTCCCTTCACTATGCTCTCCTCGCACTTGGCACATCAGCCTAATAGCACATTGTACTGCAAATATCTCTCTGTATTATCTCTTCTATCACACTAGAGTCTCCATGGACTCCATAAGTACTAAGTTCAGGGCTTGTCACAGATTTGTCACTAAAACACGGATAAAGTTTTACCTATGTTTCTACAAGAAGTCTCAAAGTCTACTATTGTACATTTTGGAGTCAAAAAAGCAGACAATATGTGTAATACATGGTAAACACATGCAGGAATTTATTTCATATGTTACAGTCAAAGTCAAAACTCTATGAGATTAAGATGAGCTGGTTAAGTCAGATTTGACCAATGATCAACTAATGTTTAATTAGTAATTGATCTTACTTCTGGGTAGTAGGTTAAGAGTTTCTTAGCTCCTTTTATAAAATAAGTGAATTGTGGTTTACTCCACATTTTTCTTACACTGTACCTGGTATGTGTTAAGTAATGTTCATGATTCTCCATGCAGACTCCTGTAGATGTTCCTATAAAATATAATCAGAATAATATTAATTATAAAGAGTATATACAAATCTAATGCTTCTCAAAGGAATACTTCCACATATTATGAAAAAACAATACGAATATAAGAACAAGAAAAGGGCCAAGTATTTTTAAAACTGGCTCTATTATTCCCTGACTGAAGGCATTCTTTCCAGGACTCAGAATGGCTATCTTTCTGCCTCAAAGGAGAGAGTAAGGGTGAATAATTAAAAAATAACCTATCAAACCTGACCTCTTGCCACATCATACTTCTTAGAGAAAAGCCTTATCTGTAACACTAGTACATATGTATTAAGTGATGATGTGTATTTAAAACCACATGAGATTCAGTGAGTACTGTGTAACCTAGATTTTAATGTTTCATTAAAAACTCCCCTCTCCCTCTATTGGAGCTGTAGCCCCTTGTATGCAATAATTAATTGCAACTTCCTATTTTCCTTAACCCACCTGTCCTTTGGACAAAATCTCCTTGCCTTCCTTGAAAAGTCTCTTAAATTGAACTTTTCATGAAAGAATGTTCTATAAGGAAACTGCTTATGAGGAAATAGAAAATTTCTAGTTTTCTTTTGCAGATGTAAACATAAAATTTCTAATATACTTAATTCAAGTTTCTTTTCCATGTTCTACTTATTAATCCATTCATTGGCATCTAAATTCATATATTTCTTATTCATTGGTTAGAAACTTTCTCAGTATTTGTGAAAATCTTTTCCTGTATGCCAGTATTTTTGGAGTACATCTATTTCTTATCCAATCCAGCTGGAATGTTTTTATTTTCTTGGAATTTTTTTTTCAATTCCAAAACTTGCCCATTCCATGGAATGAATAAACTATTTCAAAATAGCCAGCCCACCCTTTTTCCTTTCCAACTCCTCAGAATTAGCACTTCTTTCTGTATCCATTGATAATTTCCTAATTTATTTCAGAACCTTACTAATTTTGCCCAAATAAAACATTTCTTACTTTTGTGCCTGTCACAAACTGAAAATAAAGTTTAGAGTGCCCAGACTTACCAAATGAATTTTCAAGTTTTTACTATCAATTAATTTATTCAGATTTTCAGAAAAATTAAAATGCAATGGATGAAAACATAAAATCTATACCAGTAGAAACTGCCTATTTGGTTTGTTCAAATCTGAATAATTATGTATTCATGTTACAGTGGGCAAGATAAGAACACTATCATTCTCACTTTCCATCATTGTTTCTCTGATGATCTAATCAAAACCTTTAATCAAACTCATCCTTTGGCTCAAGGTAAAAATAATTTTTGCAAAGAGAAATAGTTTTTAATCAATTCAAGATGCAGCTGGAATAAATGCTACTGGCCAGAGTAGCCATTATTCTTGGCAAATGTCTCTAAGCAATAAACAATGAACACCACACCCTCAAGAGAAGGGGAGAAAAAGATGGGGATAGTCATTGTTTTCATGTCATATTACTAAATGTTATTATGGTCTATTTATATGCAGTGGAGACTAACACATAATGTACTTGATGAATACAGAACAATTAGGAGTTTTGAGTTGCTAGAAACAAGTATCTCAAGTGCTTAGTTTAATAAGCTCTGCATTCACACATGGAACTAATGCTTGTTGGAGAATCTATTAAGAAACATTTTATCAATAAGCCAGTAGCAGAAAAATTTTGGAAGCTATTCAAAGATTGAGTTATAGATCCATATGGTACTTATTTGAAGAGAGAAAAGCAAAGTATTTGCAAGCTTTGAAAACATTCATTTCTTTTCCAATACCACTTACATATAGCAGTAAGTGCCTCACCAATTGTTTTTCATTGAGTAATTAAATAAGATTTAAATAAATGCCTTTAATAGTATGTATGTTTGATATTTTAAAACAGAATGTCACATTTCCTATTATGTTAAAATTGATATTTATGGTTCAGTGAGGGTGGGAAATCCAATTCCATAACCCCATATACTATATGGATTTGAATCTTGGAGTCTGTCTTAAGTTCAGAAGGTTTTCTTATAGCAATGTTCACTCTCAATATTGAACAATTCATACCTAAATGTCTGTGCTGAATATCTTGTGAACTCATTCTATGGGTAGTCAGTATTTTGGTGTTTCAAGCAATTGAGGTTAAATGAAAAGATAGCATTTGATAGAGAAAGTCAGATCTATATTACACAAATCAAAAAAGTGACCACTTGGAAGTAGAGGTCACTTGGAATTCATCCACTGACCTCTACCGAGAAAAAGTTGTTTTTTTGAAGGCAAAAAATGCCCATAGGAGTCACCATATTTAGGGTACAATTCAGCATAATGGTTAAGAACTTGGATTTTGGATTCAGAGATGCCATGATAGGATTTTTGGCTCTACTATTTACAGACTATATGACTTTTCGGAAGTTTCTTAGCCTCAACTTACACAGTATTATAAAAGTAATACCTATCTCATAGAGTTAATAGAAGGATTAAACAGGGAGATATGCGTTAATTACTTGGCCCAAAACACTCACTACACCCCCCCACACACACACACACAGTGTATTTTTCCTCATTACTCATGAATTCTGTATTTGACTTTGCCTATTTGCTAAAATTTACTTGTAATCCCCAAACCAGTATTTGGAACAATTCCACAGTCATTCACGAACATGCACAAAACAGTGAAATATTTGTTATTCCAATGCACACATTCTTAGCTGAGGTAAAATAAAGCAGCACTAGGTCTTGTTTCAGCTCTTATACTGTAAAGAAGTCTTTTTCATTATTTAATGCCACATTTACCTCATTTTTACGCTTTTGTTGGTGATTTTGCTATTTAATATGGCCACTTCAGCATGGCGCTGAAGTGCAATTTTGCATATATTAAGTGAAAAAAAGACTATTCTGTATGCTGTTCCATACAGAGAAAAATTTGTGAATTGGAAAGATTAATTTAGGCATGTGTTTTAATGCTGTTGGCTTTGAGTTTAGTCTTAAGAAATAATGTATAATAATATATATATTAGTATATATTAAATAAGATGCCTTTAACTAGAGACATACATGAGACAGATTTATGTATGCTTTAGTCAGCTTGTTCACTGTTGTGACCAACAGACCTGAAATAAATTTAGAGGAGGAAAAGTTTATTTGGGGCTCATAGTTTCAGAGGTATCAGTTCATAGATAGCTGACTATATTCCTTGGAATGTGAGGTGAGGCAGAATGTCATGGTCGAAGGGTGTGGTGGAGGAGAGCAGCTGGGAACATGGCACTCAGGAAACAGAGAAAGACAGACTCCATTTGCCAGTGATAAAATATATGCCCCAAAGACATACCCCAAATGACCCACCTCTTCCAGCCATACCCTACCTGCCCGTAGTCACCGTTCAGTGAATCCCTATGAGGGAATTAACACATTTATTGGGTTAAGGTTCTCATAACCTAATCATTTCACCTCTGAACCTTCTTGCACTTTCTCACACATGAGCTATTGAGGGACACCTAATATCTGAACCATAACAATGTATTAATTGGTTGGCAAATATGTAATGATCAGATACAGGCATCTAATCCTATATTTCCACTGGACACAGTTGTTTGTTATTCACTAATTTAGTGTTTGCAGGAACTTAATAGAACATAATCATCACAAGTCATAAGAATGACTGTGGGATATATATATATATATATATATATATATATATATATATATATATATATA
>NW_026000229.1:29831247-29866262 GCF_001458135.2 Marmota marmota marmota | reverse complement strand
TATATATATATACATATATATATACAGATACATGAATATATATATGCACATATAGATACATACATGCATATATTATTTTAACGTATTATTATATATTACTATTCTTACATATTGTATTCTTATTAGTGGTGATTGCAATGCTTTCCAGGGTTGAGTATATAATAAATACTAGGGGGACTTTTAAAATATATCAAATTGTAAAGAACTCAAAAAACTTAACACCAAAAGAACCAAATTACCCAATCAATAAATGGGCAAAGGAACTTAATAGACAGTTTACAGAAGAAGAAATACAATCTATCAACAAATATATGAAAAAATGTTAGCAATTAGAGAAATGCAAATCAAAACTACACTGAGATTCTATCTCACTTTAGTCTGAATAGCAATCATCAAGAATACAAGCAATAATAAATGTTGCTGAGGATGTGGAGAAAAAAGGTACATGCAGACATTGCTGGTGGGACAGCAATGGGTGCAAACACTATTGAAAGCAGTATGGAGATTCTTCCAAAAACTTGGAATGAAACCACATTTGACCAAGTCATCCCACTCCTCAGTTTATATCCAAAGGACTTAAAATTAGCATAATACAGTGATACAGCTACATCAATGTTTCTAGCAGCTCAATTCACAATAGCTGAATTATGGAACCAAACTAGGTGCCCTTCAACAGATGAATGGATAAAGAAACTGTGCTATATATACACAATGGAATATTACTCAGCATTAAAGAAGATGAAACTGTGGAATATTATATTATGCTAAGTGAAATAAGCCAGACCCAAAGACCGCAAGGCCAAATGTTTTCTCTGATATGAGGATGCTAATTTACAATAAGGGGGGGGGGAGAATACAGGTATTTTGGAGTAACAGAAGGGAGGGAAGGGAGCATGGGGGTAAGAATGATAGTAGAATAAAATGGACATTATTACCCTATGTGCATATTACATGACCTGTGTAACTCTACATCACATACAATCAGACTGATGAAAAGTTGTACTCCATTTATATGATGTGTCAAAATGCATTCTACTGTAATGTATAACTAATTAGAACATATAAAAAAATCTGTATTAAAAAATAATTAAATATATAGAATTGTAGGCTATATCCCAAGATATTCTGACTCATAGGTCTGGGAACAGTTTGAAAACATTTGCTTTTATAAAACTCTCCAAGGAGACTGATGTACATTTGGTTTAGGAACCATGGGACATTTCTTTCTCCCTTAATTTTATGCTAAATTTGAGATTCATCCATGAAACATCCATGGACGTTACCCTTGGAGGTGACATACCTTTATGAGTGCTCAGAAGGAGGATTGTGAAGGGATCATTGCCCTTTTCCCTCTATAATCTCTCTTTATTCAAAATAGTGTTTTCTGTTAAGAAGGAATATTCCTCCTTACTTTTAGAGTACTTACTCTGGTTGTTTTCATTTTATTCTGTTTGTTTGTTCTTTGCCACAGCCTTTAGGGCACTATGTGGGTAGCCTCTGGTAACTATGTGTGAGCCAGAGATGTTAATAGACTTGTTTCCTTGTGTCAATACATCCTACCAAGTTTACTCACCTCAATTGAGAGTAAGTCAAATTTCAATTGAAACTGATTTTACTTTCCTGTGAACAAAATCACTTATACTCCAAAATCTTCCAGTTTATCATACACACCTAAGATCCTAGAACTTACCACCTCAGCAACTTTATATTTTTCCTCTCTGCCTAGAATGCTTCCCCCTCTTTATAGGGAGTGACAAAGGTATTTTCATTTAGGACTCAGCTTTAATTATCATCATCTGAGAGAGATCTTCCCTAGCCATTTTACCCAATGTAATTACCCCAATATTCTCTATCATAGCAAAGTGATAATTTTCTTTTTCCCATTTATCACTGGTTTAATTTTTTTAATCTGACACTTGTTTATTAGATCCTTCTACTCCAGCATCTAAGTTCCATAAAGGCAGAAACTTAAAATCTAATACTGTTTTTTCTTCATTGTCTGCCCTGAAGCCTGGTAAAGATATCCAGTGAATGGATCCTAATATATTTTGTTACCTCAAATCTTAACAAATGTTATTCTCAAACTTAAAAACTAGTTTGTTATTTGAGAAGGATTCTATTCCATTTCCCTAGCATTTCCATTCTCAGCACTATCCCACAAAAGATACTTTGGACCACAGTTGGCTTGAAAAGAGAGAGAACAATGCACTTTCACCAACCCTGCTCTAAGCACACTGTACCCAAGTACCCATGATATTACATGCAGCATCACAGATCTTAACCTGTTATTTTACACCCAAATTCAGACTACATGTAAAATTTCAAATAAGCTGTCGAAAGTTGTTGGTGGGCCAAGTAGTATGTGAACTTCTGAATTGGGGAGTCAAGTTGCTAAATAAATATAATTTTGAGGTTCTCATCTAGGATTTAAGATAATAATACATGTGACAGTATAAAAGAACAGTGTTCCAAGAGACAAGGAAACATTAACTTGCTGCATGATCTTGAACAAATGTTTTAATCTCTGTGGACCTCCTTTTCACTATCTGTAAAAATTAAGGATTTGAAATAGTACACACTGCAGTTCCTTCCTGCTTTCTATGAACACACAAGCTGAATTGAGTTCTTCTCCTCTTACTTCACAGAGGGAAAGTTGGTGGAGGACCAAGTACAAAGAGTTAAGACCTGCCAAGTCAGGTCTCTTACTGAAAGCAATACAGCAGATTCCTGTCAGAGTCTGCCATGTGTGGCAATATGCTGCAGAATATTCTTGGTGTAAAAAGATTCTTGGTGTTCTTGGTGTAAAATATGAAAAAATATAAAATAGCTTACTTATACATAAATTATATTCAATATAATTATTATATTGAATACACAAAATAATATGTTGATATATTGAGTTAAATAAAACTTAGTGTTTAAGCTAATATTACCTTTTTATTTTGACTTTTTGAATGTGAGAAATAGTAAATTAAAAGTTACCTGGATGACTCACATTATATTTCCATTGGACGGTGCTGGACCAGAGAAACAAAGGTAGGAGGCAGTGTTACTACTGAGACCTCAGTGGGTTGCTCCAATGAGAACTGGAGAAAGGGAGGAAACATTGTTTGTGAGGTCCTGTAACCAGATAGAGGGGAAGAAATATCCTGGCTTTACCCTGCCGATCTGGTCTTCTATCAGTGCTTCTGAATCCACAGTCACCTGGAAAACAGCCTCCAGGCATTAGTCATCCTATGATACAGAGCTAAGGCAAGGGCAAGGCAAAGAATGCATCCATATGCCAAGGTTCCTTTTTAGGTTATAGGGTCCTGATGTGTACTTTTTGTTTATTCATTTATTCATCAAATATTTACTGAGAACCAACTTACCCCAGGGACACTGTAGTGTTATTTCCTAAAATTATTGCCAAGATTTCTTGACCCTTGCTGTTGATGTTCTTTTCTTATTTTGGTTCCAGATTCCCTCACTGCCTAAAATATGATCTGGATACTTGCAAGTTCTATAGTCTTTGATCAAATGAATCAATAAATCAACTTATTTTTTATTGTATAATTGACATTTCTTAGTATGAACCTAGGGTCTCTGTTTCTCTTAATTCCTGGAGGTCTGCACTTTCATCCAAATCCCTTATTCTGTGTCATTTATATGCCTACATAATCCATTGTACCAAACGTTCAACTACTTTTCCAAGAGTATCAACTATTGGAGCAGTCTTGGAAACCACAAGCCTTATTTCTTGTTCCTTGCATCCTTTTCCTAATATACTGCCATGCATGGAACCAGTGCTGAAAAAAGTTGAGCTTGTGATCTGATGCATAGATATCTAAAAGAAAAACACTGATCCTGAGTCTAAGTGCAAATCTTCCTGAACAAAAGATAATTGTCACAAAGTTTTTAGCTTGGAAAGATTTACTACTTAAACTTGAGCCTGATAATCATAAAATTTATAGAAAATATCTGTTTTTATAAATATCAAACATTTTCTGGATATGGGAGGTACTTTTTTAAATAACAGAATATAAAGGTAAAAAAGTAAAACCTCCTGCAGGTACTTAAAACAAGAGATAAATAATCTAAAAATCATGAAAAGTGGCATAGATAATGAATGTCCTGGGAATTTAGGAAAAGGACTCCTTTATGCCAGGAAGAGTTTTAGAGAAACTCTCTGAAGAAAGAAGACTCTGCTTGGATTAGGGGGAAGGCAAGGAATAGATAAAGGAAATATAAGGAAAAAATTTCCAGAGAAAATTGTATAAATGGTAGGCATAAACAGAAGCTGGAATAAATTTATTCCTTATCAAAGTGGAGTATATATGATCAAGAAGTACAAGTTTTTCAAGAAATTTTTTCATCTGAGTGAGACCCAAGAGCAGTTCCCACCTCAGTGGTAGAAGTTAAAGCAGTTTTATAAAGATTAAAGTTATTAGTAGAAAGATTATTGGAAAGATGGTATGGGACTCTTTCATGGAAATTAACTAATTACAGTGTGACTTCCACTCTGGATTATAAACATTCCAAGACACAATACTCATTGTTAACTGTCAACTTTCAAGGCATGGCCCATTCTGTACTGAATGAATAAATGCTAGCAAATGATATGATAATGCATACATCCCTGGAAAAGGAAATACAAGGCAAGTATTGATTCAATATGTGTTCCAAAAGAAGGATTAGAGAGTTAGGCATCATATTCTAATTATTAGGAAAATTCCCTTTGGGGATTTGGGCAGTATGTTCCCTGGGCCACAGTTACCGAGGAATCAGGAATCCCTGTAGAGAATTTGGTAAGCCTGGCATGTTATTAGGAGATGATAAAATTTATAATATAAAAATGTCACCACCCAAGCCTTTGTAATAGTTTTATTTATGGTGATACCCATTTAAACTGTCTCCATTAGGCACATCTGGATTGGTTTAAAAGGTATATTAAATTCATCCCCAAGCTAATATTTTAGAAACCATATTTTATTCTCCTCAAACCATGGCAGTTCATTAAATTCTGAGACCTAAAAACAGATAAATTATCATTATAGAACCCAGAAAATCATGAGAATCATTGAAAGTCTCCAAGAAACAGTATTACATGACAGAGAGTTTAAGGAGATTCCTCTCCATTCACTCAGACAGTTGGGAGTGTTTCTGTATGTCTAAAGCAGGCAGTGTGTTAATCCAGCATTCTACCATATTGAAGTCATGAAACTGTACTTAGTGTGTGTTATCTCTAGAATCAGCCAGAGCTGGAATCAAAACCTGGATGCAATAAATAGTGATCTTGAATGAATGATGGGGATAAACATACCTACATCATAGGGTTGTTGCAAGAATTCAATGAGATAATGCAAGTAAAGACCTTAGCACAGAGCCTGTTGCAGAGAAAGTGCTTAGTAAATGTCAGTCCTCTTTATAGGAATAACAGAAGTGTATCCATACTGCAGGAATCTCTAATTTCCCAAAGAGAATCATCTTCAACCATGCTCCCTACCTTCCTATTTTCAACCCTTGCAAACCTGGGACATCATCCAAACCAACAATATACATGCCCTATTTCTTATGTGTTACCCCAAACCATAATCCATTCAATCCCCTACCCCCTCTTAAATCTTGGATTTGACCATAAACCATTTTTGTGTATGGACCATCCTCAATGACTACCTCTTTCTCTGATTCAGCATAGCTCCTGTCCTGGTTTTGTTTTACTGACAAGGTTTTGTCCTGTGGGTCTTGCTTTCCCCAGCACCTGAACTAAATTGCCTCTATTTTCAACTTTCATCTTCCTGATGGTTCATGGTAACTTTTACTCACCTACTGTAAAGCTAAAACATATTTCACAAAGAGAAAATGAAGTAAGTGTCTTAATTTGATAAGTCATTGATAACAGATTGCTTTCTATGAGAAGCTTTGGACTGGGGGAAGGAAATGGCAACTGAAAAGAATAGAGTTGGCAATCACTGTCCCTTGGTTGGAGATGGGAGGACAGAGAGAGAGGGCTCCCAGAAGAAGAGGATACAAAAACATACTTCTACTTTACAATCCTGTCAGGGAATTATGGAGATAACGTGGGCCCTGGTGGCAGTAAGTAGGGATTAGTTAAGGACTTTCTTAGAAATCTTATCCTTTAAAAATATCCTCCACTTTTTCCACCTTTGGAAATGGAAAGAAAAATGTATTTCTGTGGTTTCTCAAATCCCTTAAATTGAAGTTTGGGTACTAATTTCTAAAGTGGTCTGTGCCAGAGTGTTGCTTTTATGAGCCCAGAATCGGCATGTAGCTTTAGGCAAGCCAGTGATTTGGAGGTGAGCCATGGCAGGCCTGGTGCCAGCTCCTGGACTCACAATGTCTTATGGCATTTACAACTCATTCTACCATTGCCTTAAAATAAGGGGATAAGAACTGGGTATGGACATGTGAACAGCCATCCTAACCAAAGAATTGCCCTAGACAATTGGGATACATGCTCTATTTGGGGAAATCTTATAGTTAGATTATTGGTATAATTCAACTTGGCAAAGAGTAAAGGAAAATTTGCTAACAATAATTGAAATTTCCATTTCTAGTACCTCACATACAAATAATAAAAGCCCACAAATCTCTCTGTACCTTTCCACTAATCCCTCCTAGGGTCATTAAGACAATATGGAATCCATGAGAGCTGATTGCTCAGCAACTAAGCTCTGCAGAGAGAGAAAACTCTTTTCCACTGTGCTACTGCTTAGTTCTTATTTCTGCCAGTCTCTTGCCTCCATATTATCATAATATTCCAGGAGATTCTCTCCACAGCCAGTAACTGGGTGTAGAGATAGAAATTCCTTTCTAACAGAAAATATAGTACCTAATGATTTTAAAGGGTATCAGAGGAAAATTAACCAGGATTAGCAGGATTGAAAATGAGGTGTTGCTATTTTATATTAACATTGTCAGGAAAGAGTGCTCTGATAAGGTGAAAACTGAACAGATAATTGAACAAATTAAGAGATGAGACTTGGAAGTACTGGAGAAAGATTATACCAAGCAGAGAAAACAGTCAGTACAAAAGCCCTGAAGTGGCAGAGTGCTAGGCATATATTAAAGGAAAAGCAAGAAAACCAACATGACTAAAGTACAGTGAATGAAAAGAAGAGTGGCAGAGAGAGGTTAAGAGCAACTGAGGAGCCAGATCACTTAAGGCTTATTAGGCTTTAACTCTGAGAAAGCCAGGAAACCATTGGAAGATTTGAGCAGAAGAATATGATCTCACTTAAATTTTAACATGGTCACTCTGGCTGTTGAGAATAGACTATACATATGGAAGAAAAAGGAAGGAAGGAAGGAAGGGAGGAAGGGAGGGAGGGAGGAATGAAATCAATTAGGAAATCATTACAATAATCTAGGTGAGAAATGATGCCACCTTACCAAGACCATAGAATTAGATATGGGTGAGAAAATTGGAACACAAAGAGATGGTGTGAATTAGTAGTATTGTGGAAATATTTTTAAGATGGAGTCTTTAAGATTTCCTATAATATTGGTGGAGAAGAATGAGGAAAAGAGTGGAATCAAGAAAAGTAAAGGTTTTTGGCCCTCAAGTGAACAAATGAGTTGTTGGTATAGATGAAGCTTACTGCAGGAGATCAGAGTTGAGGGGAAATTTAGGAATTTTACTTTTAAACATATTAATTCTAAATTCATATTAAACATCTTTGCAGATTTAAATAGAAATAAAATACTTTGAGCATCAGTGATATATGTAGATGGTTAAAGTTTTAAGACCACAGGAAATTGTAAATATATAAGAATGCTGAAGATTGGCTCCTGAGTCAGAACAAGGTTTAGAGGGTGAGCAGACATAGACCAAAGATGATGAAGAGGAAGCAGTTAATAATATGAGGAGAGAAGTAAAAGAGTGTGGTATGTAAAACCAAATAAAGAAAATATTCAAGAAGGAGGTGGTCAACTTCATTGAATGTTGCTGTTAAGAAAGGAGAAGACTGAGAAGTGTAACATGCAAGTTAAATAGAAACAGACTTACTGTTGAACATTTAATGTACTTTCCTTAACAGAACATTTTAAAATACCCTAACAGAAACATGTGAGATGTGAACATTTATTATTTCCAAACACAAGTTTTATGGCCATATTTCCTGAATATTAAAATTGACAAAAATTATATAAAGGAGCAATATATTTGGAAATAGAATTGTTCACCAAATTTCAAAAAAATATTTGCAACAGACCAAGAAAGAGCCCCCAGCAGAGAGATCAGCTAACTCCATTTTAGTCCCTTCTCACCTCACTGAGAATTAACGACCATTCATCCATCTGTTCCTTTATTTTATAAATCACTGATAGCTGTGGAACACAGTTCCTCTACCCATTTACCTAACCAACCTACATCTACCTGACTATTCACAAAATTAGTGTTGCTTCTAATAGAAGATTGTTAATAGCTACAGTTTTTGCCAACAGTGTCAAAAAAGAACCTGTAACATTATATACTTTAATACATTAGAAAGAGTATAGAGGATTGTACCGTTCACTGTTGTGAGAACAGAACCTACTGTGAAAAACTCACCCTAAAATTCTCATTAGCAGTTTATATCTCTTGGTGTAAAGAGATTTTGATTCCTTATAAGGAAGATCAATGATGAGCTGTTTCTGAAAGCATTAGTAATTTCAAACCTTCTTGGAATGATCATAAAACAAAATGAGGATGATGAAGAGAGATGTTCAGTGGAGTCTGAGATACTTAGAAGATGTTAAGAAAAAAATGTCAGGTAGGAATGGTATATAGATATACAGATATAAAACAAATGAGAAATCTAATTCTGGATGTATAAAGTTAGAGCTTGGGCTATTGGGAAAACTTTGGTATAAATAGTCACATAGAGTGATCATAGAGAAGGAAAGAAAAGCAGAATAACCACCCTGTCAAAATTTTCAGGGAGCCTCCCTCTCTTTCAGACTAATATTTATCCATGTTATAGCATTATTTTATTCTGGTAAAATGTCATTTCTCACGAAATAATTGTAAGCATAAATCATGAGAGAAAATAATAAAAGCATTCCATCATCAGTCTTCATATGTAATCAAGGGAACACATTGAAAAATCTCTTCTACTCTCCACTGCCCCCTGCCCTACTATTTTTGGATTCCAGTTGTTCATGTTAGTAAAACCTGGAATATATTCTTGGGCACAGTTTTCAATAGAAATATTCAGAACAGAGTAATCCTTTTCATAAAAACAACAGAGCGCAAAGTCTTCCAAGATGGAAATGTGTCTTGATAGTATTTCATTTGTTCTTTCCTGTCTTCTGAACCTTAGTTTCATTGCCATTTTTAAACATGGTATGAGGAGACATGAAGTGGTTCTGCAGAAAGCACTTCTATTCTATGGTGTTTATTGCTTTTCTTTTGATTCAAACAATGGTGACACTATTAGAACTTTCTTTCTATGATAAATTTTTTCTTTTAGAAGTTAGGTTTGATTTTATAGACATTTTAAATTTAACACACTAACAACATCCTGCACTAGCATTAAATTCAAGTTCCTAATTACAGAATCATCTTTCCCTACTTTCATTGCTTCCTTTATGATCTAAACTTTTGCCTCTTTTTCTTGTGACATCCACAGCCCCAAATCTTACAAACCAGATGCATTTGCAAAATTAAAGTAATTGGCTTTCAATGATTGACTGAGATCCATGTCTCAGTCTTGAATTACTAAAATATTAAAATTGTATGTATATTTTAACATTTTTGGGGCATTAAATGTGAGTTTAAACATGTCAATCAGTGGAATCATAAATGTACTTTGCCAATTTCATCTCAGCACTTCAATTCAAGATGTTTTCCTTCAAGAAATTTATTGGAAACTTTTGCTATAATTGAAGAGAGTTTGGGGTTTTTTTTTTTTTTTTTTTTGCCAAGATGGAAATCATAAAGAAAATTCACAATGTGAATAATATACAGGAAAGAATATTAAGAAAATGCATACTTTTAGTCACATGCTGAGATAGTAGATGTTCTACAATTAGAAACTCAAATTATCAAACTTAAAATCAGAAGTTGCTTTAGCATAAAAATTTTCAGGCAAAAAAAGTTGACAGAATGATGGGAGTTGGGCAGGATAATAATGGAGGGAATAAATGGCATTATAAGGTTGATGTTTTTAAGGCAGTTGTTTTGATATGGGGACTTTTCACATAATTCCTAATCTATTAAAATTTCATCTGATTTTAACATCAATAAATATGTGACAGTCATCCTCACCCCATCCTTTGGCACAGGAATGAGGAAGGCATGAGGTCAGGGTCTGGCAGGAGTAAGGACCAGGAGACACAAAACATCTGCCCTTTCTTTAAAAATTTTATGTGACTGAATTATCTAAGCATCAAGTTCTCTGATTTCTCTTTTAAAACTAAGAAAGTAATACTAATGTTATTTTAAATCAAAATATAAAACTTCTGCTTAATAATGATAATAGGCAGCATTTTAAGTTTTGAAAATTAAGATAGGCATTTCTTCTTTTTATAGGCTTCAAAGGTATTTAGGAAATGAAAGATATTGGACAGTATTTTGATAGTTGAATCTACTTATCTTCACTGCCCATGGGGAATTCTTAATTATATATTTAATGATTCTTTGAGCACTCAAAAAATCTATACAAGTAGTCTTAAACTGAAAATCTCTTAAGATTGTATATGATTAATCTGTTGCAAATGTTTCTTTTGAATAAAAGAAGAAGGTGGGAAACTTGCACATTTCAGGCCATTTTAACCCAGTTTTACTCAGCTGGGATACGTGGCTATCTCAGGTAAATCTATCAAAATGACTATCTAGTCAAAGTAGCCTTGATAAAGTGACTCCATTGTTTCCTTCTTTCAAATGAAAACAGGAATAAAAGTTATTTCAGACATATTGAACATGAATAATTTCACTCTTTCATTATGAGAATGATGGATGAAAAACGGTCTTTCTTTTATTGCTTTGAAGGTTGTGTGATTATGCCTTTGGAAACCTCCAGACCCAATCTTTATTTTTTATACTTCAACATATTGTCAGATACTCAGATTACTTGAGAAATAGTGGAATTCTGATTATTTTATTTTTCTGATGTTTTAAAAACTTTTTATCTGCTCGTGGTTGAAGAAGAAATGGGTATAAAGAAAATATGTGAGTCCTTTTTGTTCCCTTAGTTGGTTATTTATTAATTCAATAAATATTTCTTTATTCTCTATGCTAGTCAGTATTGGTTTATTGGATGAAGAACTGTATGTTTTTGCTCTTGAAGATCTCACTGTTAATCAGTAAGAGATGGGCATAAATAATGCAATCATATAGTATATTTGTTAGGATAGGCTAACTGCTATAAAACCAACATTAATTTTCAATGGTTCAACAAAAGTTTATTGCCTGGTTATGGCTTGACCAGTGAGGGTACATAAAAAGAACAGGTTGGAGTTTCTGTTCCATCCCTTCAGAGACCCACATTTCTTCCATCTAGTGGTTTTTCTCTTTGGAGGCCCCAGAGAGTTCTATTGAATATCCTGTATCTGTTCAGCAAGCACAGCAAAATAAAACATAACCCAAATATGTTTTGTATCTATACAAACACAACACAATAAAGCTCACTGTTTTGTATAATTTTAATGCATCAAAAAAGACATGGAACACATCCATACCCCTCAAGATTTCCTCATTCTCTCTTTTTTTTTAACTTATAGATGAACACAATATCTTTATTTTATTTTTTATGTTGTGCTGAGGATCAATCCTAGTGCCCCACATGTGCTATGCAAGTGCTCTACTATTGAGATATAACCCCAGCCCCCTCATTCTCTTTTATAACCCTTCATCTCAACCATCTTCCTCCATTCCCAAGAAACTATTGATTTGCTCTCTGTTACTGTAATTTGTATCCTCTATAATATCATACAAATGATATACAATAAAAAGAAAGAGAGAACATGAAATATTTGCTCTCATTATATCAAAGAAGACATTTGGTATTTGTTTTTTAGGGATTGGCTAGCTTCACTAAGCATAATATGCTCTAGTGCCATCCATTTCCCTGCAAATTCTATGATTTTGTCATTTTTTAGTGCTGCGTAATACTCCATGGTGTATAAATGCCACATTTTTTTTATCCATTCATCTATTGAAGGGCATCTGGGTTGGTTCCACAGTCTAGCAATTGTGAATTGTGCTGCTATGAACATCGATGTAGCAGTATCCCTGTAGTACGCTCTTTTAAGGTCTTCAGGGAATAGTCCAAGAAGGTTAGCAGGAAGAAAAGATTAACATTAAACAGATACATGAGGTGGGATGGAAAGGGAGAGAAAAGGGAAATTGCATGGTAATGGATGGAGACCCTCATTGTTATACAAAATTACATATAAGAGGTTGTGAGGGGAATGGGAAAATAAACAAGGAGAGAAATGAATTACAGTGGATGGGGTAGAGAGAGAAGATGGGAGGGGAGGGAGGGGGGATAGTAGAGGATAGGAAAGGTAGCAGAATACAACAGTTACTAATAGGGCATTATGTAAAAATGTGGATGTGTAACCGATGTGATTCTGCAATCTGTATTTGGGGTAAAATTGGGAGTTCATAACCAACTTGAATCTAATGTATGAAATATGATATGTCAAGAGCTTTATAATGTTTTGAACAACCAATAAAAAAAATAAAAAAATAAAACAAAAAGAGAAAAGCAAAAAAAAAAAAAAGAGAGAGAGAGAACATGAAATATTGCATGGAGCTTTTATTGGCCAGATCTGGAAGAACCATCTTTCCACATTTCATTGTTCAAAATGCAGACATAAGACTGCACCAAAATGTGGAGAGCTAGAAAATGTAGTTAAGAAAATTTTAATCCCTCTCTTGTCAGTGAAACATAGACTAGCTAGGCTAGTTTTTCTGCATTCTGTACTCATGTGTATTTCTAACCATAGTCCATTACTTCCTTCACAAGGCAAATGAAATGGTTAATTATTCCTTGTTCCCTGAGCTAGTTCTCTACATCTCCTTTCATATGAAGTGCTCTTCCCTAATAACTTTTCCCCAAATTCCCTTATCTTTGGGGAACCATTTCAAAATTTCCCCTCTTCAGTGAAATCTCTGTTGTGGGAAGGGTGTAAATAAGCTTACTCCTCACTCAGACATGGTAAGAAAATGTTGCTGCTTTGTTTTTCTATAATCAATCAGCACATCCTTATAAACTCTATTAAGTTTCACAATTCCCAACAGAATAGTAGTGGAAAATATATGGTTCCTACAAGATTTAAAACTTAGCTTAATATGTAAAGCATCTTTAAAGCCATTTCAACTGCATCAAAACATTCTTAGATATATTATTTAATATGTAACATCTATCTATCTATCATTATAATAGAGCAAATACCCATGGACCTAATACTCAGCTTAAGCATTATTAATGCAGCTGAATCTTCTTATATACACCTTCCAATCACATCTCCCATTATATGGCATACTTTGATGTTGCTCTTCAGATTTTCTCTTCCTTGTCCATTTCCTGAGCCTTTGGCTATTTTACCTGAGCTGCTAGTGCTACCTCAATGCTCTCTCTGGCAGAAGTTATACTCCAGCAAGAAAAGCAACTAGAAATCTATGACTCCCCTTATCATTTCCAGGTTTGAATGAAGCATCAGATCATGGGAGTTGACTGCTCTGGCAACTGCCAAAGAGACTGACAGATCCCGGGAAGTGTCAGAGAATTAGCTTTCTGAGGTTACCTCTGACAAATAAAAGCAAGAAAACTGGAGGAACCCAAAAGATTCTTTTGCTTTCCCTTCCTCTCTGATAGATCATTCCAAGAAAGGTTCTTTTGACTTCCTGTGCAGTTAAAACATGGCCTTACTTTTGTCCCCATCCATTTCCCATCTCAGTTTGCCTTTCCTTCACTTTTGCTACCTTGAGATTCAATCTCCCCAGAATTTTCAGCCTTTAATCCTTTATCAGGCTGTTTTCTAGGAGACCTAACTTAAATGTCATTCATACTCAAGAGTAACAATTATGAATTTGAAGTATAACATTTTCATTTAATTTTTATACATTTAATATAAGTGCATAAAGTCATAACAACATATAAAATGTTTTGGATGCTCTCAAACTTCATATATATTTAACATGTAAGGATACTTTATATGTCCTTATTAAGTTTATTTTTCATGTAATGGTATGTTTGTGACAATTCCTGTGTTGAAAGATGTCACTCTAGATCCTTCATTTCACTGTAGTAGAATATTTCATTATTTATTTTCCCATTCTTTTGTTAATATACTTTTGGATTGTTTCTAATTTTTTTGAATAACACTATAAAGACTACTTCTATACATGTCTTATAGTACAAATTTGACAGAATTTCTCTAGGTTTATACTTAGAGTGGAATTGCTATGTCACAAATTTTATTAGATACTGCAAAATTATTCTCCAATATTCTTGTATGATTCCTGCCTGCAATACATGTAAGATCTCATTCTATATTCACCTGTTGAATACATCCTAATTCTCTTTTGCTATAATATTGTTCTACTTTATTAGCAAATGTACATATGTGATTTAAAAAATAGCCTAGAAAAAAATTAAAAAAAATTAACATTGATTGTTTATTACTTAAAAATATTATGTAATGTTTTAACATATATTTCTTGTTACCTTTTAATCAATTAATTTGAATGTTAGCAAACTTTAATTAAGTTGTAGCTAATATTCTGGTATGGCTCTTTGCTTGTGGAAGAAGTTTAATAGTAGCATACAAAAATCTAAAATTTAATATTACTTACATATAAGACAATCTTTTAAATGTCCAAAATGATGAATACGTATTTCTGGTAGTTGGCTTTTTCTAAGTGGTACATGGGCTAATGTGAACTAAAGTGCAAACTTTAATAGTACATGAAAAATAGCTCTGATACAAAGGATTTTCTAAGGGAAGGAAACAAATACTATTATCTTTGCCTATATAAGCATATCTTGATTGAATGACATAATCCTGGGGTTGAAAGTTGCCTGGATAAGATTTATTACTATTTCCTTCCCCTCTCTCATCGCCTTTCTTCAATAATGTCTCTGTTCTTAATCAGGAAAAATAAAGTTAATAGCTGAAAAGCAGTTTGCAAATCCAGATGAGCATCAGAAATCACAGGTCTGTTTTTTGTTTTACAGCCCCAGATACATCAGTTGACATGGTCTATTAAATAGATAGGTTCACTGAAGGTCCATTTTCCCCTGAAACTGTAGACAGAGGTGAAGAATAAATGGAATCAGAGTGGGCCTCATGTGGTATAGTCACATTAGGAGTAGAGAGACAGATATGAACAGGTCTCAAGCTCTTTCCATGAAATAGTAAACATCAGATTTCTAGGTTCCCAGGTCTGGTAGAGGGATAGGGGAGACACCTCACTTCACCTTCTAGCCTGATTTTATGCCAAATGAATAATACCAACTGTTCCAAGGGAAAAAAATATCTCAGAATTTGTGTCCACAGGAGATGATGTGTCCATAGGCCTTCTAGACTCTGAAGCAGGCAGTTTGGGTATATCTCTGAAGTGAGAGCCATTTGGAAAACTGTTTCAAACACCAATGAATGTAGGTAACTGTACTCTGAGTTTTCTTCTGTCGGGTTTTAGCTTAAATGTAACAGAAAATTGCCACATCTAGAAAATAAGCCCATACTTGGTGTCCTTATAACCCAGAAATTACACACTCTTCTGCTTCATGAGAGCATAGTGTGGAAGGGAATGTCACGCGGGTTTGGGTTGGACCCTAACTCTGTTATTTACAAGCTATGTCTTTCCACAAGACTCTTGGAACCTCAATTTCTCTTTCTGTAGTGTGGGAATAATAATACTTACCAATCAAGTTGCTTTGAGGACAAAATAAATGAACTATCTCCTGCTTTGAAAGGGGGTGGGCATGCCCCCAAATCTTTCACTATTTATTCTCAGTTTACCTAAAATTGCTGAATGGTTCATGGTTATGGGATAAGGCAGATATAGAATCTTAAAAAATGGAAATATATGGGATGGCAGTGGTAGGAGTGTGTGATGTTTTCAAATTAGCAATTTGGTTCTCATTATCTTTTGCAAAATAACCAGTCAGATATTATGCAGGAAATTTATAGGCTCTGATGTAACACAGAAGTTTGGAGCATAAAAGGCATGTAGAAGTGGAGTATGAGGAACTTCAAAGAGAGCAGGCCTGATATGGGAGAGAGGTCACATTGAGTTACTCAGGAAAATAAATGTGAGCACCTGTAGGGTTAGAAAACGAGAGTAGTAAAATAAAGTAGAGGTTGGACAGGGGTTGAGGTGGTTACTGCACAGAATTAATGGCAACAGGACACCCCGTGAACTTGATTAAATGTGGAGTTAGCCTTTATTCCCCTCTCTCACATATCTACAGGCAAAATCATCAGCATATACTAATTCCAAACTTTATCCAGCATCCAATCAATTTTCATCACCACCACATATGTCCTACTGAGGACCCTCTTATTCTCATGTCCTAATCATTATAATAGCTTCTTCTTTGTGCTCTGCTTACCCTTCCCTGCTATTCTCAGTAGTCTGTAAAGTAGCCTAAAATCAGCCTTTTATTATATTTTTTCCAGTTTTATTGAAATGGACCAAAATTGTACATATTTAAGGTATACTACATGAAGTTTTGGTGTACAAACATATTGTGAAATTATTACCATTACCAATTAATTAACATATCCATCACCTCAATAGTTACATCGTATGTGGGATACTTAACATTTTTCTCCCTTAGGAACTTTCAAGTATATAGTACAGTATTGTTAATTATAGTCACAGAACAGTACTTTAGAGCTCCAAAACTTATTTCACGCTGTATAACTGAAAGTTTGTACCCTTTGACCAACATCATCTTATTTCCCTCACCCCAACTACTCTGGGAACTACCATTCTTTTCTATGAGTCTGGCTTTTAGGTTCTGTATGTAAGTAAGATTATGTAATATTTGTCTTTCAATGCCTGGTTTGTTTCATTTAGCATAATGTCCTCCAGATATCCATGTTATTGCATCTGAAAGAATTTTCTTTTTAAAGGCTAAATAATATTACATTGTGTGTGTGTGTGTGTGTGTGTGTGTAAGATTTTATTTATCCATTTCCCCCATTGATAGATACCTAGGTTGATTTTTTAGTTTGGTTATTATAAATAATGCAGCAATGAACCTGAGAATGTGGGCATCTCCTTGATATACTGACTTGACTATCTTTTTTTATATATTCCCAGTAGTGGATGTGCTGAATCATATGGTAGTTCTATTTTTAATTTTTGAGGAGCTACATACTGTTTTCTGTAGTGGCTATATCCATTTACATCCATTTCATTACCGCCAACAGTTTGCAGAGTTCTCTTTTCTCCATATCATCACAAATACTATACTTTGTACTTTGATAATGGCTATTCTAATAGGTGTTGATTAGTGATCATGAGTATTTTTTCATGTACCTCTTAGTCATTTGTATGTCTTCTTTTGAGAAATGTCTATTCAGGTCATTTGCCCATTTTTAATAGGTTATTTGTTTTCTTGCTATTGAATTGTTTGAACTCTCTCATATATATATATATATATATATATATATATATATATATATATATATATATGTCTGACTTTTGTATTCAGGTACTATTTGGCTCCTAATATGAGCTTGAGACTGTTCCCTCACCTTCCATTTTTTTTAAACAACTAGAAAAGGTTTAGTGTTAATTCCTTTTTAAATGTTTGGTATAAAATTAACCAGTCAAGTCAGAAGATCCCAAGCTTTTCTTTGATGGGAGTTTTTTAGTACTGATTTATTTATTAATTGGTCTGCTCAGATTTCCTATTTCTGTGTGATTGGCATTGATAAATTGTATATTTCTAGGAGTTTATCCAATTTCCCTAAATTATCCAGTTAGTTGACATATAATTGTTAATAGTAGTCCCTTACGTTTGTTCTATTTCTGTGGTAACAGTTATCATGTCTTATCTTTTATAATGTCATTTATTTGAGTCTTTTCTCTTTTTTTCTAATTGATCTAACTAAAGATTTTTCAATTTTGTTGATTTTCTTAAAAGCAAATATTTAGTTTCTTTGACATTTTTCTAGTCTTTATTTCACTTATTTCTGCTCTGATGTTTATATGTAAAATAGTGAAAAAAGTGAAAGCATATGGGACTTAAGGAACACTATGAAGCAAACCAATATATTCACTATTATAGTGCCAGAGTTGGAAAGAGAAAATGGGGTAGAACGTGTACATAAAAAATAATGACAGAAAATTATTCCTTATCCAGGAAGTCCAAAAAAGCCTCAAAGAAAATAAAAATAAAGAGATCTTGATTGAAACACATTCTTATCAAATTCTTCAAAGTCAATAACAAAGAGAGAATTTTGAAAGCATCTTGTTACATACATGAGAATCCTCAGCCTGTCTGAGGAACTTAAGAAAGGCCAGCCTACTTGCAGTGTAGAGAATACTGGAAAGGTGGGATTCTTTTCCAATGATTCAGCTCTTTTAGAGCAACTTAGCTGGAGTGAAAGTTGTGGATGCATCTTTCCAGTCTATAGTTCTGCCAGCTTCTGCTGTAGAGGCATAGCAACATCGGAAGATGCCAGAAGAGACTTTAGGGCTCATTCCCTGTTTATGCTGGGCCTTCTAATTTAGCCATAACTGTTTGAATTTTCATCTGTTTTCTATATTTCAAAGGCAGTATACTTCTGAAGAAACTAGAAACCCTCAAATATCCAAGCTCTTTGGGATCAATTTCAGGAAATTTAATTCCAAAGAGGTGCTGTGAGGGACTAAAGTCCGAAGCCAATGAGTGGCAGGATTAAGCTGTGACTATGAATATTGTCCCATCATGCCTAGCTCCATTTCTCCACACATGTACTGCCTATGACAATTATTTGATATAGCCATCTCTATTAACTAACTGCACTTACGTAGTTAATAGTTATTATAGGCATTAAAGGACGAGTAAAGTGGGTCATAGCACTGCTTGTGTCCCCCAACCCCAAAGACCTCAGCTCAGGGTTTACTCTTGCCTGGTTGTCAGATACTTTAATACTTGAGTGATCCCAGCTGCCTGCTTTTGTCTGAGTTCCATAAGTAGGCATTATTGTGAGAAAAGCAAAAAAAAAAAAAAAAAGAAGATTTTCCTTTAGTTCCATCTTACCATTCCTCTGCACCTTGGGAAGCCAAACACCCCCAGAGTTCATAGTTCCTCAGAGCAACACTGTTGAAAACCATTCTACCTGTTCAGGGTTAGGAATAGTTAAGGATGTGATTGCTCCTAAACTACTTCCATCCAATCTGCAGCCTACTTTTTGGTCCTTATCCTCCCCACCACCTACCTGGTTTTGAAGCAGGGATTATTGGCTGGTGATATACATTGAAAAAGGGATGTATTTCTTAGCTATTGCTGCATAAAAATTAATGCAAACTTAGCAGCTTAAGCAAAGTACATTCATTATTTCAGAGTTTCCATGCATCAGAAGTCTAGGCAAAGTTTGGTTCCTCTGTTCATGATATCACATGGTTGCATTCAAGGGGTGGCAGTCTCATCTGAGACCCAGGCTTCTCTTGCAAGTTCATGTGGATGCTGGCAAAATTTACTTACTTATATCTGTTGATGATGGTTTGCTTCTTCAGGGTCTACAGGAGAGAGAGCCTCGGCTCTCTGGAGTCTCAGAGTTCAGGAAAGGAACAACCTTCTTTTAAAGGACTACTTATTTACAGTAGTCCCATCTAGGATAATCTCCTTTTGATTAAATCAAAGTCAAGCTGATCAGGAACCTTAATTTAATTTTTTATTTCATTGCTATAATGAAATACCAAAGGTAGGCATTTCAAAAAGAGAAGAGGTTTATTTGGCTCACAGTTTTAGAAACTGAAAAGTCCAAACAGCATGTTGCAGGCTCTGAAGTGTACACAGGAGGATTGCTTCTTGAAAGAAGCCAGAGAGACTGGATGGGGCCAGACTCAGGCTTTTATAACAACTCTCTCTAGAGGGATAAATACCCTAATTTCTTCTGAAGGAACACCCCCAACTGACCCAAGGATCTTCACTTAGGCACCACCTCTTAAAGGTCCCAGGACCACACTGAGGACCAATACATAGACCTTATGGGGCAAAGTCAACATCCAAACCATAGCAAATTTCATCTGCAAAAATCTCTCTATCCATAACACAGCATAATCGTGGGAATATATCATATAATCTTTGCTCTACTCCATTAATTAAACACAAAGTCACATATCTTGCCCACACTCAAGGGGAAAGGAGGTTTCATAAGGGCACATATACCAGGAAGCAGCGGTCACCGGGGTCATTTTAGAATGCTATGTTGCAAGAAGATCATTACAAAAATAATAAAATCTATAAATGTTAATTCAGGCTAATTAAATAGAGGCTCAAAAAGATAAGTAACTTTTTCATGATTACCTCATGGCAGAACCAGGTTTCTAATCAAGAATGTTTGAAGATAGGGTTTATTCTTTTAATCTCTACTGCCTAACTCATGTATTTGAAAAATATATAGAGAATATTCAGAGGTTTAATGGCACATGAAACTACAGGCATGCTTTTTTTTCCATGTTTATCTAACTAGCTGGGAAAAACCTGAGGTAGCTACTTAATTCTATGTTTTGTTCCTTTCCCTAGTAGCTCCACCTGATTTTTGTGAGAATTGGTGAAAAGGCACAAAGCAGTACAAACAGTAGGTAACTATAAATGTTCACAGTACTAAAATGAAAAGTGACAGTTTTAAGTAGAAGATATTGGCCAGTTTAATCTCCTTCTGCCAAGTTTGGTCTGGAGTGGAATGAGCATTGGTATGACTGGAGGAAGGAAGTGGATGACTGAAAGGAAAAATGAATATCCCCTAAACATCACCTTACTTCTTGCTCTCTGCCGAAGGCCAAAGGAACACAGTGGAGAAATTCTGAGCAGCATAGTTTTAGAATTCAATTTCTGTTATAGGAAACTTGTTCTGATAGTGGGTTGAAAATGAGTTAGAGAACAGTAAGAAAAGAATACCAAATAGAAAACTACTCTGCAGACTTCTGGGTGAGAGATAATGGTCACTTGAATCAAGAAATAGGAAAGGAGATGGAGAAGGAAAGAGACTCTGTAGATATTTAGATTATAGAATCTATAGGATTTTGTGGCCATTTATGTGTAAAGGGTGAAATAAGTGGGCCAAAAAAGAAATCTAAAATAATCACTAAAGAGGTTAGAAATAAACTTAGCAAGATTCCTCATAGAAAATGATAATATTCATATTTTCACTATCTTCTACTCACATGGAATATAGCCTCCTGCAGAGTCAGGGCAAAGGGTTTATCAGATGGTGTGGTAGCAGATAGAGTGCATAGCAGCCTATCTGAGGCTGGGTCACAGGAAGCCATTGCCCCCGTTAGCATTGAACTCTGAGACTAGTAGTAGCATCCCTTGGGAACTTGTTAGAATCCACGCCCCCAGACCTACTGACTTAGAAAGTAGGGATTGGGCCCAGTAATCTGTATCTAAAACAAGCCTTGCTGGTGATTTCCACTCATAAAAAAAGTTAAACATTTATCTGAAAAAATATTTTTTGTTTTGAAAATAGACTACTTCACAAAACCTCTGGGCAGTCAGGCAAAAAGAAAATATAATCAGGGGCTTCTGAAATGGACTAGTATTGAAGCTTATGTGTAACTGGATAGATTTGTTAGAACAATGAAGGAAAGAAGATGCCAAGTGAAACTTTTCAAATACTGAGAGGAAGAATATGCCTGTGACTCGTGTACTGTTGGCCTTTGCATCTTGCTCAGAATGACATATTTCTAAAGGAAAGAAAAGCTGAAGGAAACTGGGGGAAAGGCAAGAGCCTTAACATTGATCTTGGGAATGCCAGACTCATACTCTTCACCTTGCATTTTCAGTTACACCCCCACGATTTACTGGAAGACCTGTACCCAGAATCCTCCAGCATTTTAGATTCTATAGAGCAGGGATATAATGGAAGGGGATATCCATAAGGATCCCCTGACTCTTCTCCTGAGGCTCTTTAATCCAGGTGAGGATTGCAGCAAGACCTACAGTTCCCTGATCACTGTAGCAAGGGGAAAGACAAGGCCTGAGATGAGGCCTGCTCCATGCTACCTATAGAAGAGGCCTCAGGATAAATTTCAGTGTGCAGTTCCATCTCTGAGTTTCAGCTGCTTCATCCTCAAAGTGAAAGAGTTAAGTTAAATAGTATACCCAATATTTTAATTTACTTGTTCTTTCACAACTCAGAATTCCTGACCCTACAGATGATATCAGTTTAGTTTGTGTGGTAAGAGGGAGTGCTACTCACTTGAATCTAGTATTTGAGTAAAAGGTCTTTAGCATTTGAGGATTGCTTTGATGTTAAGGCACAACAAAATCAGCCAAACCAAACACCCCCATAGTATTCAGTGAACATTTTTATCTTTGCATATCTGGAACTAGCATTTTTGGTGATGGTGGGGAAAGATTAAATTTCCATTGACAGATTTGAAGTAAGAAGATAGAATGTTTCTCTGACCTTAGACAGTTTTAGAACAAAATTTGGTACCCTTTCAAATATCTTTGAGGCAGAGAAAGAACCATCTTTTTTGAAGGAGTACCCCAATCTGACCATGTTTTAACACCTTTTCTTCATCTTCAAATTAGAAATTAAATATGTTGAGTTCCCCCACCCCCAACTTTTTTCTTTTTTATACAATAGAAGCCCAGAGATTTCACAGCTTGATTTCCTTTCTGCACAAAATTGTTTCCTTGACTTTTAGTGTTTTTTCTTATTTCTTTATTTTTCCATTAAAGCAAAACATTTTGAGCAAGACTCAAAGGCAAACATAATGTGAATCAGAGGCATTTTGTTTCTCTAGGATATTTGGAAGTTTTTACTTGGCAGATTCAGGTGGTATAGGAAGGTGAGCAGTTTCCTCACTGTTCTCAAATGTCCAGCCAACTGTACTTCAGCCTGAGTCCTGGCTCATTTCAGAGGGTTAGACATCCATTTCATCCAACTTACCAGAGGTTTTGTGAATGGGGACATTTCAGAATCAAACATAATAACAACAACAAAATCCCACAACACTTTCTGAAAAAAAATTGTTTTCTTGATTTCAAATAACCATGGTATTATTTTATCACGACTTGAACCAAAGTATTGATTCTTGAACTGAAATGCACTTCCTTGTTTATTCCCTTACACAAATGCTTGCGTAATTTTTTTTCTTGCACATAATCATCCCCTGAAATTTTTATAGTATCTGAAAGCAATTTCCAGATTTATTTTGAAAGTCAAATGATTCCTCATAACAGTTCTGTGAAGTATATTTGGAATAATTGTTTTTCAAACAAAAAATTAATGCAAAGAAGGGTGGGATGAGGGATTAAGACTACACAGTGAATCACTGTTCATATTGTTCGTTAAGTATTCAGTAAAATTCTCATACTAATCTAATTCTTCATATATTTCCTATGTTTGCCTTGTTCTCTGTGTGCCTTTTAAAGGGATAATTTCATTTCAATATTTTCCTGATTCTACCACACATCCCAAACTCATACAATCACACCATTAGGAAGGAGCCTTCTAGTACTTTGTATCAAAAGGTAAAGAAGAAAAAAGAGCTAAGGAAAATAGAAAAGCTAACAGGAGTCCAAAACAGTCATGCTAGAATGATTTTTACCCTTCAGCTGTAATAGAACAAAATGAAAGGTTTCCCAAAACAGCACTAACATTTTCCCTTGCCTCCACTTAAGCAATGACTCTTACACAAGACTTTCTGTGTAATCTCTCTTTATATGACTCCTGATTCAGAAAGCCCTTGGCCTTAAAAACTGGGTAACTTCAGAAGCTCAAGACCTTATTATAATGTATTTTAAAGACAGTACAATGAAATATATAAAGTAAGAGGATACAAGGATGTTAGAACTACCAGAGACTCTAGAGATCATCTGCTGCAGGGAATCATTTTCATCTTATGTTGATTAACATCAGTTTTCTTATTTAAGTACAGCAAGGCCAACAGATAAAGATATGACATATATTTAAAATATTTGTATTCACAGATCCCAAGAGAATAGGATATGTAATGTCATAGGGGCCACAAAGGAAGCATTGGAGTCACTTAGGAGGCAGAGAGGGGAGGGATGGGGCAAAAGCCTTCATTGTAGTTTTTTTGGGAAGGAGCAGGGAGGCAAAGTAAGCAAGTTTAGAATTGACTTATTTGAATAATTTCAGCAGACTCTGAGGCATAGATGCTATCCTTAGTTGTTTGGTACCTGGCTCCAGGGTGATTAGGGTTGGTGGTTACAGGCTCAGAGCATCAGAGCTCTGATGAAGGAGGTGGTTGGCGTGTGGACTCTTGATAGGATGGTTGGTTTGCATCTGACTTGAATGGTTGCCAGGGTACTCCTAGACAGTTGTCTACTATCTCTAGGAAATGATTAACCCTGGGAAGAGCAATCCCTTTAGGGTCAACAGCACTGCCATTTCTGAGCTTCCAAGGTTGGGCAAAGTGTTCCCAGGGTTCTAACAGAAGGTTTCCCTTTGTCTTATCTAGATCTGGCATGCTGCAAACTTAGGAAACTCCTTGTTTCTCCCTCTTGAATTCTTAAACAAAATTGGAAGTTAAAAGGAAATCACCTAAGTAGTTGTCATTTCCACAGTAGGGAACAAACTATTTAGACACATGACTGACCCTAACTGCCTCCTCAGTGTAACTGATTGACAAATGGCAGACTAGAAGCAAAGGCAAACCTATAAAATAGACATAAGTTTCCTTCAATGTGTTTATATTTCCCTTGTAGAAACTCTCTTTCTCTCTCCTTCTTATACCTATTTTCAGAGCCTACATACATGTATTTTCCCAGCTAGATGCTGAGGGACACTAGATTTAACATTTTTTTCTGGCCTTCCATTTGGGGACATCACTCTCCACTTCTCACAAAACCTAGTCAAATTACAAGCTAAAACACTATGGTGGGGTTGGGTGCATAGGCTGCAAATTTTATGTTGCTTGAAGGGGAACATAGCCTCACAACAGTCAATTAGGTTACATCTGTCTATAATTAGCTGGACAACACCTTGGGTCCCAAAGGAGGGAATACAATTTAGAGAGATACCAATGGGGTAGGAATAGGAGAACACAAAGCTCTAGATAACAGTGTTCAAAGCCAGCTGGGGTAGTCTCCAAAGAAAAGGGTTGTGATGGTTTCCACAGGAGAAGAAAAATTTGCAAAGGAGATATGAAAAAATGTTAGAGGAAATGTTGCCTGTTCTACTTAAGTAAGGTTTGAACTTCATGACATCTTTTCCCTGGAAAAGCAAAAACAAAAACAAAAATCAACCACATGTAGGCAAAACTAGTGAGCTGCCCACATTCAAGAGAATTAAACAGATGATATACTTTGCAAAAAAGAAGTTGCCAAATGCCAAAGATCATTCTTATGCCGTAATATTCAAAATCAGTAGTTAAGAATGCTCTGCGTAGGTTGTTTGCTTGACTGAAGAACAGCATCTTGTTTTTATAAATATTCTGAGGAGGTAAAAATAATGGCTTTTGTCATTTTTGTCTCATTTTTATAGGATACTTGATTCTGTTGAAGACTAGCTGATGAAGTTGGGATTGTTCTGATTTATAAATGACCTTTGGATGAATCTGCAGTTGTTCCTGGAATTTATACCACAGGGATTCCCTTTTTTTCCTCCTTACTTAATTACTGAACATATCATACACAAATGTGATGGGAAGCCAGACAAACATTTAAATTATTTTCAAAAGTAAGCTTATGTTGGAAAATTTTTGAGCTGTGTTCATCTTGTGGGTTTCTTTTGTCTAATTCAAGCATTCTTTCATAATTTAGCCATCCTGATAAATTATTACTCAAAAGCATTTCAGCTTATTGTGCTTTCTTCAGAGTACTGGTGGTAACCCAACAAACATTCAATCAAATGTTGCCTTTCACTTCAAGGTTTGGTAACCCAAATAGTGTTTAATGAAATGCTTCATGTAAAAGGTCACCCTCAAGATCCCAGTGCCTGGGAGGAGAAAATCTACCCCCATCTGCTGAAATGTCAGTTTCTAGGATCTAGTTTGACAATTATATGTCCTTTGCTTTCATGGAACATTTCAGAGATATGAAGTGAAGAGAAGAAGCTGCTTCCCGCTTCTTCTAGGGATATTTATCCCATTGGTGACCTGAATAACAAAAACGGACAGGATGGCAATAGGAAAGTGACTTGCTTGATAGACTATCAGCAGGTCCTCCTAGTTGCCTCATCTACATTTGCTGCAGTCTGGCTGGGCACAAAATAACCGAGCCACCACACAGCCTTGTAGATTCAAACAGCAACTCTTTATTCCCGAACTGTCACCGGCACTCTACACGCATGTTCTGAGAAAATCCACACTCTCCACTGGGTTCTGCATACCAAATACCCTCTGAATCCCACGAGAACTCATTTACTTTTTAAAATAGCTGCCACACAGGACATTTGAATGCCCAAACCAATTCAGTTTGTCAGTCATTATTTTATGAAAAAAGTGGCTAGTCCAACTTCTAACAAACTGGAATGAGTAAAGTTGCCAACTTCTACTAACATCTTTGCCCTTGAACAAAGAGCTAAACACAGATTTTCTTAAAAGGTACCATCAAAGTTCCAAAGGTACTGGTTCAATGTATCTTTTCTTAGAGCAATTACATCCACAGGCATGTGCCAGCCTCACGAAAAGTGGATTAAGTTCCCTAGGAGACCCTGCTTAGCATAGCAAGATCACAGGGAGGCAGAGTTGAAGGCAAAAACACTCTGACCTTCCAATCTATTCTACCATCTCTTCTCCTAAGAGATGGAGATTAGAAGGTGAGAGGACAAAGGAGGAAGGATGGTTTTCCCATGAGATGTGATGAGTCCTAAGAACAAAAGGAAAATGAGATCTGGAGAAAAGTTCTAGCAGAACAAAATGTACTGAAGTTGTGGCTTTCCGCCACCACCCCCATCTTTCCTTATTCTGTGCTTTAACAACTCCTGACCCCAAGCAGAGATATATAATCAATAGAAAAGAACTAAACATATAACATGGGCCAAAGAGAGGAAAGGGTTGAGAGGTGGGGGAGGAGAAATGCGAAAAAAGAAAGACAAAGAGAGTTAATTAAAAAAAGGGATAAATGACTCAGAAAAGTTAGAATTTTAAAGAAATTCAAAACTTAAAAAAATACAAGATAACAAAAAGATTATAAAACTATGGATGCTGATAAGCAAATTGGTAGAGTAATTTAGAAAAGAAAAATATTACATAGAGTAAAATCATAATAAAATAGAAATGAAATCAATATAATTAAAAATGAATCCTAAAGTATGGAAAACAGTCTATGAATGGAAAAGAAAAATATTTAAAAATTATAAAGAGAACAATACTTATGTAAAATATATAGACATAGAGACTACTTCATGGACTTGAAGAATGGAGAGGCATTCAAAAACTATTAAAAGCAACTTTCCTGAAATAAAGATTTGAATATGTAGGTAGAAAAAATTAATTTCCAGTGTCAAAAAAATTACTGTAAAAGATTACTGTGACACATCCTGGTGAAGTTACTGAATTTTAAAGATAAATAATATGAGCATCCCAGAAGAAAAATAGAGGGACATGAAAGGGTAGAAGTGGATTTTCCTCAAATTTGTTCACAATATTGGTACTGGAACAATCTCTGCAAAAATAAGTGGAACCATCTCTACAAAACTGAAGGTAAGTATGACCAAAGGATTTAATACCTAGGTAAGTTATTTTTCAAATGTAAAAAGCAACAGACATTCTCAAGCATGTAAAAATCCAGAGACTACAGCACACATAAATAGTTCTTTTTTTATTATTATTATTATTGGTTGTTCAAAACATTACAAAGCTCTTGACATATCATATTTCATACATTTGATTCAAGTGGGTTATGAACTCCCATTTTTACCCCGTATACAGATTGCAGAATCACATCGGTTACACATCCACGTTTTTACATATTGCCATAAATAGTTCTTTTGAGGGAGAAAAAACCCACACACAAAAAAATCCTTAAAAATTAAATCAAGACATCCAAAATACGAATCAAAATTCAAAGTTTGGGGATGAGAAAATCTATAGTTCAAAGAAACAATTATGGCACATAGTAAAAGGTTTCAATATAAAAGTAAGACTAAATGACCATGCAAACACCATTACAGAAAATAACTGTTAAAAATCTTTAAATGATAAAAAATAATAATTTTTTAAAATTCAGAACCTGGAAAGAAGGCAGACTGGAATAAGATTGAACTGTACTAATTTTCTCATCTCTTAGAGCAAGAGATCAATAGATGTTATATAATATTAAAACTTGCTATTAAAATAATAATGACTTAAAAGTTGTTATGTTTTTCATTTTTTAAAGAAAGAACTTTGAAGTAATAATAGAGCTGTGGTAAAAAAAAATTATCAGGAAGTTCAGCAACTTCATTTTTCACTTCAGATTCCATTTCTTGGTTGGAGTCAATGGGAAAACAAATCCAATTTAAATTTATTACATTACAGTTAGTTTCTAGACTATTTTTCCATTTTTGTAAAATTATTAGTACTATTCTATGTGCTATCTCTGTGCATGTGTGTCTAAGATGTCTAGAATGCACTTCACTAGATGCTTGGAATTTTATAGTGTGTGTTTTATAAAAATCATAAAATTATTATAATTTAGGAAAGGGCCTACAATGCTAATTTTAGGAGGGGTTGTGAGAATTAAATGATTTTACATAAGTAAGGGACTTAGCACAATGTCTGATTTGTAGTAAGGATTTAACAAAGGTTGTTACTATTATTAGGAAGAAAAGAGAAAGAAGAAAGGAAGGAAAAAAATCTGTTTGTAACCAAATAGATTGTTCTGGTCCTTTGTATCTGGACTATTGACAGAGTTAAGCATTTCATCTCATTTTGGATGGGGAATTTGAGGTGATTTTCATGATGTCCGGTGAGATGGCCATATTCTAATTCATAATTCAATGTTAAATCTGTGTAGAATGATGTCCTTGATGAGGGGCACAGCCATGGCATGGTCACCACCATGGACAAGGTGAATCCCATTTAGTTCTTGAAGTCTGCATCTATTTGGTATATTTCCTTCACAGAAAGACAGTGCATCTAATTACTTCTTGGTAGATCTATCAAAAAATCTATTGACTGCTAATATCTGTGGAGGCAAGAGAAAAACAAGTTACCACCACATCTCCAAAGCTAAGAATAAAAGAAATCTGGAATAGGAGCATACTTGAGTTTCACCACAGAAAAACCTATCTGGAGGCAAATCCATGGTGTATAGGATTTTAATACTTTTTTCATCCAAGAAAGGATTGTGCGGATTAAGAAATGTTTCTTCTTCTCTTTGTGATTATAGAACTACACAAGAGCTGTCAGCAAAATGTTAGAAGAAATTCTCTTCCTGATTTTGTTTATGGTTTTACAAAGACTAATCACATTGACTAGGATAACTTTACCATTGGTGGTCATTCTTTCCTATTTTGCCATGTTTTAATTGGATACAGGAGAGTGATTCATATGACCATGCTTATATGACAGCTAAAGCAGAAAAATAGTACACAAGTACATGTGGTACAACTTGGCTGGAGAAATGTGTAAATACAAATATAAAATTACAATGAAAAATGAAATTTCCAGTGAGCAAACAATTCTGCATACCATGTGCAAGGCCAAGAATGCCGTACCCTGTCATATAGATAACTCAGATGAAGCACAAATACATGGACTTGAGCATTTGGCTAGTTCATATTTCAGAAATGTAACAGCTGAAAGAACATGACATTTGCATGAAACAACCCTATTCTAAGACCTGAACTGCCTTTTTAAATTAAGCCTGGATAAATTAGGCACTTAAAATCTATTAAAATGATAGTTCTTTCATTTATAAAAATTATAACAGCAACAAAGCCATCGCATACATATGGTCATTATAAAAACTGGTGGAATAGTATATGTGATCAAACTAGTATAGAGCAGAGTAGGGAAAATTCTCAATAATAATAAATGGCAGTTAGATATAGCCAATTAAGGGGAAAATCTACATTAAATATTTAGTTATAGAAAATAATTCTAGAAATATTTTTAACTAGTTGCAGAGATTAACTAGACAGGAGTCTTGAGTTCTAACCAAAGATCTTCCATCATCAACATGCTGTATGGCCTGGACAAACCATTTAATCACTTTTCACCTTAATTTTCTCAGTTTTACAGTAAGGAGCTCATTACCAACTGTTATTACAATCAAAGGAAATAAAGGTATAAGAAATTAGAAAAATATGTTCTACACCAAAATGAGGGAATAGGTGGTGATGTCAATAATTAGGTTTTAATTTCTATACTTTTCCCTTCATTTCACTTTGTTATTCTTTCTCTTAAATTAAGAAACTAAGAAGCTGTGACTGGTTGCAGCTTTATTGCACAAAGACCCCGTATATTCACCAAGGATTAGTGTTCCGGGACTCCTCTCTAACTATCCCCTTGTCTGTGTTCTCACAATACTCTGTCTCTTTTGTATCTCTTAACTACATTGACTGATGGCAATTTCTTTATTGCTGTCTTATTAGCATATAGTGATGAGAATATGGGCTCCCTATAGCTGAGACATTTCCTATCACCATCATCCAACAGAGTAAATAGATTACAGTAAAAGCTCAAATAGAGATAAAAGCCAGAAATAGAGAGGAAATGGCTAGTTGCTGAATATATAATAAGTATCAGGCATGAAACTAAACTTTCTCATGTATTGTCTCTTTCATTATATTACATCTTTTTATGTGTTTATTCATTTAACAAATATTGCACATGCTTAATTTCAAGTGAAAGGAAACAGACAACAACAAAACTATTGGCAAATAAATATATAAATATGCCAATCGGTAGTATATTTTATGAAGAAAAATAAAGTTGGGTAAGAAAATAAATAGTTATGGGAGTTGAGATAGTGTTCTGTTTTATATAAAAGACCAAGAAGCACTTTGTAATAAAATAACTTTTGAGTGAATAGCTGAACACAGTAAGCTAATAGATATATGGAAGGAGAGTGGCCTTGGAAGGGGGCTAGGCAGTGCAAAGCATATGTGGTATGTTTGAGGACCAACACAGAGACAAGTTTGTATGGAAAAAAGTGATCAAGCTGCTGAATGATCTATAAGATTAGAGATGATAGAGAAGAATGACGTAGTGTAATCACAAGGGAAGTTCAGGGGAAGATTCTGTGATTTTATTGTCAGTAAGAAGGAAAGTACAAGAGCATCATCACTATAAAAGTAGATTTCAAACTCCTAGGAAGTGAATACTGAACATTGAATTGCTTTTTGTTTGTCTTTCAAAACTATAACAGTAAAATTTACTTCAACTTCAAAATCATAGAACTGGATGAGATTCTCTAGGAAATAAATGTAAGCAGGTAAGAGAAAAGGTCTGCTAACGAATTCATGGGCAATCTAGTGATTAAAAGCTGGGAAGGGTACAATAATTCATCAAGAGGCTGAGAAAGAATAAACTCAGTGGCAAAAGCACCCAGCCAGGGGGGCACGAGGGAATGAATTCCAATGTGCATTCTGCTTGTCAAACCATGTGCCCTGAAGCAGGAAGGATGACTTGGTGGGGGTAGTGCTTTATCCCACATGACAGGAGAGAATTTGGGTGGGGGGGAGGGAGAATGGTAAGAACACATAACATTTAAAGTAAATCTGAGCATTACCTGTATATCAAGATCATCTTGGATATTTAAAAATGCTTAAGCACCACTCCAGACTATTAAATCACTCTTCAAGAATAGTCAGCTATATACTCTAAAACTTACAGGTGGATTGTACATTCTAAAAATAATAATTTTTAAAAAGCCAAACATCAAAAAGTCTTAAGATCTATTTACACTTATGCAGTATCCAGAACACTATATGAAAGTCTCTTTGGGACATTGTAACCCAGGCAATGACAAAGAACAGTGGACAGTATGAAATGACTTTCTTATTCTATTTTGGATATCCTCATTCCTATCCCCTCCAATATATGCAAGGTCTTAACTTTGAGGCCCCCATGTAGTCATCTCTCTTGTGATCAGCAAAATATTTGGGGCGGGGGGTTCTCTTCTTTTTCTTCCCAAGGTCCTTTGGTTTAAATATATTGCCAATCTTCCCTTTGCTTTGTATCCAAATGTAACCAGTTATCTCTATGTGATTGAGATGAGATGGGAGGGCTTTAGATAGCCTGAGAGAAAGGGAGAGATTAAATCATATGATAATTAGCTTAGTGAGTGTGTAGTAGGAGTATCATATCAAATCATCCAGTACACTGGAAACAACTCTGATACTTGGCCCCTGCAGAGATTTTGATATAGTAGCATGGGGTAGGGCCTAGGAATCACAAAACATTTCTGATAAAGAGATTCAGGAGACTTACACATAAAGTTGCATTTGATCCTGGGAACTAAGAAGATTCCAGTTGGTATTCCTATAGGAAATCACCATAAACTGAAAATAAAATGAATGCAAATAGGGATCGAGAGATTTAAAGGGACAACTTGCCTAATATAGGTAGAGGAAGAGAATACCACTTTTGACTCAAACTTCTCCAGTTCATCTCATCCTAAAGCTGCGCCTGAGGGCTTCAGTTACCACAGGCTGTTGCTGTCTGGGAAACATCAAGTGAAACTGCAAGGCAAAAAAGAGATGACTTTGGATGACATAGAAGAACATGGAACCTTTGACTTTTTGAGTCTCTGGCTTGCATTTAACTTAGGCTTGCAGGCACCATGAGTCATTAACAGGGATTGAATTTCTTGCGGTCATGGTGAACTCAGCCCTGGACTCTCTCCAGCTTCTAGGAGACCAGTATCTCCATGAGCACTAAGGATTTTAAGACTTGGCTGAAAGGGCAAGTCAAGAAGGAATGGACTGGACCTCCTGCTACTGACTTGGAAGAGAAGTACCCTTGGAATCACCTAAGATGGAAGACCCCTCAACACAAGGTCTCTGCTTTGCCTTTCACTTTCCACAGATCATGCAACTATTTTTTCTATTAAGTACCAAAAAGCAAGAAAGGATTTAATGTAGCCATTAGTCCCAAGGAATACCATTTTCCTTTAACTTAAATAAATTACTGGATCTCCCCAGCTTCTTACATAGTGTCCTCCAAAAAGGTTGTTTGCATGCTGAAATGCTGGGTTAACTGAGGCTTGAAATTTGCACAAACCAGCAGGACACAGAGCCATAACTTTGGGGTGCAGTCAGGGGAGAAGGCAAGCAAAGTAAAGATGCGATCCCAGCAGTGGTACCATCCTAACTGAATATGCCACAGCCACAGGCCATGGCGCCATTAGGCAGCGTTAGCAGATGGAATTCTGTCTCAGTGCTGTCTTAGGTGAATTAGGAGTAACAGCACAGCTGTCTCTGTACTTTTTTGTTGTTGTTGTTGCTATCATGAACCAGTTCTGGCTTTTCTAAATGTGAATGATGGGGAGCCCCTTGTCTGTTTGGAAGATGAGAATCAGCACTGTGGAGAGATATGGGTAAGCATTCTTGCACAATCTAAATAGATCTTAAAGAAAGCTCTCTCACCAGTAATATCCCCCCATCCACTGTTGGTTGGTCTCCCTAAATTATGCATTCTTTTTTGAAAATGCACTAACTTCTGGAATATTTAGCTTATTAAGCTTACTGAGGATTCAATTGCAATTTAATATGATTTCATTGGTTTATGCTTAAACTATTAAGGTTGAGAACATTGTGAGTGTGTGTGTGTGTGTGTGTGTTACTGGGGAAGACTATAGGGAGCCTTTCATGGCCTTGATGCCACAGTCTGCAGAGCCTAGAAAACCACAGACATCTTTGGGGATGTGATGGTGGAAGGTGAAGAAGTATTAGGAAAGAAAGCTAAGAAAAAAGGAGAAAGTGTGCCTTATATCAACATTTCCTAAATGTTCATATGTATATCTTAGAATCATTTGGGGGAGCTTAAAAAGAAATACAAATGCTAAGACTCCTTCCAAGCATACTGTGGTATGTGAATTTGGGTGCCAATCAAGTATGTGGAACACCACCCTTATCCTTCATCTACCTCACAATTTTACATAGGTTTAGCCATAAGAATGACTTTTTCTTACAAAACTTTTTCACTTGGAAGATCAACCTAGCCTACTTTATTAGTTTTCTAAGCCAAGAATGGAATACAGTGGGAAAAGAAAATTAAAATAAGAAGGACTTTCCAAATGTGAGGTTAATGAGGTGACCCCTCTCCCAGGCCTATACCTCAAAGGAGAGTTGTGTTCCTTAGAGTGGTAGAGTTTCCAGTGTCTGAGACCCTGACTTTTCTTAACCCCTGTAATCTTTTAAGCCCTGGAATTCATTCAACCTCTGAAAATGAACAAACAGATATCCAAAAAGAGACAAATTGCAATCTGGTGCCTTCCAGTTCTAAGAGATGCTTATGAAAACCAATAAATGTTGGGGGCTCCCTGTGCTTTATAAGTGATAGGGTGTGGCTGGTGTTCTGGGGAGTGGGCCAGATCAGTCAAAAACAAAACAAAAAAAAAAACAAAAAATAAAATAAAAACCCCACCTTCATACTGTCATAGTGTTCTAGAGACAACACAAGCATGTTAAGGTCTGTGAGAGACAGGGTTCAGAGGGGAAAATTGATAAAAGATATTTCTTCATTATTCCTCAAATACTTAGATTATATTTCATATTTTTATTTTTTTTATTTTTTACTTTTTTTTTATTGTGGGTTGTTCAAAACATTACAAATTTCTTGACATATCATATTCCACACTTTGATTCAAGTGGGTTATGAACTCCCACCTTCACCCCATACACAGATTGCAGAATCACATCAGTTACACATCCATTGATTTACATATTGCCATACTAGTGTCTGTTGTGCTCCGCTGCCTTTCCCATCCTCCACCCTCCCCCCTCCC
>NW_026000229.1:29815461-29829047 GCF_001458135.2 Marmota marmota marmota | reverse complement strand
GAACCCAGAATTCAGCCCTGAGTACGGTGCTTGCATGGCTGGCAGAAACTGCAGCGCTGTATCCCTGCGTCGCTATCTCCTCGTTTCCCAGCGTGCGCTGCAGACTCTAGCCGCGGGGCGATTTGCTGAATAAGCAGTGTTACCCTCCGTGCGACAAACCTCTCGCGTTTGAGTCCCCGTAGCCGATCCTCGTGCGATGGAAATCCTTCCTCCAGGTTCCGGAGCACCCCACTATTGCTGGAAATTCCTAACAAGATATCCTTTAGCCGTCCTGACTTGTCATACTCCCACACAGTGAAGCAGCACACGGGGGCAATGCACTCCCCTCGCCGCCATCTTCCTATTCTCTCATATTTTTATTGATTAAAGCTGCTCAGTGTCTTTTGGGATTCAAATCTGAAACCATTTTAGCATGTAACTTTTATCAGCCAATAATTGGTCCAATATTAAACCACTTTGTATTTCATTTAATGAGTTCCTTGTCCATGCCCAAAGGACTCCAGAATCATTTCCAAAGTTGAATAGATTAAAACTGTGACTATTTATGAAAGATGATGGGTTGGGTAGATGTGTCATGCAACCTTGTGGATCTATGTGGAAGGGAGTGGGGTCCTTCCATCTTGCACTCAGCAACTGAAGCATTCTGAAAGTGGACAATCCAGTGCCTCCAGGCCAAAAAGCACAGAGCTGGCATAGGTTCCTGAAGTGAGGCCTGCCTCTGCTTATAACAGGCAATAAAATATCCTAACTTTCCTAAGGAGAAAGTGAGGCTTGTTTATCTCTGACTCCCCTTTTAGTTTTCATCTATCTGGAAGAAAAAAAACAAGTGCAGACCTGAGATTATGTTTGCATGAGATGGAATCATGAAAAACCTGGATTCTACATTTAGAAGGGCTCAGGACTGTACAGTACCACAGATGGTAGCAATCGGTGCTGCTCAAAAAAATTTAATCAATGACATTGGCCCTATGTAAAACAGATTGTTTTCTATGGAAATAAATTCTCAATGAAAATAGTGACAACCTTAGAGGAGAGAAATAGTTATTTGGAATCCTGAAACTATAGGTAACTCGGTTAAACCAGATATTTAGATATAACTTTGTTTGAAGATTTGTTTCTAGTCAGAAGATGAAGCCTCTATCTCCCACCTAAGGTGTGAACCATTACTGGTTTGATAAAAATGGAGGAAGAATAGTTGCCTTCTTTAGTTTCCATAAGCAATGTCAAAGTGAATTATGTGAATTACTTAGGCCAAGAGAAGCAAATATGTATTATGGATGCTCTATACCTCTATTCTTTACCAGCACAGCTAAAAAGAGAGTTATATAACACATTTGGTAGGATTATGATTAAAACTATAGGAGTAATATCAAATAGTCTTGTCTTTCATCAAAGTGTGGCTCTGGGTGAAGTTAAAAAGTGAACCAGTAATGCTGTCTCCAAGTACTTAGCTAACACAACAATGTTCAATTCTCTTTGTTCAGTTCATTTCCAGTAAAGAAACAAACCAGTAAATTATTATATGCTTGAGAAGTGCTAAGAGAATAGATATTAAATATTCACTACACAAAATGAAAATCATGTGAGGTGATGGATATATTAATTAGCTTGATTTTATTATGTATGCAAGACATCATAATGCACATTGTAAGTATATATTTGTCAATTAAACAAAAAGAAAGAAGAAAAGCATATAGATTCAGTGATTTATAGAGGAAAAGTTTCCCCTGATGAGTATCCTATTTTGTTCATATAATTAAATTGTAGATCATTAAATATGTTATGGATGTCTCCACAAAACGTTAAGACCAACTGCTGGCACCTTTTCTTTATTCCCTTGAAATATACTCAATCCAAATCTCAGATGTCAAGGGGACCCTACCCAGTAATTGGGTCTGGCTTTACAAGCATAAAGTAAAAAGACTAATTCTGATAAATCAAAATTGTGTTCTAATTCATTCTGAGACCTTAGAAAGGACCATGCTGTGGTATTGGCACCAAAAACAGACATGTAGACCAATGGTACAGAACAGAGGACACAGAGACAAACCCACATGAATAGCTATCTCATAGTAGACAAAAGTGCCAAAAACATACAGTGGAGAAAAGATAGCCTCTTCAACAAATGATGCTGGGAGAACTAGAAATCCATATGGAACAAAATGAAACTAAATGTCTATTCTTCAACTCAAAGTGGATCAAGGACCTAAGAATTAGACCAGAGACCTTGCTCTTAACAGAGGAAAAAGTAGGCCCCAATCTTCATTATGTCAGATTAGGCCCCAGCTTCCTTAACAAGACTCCTTAAAGCACAAAAAATAAAATCAAGAATCAATAAATGGGATGGATTCAAACTAAAAAGCTTCTTCTCAGCAAAAGAAACAATCAATGAGGTGAAAAGAGTGTCTATGTTTTGAGAGCAAATTTTTACCACAGACATATCAGATAGAGCTATTGCTCTATCTGCTCTATCTCCAGGATATATAAAGAACTCAAAAAATATTAACACCAAAAAAAAAACCCAACTCAATCAATAAGAGGGCTAAGAAGCTGAACAGACACTTCTCAGAAGAAGATATACAATCAATCAACAAATATATGAAATAAATGTCAAACATTTCTAGCAATTAGAGAAATGCAAATCAAAACAACTGCTGAGAGAGACCTGACATTTACTTAATTTGGCTGGTAATATTCAATAATTCAGAACCACAGTGGATAAAATGAACTGATTTTTCAAAAATCACTTTTCACATTCAGCAACAAGTTTAATTATTTGGAGGAAGATTAAACTTGAATTCCTACCAATAATATAAACTATAGCAAATCTTAAGTTGAATTTGTATCAGAACTTTAGAGAAAATAGAAAGGCCTTATCTGTTTTTTGTTGTTGTTATTTGTTTGTTTTCTGCTGTATTTATACTGTAAAGAATGAGAATGGTCCCAATTTCTCTATGCCTCAGTTTCAACATCTAAAAACTATGGGTTATTCATCCCTTAAGGTTACTGGGTCTGATGATATAGCATATAAAAAGGTAGGGTTGCTTATTTATGAATAGCATGGGTAATATTCTTTATAGGCTAATCCTATTTTATTTTTAAGCACTGAATGCACTACATACAAATTTAAGATACAAAGGAAATGATTTGCTAAGACTTTTGTTTTTGAGTTCTTTTAGTCTTCTCTCTTTGGAGTCAAAATAAATCCTTAGAGAAACAGAATAGGGGTTGAAATATCTCCTTTTAAAGTACTCTTGCTGCTGTGACTAAAAGACCCACCAGAACAATTTTAGGGAAGAAAAGTTTATTTGAGGGCTCACAGTCATAAGTCTTAGTCCATAGAAAGCTGGCTCCATTCTTCCGGTTTTGAAGTGAGGCAGAACATCATGGTAGAAAAGTGTGGCAGAGGAAAGCAGCTTACATGGTGATCAGGAAGCAGAGAGAGGTCTCCACTTGCCAGAGGCAAATATATACCCCAAAGTCATGTCTCCATTCCCACCTCCTCCAACCACATCCTCCACTTCAGTTACCACTTAGTTAATTCCTATCAGGGGATTAATTCAATGATTGGGTTAAGACTCTCACAACCCAAACATTTCTCCTCTGAACTTTCTTGCATTGTCTCACACGTGAGCTTTTGGGGAACACCTCACATCCAAACCATAACACCAACCAATCAGGAATACACAGGTAATTGAAGTGAATCTAGGTCATTGTTTTAAAAACAAATGCAAGAATAGTTTCCTCAGCAAGTAGGTAGCAGTGTTTTTAAGTACTAAAATTCAGTAATGAATTTTTGGAATTCAAAAATAAGAATATTTCCTATCTATTTCAGTATTAAATCCCATAAAGGAAGATTAAGAGACTGTGAAGTAAGAATGAAGTATCTAATAGAGAAACAGAAAATCTGTGTGAAATCATAATGCAATTGTGAAGTTATCCATTTAGTTGTCCATATGACTCCTGGTTGCATGAGTGAAATAAATGCAACAGATTATGTTTATGTAATATATTAGTAGCTATTGGGGGAACCAAAAGTAATTATTCAACAAGAGAAAAAATTCCAAAGCAGTAGTTTTATTTAACTAGACCAAATACATTTTTGGAGTAGGGGGTTGGACAAAGAAACCAAAACATGAATGGGGAAGAAAGAATAGTCTTAGTTAAATAATAAAATATCAAAAACAGAGTATTTTAAGGATCCCCAAGTGAGGAATTCTTTTAATGATTTTTTAAATATATGCAATGACTCTCCATAGGATTCTCCTCCCAGAATTAGAATTTATTTCAGTAATTTAATATAATCTTATGTACAAATATTTACTTTATAAACAATGTTTTTAAAATGTACTTATTTAGTGTTTTGGATCCTAGTGAATAGAAGAGTTAGTATGCTTCCAAAAGTCTAGTTATACAATATTTCATGGGTTAGCTGAAAAGAATTAATTTTATCTAATTATAAAATAATACCTAATTAAAGATGCAAAATTTATGGTCTTTATATCTTAATAAGAGGTTAACATTGAAGGGTACATTGGCAAGCAAAACACCTCTAGCAAAAATTTACTAGGTAAATTGTATCATCTCTAAGGCAAAAATACAAAAGTATAGGTCTGCTCTTTTCCCTGATAGTTTACTAGATACTGTATCATCTGGAAGGCAAAAATACAGAATATAAGTCAGAGAAAAGAGCAGAAAAATTATGAAGTTTTCTGGTCAAGAAAGATCAGGAACACATGATTCATTCTCAAAATTCATTATGGTATTTGCATTAGAAAACTCAACGGGTACAAAAAAGAATGAAGTCATTAATGAGGCAAAGGATTCAGAGGCTCTAAATTTAGGGCAAGACAGTGCTCAAATTAGGCAAAACAAAGCAAGGGGAAAAAAAAACAACAAAAACAAAACCCTCAGAACAAAAAGTATGTGATTCCAAACACAAGACCAAAGACCATGGTTGAAATCCCTCGAAAGTTATGGGAAATAATTAAACCAGAAATGCTGCTGATGCCCTCCATACTTGAGAAGAAAAACCTGGATAATAAATATGAAAGAACTCAAAACTTAGGACAATTTCCATCCCATCTATTTCCTACTATAGCATTGATCAGCTACAGAATTCAACAAACCCATAGTGTACAAATTGTAGCAGATAAATCATTTAAAAAAATGAGTAAGTTGGCTGAATTAGAGAGTGTGAGGTCATTCCAGTCGGTGCACATATTTCCATTAATTCATTTACTCATTTATTAATTTAAAAATACATGCCAAAGATGTCAGTAAAAATGGTAGAGATAAGACCTCCTCCAATCCTCTCCTCTTTAAAAGCAACAAGAACATTTGCAAAAATATTGTCAGAATGAACTTTTTTAGAACTACAAAATTGACCAAGGACTTACAGAAACCTAAAAAGAACTTATTCAAGGCAAATGGGCAATTCCTGATGAGGAAAGTGAGCTTTGTGGTGATTTAATTTGCCCATTTTCCATCCTTTCCTTGCCCAGCTCTGTGATAACCTTAAAAGCTAACAGCTTATAATCACCATGGAAACTAGTAGTCTGGCAATGACTGAAAGGGACATAATGGGATTAGTTCGAGTTTCCAAAGCCATTTTCCAAAGAAATATCATTATTTGTACTCATTGGTATAAACAATGGGAAGTTCCACTTACTGGATGTCTTTATTTGACCTGACACAAAGTTTGCCCAGTGAAAAACCACCTTTTTCTGGGGAATTTGTCAAAAACAATCATAGATAATCATGACTGCCTGAGACAGTGGATAGCATTTGGGACAAATAACAGGCTAACCAGAGCTTAAAAGGAGCAATTTAGGGAATAAGATATCCACAGGCAGCTTTGAAAAGCTCTGACACATTCTTAGAAATGTAGAAAGCCTGATGCCAATGTAGAACTCTGTGCATAACCAGGGCCATGCATATGCTTAGGAAAGACCTGTGGGAGGTTCTGTGCTTTTGCATCTGGCTAACCTTGTGGCACTGTGCATGCAGGAAGTAAAATTTCAAAACTTTCTACAAAGCTACAGTAATAAAGACTGTGTGATACTGTCCTTCAAATAGACACATAGGTCAATAGAATAAAATTGAGATCCCCCAAATAAACCAATATCTATTTATATATTTATGATCAATTGATTTGTTCATAGAATTGCCACATAGATCAATGTAATAAAATTAAAAGCCCCAATATAATTATATTCAATTGATTTTAGAAAAGAGTTCCAAGACAATTTATTGGGGGTAAAGAACAGTTTGCAATAAATGGTGCCAAGGTCATTCATATATCCACATACAGAACACATATATCCACATGCAAAACATGAATTTTAATCTCTGCCTCACACCATACATTAAAAAGTAACTCAAAATGGATCAGAGACCTAACTGTAAGAGTTTAAATTATAAAATTCTTGGAAGAAAAAAGGCATAAAAGTTTTGACTTCAGATTAAACAATGATTTATGTATGACTTCAAAAGCACAAGAAAACAAAAGACATGATAGATAAATTAAACTTCATCAAATTAAAGACTTTTGTACATCAAAGATAAGATCAATGAAAAGACAACTCTCAAAATGGGAGAATATGTTTATAAATCATATATCTGATAAGTGTCTAATATCCACAGTTAGAAAGGGCTGTCACAATTCAACTATAAAAACACAGCTTCATTTAAAAATGGGAAAATTATAAACATATGAAAAGTTGTTCACCATTATTCATTAGAAAAATTCATATCAAAATCATGTTGGAATCTCATTTTACATCAATAAAACAGGCAGCTGTTTTTAAAAAAATGGTTGGCAAAAATTCTGACAAATTGGAACCCTTATGCACTGCAGAGAATCCAAAATGGTTCAGAAACTTTGGAATATAACTTGGTAGTTCCTCAAAAAATTAAACACAGAGTTACCAGGATTCTACCTTATATATGTATCCAAAAAATTAAAAACATATATCTATACAAAAAATTGTACACAGATGTTCATAGAAGCATTATTTATAATAGTCCAAAAGTGGAAACACTCAAGTGTGCATCAGCTGCTGAGGGGATAAACAAAATTTGGTATACCTACACAATAGAATATTATTCACCCACAAAAAACCAGTGAAATACGGATGCATACATCAACATGGAATGTGCAGAGAAGTGAAATCCATAGATACAGAAAACAAATTAGTGGACACCAGGGACTGTAGGGTACGGAAAATAAGGAGACTCTGCTAGTGGGTATGGAAAATAAGGAGACTCTGCTAGTGGGTATGGGGCTTCTGTTTGGGTTGTTGAACGTATTATGGAATTATGTAGTGGTAATTTTTGCAATTGTAATTTTTTATGAAAAAACTAAAAATCATTAAGTTGTATACTTCAAAGGTGAACTTGATGACTGAATTTTATCTTTTAAAAATGTGCTGAGTGGGGGAGGGGATATGAAGCTGGAAAAGATGGTGGAATGAGATGGACATTATTACCCTATGCCCGTGTATGATTACATGAATGGTGTGACTCGGCATCATGTACAACCAGAGAAATGAAAAGTTGTGCTCCATTTGTGTACAGTAAGTTGAAATGCATTCTGCTGTCATGTATAAATAATTAGAGCAAATAATTTTTAGAATATACTGAGTTATCTAATATATATCACTTGCTTTTGGGGTTCTGAAGATGGTACGAAGACTGAGGACATGCTTGTGCTCTTGTGAGAATCCAGAGAGGAAGACAGACAAATAAGTCATTGTATTCACATGCACTGTATTAGAGTACCAGAAAACAAATTGAAACCAGAAGAAGGATATAATATTGTTAAGATATTAGAACTTCATAAAAACACCTTTGAGCACTGAAGTATTTCACCAGGAAGACAAAAAGGAGAACAATCAAAGCATCAGGAAAAAGGCTGCAAATATGGATAAACTGTCAGAGCAGACCCTGACAGAAATTCAGTGCATTACACAGTGACTAACTGTTTCTATGTTCACTCTTTAAGAGAGAGACATTATGAATGAGGTCAGAAATGATGAATCAATCTAGCTGTGTCTCTCCAGATATATTATGTCCCCAAATAGAAATCACATGGTGAGAGCTGTTTATACCAGTCAAGATTAGCCAAGTATGTATAGATATGATATTTGTCTAAAACTCATTTCTAGGTGACCAACAGTATGACAGGCCAATAAATGATTCAGGGCATGAATTTATGGTCAGACCTTATATGAACCAAAATTTGTGAAATTCAGTCTCACTAAATTTAGACTTTTGAAATGTAACCTCAAGTTATGTACTTTAGATACATTTTTAGAAAAATAGGGAGTTAACGTTGAAAGGAAAGAATAAAATAAACTCTGTCAACTAATTATACAGAATGATGTGATTTCATTTGTTTATTCATTTGTTCATTCATTTTGTGCCAGGTGTGGCCTAATTGTTTTCCAGTTGTCTGAAGCTAGAAAATAAGAAGAAAAGATGAGAAGAAAGGTAAAGAATATACCCTTCAGAGATAAGCATCTTTTAAAGAACAATGGGGTGTGGTAGCAAGGATTGAGAAGATAATTTCTCTGATCCACTTAGTATAAAAAAACTTTATCAAAATTTCAAAGACAAAAGGAAAAAGAATTGACTACTCCTAAGGTTTAAAGAATAATCCTAGAAATTGCCCTTCAAATAGAGATCAGATAAGACATCAGAACCAGGATTTATATAGAAATAACCTGACTTTCTCTCTAACCACCCCCAAACTCTAAATCACTACTCCTAGAGAGAATATGCAATCACACTTCTGATTATGACAAAGTAATTGGGAACAATTATAAAAGCTGGATAAAAACAAACAAAAGACAGTGGTTGGTATTGATGAGAAACCAAAATGGTGTATCTTGACTATATCAAAGGTGATTAACTCTTATGTTATCTGCCTTCTAAGAAAAAACCCTAAATTCTATGTGGAAGATGATGACATCATTCAAAGATCCCTTATAGTATTTCAATATTATATCCAGCATTCAATTAAACTTTACTAGATATGTTATAAACCAAATAACAACAAAACCTAAGTGGGTGAAAAGAGAAAAATAGATAATAGAAACAGAGAAATGGGTAGTGTTGATATTAGAAATATCAAATATAAACTTTAAAATAATTATAAAAATATATTTGACAAAATATGTAAAAAGAGAAAATTTCACTAAGCTGTTACATGTGAAAACCTATCAAAGAGAAATTTTAGGGGGAAAAATGCACTAAAATAAGAATTTAAAGAATAGAGTTAATAGACACAGCAGAAGACAAGATTAATGAGCTGAAAGACAGGTCAGTAGAAAGTGTCCAGAATAAAGCCCAGAGAGGGGAAAATTATAAAGAGTATTTTAAAAAGAGATTAGATGAGATATGGAACTCTGCATAAAATTTTAAAATAAATGTGATTGAAGATGAGGTTGCAAAAGAAATAATTCTTTAAAAACTACTGTCTGAGAATTTTCCAAAACTGATTAAAACACCAACAAAACACTGAGTGATAGATTCAAGATTTGCAAACTTCAAGCAGGCTAAGAGAAAAGAAATCCTTGCTTTACACCACATAGCAAATTGATCAAAGCAAAGGAAAATAAGAAAACTCTTAAAAGAAGCAAGGAAAAACATATTATGTCATGAATCAGACAGATGACTTTTCAATAGAATCAACAGAAGCCAGGGAAGTGGGAATCACATCTTCGAAATAGTGAAAGGTAAATGTATAGACAGAGAATTATATACTCAGCTAAAATATTCCTCAAAAAATGAAGTCAAAATAAATATTCTTGTTAGATAAACAAAGCTAATAATTCTCCACTATTGGATATACACTAAAAGAAATCTAAAAAGGATTATTTGGGCAGAAGGAAAATGATCCTATAAAGAAGCAAATAAGAAAGATGGAACAATAACAAAAACTAACTATAATGAAAGATACAAATAAATATTAATTATTTTCAATGGTAATATTGTCTGAGTTTTAAAATCTAAGTAAAACTGGAATATATCATAGGAAAAGCACAAATAATAGAAATTTATTCTGCAAAACATTATAAAGTCTTTGTATTGTCTGTAAAGGCAATAAAAATATTAATTTAAAGCAAATTCTAATAAGTCAGGATGTGTGTCATAATAATTGGGATACACAATTCAAGAGGATATTACAAACAAACAGGGAGAAATGCAATAATTCCCTTCAATATATGAATGGATAAAAAATGTGGCATATATACACAATGGAACACTACTCAACAATAAAAGAGAATAAAATCATGGCATTGGCAAGTAAGTGGACGGAGTTATAGAAGATAATGCTAAGTGAAGTTAGCCAATCCCCCCAAACCAAATGCTGATATAAGGAGGCTGATTCATAGTGGGGTAGAGAGGGGAAACATGGGAGGAATAGATGAACTCTAGATAGGGCAAAGGGGTGGGAAGGAAAGGGAGGGGGTATGGGGTTATAAATGATGGTGGAATGTGATGGACATTATTATCCAAAGTACATGAAGACACGAATTGGTGTGAATACACTTTGTATACAACCAGAGATATAAAAAATTGTGCTCTGTGTGTGTAATAAGAATTGTAATGCATTCTGCTGTCATACCTAAATTAAAAAAATTCTTTAGCAGGCAGTGCAACTCATTAAAAATATATATTTTTCTATAAATAATTATAGAGATAAAGAGAACAATTTCAAAAAGTTATAATACTTCTAAATACTCCAGTATTTGGTATTACTGTGGATAAAAATTGCTTTATTATTTTCTATTAGATAAAGAGGGAAATTTAAAAGTGATAAAATAGTGAATTAGAATTAGTATTAGTAACTTAAATTTTTATGCACCAATTAAAATATCCTTAGCAATGTAAAGTATAAACTATCAGAATTAAGTAAAGAAAAAGACAAGTCCATCCTCATGGTTACATATATCTGTACATGTAGCTCAGTAACTAATTAGCCAGACCAAAATAAATTAATAAGAATATAGAAGACCCAAATAACCCAACTAATGAATTGAACTAATGAATATTTTATAAACAACTGCAGAAAGTGCACAGTATTTTCAAATGCACTATGGACGATTTACCCAAATAGAGCCTATGCTGGAAAATAAAGCAAGTTCCAAAAAAATGATAAAGAATTGAAATGGTTTTAGTCAGCTTTTTCCCACAGTGATCAAAATACCTAACAAGAACAACTTAGAGGAGTAAAAGTTTATTTTGTCTCAGTTTCAGAGGTTCAGTCCATCGTCATCTGATTTCATAGCTCTGAACTCAAGAAGAGACAGAACATCGTGGTGAAAGGGTGTAACAGAAGAATGCAGCTAGGGCATGGCAACTTGGGGTGGGAGTGGGGGGAGAGAGAGAGAGGGAGGGAGGGAAAGAGGGAGGGAGAGGGAAATGTGTCTCATTGGGGACAAAATATAGTCCCCAAAGGCATGAGGATTATAGTTCTAATAATCATTTTATCTCTGAACATTCTTGCACTATCTCACACATGAGCTTTTGGAAGACACCTCATATCTAAAGCATAAAATTTCCCCCCTGGTCCCCCAAAGCTCATGCCTATCTCACATGCAAAATACATTTAGTTCATTTCCAAGAGTCACCATCATCTTAACAATTCCAGCGTTATCCAAAAGTCCAAATCCAAAATCTTATCTGAGACTCAAGGCAAATTCTTGGATGCTTTCCCAGTAAAGATCAAAAGCAAGTTAACATGTGTCCAATGTATAATGGCATGGAGTAAACATTTCCATTCCACAAGAGAGAAATAGGGAAACAGAAAGAAGAGATGGGACCAATGCAAGACCAAAATCCACCTGGGCAAACAAGTCCAGTAGCTCCACATCCAGCATCTGTAGCACATGGCATCCTGATGTTCTATCCAAAGGGCTTGTGTATTTTCCCCTGCCCCAAGGGCCTTGCTGCTGTCACCCAACATGCCCTCTCTATTAGCTTGTCTCTGCTCAATTCCTGCAGCTTTCCTTAACTGATGTTGTTGTTACTGGCATCTCTTAAGCTCAAGGGTCTTCACTGAAGTGTTGGCTTTCTTCCCACTTCTTCATGGACCACCCTCTCAGGGGCTGCCTGCAGGGATTCCAATCCTGCTGTATCTTTCTTGGCCTCCCAAGCCTTTCTCTGAAATCTTAGTGAAAGTCTCCATGACTCACTAACTAGGGCATTCTGCATTCCTGCAAAACTAGTACCATGTGGTTGATGCCAAAGTCTGCTGCCATCTTGAGCAGTGGTATCCAAGCAGTAGTTCCCATCTGTGAACACAGAATGTCTTCCATTTACTTGCCTCCTTGGTTAATTTTATTCCTAAAAAATTTTATTCTTATTGATGCTATTTTGAATGAGGTTATTTTTCTGATTTCCCTGTTATTGTTCATTGCAGGTGTATAGAAATGCAGCTAAAAACACTCTCTCTCTCTCTCTCTCTCTCTCTCTCTCTCTACTGTGACATTGCTAAATTCACTTACTATTCTCACAAGTTGTTCTCAATTATGTTTGATTGTTTTGTGGTACATGTAGGGTTTTCTACATATAAGATCATGTTATTTGTAAACAGACACAATTTTGGTTCTTCTCTTCTATTTCAAATGCCTTTTATAACTTCACATTGACCAATTTTTCTGGCTAGTACTTCTAGTACCATGTTGAATAGAAGTTGTAGGAGTGAGCATCCTTAAATTATTCTTGATCTTAGAGAAAAGGCTTTCAGGTTTTCACTGCTTTGTGTGAAGAACTATGGGCTTTTCATATATGGATTTTTTAAGGTCTAGGTAATTTCTGTTGTTTGTTGTACTTTTTTAAAAATTCATGAATGGATGTTGAAGTTTTTCAAATGCCTTTTCTGCAACTCCTTATCATGTTATGTTATTCATTTTGCTAGTGTGGTATATTTCATACAACATCATATATTCAGCTGTTGAACAAAATCCTTGTATCACAGAGCTAAATCCCAAGTGATGTGGTATATATTTTCAATGCTGTTGAATTCAGTTTGCTAGTATTTTGAGAATTTTTTGCATGTATGTTTATTAGGTTTACTGGCCTTTAATTTTCTTTGTAGTATTTTTTTTCTGGCTTTGCCATCAGGGTGATTTTGTCCTCATAAAATGAATTTGGAAGTATTCCCTCTTCTGCATTTTTTTAAAAGGTAATATAAAATTTATTTGCAATCTGTCAAGATAGCTAAATTTTTGAGCTTTTTCAAAATGTTTGGCATCAAAACATCCTTAAGTTTATTTTTTATTTTTATTTTTAAAATTTTTGTGCTAATTTTTATTTATTTATTTATTTATTTTTGCATTACAATTCTTAATACACCATTATACAATAATTTATCATATCTCTGATTAGATATAAGGTATGTTGACACCAAATTCACATCTTCATATATGTATTTTGTATAATGATGAGGGTCTCCTTTCACCATCCATGCTATTCCCCTTCTCCCTCCTTTTCCCTCCCACCCCTATTCCCTATCTAGAGGTAATCTTCCTCCCTTGCTCTCCCTCCCAATCCCCAAAAAACAAATGCCGAATGTC
>NW_026000229.1:29790185-29814501 GCF_001458135.2 Marmota marmota marmota | reverse complement strand
CTTTCTCTATTTCTACAAGAAATGCCGTTGGGATTTTGATTGGCATTGCATTAAACCTATAGAGAACTTTTGGTAATATCGCCATTTTGATGATGTTAGTTCTGCCTATCCATGAACAGGGTATATTTTTCCGTCTTCTAAGATCTTCTTCTATCAAACAACAACTCTTAACATTGATTAGCACATTCACTGGCAGGAACAAGTTGGGTAGGGGTGATTGGTTAGTACAAGAGGGGGATTCCTTTGAACTGAGTGGTTTAGGCCACAAGGGATGTACGTGCTAAACTAAACTACGTGGTTTCCCAACATGTTATCAACCACCATAAACTACTTGGGGGTCATCTGGCATTCCAGGTATTTTCCCTGTCTCATGCTGATTGGAGGTTGCCAGGGGGGTTGCTATGGGTCCTCACTTAGCCTAACTGAATCAGGGACACCTTGCACCACAGACCTCTCCTGTTATTTACAGACAAACAACTCAACAGGGTGGGTATGTGCTTAGGAGTGCTCTGTGGGTTTTTCCAAGGAAAAACGCCCCCTCCTTGGACAGGCCTTGAAGTAGAAGCTGCTGTTATTTATTTATTTTCAAAAATGGAGTCAAATCAGTTTCTCACTGCCTCCCCCTAGCCCACCATTCTTCAATTTTTTTTTTTGAAAGAGTTTGAGTAGAATTGGCATTAATTCTTAAAAAAATTGATAATACTCACCAATAAAGCTACCTAGTCTTGGTCTTTTCTTGGTTGGGATGTTTTTGATTACTGATTTAATCTCTTTATTCATTAAAGATTTGCTCATATTTTCTACTTCTCCATAATTCTGTCTTGATAGATTTTATATTTCTATAATTTTATCCACTTCTTCTAAGTCATCCAATTTGTTGGCATATGTGTTGAGAGCCACAGCCCAGTTAGAATGATGCCTGGCATTTGCCAGAGGGAGTGGTTGAAAGGTGATGATTTGAGTTAAGCTATATATAATTGCTGTGATGCTGGATTGATTGTATTGTACATTTGACCTTTACTGTAGGGCAATAGGGCGGCTCTTGCTGCCTCGGGGCCGCTACTTTGGAGTTCCCGAGTTCTCGAGGGGATTCGGAGAGATTGGACAGAGCCCGAGATTGGACAGAGCCCGGTGGAGGAAGTGTGTTCCCGTGTGGTGGGTGCAGTGCCGGTGAGAGTTGGGGAATAAAGAGTTGCTATTTGAATCTACAAGGCTTTGTGGCTGCTCAGTTATTTGTGCCCAGCCAGACTGCGGCACATATGATTATTCATAGTTTTCTTATGTGTCTTTTATTTTCTGTGTCATAATTGTAGTGTCTCCTCTTTCACTTGCATCATTTAAGTCTTCTTATTTCTTAGTGTGTCTAAAAATGTTCCACTTTTTTTTTATCTTTTCAAAGACCGACATTTATTTATTTATTTCTATTTCATTTTATATACAATATTTTTTCATGTTCTTTGTTTATCTCTTTATCTTCTATCTGAATGTTCTATCGATTATTGAAAATAAGTTATTAAAATAACATGCTATTGCTATGTTGTTGTTTATCCTTTCAGTTATGTTACTATGTATTTTATGTACTTGGGTGTTCTGTTGTTGAGTTCATATATAGTCATATTTAAATTCTAATATTTAATGTTTTTTTCCTTCTCCTACCTTTGGGCTTTGTTTTGTTCCCCACCCTCCAAATCCTTTAGGTGACAATTAAGTTTATTTGAGATCTTTCTTTCTTCTTAATGTAGGTACTTATCACTATAAACTCTCAGAGAACTGCTTTTGCTTCATCTTGTAAGTTTAGGTATATTGTCTTTCCATTTTTGTTTGTCTTAAGAAATCTTTGTTTCCTTCTTTTCCTGATTGGTTGTTCAAGAAAATTTGTTTAATTTCCACAAGTTTGTGAAATTTTCAGTTTTCTTTCTGCAGTAATTTTCAGTTTTATTTCATGTGCTTGGAAAAGTTACTTGGTATCTTTTTAAATATGTTAAAACTTATTTTGTGACCTAACATGATATATCCTGGAGAACAGATGTGTAAGATTGAGAAAAAATGTGTATTTTCCTGCCATTGAATGGAATGTTTTGTTTATGTCTATTCTTTGTAGTTTTTTCTATGTCCTTTGCTTCATTGTTTATTTTTCTGTCTTATGTTCTATCCATTATTAAAAATGAGTCACTAAAATTATATACTATTATTGTGTTGCCTACTATTTTTCCCTTCAGATCTGTCAATGTGTGTTTCATGTATTTGGGTGTTGGGTGTATATATATTTATAAATTTAAATCTTCCTGGTGAACTAACTCTTTCATCATTATATACTCTTTTTACAGTTTTGGAATTAAATCAGTTTTATCTAATATAGATATGGCCCATCCCTACACTCTTCACATTACCATTTGTATATCTTTTTTTTATGTTCAGCCAGTTGTATCCTAAAAAGGAAAGTGAGTCTCTTACAGAAAACATATAGTTGGATCTTGTTTATTTATCCATTCTGCTACTCTATGGCATTTGACTTTTCATTTATATTTAAATTATTGATAGTGAAGAATATATTATTGCCATTTTTTTAGTTGCTATCTCTTTTGTAGTTCATTTGTTCTTCTCTTCCTCTCTGTCTTCTTAGGGCTTAACATAGGGCTTACATAAAATACCTTAAACCTATAGCCATCTATTTTGATATGATTCCAACTTAACCTTCATACCAATACTCTATTAACACCTCCCACAATTTGTTATTGATGTTCCAAATTAAATCTTTATGTATTATGTACCATTAACATTTTATAGCTGTAGCTATTTCTATGCCTTTATCTTTAAAAAAATTCTACACAAATATTAAAGTATTTTATGCACACCAATATTAAGGTGTGCATATATATTTACCTTTACCAATGAGCTTTATATTTTCATATGTTTTTGTATTTCTATTTAGCATACTTTTATTTCAACTTGAAGAAGCATTTCTTGTAACACTAGTCTAGATGTGATGAACATGCTCAGTTTGTGTTTACCTAGGAAAGTCTTTATGTCTGCCTCAGTTCTGAAGAACAGTATTTCTGGATATATTATTCTTGTTTGGCAGAGTTTTTGGTTTTGTTTAGTTTTTTTTGTTTGTTTTTTATTGAAGCACTTTGAATATATCATTCCCTGGCCTGCATGGTTTCTGCTGAGAAATCCAAAAATATTCTGTGGCATTTCCTCTGTACATAACAAGTCACTTTTCTCTTGCAACTTTCACAATTCTTTGTCTTTGCCTTTTGACAATTTGATTATAATGCATCTCAGTGTGGATTTCTTTAATTACATCTTATTTAGTGTCTGTCAACCTACTTGCATTTGGATGTTCAATTCCTTCTCTATATTTTGAATATTTTCAATCTTATTTCATTAAAGAAACTTTGTACCCTTTTCTTTCTCCTTCAAGAACTCCCTTAATATGTATATTGGCCCACTTAATGGTGTTCCATAAGACCTTTAAACTTTGTTCACTCATTTTTATTATTTTTGCTTTGGATAATTTCAAATTATTTCTCTTAAGTTTATTTATTCTTTCTCCTTGATCAAGTCTGTTATTGGCCTTGTTTATTGAATTATGTGTTTAGTTATTATATTCTTCAGTTCAAATTTCTATTTGGTTCTTTTTATATTTTCTATCTTTGTTGATATTTTGTTCATGCCTCATTTTTGACCTTATAAAACATCTTTATAAGAGTTATTTCAACTACTTCATCAGATAACTCATTGACATCTGTTTCTTTAGGACTGGTTTCTGTAGATTAGATTTGTTTTAGTTTTTCCTGTAGACTATGTTTACATTTTGTTTATGTGTCCCATAACTGTTGGGATGTGTACATTAAAACAAATTCTACCTTCCCCAGTGTTTATGGACTAGCCTCCTGTAGGAAAAGACCTTCACCAATCAGTCCAGCTAAAAGTTCTGTGGTTCTATAAAACTTAGTTTGAGGGCAAACAACTTCTCAGCCTGTGCATGCAATTTCCTAGAAAAATTTGCCAGATTATTTTTCAGGACTTCATAATCTCTTGCTCCCTCTGTTGTTCCATTAGGTATTGCAAATTATTTCATTCTGGAATAGTAAACTGCTCTATTTTCTCTTGTTCTCAATGACCATTCTCAATGACATCTAAAGTATGCCAGTTCACCATCAGTGCCTCAAGGTAAGAAGGCAGATACCAGTCCCCTGTGTAATCCTGGAGGTACATAGACATATGCTCTCCTCTTGTCCTCCTGATAGAAAAGCATCTAGTTGTGTATCTTCTCCCAAGCATGCAAAAGTGTGCCATTTTCCCCATTTTTCTTTGTTTTCAGAAGACCCCTGTAACAAACAATGCCTATTCTACCAACACTGTGAATGAAGCATAACAGAAATCAGTCTCCCAGATATCTCCCCAAAAGCCAAAATATTGAATACATCCTCTATTCTATAGTATTTCAGTGGGGTGGTGGCCTATCATTCCTATTCTATCATCTTCCTGACTTCACTCCTTTTCTAAATGTTTTTAAACCAATACATGAACATTAATCCTCTGAACTCTAAGTGCATATCTTACTAATGAAGACGGAGGGATAAGGTTATTGAAACTTGTGTTTGCTTACAGAGATGTTCAGGTAGAGTGGAAATGCCAAGCATGAAAGCAGATGGAATGGCACCAAAACATCATTACTGCATAGCTGATCATGAGTGGACAGTCCAGGTGATTTAATAATGCAGGCTACTCTTCCCCACAAGAAAATACTTTGGGTGGGACCCAGTCTCAGACTTCTGCAAAAGTCATCATTCTTCTCATCTTAAATGGCATTTATCCTGACAACTAAAAGGAGTGCATGGATTCTTTCAAAATGCACAGTTAGACATGCCCCAGTAGCCCAGAAACATTTGTTCTTCATTAGTCTAATCACTGCCTAATTGCTTGGAAATTCATATTGTCATTGAGGGAAGTTGTTGGTGTACTCTTATGGTCAGTTCTGGATTTGTCCAATATCTTAATTAGTGAGGCTGTATACCCCTTTTGTGTCACAAATTGTTTTGTTTTCCAGTGTTAGAGGTCTTGCCAATGATAGTATTTTATCTGAGTTACATGTACAGTGCCACTTTTTCTGTTTGTGAAAGGAAGAACCACAGCAAATCTCAACAGCTCCTATCAAGAAAGAGGTCAGTGTCATAACTGGTAGAACTGTTTCAGATAATTATTTAGTTCCACTCCTACAGGGCCATTCTTGAAGCATGGAATAATGATAACAGCTTTAAATGTGTGTGTGTGTGTGTGTGTGTTTATACAAAAGACTATAAGGAGTCATTTTAAAGCCTACACATGGAGTACAAGGATAGGTCTGTTTTTCCCAAAGATTGTTCTTAGAGTTTGAGAAATTGTATGCAAAGCAATTTCAAGACACTACTGTGCTTTTTTTTCTTGCTTTGTCATTTGTTTCTTTTTTTCTCTTAACATAGTAAAAAAATGGTACATTGACTTAATTTCCCAGAAATCACATAACTCTTTTCTGTGAAATACTCATCCCTTGACAGGAAAGACAATTGACACATAAGTCGAAGGAAAGACAATTGACACATAAGTCGAAGCAAAATTTATTTTGGGGGTTCTGTTTTACCACATTTAACACCAATTCCTTGACCTAAATTAAAGTATTTAGGTGTGGGAAAATTAGGAACTTATTCCTTTCAGTTTTTATTTTACTCTTTATTATTCTAGGAAGTTTATCTCTACATCAATAATTATTAGGTCTCAGTTACATGCTCAAAGAGCTGTTTTTCCTGCATTAATTAACTAGCTCTCTTACCTCTGGGACTGAGTTTTATAATTTCATCATGGATGACACCATATGCTAATTCATACTCATTAAATGTATGCAATATTATATAGACCCAGGCCTTCCAGTCAAACCTAGAATCATGATGAAATCCAATGACATTTTTGTAAACAATGCCTATAATATAGTGGAGCATGGCTTTAAGACCAAAGGTGTAGCTGGGTTTCAGCAACAGGTACACTGTGTTACAGTCCTTTGTTCCATTCCAATTAGCATGTCATTTCAACCATCAAAACCCCCCATGCCCCAGTAATGACTGTACCTCAATTTTCAATGGACAGGAGTTGCAGAAAAAATTATTTAAAGATATTATCCTCTCCATCTGCTATGGAGTTTTCAGTTTATTAAGTGTCTGGAGTCTGTTGTTCAGTCCTTTGGCTTAAGCTGACTTTACACTCTGATTCATCCTTCCCTCAACCCAGTCCCTGTCCCTCCCCCATCTCCCTTCATACTTTGAAAAGTTATTCCCTGGCTCCAAACACAGGCGGTCCTCTTTCCTAGTAAGCATGCTTCTCATTTCCTTATTTTTTATAAACTGGCAACCATCCAAGTTTCCTTCTGGGGCTGCAATACGCAATGCAAAAACAAGGGTTGTGGACAATTTCTGAACACCAAATGGATAGAACAAGGAATTTGCAATAACATCCAACCCAAATTTAACAGTCCTGGTAAAAAGAAACTGAAGGAAAAGACATCTTTATAAAAGACAAAAGTCACTTGATTGGTCATATCAGTGTCTGGAAGATTCTATATCAAATAAATTCTCTTCATTGGCCCTAAACATTTTAATGTTCCACTGATTAAAACAGAGATATAAGACAGTCTTTATATTGGGGAGTCATAAATGAGAGACATTCTTATTTCTGTGACCTAAGCAAGTTCCTCAACTTCTTTAAACCTTGGTTACATTTCACTGAAATGGGAATCACAATATAACATTCTTCACAAGATTGTTAAGAAGACTAAGTGAAATAATGCATTGCAAAACAGGTAAAGTATTAATTCTAGGGCAAAGTAATAATGAAAGCTTAATGAACATTGAATGTGAGACAAAACTATTTTTTCACTACAAAGTTCATGTGGCATATACATATCTATTTATATGCCCAGAAAATACAAGAAATACATGCACTCATACACTGATAACTCTGGGACTGTGGGGTTCTTTGTTCTAATGTCAGCCTGTTAAAGTTTGGTTGAGTTAGACAGTGGCTGCAGAGAGAATCCCTGAATCTGCGACAACACAGGGCATATCTTAATGAATGAACTGACAGCCTAATCTCAAAGATTAAAAAAAGAATACTTTCTAGCCTGAGCTCCACTGCACATTCACATTGGCCTTGGTTATAACCCATCTGAGTCTTGAATCTACCTAGAATGGGCCAGGTACCCGTTTTCTTCTGAAGTCAAGTAATAGATTTACATGAGCCCCTGATGACTGACTTGAGGGAAAGTAATGGCAATGGGCAACAGAATGTGTTGTATGCCACCACCACTACCACCATCCTCAAAGCGCACACACGTACACACACACACACACACAGAGACACACACAATTCAACTTAAACCCCAAGACTTAACCAATTCAACTTAAACATTTTAGTCTTGTCTCCTGCTACACATATTCAAGAATTTTTCTTGATGAATACCTATTATTGGAATTCTAAGTTCATCTAGTTGTACAACTATTGCCAAACTGTTCTCCGTAGTGGTTGTATCAATTTACATTGTCTATAGCAGAGGTTGAGAGCATTTGATTCCATACAACTTTACTCCAGATTGCCAGGATGATACCCCACTTCATTTACTGGGATACCTAAACAAACCAGGAGATACTGAAAATAGAAAATATCTCTCAATGGGATAAGTCACTGCATATACAGAAATGGAAAAGCAGGAAAGATAATTAACATGATTTGAATATCATTCTCTGCTCTGGTTCTGAGAAATCTGTGAGCTAAAGTCAGAGTGATCTTGAGAGTCTGCCAAGGAGACTTGGTTGGATAATGGCTTTGTATTCATCAAACTTTCTGAGTTTTGATTCTTCCCCTCCTTCTAGTTCCACTTTGGGGACTTTAACTAAACTTCCCTATGCTTCATTTTTGTCTTTGTAAATGGGGATTGTAATAGTTTCTACATCAGAAAATAGATTAAAATGTGTGGTACTTATAACGTGCCTATCATGTAGGGTACAGTCATTAGTAATATTAGCTATTGGCTTTATTTTTGTTTTAATTTTAGAAAAAAAGACATTATCAAAAGTCCAATCTGAAGCTCCAAGGCAAAGTTTATTTTGTTCAAAGACAAAACCATCATATTTCATTCAGAGGTTTGTTTCAAATATCTATGAGATATTAGTAAAAATACAAATACAAATACTCAAGAGATTGAAAGAAAATAAGCAAAATTCCAGTGCTTTTCTCTCAGTGATAAGCTTATGAGAAAATGTTTTTTTGTTTTTCAAAAATTCCAAAATTTCTGTAATGAAAACACATTACTTTTACAGCCAGGAAAAGTCATTATTCTTGTAATATAATATTAATAACCACAATTAAAATAATATTCATAACCACAATTGTCATAAGACAATACATATACCTTTGCTCCTCTTCTCAAAGTCATTCTTTCCTGTCTATCTCCAAGGTGGGCTGTGTTGGATTCTTTGGTCAAGAAGGATGACTAATAACTGGGAGACTAGTAAATGCTTGTGTATGATTCTCTTTCTGTGTGTGTGTGTGTGTGTGTATGAGAGAGAAAGAGAGAGAGAGAGAGAGAGAGAGAGAATTATTCTAATTTCAATTATTTGCTCCTTTTTATGTTTGAAATGTCAACAAAAAATACCAGAATGTACAAAGAATCCACTCTCAAGAATAATCAAATGTTACTACATAGTCATATTTATTTGAGATATTTTGTTTGTATAAATAAAAGAGAATTTTACAATAAAGTTTAAATTTCTTTTGTATCCCTCTCCAAATTCCATCTCCTTATCTGTAATCAGAGACAAATATTATTTTGAATTTGGAGAATACCATTTCATTTTTGTTTTTTTTTTAAATTTTGTTCTTGGTTATTGTGCTAGGAATAGAACTCAGGGCCTCATGCATGATAATCACATGTTTTATTACTGAACTTACAACCCAATCTCAATATTATTATTACTACTACTACTACTACTACTACTATTATTATGGTTGTGTTGGGGATTGAACTCATGACCTATATGTATGCTAGGCAAGCACCCTACTACCGAGTTACACCACCAAACCTCAGTCCATAGTTTTATATTTTAACTGCATAGATGTCTCCATGAACAATAGATATTACTTTGCATGCCTTGCAATGTTTAAAGATTATTTTATTCTGTATCACAATTCTAGTTCTGAATATATATATTCACTTAATTTTTGTAAATTCACACACACACACACACAAGTACACACGTAGCAATAGATTTACACATTTAAATTATTTATAGACAATTCACTTAATGGAGAGTTAGGTTTTTCCCTATTGAAAATTATGCTTCATTGAACATTTTAGTCTTGTCTCCTGCAACACATATTCAAGAATTTCTCTTGATAAATACCTATGATTGGAATTCTGAGTTCATCTAGTTGTATAACTATTGCCAAACTGTTCTCCATAGTGATTGTACCAATTTATATTGTCTACAGCAGAGGTTGAGAGCATTTGATTCCATACATCTTTACTCCAGATTGCCCACTTCATTTACTGGGATACCTAAACAAACCAGGAGATATTAAAAATAGAAAATATCTCTCAATGGGATAAGTCACTGCATATACAGAAATGGAAAAGCAGGAAAGATAATTAACATGATTTGAATATCATTCTCTGCTCTGCTCCTAGAAAAATCTTTGAGCAAAAGTCAGATCAGAAAAGGAATATGATAACCTAAGCACTAAGAAAAGATATGACAAAGACCCAAAAGAGCCCTTAAAGAAGAATTTTCAGTAACAATATGGAATGCTGACTATCATTATGGTTTCATAATGAACATTGCCTCATAATACCACAGAGTTCAATGCCAAGAGTTTTCCACAGGACATAGTTTTACATTTCTGTGCTGTCTGTTCTGGTTGGATGACATTGATACTCTCAAAAATCCCATACAGCTCTAATTGATTCTACAATTACTATCCTTTCCCAACATTATATTGACAAAAAACTGAGGCTACATCTTGTTCACAGCAGAACTGGAATAAAGCATGGACCTGCTCTCCTCTATCTACACTCTTTATGCAATAAAGAAAGCTAACATTTATTGAGTGTACTGAGCATTTAACATATCACATATCATTTTATCCTTATTATTATCCACTGTAAGTATAGATACTAGTATTATCCCATTTTACTGTGCCCTTGGGTGTGGCCTACCCAGGTGCCAGTCAACCTGCTGACAGTGGACATCATGAAGATAGACTCAGCCCCCTGAAACCCGACCCCTTGCCTCATTTGAATAGCTTCTCCTCAATAAAAGGGGTCAGCGCGTGCTCTCTCTCTCTCTCTTTCTGCGGACCCTTAAGGTCAGAGGAGCCGTCACAGCAACCCCAAAGAAAAAGGTTAAAAAAAAAAAGAAAGAAATTAAGGCATAGAAAGTTAAGCAGTTCATCAGATCTCCCACTAAGGCATATGTTGGATCTAATTATTTTCCCCACCAGCAACATGGCTACCACAGTCCAAGTCATATAATCTCTCTCCTAGGATCCCTTTAATTTAACTGCTCTTTTTCTACTCTTGCCCCCTCCCAGTATCAATGTACTCAGAATCCAAAGTATCTTTCAAAAACATAAATTAAATTATGTCACCTTCTGCTTAAACTCTCCCATGGTTTCGTATTATAGTTAGAATAAAATGTAGGTTTCTTATCATGAAAAATAGAGTCTTCTTTTAGACTCTGTCAGACCAGACATTTATCCATCTTTCTGATCTCACCTCCTGCTATGCTCTTATGGGGGAATGTTACAAAAATCTCTGTCTTCACCCTGTCTTAGCCAAACCTTCAGCATCTGCTGGACTCTGGACCTTCATGCTGTAAAAACTCTTCCTCAGCCTCCTCACATGTCATCATTCAGCTTTCGGCTGGAGAGTCACCTCTTTCGAGAAGTCTTCCCTGCCCACTCAAGCCAAAGAACAATGTCCTTCATCCACATCCACCACATCTGGCCATGACCCCATCCCACTGTGCTATTTTGATACCATGAAACAATTATTAGTATCTGAAAATAGCTTATTATTCACTTGTTTATTTTTTGTCTATGCTAATTATGTTCTATACCAAGCAGGTACTAAGATGATATTAGATTTACAAGGATTTTTATTAGGGGAAATGCCTGAGAAAGAAGAAGGCAACTTTGAGAAAGTCATCATGTATGATTCAATTTGGACCCTGAATAAAGGAGGAAAAATTTTGGACTGAAGTGAACTAGATAGACTGCTGTGTAGTCTAGAATATTCTGCAAAGCCTCAGTGAATCCCAGAGCCTTGTCTCCCAAGTCAGTTGACTTGTCTTGATACACCAGCCTCCATCAGCATACTGCAGGGAGCAGTTCATGGAGGTAGATCCTGGTGCAAATGTTACAAAGGATTTCTCAGCACAGAATCTGAGGCCCTCAGTCAATTTGCTTTCACTGTTGGAGATTTATGAGACATACTCTTAGGCCTACCACACATTTTAAGATAAAGGACCGTGCTAATCTTACACTCACAATGATATTCACAAGATTCTCAAAATATATTTGTGGAATACATGAATAAATAATCAAAAGAATGAAGACCTTTGTCCAGGTGGAAGACCAGAATTTGGAAAACATCTTCTCTCATTCTAGCCATTTAGTGTTTCCTGCTGCTTCTTGACTGGGGTCACTATTTTATACTGTTGCTTAGACTATAAATTCAGAAGAATAAAATAAATCACATATGCTTAGTTAGACTTCTGAGACATATTTATGTTCCTTATGCAACAATTATCTTCTAACATATTTACTTATTTTATTTGGACCTGATGTGAAGAATGGAAAAGTTTATCCACCACCATGCAGAAGGAATTGTGTTAACCATCCTCCATTCAGTCAGATACATTAGACAAAGTGAATTTTTTCCCCTTAAGGAGCAGTTGCAAAAGAGAGCAGAAAAACAAAAGCTTATGCTCTTCCATAAAGATTAAGAGTGAGAATCAATTCTGTATTCAGCAAGTGTTATGTAAAGATGAGCAGTGCATTCATGGGGCCAATGTCTGATATAATGATCAATAAAGTCTGGGATATTTATATGAAGGAGTTGAGTTTTATCATAAAGGACAAACATCTAACTTGACCATCTGACAAAAATGCTAAAAAACAGAAAGAGACATCTTAAAATAAGCCTCCGCGCATGCAAGACAGCCAAAATACTAGAAACCACATAAAATTATTTTTAAATGTTATACTTTGAAGCTGATAGCTTGAGATCAAAGACGGCAGTGAATTGCTTATCTAAAATATCTCCTTAGAAATTTGGATGACAAAAATAAACAACTTTGTTCTTAGCCTTAATCATTTTCCCTAAAACCAAAACAAGATAGTACGAATTGTCCATAGATGGAGTCAAATACAGTGAGCAAGTGAAGAAAAACTGGTGGGAAATAAGAGAACCTGCTACAGTGAAATATGTAACGCAGAATAGCCAGTTTCATGTAAATGGATCTTCAGTTTGAACCCCAGGGCCTTCATATTATGTAGCGCATTTGTTTCCTTCTATGTCCTTTAACTGGAGCCTTTTGACGCAGGAATCCGAGGGGCTACAGACTGGGATCTTCAAGTTGTTTTGCTTTAGGACTTTGATTCCAGTCTTGATTTCCAGGACTTTCACATTGATTCCGAGACTCCATCACTAGAAAACTAATGTCAACACAGGCCCCGATCAGTGTAGATACAGGTAATGTATACTTCTGTTGTCAGGTTGAATCAGTAAAAAGTACATCTGACCACACTGCTTTCACTCCTTTGAGATGTCTTTCTGAAATACAACTTCACAGTGGTGAATTGTTCTCACCTTGATGTGGTAAAAAGGAAAAAGAGGCCCTAGTCAGACTGTAAATACCACACAGGCATTTCAGAGGCATGATAAAGAGGAATGAGGATTGCCAAGCCAAAGAAAATAACAAAATATATATAATTTTAGAGCAATTTTTGGTTCACAACAATATTAAGAGGAAAATATAGAGATTTCCCATTTGCCCATAGACCCCATGCATGTATAGCTTCCCACATTTCAACATCCACCACCAAAATGGTAAATTTGTTGCAATTTCTGAGCCTACATTAATACATCATAATCACCCAAAGTCTATAGTTTATTAGGGCTCACTCTGGTGTCTACGGGTTTAGACAAATATATACTGACATATCTACCATAGTAATATCATATAGAATATTTTCATTGTCTTAAAAGTCCTCCGTGAGAGGCCTATTCAATCTCTGGCAACCACTGATCTTTTTACTTTCTTCATAGTTTTGCCTTTTCCAGAATGTCATATAGTTGGAGTCATAGTATATGGCCCTCTCAGAATGCCATCTTTCAATAATATGCATTTAAATTTGAAGTTTTGTAATATGCATTTAATAATATGCATTCCTCCATGTAGCTTTATACCTCATTTATTTTTAGGGCTGAATAATATTCCATTTTCTGTATGTAGTACGCCAACTGAAGGATATTTTGGTTCCTTCCAAATTTTGACAATTATTAACAGTTGCTATAAACATTCATACATGTGTGGTATTTTGTGTGGACATCAAGTTTAAAGCTATTTTGTGTAGATACCAAGGGAGTATGATTGTTAGATCATATAGTAAGGGTATGTTTTGTTTTATAGAAATTGCCAAAATGTTTCCCAAAGTGTCATTCTCACTAGCAATGAACAAGAGTTCCTGTTATCCACATTATTTCCAGCCTTTGGTATTGTCAGTGTTCTGAATTTTGATCATTTTTTAAGTGTACAGAGGTATCCCAATGCAAATTTATTTGAAACTTGCATTTTACTAATGACATATGATATAGGTGATATAGACAATCTTAAATGCTTATTTACTATCTGTGTATCTTCTCTGGGAGGTATCTATTAAAAGTCCTTGGGCAAGTTTTTATCTAGCTCATTTGTTTTCCTATTGTCAAATATTTAGAACACTTTTCATATTTTGGATGAGAGTCTTTTCTGAGATGTGTCTTTTGCAAAAAATTTTTCAGGCTGCAGATTGAACTCAATTATTTCTTTCATGGATCATGACTTTTGTGTTATATCTAGAAACTCGCCACTGTACACAAGGTCATCTAGTTTTCTTCTATATTACCTTCTAGGAGTTTTATAATTTTGTGTTTTACTTTATGTCTATGACACATTTGGGGTTAATTTTTGTGAAGAGTGTAAGGTATGTGTCTGGATTGATTTTTTTCCTAAGTGTTCTAACACCATTTCTTGAAAATACCATCTTTGCTCCACTATGTTGTCTTTGTCACTTTGTCAAACATTAGTTAATTATATTTATGTGTGTCTGTTTCTGGGTTATCTATTCAGTTCCATTGGTCTATTTATGTACTCTTTCATCAACACCACACTGTCTTGATTCCTATAGTAAGTCTTGAAGTTAAGTCGTGTGTCTTCCAAATTTGTTCCTCTTCAATATTGTGTTGGCTATTGTGTTTTGTTTTGTTTTGTTTTTGTGGTACTAATGGGGATTGAACCTAGGTGTACTCTGCAACTGAGCCACATCCCCAACCCTTTTTTATATTTTTATATTTTTTAATATTATTTAGGGATTTAAACTCACTAAATTGCTTAGGGCCCTGCTACATTACTCAGGGTGACTTTGAACTTTTAATCCTCCTGCCTCAGCCTCCAGAGCCGCTGGGATTACAGGCATGTAATACTGTGCCTGGCATTCTTTTGGCTTTTGATATAAACTTTATAAACTTTAAAAACAGTTGGTTGATATCCACCAAATAATTTTCTGGAATTTTGGTTGGGATTGTATTTAATGTGTAGGTCAAGTTGGAAAGAATTGACATCCTCACTATTTTGAGTCCTCTTAACCATGAATATAGACTTAAATTATATTGAGCTGTATATCTTAACTTTGTGTTGTGCAATCTTGTTATAATTATTTACTAATTCTAGGAACTTTTTGTTAATTCTTTCATATTTTCTACATTGATGATCATATTATTTGGGGGGAAAGTTTTATTTCTTCCTTCCCAATAAGTATATTTTTTATTTGCTTTTTCAACTTGTTACATTTGCTAGGACTTATAGTATTATGTTATAAATCATTGATGAGAGGGGACATTCTTCCTTGTTTCTGATCTTAGTGAGAAAACTGGTAGTTTTTCTCACCCTTAAGTATGCTATGATTATCAGTATGGTTAAGTTTAAAGTATCTTGTGTTTCTTCTATTTGTCTCATTGTTATTTCATTTCTTTTCTTTTTCTATATTTTTAAAACTTTTGTTTAGAAACTCGCCAACTCCCTTTGTTGGTGTGCATATTTTCATCATTTTACTTATTGTTTTGAGGTTCATAATACACACACACACACACACACACACACATATATATATATATATATATATATGTAATCTTAGTTTAACTTCAGATGATATTATATAACTTTATGCATAACATAAGAACCTTTTAAGAGTATACTTTCATTTTCTTCTTCCTAGATGTTGTGCTATTGCACTAATATGTTTTACTTTTACAAGTGCTATTAAACCCATAGTACACTGATATTACTTTTCTTTAAATAGTTAAGTATATTTTAAGAAAATTTAAGTGATAAAAATGTGTAGCTATCATTTTCTATGCTTTTCTTGCCTTTGTATTGGTTCATATTTCTATCTAGTAGCTTTTTCCTTGTGCCTGAAGGACTTTCTTTAAAATCTATTGTCACATGGGTCTGCTAGTGATAAATACTTTTAGATTTTCATATATTATCAGCTAATCTTTCTTTTACTTTTAATTTTGAAAGGTATTATGGCCAAGTAGAGAATTCTAGGTTCAAAGTTTTTTCTTCCAGTACTTAATATTTTATGATATTGCTTTACTGTCATCTTGTTTGCCTTGTTTCCCATGAGAAAAGTCATTCTTTATCTTAGTCCCTCTGTACTTTTTCTCTGACTGCTTTTAAGATTTTCTTTTTGTCACTGGTTTCAAGAAATTTGATTTTGATGTTCCTCAGTGTTAATCTATGTGCTCAGGGTTACTTGAGTTTCTTGAGTCTGTAGATTTTAATTTCTGCAAATTTAGAGAATTTTTAGTCATTATCCACAAATATTTTTCCTACCCCTTCACTCCTCTCCTCTAGGTACTTGAATCACAAATATATTAGATCATTTAAATTGTCCCACAAAACATGTATTCTGTGTTCCACTTCTGTTTTTTTTCCTTCTGATTTTTATTTTGGATGGTAAAATGACCGTATTACCAAAAATACTATACAGATTTAATTCAATTCCAATTAAAATCCCACTCACATTCCTCACAGAAATAGAAAAAGCAATTATGAAATTCATCTGGAAAAATAAGAGACCCAGAATAGCTAAAGCAATCCTTAGCAGGAAGAGTGAAGCAGGTGGCAATACTATACCAGACCTTAAACTATACTACAGAGCAATATTAACAAAAATAGCATGGTATTGGCATCAAAATAGACTTTTAGACCAATGGTACAGAATAGAGGACACAGAGTCTAACCCACATAACTGCAGTTATCTTATATTAGACAAAGGTGCCAAAAAATGTACATTAGAGAAAAGATAGCCTCTTCAACAAATGGTGCTGGGAAAACTGGAAATCCATATGCAACAAAATGAAATTAAACCCCTATCTCTCACCATGCACAAAACTATTAAAATATCTTTGAATCTATTTATATTTTCTCTTTAATTTCTAATCTGTAGTTAATCCCATTCAATGTATTTTTCATTTTAGAAGTCATAGTTCTCATTTCTGGAAGTTTTAAGTCTTTTTTATATCTTTCACAACTCTATTTAATTTTGGAATATATTAAACACAGTTATAAAATTATTTTCACATCCTGTTTACAATTATAATATCTTTGTCAGTTCTTGGCACATTTATATTGATTGTTTCTCCTTATTGTAAGTAATAATTTTCTGATTTTTTTTGTGTGTGTGTTTGTGTGTGCATGTCTGGTGAACTTTCTTGTATTCCTGATCTTGGGAATTATCCTTTCTTGGATTCTAGATATTTTTATATTTGTATAAATATTGTTGAGCTTTATTCTGGAAAGCATTTAAATTATATGGAAACTGTTTGACCATTTTGGATCTTGCTTTTATGATTCACAAAGTAGAACTAGAGCAGTGCTTGTCATATGGCTAGTTATTTCCCACTACTAAGACAAGACTCTTCTGAGTATCTCACCCAGGACCATGTGAATCATAAGGTTTTCCAATATGATTGGTAGGAATGATTTCTATATCAATGTGAGCACTGAGTACTTTTCCCTCTAACTCTTTAGGTGATTATTTCTCTGACCTTGCATAGTTTTCTCACATATAATGATGATGAACACATATGAAGATAATCATGACTATTATTGCCACATACTCAATCCATACCATATTCTCCATTTCCCTGACATTATAGATATTCATCAATGAGGTAATATGTCATTATGATTAGTACTTTACTGCTGATTTTCAACTTATGATAGGCTTCATTAGTATCACTGGGCTACATTTTTTGAAGGAGAAAGTTCATTCTATTTTATTCTTCTGCTCTAGATCCCAAGGAAAATCCTATTGTTTGGATAGTGAATATGGTCTGCAAGCTGAGGTTATGGTTTGGAACTGAAACACTGAAGACAATGGAAGGGTTTGGCAAGGGTGTGTGAACTGAGAAAATTAATAGAGCCAAGAAAACTCAGTAAGTGAAGAAATTTGGAGGAACTTAGATATCCAATGGCAAACTTTGTGAGGTATCTGAATCATTTTACTAAGTGCATGAACTCTCAAAATCTTCAGTTAAACTTTTGTTACTCATTAAATTTCCATTTTGTAAATTAATTTTTTGTCCTGGTACATTTTATTTTAACAGTTAATCTTTTTAAAGCTCTTAATTTTTAAAAATTTATTTGTTCTTTTTAGATATACATGACAGTAGAATGTATTTTGTCATACTGTATATACATGGAGTATAACTTATTCTAATTAGGATCCTATTCTTGTGGTTGTACATGATGTGGAGTTATCCTGGTCATGTATTCATATACAAGGATAAGAAAATTATATTCAATTAATTCTACTGTCTTTCCTAATCCCCATTCCACTCCCTTTCCTTCATTCCCCTTTGTCTAATCCAATGGACTTCTATTCTTTCTCTCTCCATCCTTCTTTGCTGTGGTTTAGCATCCACATGTCAGAGAAAACATTTGGCCTTTTATATTTGGAGACTGGCTTTTTCACTTAACATAATATTCTCCAGTGCTATCCATTTATCAGCAAATACTGTAATTTCATTCTTCTTTATGCCTGAGTAATGTTCCATTGTGTATATATACCACTTTTCTTTATCAATTCATCTGTTGAGAGACACATAAGGTGGTTCCATAGCTTTGCTATTGTGAACTGAACTGCTATAAACATTGATGTGGCTGTCACTCTAGTATGTTGATTTTAAGTCCTTTGGGTTTTACTGAAGAGTGGGATAACTAGGTCAAATTGTGGTCCTATTCCAAGTTTTCTGAGGAATCACCATACTGCTTTCCATCATGGTTGCACCAATTTTCAGTCCTACCAGCAATGTATGAGCAAACCTTTCACCACATCCTTGCCAACATTATTGTTACTTGTATTCTTGATAATTGTCAATCTGACTGAAGTGAGATGGAATATCAGTGTAGTTTTAATTTGCATTTCTCTGATAGAGATGTTGAACATATTTTCATATATTTGTTGATTTGCATTTCTTCGGTGAAGTGCCTGTTCAGTTTCTTTGCCAATTTATTGATTGGGCTCTTTAGTTTTTTTGGTGTTAAATTTTTTGAGTTCTTTGTATATCCTGAATATTAATCTGAGGTACAGGTGGCAAAGATTTTCTACCATTCTGTAAGTTCTCTCTTTGCATTCTTGATTGTTTCCTTTGCTGTGAAGAAGCTTTTTAGTTTGATACCATCCCATTTATTGATTCTTGATTTTACTTCTGTACTTTAGGTGCCTTATTGAGGAAGTCATTTCCTAACCCAACATGATGGAGAGTTGGGCATACTCTTTCTTCTAGTAAGCACAGGGTCTCTGGTCTAATGCCAAGGTTCTTAATCCACTTTGAGTTGAATTTTTTGCAGGGTGAGAGATAGGGGCTCAAATCTATTCTGCTACATATCACTTTCCAGTTTTCTGAGCACCATTTGTTCTAGAGGCTATCTTTTCTCCAATGTATGTTTATGGCAACTTTGTCTAGTATGAGGTAACTATTTACATAAGTTTGGATCTGTGTCTTCTCTGTACCACTGATCTTCATGTCTGTTTTTGTACCAATACCATGTCATTTTTGTTATTATAATTCTGTAGTATAACTTAAGTCTGGTATTATGATGCCTCTTGCATCACTTTTTTCTCTGAGTATTGCTTTGGCTACTCTGGGCCTCTTATTTTTTCAAATGAGTTTCATGACTGCTTTTTCTATTTCTATTTAGAACATAATTGGAACTTTAATAGAAATTGCATTAAATCTGTATAGAGATTTTGGTAGTACGGCTATTTTGACAATATTAATTCCACCTATCCATGAACATGGGAGATCTTTCCATTTTCTGAGGCCTCTTCAATTTCTTTTTTTCAGTGTTCAGTAGTTTTCATTGTAGAGGTCATTCATCTCTTTTGTTAGATTGATTCCCAAGTATTTTATTTAATTTTTTGAGGCTATGGTGAATGAGAAAGTTTTCTTGATTTCTGTTTTCGTGGATTTGTCATTGGTGTATAGGTATGCAATTGGTTTATGGTTGTTGATTATTTGAAATGAAATTTTTTTAGAAACATGATATAGTAATGAGTCTTATCTATTGATGATACAGGTTGTAAATAGAGGCTTCCATAAGAGGATCAGTCATATTTTGGCTGTTTATTTCTTTAAAATAACTATTACATACAATTAAATGGCTGCTTTTCCTCTAAACTGTTCAAATAAATGGAGTTTTTTCTGAAAAAAAAAATTGAGTAAAAGGAAGTCTGGATACTTATACAAGGTCAAGTTTAGGGTTTAAAGTAAGGAAGGAAGGAAATTCTGTCTGTTCAAAAAATCATGCTCCCGAACACTTTACTTTCAGAACATTCTGGACAATTGTATTCTCTTGTTGCAGTAGATTCAAGGATTCCTCTCTGAAGAGACTAGAAGTCCCAGAGGAATATTCCATATACACCAATGTTGTAGGTTTCCTGAACAAAATGTTGGGGCACATCCTGATCTTCTTACTATAAGGATGACCAGTTGACATTCTCTTTATAAATACAAGAGACATCCATCTATCTTTGTAGTTCTCAATCTGAAAAATAATTAAAATAGACTCTTTCTGGACTGGGGTTGTGGCTTGCGGTGGAGCGCTCGCCTAGAATATGTGAGACACTGGTTTTGATTCTCAGCACCACATATAAATAATATGAATAAAATAAAGGTCCATCAACAACTAAATGTGTGTGTGTATTGGTCTTATTTTGATAATAAAAATCATCACATAAGCTTCAACATGAAAAGTAAAGGTCCAAATAAAAAAATTGTTTAAAAATAGAGAAAATGAAGAGTGAAAAAAACTATAATTAATATCTTCAGAGGAAAACAAGAGGACACCATATACATGGGACAACTATGAATCAGTTTATAAGACTGAGTATTTATGAAAAATAAAATTTGAGCAAAAAGAAAAGTAAGGGAAAGGAATGGTTGTTTTTTCCAGAAAATAAAATATTAAAAAACAGAAAGCAGGAAGGAAATATTTTCAAAAATTACAGAATCAAATCAGGAGATTCAACATATGACTAATAGGAATTCCAGAAAGAGAAAATGACAATGTAGAATTTTTTTAATCCACAGCAGGACCCAAGTTTCCAGAATGAAAGAATCTGTTATGTTGCCTGCAATTATGAATGAAAGGGGAAAAAAAGATTCACCAAGGAATATCATAGTGAAACTTCACATGCTTACATTTCTAAAGGGAATAAAACAAATGAACAACAGCAACAACCACAACAGGAAGTCTAAGCCAAAGATTGTGAATAAGAAAAGCATCAGAGTTCTTCAAAGAAATTTTGAAAGTCAGAAACAGTGAAGCAATGCATTAGAAATTATAAGAGAACATTATTTGCTACTCTTGATCAAACAATTAAGTTTGAAGGAGGAGCCCTACCAACCAGCAGACTACCAAAGAAGCTGAGATCCAGCCCAGACCACCCACACCAGCCCTCCCAGGACCCATGCTCTCAACTCCCAAGGGAGGTCAAGCCCCATGGCCCAGATTTATCCACACCAACTTGTGCAGGACCCAGATCCAGGATGCAGTAACATTCATTGAGGGACACCAGCAGGATCCAAAAGCCCAATACCAAGGTGAGGTACAAACAATCTGCATGAGTACTACAAGAATATAAGGAAGAAACTGTAATATCTCAGATCCACACCACAAGAAAGGAAGACACATAGACAACATTAAAAAAAAAAAAGAGAGAGGAAAGTGCCCCAAACAAACCAGGACACTATAATAACAGAACCCATGGACAACGAAGTTGATGAAATGTTAGAGAAGAAGTTCAGAAAGTTCATAATTAAAATAATTTGTGAATTAAATAATGACCTAAATGAGCAAAAACAGGCAAAAATTGATCACTCCAACAATGAGCATCTGGTGTGGGTGGTCTGAGCTGGATCTCAGCTCCTTTGAGAGCAAATGTACATAGCAAAAGGCTACTTTGAGAGAAATAGAGACTCTAAAAAAAAGTCAGAAGTCCTTGAAATGAAGGATATAATAAATCAAATAAAAAACTCAATAGAAAGCATAACCAAGAGACTAGATCATTTAAAAGAAAGAAAACCAGATAAGGAAGACAAAGTATACAACCTGGAAAATAAAGTTGATCACACAGTGAAGATAGTTAGAAACCATGAACAGAATATCCAAGAATTATGGGACAGCATCAAAAGACCAAACCTAAGAGTTATTGGGTTAGAGGAAGGCCCAGAGTTTCAAACCAAAGGAATGCACAGTCTCTTCAATGAGATAATATCAGAAAATTCCCCAAGCATGAAAAACAAATTAGAAAACCAAATACAAGAGGCTTACAGGACACCGAATGTACAAAATCACAACAGATCTACACCAAGGCACATTATAATGAAAATGCCTAGCATACAGAATAAGGATAGAATCTTAAAAGCTGCAAGAGAGAGGAATCAGATCATATATCAAGGGAGACCAATTTGGATCTCCGCAGATTTTTCAACCCAGATGCTCAAAGCCAGGTGATCATGGAACAACATATACCAAGCTCTGAAAGAAAATGGATGCCAAGGAGGATCCAACATGGCAGTGGGCGCGGAGAGATCAAGTCTCTGACCTCTTCAGCTGCGTGGGCATAGGGAGTCGTAAACCGTCTAAATGCTATTTGCTCAGGATCACTAGGCAATGCTGAGCTGACGTGGATCTGTGGCGAACAGTCTGGGCCTCTCAGAACACACACCGAGCCCGGAACGGCTGAATTCAAGCTCCCGTTCGCCTGCATCTCGCAGAAAAACTGCTGTGACTCAGCACTAAAGGATCCCGCTGAAACAACTGGTCGGCCCTTCTGAACCTGCGGAGGTTAATAGCAACTGAGCCTTCATAAAGAGTGGCCACAGGATTGAGAAGGGGCTTGGGAGAGCCAGTCAGGACCCACCCGTTGCATCAGTCACCCGGCAAAGGGAACGAACTGTCACCATTTGCATGGGATACCACCATGGCAGAGAACTGACGTCACCAGAATGCGGCAGAGAAGATAACTTCATTGAAACTGGCGGCAGCAGTGACTTCTTCCCTTCCCTTCTAATACCTTTCCTCCCAAGCATCAAATAAATTTATAGGAGTAAACAGTAACTCAGCAGTCAAACAGAACAAGAAGTAACATGAGCAGCATGAAAAAGCAAGGAAGAAAAGGAGTACAAACAATGCAGGACAGCCTAAATATTCAGGAGGATCTAGAGGCATCAGAAAAATGGTCAAATAAAGAACTCAAGGAATACCTTAGACAGATGGAATGGAACCTTAAAGAGGATATGTGACAGCAAATTCAAACAGTGAAAGAACACATTGAAAATGAATTACATAAACAGATAAAAGAAGCAAATAAGCATCTTTATCAGGAGATAGAGATTATTAAAAAAAATCAAACACTAATTGTAGAAATGAAGGAAACTATAAACCAAATTAAAAACTCAAATGAGAGTATCACTAACAGAGTGGAGCAAGTAGAAGCCAGAACGTCAGATAATGAGACAAAATACATCATCTTGAAAAGAGTCTAGCCAACACAGAAAGGCTGGTAAAAAATAACGAGAAAAACATCCAAGAGATATAGGATAACATGAAAAAAACAAACTTAAGAGTCATCGGGATAGAGGAAGGTATAGAGGTTCAATCCAAGGGAATGAGCAACCTGCTGAATGAAATAATTATAGAAAACTTTCCAGAAATAAAAAAGGAAATGGATGTACAAATTGTAGATGCATACAGGACACCGAGCATACAAAATCACAGTAGACCAACACCAAGACACATTGTTATGAAGATATCCAACATACAGAACAACGAGAAAATTTTGAAAGCTACAAGAGAAAGGAGGCAGATTACATTCAGGGGTAAACCAATAAGGTTAACAACGGATTTTTCATCACAGACGCTGAAAGCGAGAAGATCCTGGAACAACATATTTAAAACACTGAAAGACAATGAATGCCAACCAAGAATTTTGTATCCAGCAAAATTAAGCTTCAGGTGCGACAATGAAATAAAAATCGTTCATGATAAACAAAAGTTAAAAGAATTTGCAGCCAGAAAACCAGCATTGCAAAGCATCTTGAGCAAAACACTACACGAGGAAGAAATGAAAAACAATAACCAAAACCAACAGTGGGAAGTGCCTCAGTAAAGAAAGAGGTGGGGGAAAAGCTAATCATGGAGAAACATACTAAATTAAAAAAAAAAGATAAATAATCAAACATGGCTGGAAGTACAAATCATATATCAATAGTAACTCTAAACGTTAATGGCTTAAACTCACCAATAAAGCGACATAGGCTGGTAACATGGATTAAAAAAACAAATCCAACAATATGCTGCCTCCAGGAGACACATCTGATTGGAAAAGACATACACAGGCCGAAGGTGAAAGGTTGGGAAAAAATATAACACACACACGGTCCTCGTAA
>NW_026000229.1:29728784-29788914 GCF_001458135.2 Marmota marmota marmota | reverse complement strand
GCAGCACTAAAAAATGACAAAATCATGGAATTTGCAGGGAAATGGATGGCATTAGAGCAAATTATGCTAAGTGAAGCTAGCCAATCCCTAAAAAACAAATGCCAAATGTCTTCTTTGATATAATGAGAGCAACTAAGAACAGAGCAGGGAGGAAGAGCAGGAGGAAATGATTAACATTAAACAGAGACATGAGGTGGGAGGGAAAGGGAGAGAAAAGGGAAATTGCATGGAAATGGAAGGAGACCCTCATTGTTATACAAAATTACATATAAGAGGTTGTGAGGGGAATGGGAAAAAAACAAGGAGAGAAATGAATTACAGTAGATGGAGTAGAGAGTGAAGATGGGAGGGGAGGGGAGGGGGCATAGTAGAGGATAGGAAAGGTAGCAGAATACAACAGTCACTAGTATGGCAGTATGTAAAAATGTGGATGTGTAACCGATGTGATTCTGCAATCTGTATTTGGGGTAAAAATTGGAGTTCATAACCCACTTGAATCTAATGTATGAAATATGATATGTCAAGAGTTTTTAATGTTTTGAACAACCAATAAAAAAAAGAAAATGGATGCCAACCAAAAATCTTATATCCAGCAAAACTAAGCTTTAGATTTGATGATGAAATATAACCTTTCATGATAAACAAAAGTTAAAAGAATTTACAGCTAGAAAGCCTGCACTATAGAACATCCTCAGCAAAATATTCTAAGAGTAAATGGTAAACAATGATGAAAATCAGGGAGGCATTACACTAAAGGAAATTCTAATCAGAGGAGAAAACAAGTAACATTAAATTCCAAAAATAAACAAAAATGGCCGGGAATACAAATCATGTCCCAATAATAACCCTGAACGTTAATGATCTAAACTTACTAATTAAAAGACATAGGCTAGCAGATTGGATTAAAAAAAAGACCCAACAATATGCTGCCTACAGTAGACTCATCTCATAAGAAAAGACATCCACATACTGAAGGTGAAGGGTTGGGAAAAATCATACCACTCACATGGACTGTGGAAGCAAGCAGGGGTTTCCATCCTCATATCAAATAAAGTAGACTTCAAACTAAAGTCAATCAAAAGGGATAAAGAAGGACACTACATACTGCTCAAAGGAACCATACACCAAAAAGACTGAACAATTATAAATATATATGCCCGAAACAATGGAGCATCTATGTTCATCAAACAAACTCTTCTCAAGTTCAAAAGTCAAATAGACCACAACACAATAATTTGGGGTGACTTTAACAAACCTCTTTCATCACTGGATAGATCTTCCAAACAAAAGCTGAACAAAGAAACTATAGAATTCAATAATGCAATCAATAACTTAGACTTAATGGACATATGTAAAATATTTAATACATCAACAAGAGAATACACTTTCTTCTCAGCAGCACATGGATCCTTCTCTAAAATAGATCATATACTATGCCACAAAGCAACTCTTAGCAAATATGAAAAGTAGAGATACCCTGCATTCTATCAGATCATAATAGAATGAAATTGGAAATCAATGATAAAATAAGAAATAAAATTCACTCCAACACCTGGAGACTAAATAATATGCTACTGAATGAACAATGGGTTACAGAAGACATCAAGGAGGAGATTAAAAAATTTTTAGAGGTGAATGAGAACACAGATACAACATATCAAAATCTTTGGGACACTTTGAAAGCAGTCCTAATAGGAAACTTTATTGCATGTAGTTCATTCCTTAAAAGAAGAAAAATTCAATCAATAAACGACTTAACATTACATCTCCAAGCCCTAGAAAAAGAAGAACAAATCAATACCAAAAGCAGCAGAAGACAGGAAACAATTCAAATTAGAGCTGAAATCAATGAAATTTAAACAAAAGAAACAATTTAAAAAATTGACAGAACAAAAAGTTGCTTCTTTGAAAAAATAAATAAAATTGACAGACTTTAGCCATGCTAATGAAGAGAAGGAGAGAGAAAACTCATATAACTAACATGAATGATGAAAAAGGAAATATTACAACAGATGCTACAGAAATACAGAAGATAATTAGAAATTATTTTGAAAACTTGTACTCCAATAAAATAGAAAATGTTGAAGACATTGGCAAATTTCTAGAGTCATATAATTTGCCCAAACTGAATCAGAATGATATACACAATCTAAACAGATCAATTCAAGTGATAAAACAGCAGATGCCATCAAAAGTCCACAAACCAAGACAAGCCCAGGACTAGACGGATACACAGCAGAGTTCTACAAGACCTTTAAAGAAAAACTAATACCAATACTCTTCAATTTATTTCAGGAAATTAAAAAAGAGGCAGCACTTCCAAACTCATTTTATGAGGCCAATATCACCCTGATTCCAAAGCCAGGCAAAGACACATCAATAAATAAATAAATAAGTAAAAAAGAAAGAAAAGAAAACTTCAGACCAATATCTCTAATGAACATAGATGCAAAAATTCTCAATAAAATTCTGGCAAATTTAATACAAAAACATATCAAAAAGATCGTGCACCATGATCAAGTGGGATTCATCCCAGGGATGCAAGGTTGGTTCAACATACAGAAATCAATAAATGTAATTCATCACATCAATAGACTTAAAGATAAGAACCATATGATCATCTCAATAGATACAGAAAAAGCATTTGACAAAATACAGCACCCCTTTGTGTTCAAAACACTAGAAAAACTAGGGATAACAGGAACATATCTCAACTTCATAAAGACTATCTATGCTAAGCCCCTGGCCAACTTCATTCTAAATGGAGAAAAATTGAAGGCATTCCCTCTATAAACTGTAGCAAGACATGGTTGCCCTCTTTCGCCACTTCTATTTAACATAGTTTTTGAAACTCTGGCCAGAGCAATTAGATGAACGAAATCAAAGGAATGCACATAGGAAAAGAAGAACTCAAATTGGCACTATTTGCTGAAGACAATATTCTATACCTAGAAGACCCTAAAAGTTCCATCAGAAAACTTCTAGAACTAGTAAGTGAATTCAGCAAAGTAGCAGGATATAAAATCAACACCCATAAATCAAAGGCATTTCTGTATATCAGTGACAAATCATCAGAAAGGGAAACAAGGAAAACTACCCCATTTTCAATAGCCTCAAAAAAATAATAAAATACTTGGGAATCAATATAATGAAAGAGGTGAAAGAACTATATAATGAAAATTACAGAGCCCTAAAGAAAGAAATCAAAGAAGACCTTAGAAAATCGAAAGATATACCTTGCTCTTGGATAGGCAGAATTAATATTATCAAAATGATCATACTTCCAAAAGCACTATACAGATTTAATGCAATTCTAATCAAAATTCCAATGACATTCCACATAGAAATGGAAAAAGCAATTATGAGATTCATCTGGAAAAATAAGAAAACCAGAATAGCTAAAGTAATCCATAGCAGGAGGAGTGAAGCAGGTGGCATTACTATACCAGACCTTAAACTATACTACAGAGTATAAAAAAAAAACAGCATAATACTGGCACCAAAACAGACTGGTAGACCAATGGTACAGAACAGAGGACACAGAGACTAACCCACAAAATTACAATTATCTTATATTAGTTAAAGGTGCCAAAAACATGCATTGGAGAAAAGATAGCATCTTCAACAAATGGTGCTGGGAAAACTGAAGATACATATGCAACAAAATGAAATTAAACCCCTATCTCTCATGCACAAAACTCAACTCAAAATGAATCAAGGACCTAGGAATTAAACCAGAGACCCTGCGTCTAATAGAAGAAAAAAAAAGTAGGCCCTAATCTCCATCATGTGGGATTAGGTCCAAACTTCCTTAATAAGACTCCTATGGCACAAGAATTAAAATCAAGAATCATTAAATGGGATGGAATCAAACTAAAAAGTTTCTTCTCAGCAAAAGAAACAATCTGTGAGGTGAATAGAGAGCCTACATCTTGGGAGCAAATCTTTACCTCTCACACATCAGATAGAGCACTAATCACTAGAAGTCAAAAAGCTAAACACCAAAAAAGCAAATAACCCAATCAATAAATGGGCCAAGGACCTGAAAAGGTACTTCTCAGAAGAAGATATGCAATAAATCAACAAATATATGAAAAAAATGTTCATCATCACTAGCAATTGGAGAAATGCAAGTCAAAACCACTCTAAAATTTCATCTCACTCCAGTCAGAATGGCAGCTATTATGAAAACAAACAGCAGTAAGTGTTGGTGAGGATGTGGGGATAAAGGTACACTCATATATTGCTGGTGGAACTGCAAATTGGTGCAGCCAATATGGAAACAGTGTGGGGATTTCTTGAAAAATTGGGAATGGAACCACCATTTAACCCAGCTATCCCTCTCCTCAGTCTATACCCAAAGGATTTAAAAACAGCATTCTACAGGGACACAGCCACATCAATGTTTATAGCAGCACAATTCACAACAGCTAAACTGTGGAACCAACCTAGATGCCCTTCAATAGATAAATGGATTAAAAAATGTGGTATATATATACAATGGAATATTACTCAGCAATAAAAGAGAATAAAATCATGGCATTTACAGGTAAATGGATGGAGTTAAAGAAGATAATGCTAAGTGAAGTTAGTCAATCCCAAAAAAAGAAATGTCAAATGTTTTCTTTGATATAAGGAGGCTGATTCATAGTGGGATAGGGAGAGGGAACATGAGAGGAATAGATGAACTCTAGATAGGGCAGAGGGGTTGGAGGGGAAGGGAGGGAAAATGGGTTTATTAATGATGGTGGAATGTAATGATCATTACTATCCAAAGTACATGTATAAAGGCACGAATTGGTGTGAATATACTTTGTATACAACCAGAGATATGAAAAATTGTTCTGTATATGTGTAATAAGAATTATAATGCATTTTGCTGTCATATATAAATCAATTAAATAAATAATTTAAATTTCTAAAAAAAAAAGTTTGAAGGAGGGGGAATAAAGATGTTTCAGTCACATAAGCTGTCATTATCAAGAAATTGCTAGACAATATCTATCTACACAATAGTCAGAGTTAAACCAAGAGAAAGGAAGGCAGGAATATGGCTCCAGCATAGAAATTCTGGAGAAAATATTTGTAGGAATAGAGCATACCTATACCCAAGAAATATCTAGAGTAAACAGTTCAGACTGCACAAAAGAACTCCTGGATTGAAAAAGGAAAGAAAATAGGAAGGAGGTAGGAAGGGAGGAAAAAATGAAATGCTTCTGGTTATATGAAAAATAGAATTGAAATGAGGATTCTTTCATATCTACTACTAAATTTGGGGAAGGCTATATAACTCTTGTACCACTGATACATAGAAAATGAAGCAAATGAAAGAATGAAATAGTAATGAAGAAAAATAAAATTTGTATAAAACCAAACTATCATAGTGTTTTACCTGCCTAACAGTGAACAATACTTATACAGACATTATAAGCATTAAATAATCATTTAACAAAAATGGTGATAGTAAGTTTCATTAGCAGGAAAGCATCTCCATTCTTGTAGGGAATCACGAGAGCAGGCAGATCACACACGTTTATGGTGTCTAGAATGAGTTTTTAAGAAAATATGGAAATGCAAATGTTTGGAAATATTTTATGGATCTTCCTCTCACTGCCTTTGTGGATGGGCACATCTTCTGTTGACAGGATGGCCTTTCACCATCCACAGATACACTGGATTACATCAACACATTCGATTGCCTACAAGTTCTCCATGAGGGTCCAATGTGTGACTGTCTGTGGTCAGATCCAGATGATCATGGTGGTTGGAGTATATCTACTTGAGGAACTGTTTACGCATTTGTGCAAGATATTTCTGAGACATATAATTATGTCAATGGCCTCACACTGGTGTCTAGAGCTCACCAGCTGGTGATGAAGGGATATAACTGGTGCCATGATTGGAATGTAGTAACGATTTCCATACTGTTATTATCATTGTAGTGACCAAGTCATGGAACTTGATGATACATTAAATATTCTTTCTTGCAGTTTGATCCAGCACCTAGTAGAGATGAAACACATGTTACTCATAGTACCCCAGACTACTTCCTGTAATGAAACTTTAAACTTGTCCAGTATTGCCATGAACCATATATTGACCTAATGGAATTGGGAAGAGCAACCGTAACTCCAAAGTGTCAGAAAATAGTTAACATTCAAAATACTTGTTTTTACATGGACCAAAAGATGCGGTATATAAAAATACAAGTTTCCTGTCATCAACAGCCGTGACCAGTTTACAAGAACCAGTTCATTACATGCTGAAGCAACATTGTTGTCAGGAAACCAGTTTCCTGCATAGTGCTATTTATAGTTACTTTTGCTTTCTCTGAAGGACTGCAGATAATAAGATGTAAACATTCACACCTCATAAATACAATTGAACTTCCATTTAGCTATAGCTTTACTCAGCATGACTGTAGATAAAGATAGCAGTAAACAATCATTGGAGCTTAATGAACATTTTTAAAAAATAAGTACCAAGGCATCCCCTCTACTTGTGAGTTGAAATCATTTTGTTTATCTTCAGAGAAATCATTTAATTTAATAGTATGACTTGTCTGCACTCAGTTTATTTCCTTCTCAAATCTCAGCCCCATGTTATTCTTTGTTATTGTCAGAACCTGGTGGGTTGTTTTGAACAGAACCGTTTTTCCCTCTCCTTAAGATGATGTTACTGAACAAGAGTACTGCAGTGTTTTTTTATAATAAACTTGTGAAGTAAAAAAAAAATGGTGATAACAAATTTAAAAAATTGGGATAAAGGGAAGCAGGGTAGGGAAAAGAAGCAGAAAAGACAAGAAAAATCTCCATAACATAATATGAAGTCAATAGATATGTCTTAAATAGGTAACTATAAAGATAAGCATATATACATGATATTTACAAATATGATGATACATTTCAGAAGAAAAATCTAAGAGTACCAGAGCATGAGGAAGGTATATCCTGAGACTACTTTTCCTCTATAAGTCTCATAGTTGTATTTAACCTTTTAAACCATGCATTGTTATTGAATAAAATAAAAAAATAATTTAAAATAGACTAAAATTATCATTGATCTCCACTAATATAATGTTGATAGGAAACTTCCTAATGTACCTTATTTATTTATTATAATATCTCCTAATAATCTTTTTGTTACTTATATGACAAAGGTCCCAAATTTCTTCATTTTTATCAGTAAGCTATTTCTGGGTAACAAATTCCTTCCCTCTACTCCCCCCCAAAGGAAAAAAAACAACAACATAGTGGCTTAAAACAATGATTATTTTCTTGCAAATCTCACAAGTCAATGGGTTGGCTGGATGCTTCTTTCCTCATTAGGGCTTACTCATGTGTCTGAAATTAGTGTGGGTCAGGCAGACAGCTCTGCCAATACAGGCAGGGCTCTCTAACATGTTTGAAGATTGTTTCTTGGCTGGACTCGGATGGCATTGGCTAGGACAACTGGACTCACTGCCACATGGTCCTCATTCTCTAGTATGTTAGCTGGGTTTGCTCACATAGCAACTGGCCAGGGTTCCAAGAGAGTGAAAGAGTACAATGCCTCTTGAGTCCTAGGTTCAAGATTTGTATATCATTACTTCTGTTTCATTTCATCAATCAGTAAAATTATTAAGCCAACCCAGATTTAAGAAGTAAAGCAATACATTCTATCTCTTCAGGAGCTGCAGTCACATTGCAAAGGTATGGGTATGGGGAGGGCCAAAGAATTTTGACTATTTTTGCATCCAGTAGCCCTCAGCACTTAAGGTCCTACTTTGCTTCCTACATGAGTTTTCCTTAGTCTATACACATATATGCCTTTATGTCCTTGCTTCTCCCAAAAGTTTTTTTCATACCTTCTACATGATATCCAGAGAGTTTTCTATCCATTCAGATTATAAATCAAATCACTTTTCTCTTTTTAAGCCTTCCCAATTCTTTCCAAGCATTTTGTGACTTCCTATATTGTCAGTATCACTCACTTGTTATTTGAAAACTTAACTTTACCATGGAGATATCTTAACCCTGAACTAGGACATAACTTCCTGGATGACAAGAAATTATCTGATAAAGTTTTAAGAATACTACCTTCTATGTAGAAGACCATCCATGAAGATTGAGAATCAGCCTGCTTCCTCTGACTTGGGACCTATGTAAAATTAGAGAATTGTGTAAACCTCTTAATCTATAAAATCATAGCTCCAGGGTGTGTAGCTTGAGCAATTTCCAAGATTATGAAAAATAAGTAACTAGAGAGAGAAAGAAGAAAGCTACTTCCTGTTTTAGCCTCATAAAAGTTCAAACCACTACATACAGAGACACTGAATCTCCTAAACTAAATTATGGGTGCTATTTAATCCTATCCTCTGAGAGTGTCCTACTTGTGTCTATGACGTTGGAAAATGTCCTTCATGCCTGAATTCACCTCTGTTTGGACCATGTGGAAAGGGGGCTGACTGGAAGCTTAGTGAGAAACCTACTCCTCCCTGGCTTTAGGGCAAAGATGTCCAGAGGCTTGCCTGCATTTCTCATATTCCCTTCCTGCTACATGAGTGTCTTGCCCTAAGGCATATTGAACAATCTTGCAAGAATCAAAGATTAGACATCCAACATTCCTTTTAATTATTATAATGAAAATTGAGTGCCAATCTTCAGTAAAATTGGCCCTCCTGCCCTCCCATTGGCTTCCCTTCAGGACAAAGATCCTATTATTGTGTCTCCCAAACTCTCCCGCCAATCTGCTGTTGAAACTCCTCTCTTGTCCATCTGTATTTGATCTGCAGTATATTTTTTTTTTTGCTCATTCTCTGGTAAAATGTCTTAAAACTTGGATATCTGTGTTTTAGTGGTTCTTTTGTGAATTTAACTCTTGCTCTAAAGGTACCATCTTTTCTATTATGCAGAATTTGTTGCTAGATTGGCCTGGCACCACAAAAGTTTCTGACAATCTCTTTCTCAATTTAAATGGAATCTGTCAGCTGATGAATGGTTTAAGATTCTTATGATTAGTAACAAGACCATCCAAGTCAACCCCATTCCATAAGATTATGATTATTCATAGCACTGGTCAGTCTGGAGAATTGGCACAATTTTAGATCTTTTTTTTTAAAATGTTTCCCTGTAATTTAAGAGGCTTATAAGTTTGAGGCTATGCTGGGAGCCATTAGCCAAGTAGGTATGACAATTTCCTTGCCAGCATACCCCATGTTGCTTAGTGGAAGGACTCGTGGAAATAGGACATTTTGCAGTGACATTGCATGTAGGTGACCTTGCTCAAGGACCAGGGCGGATCCGGGTTTAGGGCGTTCCCGGTTTAGGACTATCCGGGTTTAGCGTGGTTCCAGGTTTAAGGTTATTCCTGCTGGGAATAGGGCGTATCCTGCTGCCTGAGTTCCCCTTGAGTTCTCACGGGATTCAGACAGTATTTTTTGGGGAGACAGAAGCCCAGTGGGGGTGTATTTGGGCAGAGAACGTGGATTTCCCCAGAACATGATTGTAGACGGCTGGTGTGAGTTCAGGAATAAAGAGTTGCTGTTTGAATCTACAAGCTGTGTGGTGGCTCGTGATTTTGTGCCCAGCCAGACTGCGGCAAGGCTACATTTTGAAGTATCTACAAATAGTTGTGGGAAAAAGTGATAAAGATTAAAATGCTTTCAAACTTTAAAATGTTCTATGGGTCTCATAAATACCTTAATTTCTCAGTTGAGACACATCATCATTTTGACAGTTAAGAATCCATCAATATAATCAGAAGGAAATAGAGAAAGTAGGTAGCAGATGAATCAGGCTGGATGTTTTTGTCGTCCAAGCTAAAGATTCATAAGAAACAAAACAAAATTAGAAGAAAACAGAAGAAGGCGTAAAACATAATTTCAGCTGTGGAGGTATTGAACCCTTTCAGATTCTGAGCAGGAAGACCACATAGATAGTCCTTGTGACACTGGGTACCTCTGAGAATTTCTTAAAGATGAACATACTGTATAAAATTATGTACACAAATATTACACCCCACCTCACAAACTCTGTGTAGTTTCTCTTCATGGCCTTTCCATGTCCTTTCTTTTGTGTCTTTCCCCCTGACCTTTAACCTCTCAGTGCAGCATCTTTTAGAGTGGTGTTTCTGTTCCCAACAACATGGGGAAATTTTTTAAAAATTTTAAAAGTGCCTCAATCATAGAAGGATTTTCTATGAAGATAATGAGAAAGGCTTCGTTTTAAGATTCCTCATTTGTATGAACTTTTTCCAAGGTTCTATACACCTAATTTTTGTATTTATACTATTTTTCTTAAAAGTGCTCTTTATACAAGACTCAGGTCCCAGAAAACCTACACATGTCCCTGATCTCTACTAACCCCTGGACCCTCTCTAACCCATTAATCCATTCAAAATGAAAATGTAATCAAGAAGCACCAAATTTGCTTTGTCTTTAAGTGTCTCTATTGAATGGACAATTCATCAAAACTTTTTAAAAAGGCATCTTTTATTCTTCCTCAGTTATTCTTTCCATGTTTATATGTGCCATATTCACCTCAGAGGGGTTTCTTCCTCCAGAAGAGTTTTGTGAATGACAATGTCTAGAGAGGGTAGATAAGAAAAAATATCAGCAGAGAAAGCTGAAGTCTAAGTAATAAATTCTTCTTCATGTTTACTGAAGGGTCGTAGTTAACTAAGCGAGTCAGATAACTACACCTATTCAAACTAGCAGGTTTATGGCATTTTAAAACTAGAGATTATTATTCTATTTAATAAAAACCTATGAAACTGCTTTTTGAATGCAATATAAGTACTACAAATTCTTATGGCTATAAAACAATTTAAAAATTATTCAATTCAATCTTCTTATTTATCAGACCATGTACCTCAAGTTCAGAAAAGCCAAATGAGTTGTTCATTGTCACATTGCCAGTTTGACCAGATAGCCAAAATAAAAATCAGCTGGATAGACAAACAATTGGTTGGATTATAACTTAACTAAGCCAAAGTTGGTCATCAAATTGTTTTGTAAAAGTAGATACAGATTAAGAAATACATATATGTAAATGAGGGAAAGTTAGAAGATTTGATCATATTCATACTGCATTTTCATCTCAAAATGAAAATGTTTATAAAGACTTGTTGATTCACAAGCCATAAATTTTAAGAGAAGGCAGCTTCACTTGTATACTTTCCTCCTCAATCTTTCTCTTTTCTATTCTTTTCTCTCTTTCCTTCTTTTTCCTTTTTTTGGAACATGGACAAAAAATGTTATAGAATAAACATGTACACAAATATTACACCCTACCTAGCAAACTCTGTGTAGTTTCTTTGCATTTTATGGCATTTGCATTTTATACAACTCCATCCATAAATTGCATTTTATGGATGGAGTTGGATAATATCTTGCTAAGGGAAATAAGCCAATCCCAAAAAAACAAAGGCTGAATGTTTGCTCTAGTATGCGGATGCTAATTCACATATATGCAACTGCATCACCAATATTATTCTGCAACATGTACACTCAGAAAAATCAGAAATTATATCCCATCTATGTATGATATATCAAAGTGCATAAATGCATTCTACTGTCATGCATAATTAATTATAAAAATTAAAAATGTTTTTAAAAAGTCACAGAATCAATCCTGACAGTCCAGTCTTTGTCAAAGAGACAAGTATAGTGTTTTTTCTCATATGTGGAAGCTTAAGGGAGGAAAAAAAATCATGGCAGTAGAACGTAGTCCTTTAGGACAGAGGAAAGGGATCAGAGTGGGAGGAGGGTAGGTAAGGGATGGTACTGGGGAGTGCAGTTGATCAAATTATATAATATGCATATGCACATGCATAATAAAACCCCCAATTCTGTATAATTAATATGCACCAATAAAAAAGCCACAATGAAAGAATCCCTGCTTGTAGATAATGTCCCTGCTCCCAAGGCATTTGCAATCTTCTTGGGGGAACTTTTTACAGAACTTCTATTCTGAAGTTCCTTTGTGAATCCATAACACTTTGTTTGCATATTCTTAGTAGTGGCATCTTTGTCCCCTTGGGGTATACTGCTCTTAGGAGAAAAAAAAAACGCAAAGATCATTTGGCACTAAAACTAATGAATACAGTGGTCAACAAAACTGGATATTACCGTTTTTGGTAAAAACAAGTAGGGAGTAGTGTAATAGGACCCATTTTCTTTCTGACTCATGAACTGGATCTGTAGGAAATTCCAAGAGAAAATTGCTAGGAAAAATCTGCACAATGTATCATCATCAAAACAAGTGAGTATCTTCCATTCACGCATATAACAAACACTTTTGGGACAGCTGATAAGAGGAAATGGTTCATTTGGTTGCATAAGTTCTTAATTTCCACTACTTTATTTTAAAGAAATAAGTCTTATTAGCATGTATTCTATTCCTAATAATCAACACATATCAAGTTTTTGCCATATAGAAAGTACTGTTCTCCATGTACTTAGTCAAATGTATATGTATGTGTATATATATATACATATTTTTTTTCTATATATAGTTCCTTTGTGGCTAACTACGGAGACAAGCACGTTCTCCTGTCCACACATGAAAATCATATGCTGCCTTCCAACACCAAATGAAAAGCCACTAAAATTAAGCAGATGAAAATTGAAATATGAATTCAGAAGAAGCAGTCAGCTGTGTGAGCTGTGAGGAGATTCTGTCACATGAAGGAGGCAAAATTAATAAGATTAGAATAAAGAGGAGTGGTTACGAGTAGCAGCAATAGCAAGGGCAGAGACTTTAGGTAAGGTTGGCAATGTGTTTTTGCTAAGGGAGGGCACAGAGGGACAAAGCAGAATAGACAAAGAGGACAGCATGGCAGAAAAGAAAACAATTCCAAGAGGTGGTAGTAGTTGAAGGAGATGAGTTTCCATCATGAAAGAGAGAGAGAGAAGGAAGGAAGGAAGGAAGGAAGGAAGGAAGGAAGGAAGGAAGGAAGGAAGGAAGGAAGGAAGGAAGGAAGGAAGGAAGGAAGGAAGGGAGGGGAAAGAGAGAGAGAAAGAAAGGAAGCTGGAGGGAGAAAGGGATTAGTAAATTGCCCCCTAAACCCAAGAAGGAGTCAAGAATAGCATTTAAGGTAGAAGCTCTCCTCCAAAGTTCCCAGTCAACTTTGAAAAAAAAAATCCCAGAAATGAGACTGGACTATATCCCAGATCAATTGAGTTCAGATTTCTGGAGATGAAGTCTAGATATCAGTTTGTATGGTTCATTTGTTTTAAGTTCCCCAGTGATTCTAGTATATAACTGGGGTTGAGAACTAATAGTTTAGCACTTTACAGGAGATTACATAGATAGCAATGGAGTCCCAGCATTTGAAACTAGTTGACAATCTGACACCAGACCAGGAAAAGAACAGGCAGATATCTATGAGAACACATGCCAAGAGACAAGATTGGGTAGGAAAGCCATCACAGAAGTAGACCCTATGAGTAAGCAAGAGAGATTTGTGTTCAAGCTAACTCTGTTCAGCCCAAAGTGATAGAGAACCAATCCAGAAGCAGAGAGTATGGAGGCATGACTAAAAACAGGACTCTACAACTTATTTGTTATGACACCCTAGACAGGTTACTTGACTTCTCTAACCCCTAGCACTCTCATTTGTAAAGTGGGAATGTTAATATTATCTATCTTTCAAGGCTATATATATGCTGGGCTTAAAAGAAAAATTATGAGCTGAAGGTCTTCTAGGAGACCACAGTTCTAAAACAGTTGAAAACTCTAGTGAGAAGTACAGAACCAGGAAATAGCAGTAGAAAAGGAGGTTGGGAGGTTGGTATTGGTAGCAGGAGAGCTCACTCTTGTCTTTTTTTTCTTCTTTTTTTTCTGTTTCTTTCTTTCTTTTTTTTTCCCTGAGTAATGATGGGTAAGAAAGCAGCATAACATTTAACGTTTTTGGAAAGCGATGTGGAAAAATATATCACAAGCCAGAAAGATGTTTGTACCATTTTACCCAGTAATCCCACTCTTGGAATTTATCCTAGAGAAATAAATCAACAGAAGAAAAAGAAGCTTCAGTTTATAAAGATCCATAATATAAAAAATGGAAACAAACTGAACTGCCAAGGTCAATGGCTAAGTAAATTGTTATACATCTATTCAATGGAATATTAACTTTAGGATTCAGGAAATTTGTCTAAAATTTTTTAAATTCATTCTTCATTTTAAACAAGGAATACCTTAAACGTTGTCATAGTAAAATAAATAAATAAATAAATACAGAAACAGCTAAAATCCCCCTTGATTGGTCTTAGATTTCTACCTAAAAGTAGGCACTTTTAACAGTTGGAGCTGCACTCTCCCAGACACTTTTCAGCACACTTACAAACTAACACACACACACACACACACAAATTTATGGGTCCATATCCACACAAATACATTTATATGAACTTATAAATAGCACAATTTTGTTTAATGTTTATGAAAATACTGTATCACTTTGCTAGTTTTGTAATTTGTTAGTTGTTGCTATTTTTTAAGTTACCTACATGGCTTAGAAAGTTTCCATGTCATTACTGAAAGATATGACTTACCATTTTAAGTTTAAGAATGGATATATAACAGCTTATTTAGTCATTCCAAATACTGATGAGTATTTATGTGGTTTTCAAATTCTATAATTTCAAATGTTGTTTCACTGGCTTTGATCTTAGGCCACTCCAACTGGCATCTCAGAGAGCAACACAACAACAGGAAGGGGTTAACAACCATCACCCCTTGCTTTCTCTATAAGTGCATAACTCAAGAAGAATTGGAAATAAAGACTGTTGAACATAGGCAATGACCACCAAATCTAGCAGACTATTTGGCCACCTCATTGGAGATGGTTCCTTCATTCTTAATTTATATGCTTTTATATTATTCTTTGTGTGTGTGTGCATGTGTGCACACATGCATGCACACATGTATGAATTCTTGCTGTGCTGATTGATTCAGGAACATATACTTATTTCTTTTTTTCTCAGTTTTAGTAATTTTTAATGTAATTATTTTTTCCTCGCATTGTCTTTTGAGGGTTCAGGTGTTTTGGATTGTATATTTTGGTTTGGTTTGGTATTCTTTTCATTTGTTTAGTTCCCTTGCTTCTCTTTCTGTCTTATCTTCTCCTGCTAATAGCCAAATGCTGTTGCCCTCTCTCCTCTTTCCCAACACTTTGCTTTTTCTACTCCCCCCATAAAAACATCCCTGCTGCATCTCTTCTTTTCTCTGCTCACTTTTTGAAATTGTAAAGTCTTTTCTAGCTTTCTAACACATTTTCTTTCCCCCTAATTAACTATGTTTTTACCATTTTCCAGAACTAATTGACTTACATAACTCCTGTTCCCACCATTAATGCTGATACAATAATTAGTGCTGTGGATGATATAGTTGACATTTGTTTTTTTTCTTTAAAGTCAGATTTAGTCCATGAGTACGGTTTTCACTTTGACAACTGCTGAACCCAACATTCCTGTTTATTGAGGGTAATTTGTTGAAGATATTATAGTAAGACCTGGGTGTTTACTTTAATGTTGTGTATTATTTACAGTGGTTATTACTATTGTTTATTTTGCCCCATTATGTGAGGTGCTGGGAACCTACAGGAATACTAAAAGTTCTCTGGCTAGAGAGTCTGCTGCTGAACTAAACATTCCCTGAAATTACTCCAACTCAAAGAAATAAGGAGACAAAAACACCAAACCAAATACAAGGACCCAAGGAGGAACAATCAGAGAGGGACATCAGATCTCACCCCTGGGAACCTATTCATACATCAAAAATAAAGGAAAGTCCTAGAACAAATAAGATAATTGCACAAGAAGGATACACACACACACACACACACACACACACACGAAGGGGAATCTACCTCAATTGATGCACAAGTCCAAGACCTCTGAAAATATGAGAAAGCAGGCAAATAAATCTTCCCCCAAAGCCCACAATCCCCCAACAGAGTATTTCACTGATAGTGAGGTAGATGAAAGCCAACAGAAAGATTATAAAAAACTGATTATTAAAATGTTCAATAAACTAAAAGAAGATCTAAGGAAGGAATTAAGAGAGCAATTTTAGTATATGAAAGACCACTATAGTAAATAAATAGAAATACTGAAAAAAAAACTAAGCAAAACTCCTAGAAATGAAAGACACAACAATCAAATTAAGAACTCGGTTGAAAACATCACTAACAGATTAGAATGTGTAGAAAATAGAATCTCAACCCTTGAAGATAGGATATATAATATTGAGTACACAGAATTCAATAAAGGGGAAAATTATAGAATATACAAGGACTCTGGGACAACATTAAAAGACCAAATCTAACCAGGAGTGGTGGTACATGCCTGTAATCCCAGCGGCTCAGGAGGCTGAGATGGAATAATCGTGAGTTCAAAACTAGCCTCAGCAACAGCGAGGCAATACGCAAATCAGTGAGACCCTATCTCCAAATAGAATACAAAAAATAGGGCTAGGAATATGCCTCAGTGGTTGAGTGCCCCTGAGCTCAATCCCCAAAGATCCCAACCCCCAAAGCTCCCAAACAGAGGGAGTTACACCCCCCAACAAAAAAAGACAAAAAGACCAAATTTGAGAATCACTGGGATAGAAGAGAACATGGAGATAAAACCTTTATACTAAAGGTATAAAGAACATTTTCAATGAGATAGTTACAGAAAACTTTTTCCATATCAGATATGAGATAGATATACACATACAGGAGTCTTACAGGACCCCAAATAGACCTAGTCAAGTGAGAAGCTCTCCAAGACATATCATAATAAAAATTCCTACCATATAAAATAAGGAAAAAATATTAAAGCTATAGGAGAGAAACATCAGGTCACATTCAGAGGCAAACCATTAAGGCTCACTTCTGATTTCTCAGTTCAGACGCTAAAATCAAGGAAGGCCTAGAATGATATACTCTAAGCCCTAAAAGAAAATAACTGCCAGCCAAGGTTACTAAACTCAGCAAAGCTCAGTTTCAACTTCAAAGGGAAAATAAAAACTTTCCATGACAAGAATAAACTAAAAGAATTCCTGAGCACCAAGCCAGCACTACAAAGAATAATCAAAGATAAACTGCACACAGAGGAGCTAAAAGACAACCCCCAAAGCTCCCAAACAGAGGGAGTTTAATAGAAGAACAATCCACTAAATGAGAATCAAGCTAAGACAAAATATAGCACACACACATAAAAAAGGCAGGAAACCACAAATATATAAATGTACTAATACTGAATGCTAATGGTCTCAACTTTCCAATTGAAAGATACAGATTAGCAAAATGTCTCAAAAAACAAGATCTAAGTATATGCTGATTACAAGAGTCTCATATAAAAAGACATACACAGGCTGAAGGTAAAAGGATTGCAAAAAATATTCCATCCATACAGACAACAAAAACAAACAGTAGTAGCTATTCTCTCATCTGAAAAAGATTTCAAGCAAAAGTTAATCAGAAGAGCAAAGAAGGCCACCACATCCTAGTAAAGGGAAGAATCCAATAAGAAGACATAATGGGAGTAAATATTTGTAAATATGTCCCAAATGTCAATGCACACAATTACATGGAAGAAATACTCCATGACATTAAATCTTACATAGACTCCAACAAAATAATACTGAGTGATTTTAATACACTCTTCTCACCAATAGCCAGGTCATCAAAACATAAAATCAATAAAGATATCTCCAACCTAAATAACACTATAAATTAAATGGACCTAATGGACATTTACAGAATATTCCACCCCATAATGGCTAAATTTACCTTCTTCTCAGCTGCACATTGAACTTTTTCTAAAATAGATCATATTCTAGGCCACAAACTGAATCTTTGCAAATACACACACACAAAAAAATCAATATAACCGCATATATCCAATCAGATCATAATGGAATGAAACTAGAAATCAACATCAAGAAAAATAATAGAAACCATATAATCATATTGAGATTGAACAATACATTCCTAAATGAAGAAAAAAATGAATCAAAGAAGAAATGATAATAAAAGTCAAGAAATTCTTAGAAATGAATGATAACAGAGATACATCAAAATCTATGAAACAGTATGAAAACAGTTTTAAGAGGAAAATTTATTTACTGAGTGCCTACATTAAAAATATCAGAGAGATCCAAAATAAATAAGTATATGCTACACCTCAAGTTCTTAGAAAAAGAAGAAAAAATTAACCCAAATGGACATGGAAAACATACAAACAAAGCCAAAGTCAAGGAAATTGAAAATAAGAAAACAATACACAGGATGAATGCAAGGAAGAGTTGGCTCTTTGAAAAGATAAATACGATTGACAAACCCTTAGCCAAACTAGCCAAAAGAAAGAGTGAGAAGACCCTTATCAACAATATTGGAGATGAAAATGGAGAATCAGCACAGACCCTTCTAAAATCCAGAGAATTATCAGAATCTATTTTGAAAATTTATACTCCAATAAACTTGAAAATATGGAAGACATTGACAAATTTCTAGACATGTAGGACCTGCCCAAACTGAATCAGGAAGATATAGAAAACCTAAACAGACCAATGTCAAGGAATGAAATTGAAACATTGGTAAAAAGCCCTCAAAAAAAGAAAATCCAAGGACATGATGGATTCTCATCTAAGTTATACCAGCCCTTTACAGAAGAACTAATGCCAGTCTTTTTCAAATTATCTCATGAAATTGAAAGGGGCAGAACACTCCTAAATATATTTGATGAAGTCAGTATAACCCTGATACCAAATCCAGACAAAGACACATCAAGGAAACAAAATTATAGACCAATGTCCTTGATGAATACAGATGTAAAAATGCCTAATTTAAAATATTAGCAAACTGCATTCAAAAACACATCAAAAAATAATACACCATGATCAAGTGGGTTTCACTCCAGGGATGCAAGATTGGTTCAACATGCACAAATCAATAAATATAATTCATGATTTAAACATAATTAAGGACAAAGATTACATGAGCATCTCAAGAGGTGTGGAAAAGCCCTTTGATAAAATCCAACACTTGTTCATATTAAAAATGCTGGATAAGCTAGGTATTGAAGGAACTTACCTCAACAGGTAAGGACAATTATGACAAACTCAAAGCGAAAATCACACAAATTGGAGAAAAACTAAAAGCATATTCTCTAAAATCAGGAACATGACAAGGCTGTCCACTCTCACCACTCTTATTCAATATAGTACTCAAAATGTCATCTGGAGTGATCAGGGAAGAAAAGGAAGTCAACGGGCTACAAATAGGAAAGGAAGAAGTCAAACTATCTCCGTTTGCTGACAATATGATGCTATATCTAGAACACTCAAAAAACTCTAGCAGAAAACTTCTAGAGTTTCTAAATGAAAACACCCATAAATCAGTAGCTTTCTTATACTCCAACAGTGATATAGCTGAGGAAGAAATCAGGAAAACCATCCCATTCACTATAATATATTTTTTAAAAACCTTAGGAATTAATCTAACAAGGATATAAAAGAAATCTACAATAAAAATTATAGAACACTGAAGAAATTGAAGAAGACCTTAGAAGATGGAAAGACATCCCATGTTTTTGAATAGGCAGAATCAATATTGTCAAATGGTCATATTACCAAAAGCAATACTCAGATTCAATGCAATGCCCATCAAAATGCCAATGACATTTGTCACAGAATTTTTAAAAAATTCTTAAATTCATTTGGAAAAATAAGAGACCCAGAATAACCAAAGCAATACTAAGAAAGGAAAGCAAAGCAGGAGGCATCACAATACTTGATCTTAAAATATTCTATAGAACTATAGTAACAAAAACAGCATGAAATTGGCATCAAAATAGACATGAAGACCAATGTAACTGAATAGAAGACAGAAAAATCCACATACCTACATCCACCTGATATTTGACAAATGTGCCAAAAAAATGTTTTGGAGAAAAGAAAGCCTTTTTAACAAATGGTGCTGGGAAAATGGGGTAGCTATATACAGAAAAACAAAATTAGACCCCTATCCCTTGCCCCACACAAAACTCATATTGAAATAAATCAAAGACTTAGGAATTAAGAAATTAACAGAAACTTTACAACTGCTAGAAGAAAACATAGTGTCAACACTCAGTCATATATGTGCTGGCACAAACTTCCGTTTTAAGACCCCCCAAAGTAAAAGAAATAAAACCAAGAATCAATAAGTGATATATCATCAAACTGAAAAGCTTCTATGCAGCAAAGGAAAAGATTAAGAGCCTACAGAATGGATAAAATCTTTGCCACCTGCTCCTTTGATAAGGAATTAATATCCAGAATATGCAAAGAACTAAAAAAAACTTGACACCAAAAAAATAACAAAAACCAAATGACCCAATCAATGAATGGGCAAAAGAATGAAATAAACTTTTCAAAAGAAAAAACACAAATGGCCAACAAATATATGAAAAACAAATGTTCAACATCTATAGCAATCAAGAAAATGCAAATCAAAACTACACTAAGATTTCATCTCACTCCAGTCAGAATGACAATGATCAAGAGTATGAATAATATTGTGATCCTGGGCAAGGTTGTAAGGGAAAAGGTACATTTGTACCTGTTGCAGACTAGTACAACCATTCTGGGAAACAGTATGGAGATGCCTCAAAAAAACTAGGGATGCAGCCACCACAGGACACAGGTATCCCACTCCTTGGTATTTTCCCCAAAGATCTAAAATAGGCATGGTGCTGCAATACAACCACCTCAGTGTTTAAAGCAGCACAATTCACAAAAACTAAATTATAGATGAAGGGATTAAGAAATTGAGATCTATCTATCTATATCTATCTATCTATGTCTGTATCTATGTATATCTGTCTATATCTATCTTTATCTATATCTATATATATATATATATATATATATATATATAGAGAGAGAGAGAGAGAGAGAGAGAGAGAAAGAGAGGAATAAGAAATAAGATACAGAGAGAGAGAGAGAGAGAGAGAGAAAATGGAGTTCTACTCAGATAAAAAAGGATGAAATTATGGCATTTGCTGGTAAATGGATGGAAAGGGAGAATATCATGCTAAGTGAAATAAGTCAAACTCAGAAACTCAAAGGGCAAATGTTTTTTGTCTTATACAGAGGCTAGAGAAAAATAAAGGAAAGGGGGAGGGAAGGATAGGATAAGGTAAAGAACCAACCAAATATAAACTAACAGACAAGTGTAAGGAAGTCTAGTAGAGTGAGGAAGAATGGGAGAGGGGAGGGAGGACAAGAGGGAAAAGTGGGGGGATCATGAACTGATCATGATTTCCACATATATATGAGTTTGTCAGGATCAACCCAATTACTTTGTATAAATATAAAGCTCTAATAAAAAAATGTTGCTTCAGTAAATATCCTTGCTTTTGTCTCCTGAAATATGAACAACTGTTTCTTGAGGGCAAATAAGATAGAGTAAAATGATTGGGTAGAAAAGATCTGTGTATTTTAAATGTTAATAAATGGATGCACTAGATTACACTTTGCCAGCAGAGGAGGAGCATACTTTGTCCCATTCCCTGAGTTAACATAACTATGATCAAACTTTAATGCTGTAAATCTGTTCTATGAAAATAGTAACTATTACTTTAATTTGCATTTTGGGGCTTCTCATTAGAGCAAATTTCTTTGGCCTTTTTTATTTCTTCTTTGTTAATTTTGACCACATATACTGAGGACTTTCATTGCCAATAGAAATGCAATGCAGTACTCCTGGCAGTTCAACCATGCTCTCCCCACTGGGAAAGTCTAAAGATTGAAAAATTGTTGACAGCATTTTGTATGTCTTCATTGATGGAAACAGGAAAAAGAATCAGTGGTTGCCCAGGGTTGGGGGTAAAAGGAGAGAAGAATAAAAAAAGCACAGGAAAATTTTAGAGCAGTAAAAAATAGTCTATGGTATGATACTATAATAGTGTATTATATATCCTAAATGTATACATAACACATTTAATTTATATATGTGTGAATATATATTTATGCCATTATACATTTGTCCAAACCTGTAGAATGTATAACACCCAGAGTAAACCCTGGTTAAATTGTGGACTTTGGTGATTATGATGTGTCATCAGTTTTAGTAAATGTACCATTCTGGTGTGGGGGAGAGTAGATAAAAATGGAGGTTATTATGTATGAAGGCAGGTGATATATGAGAAATATCTACACCTTCTTCTTAATTTTACTATGAATTTAAAAGCATAATTTAAAAATTTGGTCTTTTAAAAAGAGAGAGAAAAGTGTTAAAAGCAATAGGAATTGGAGGAGTTTAGAAAATCGTATCATTTCAGAGTAGTTAGAATTAATTTCAGTCCTTGTATATAGGTGTATAAGAAAAATGACTCATGATTTAATTTCTGTTTCTAATCATCCTCTCATCAGCCTACTGGGGAACTTAACTTCCATCATTTTAGAGCCTCCCTCTCCTCTGTGACTTCTGAAATCCTATGCCAAGCTCTGCATGCTGGGTGAGTGTCAGGGGTCATGTTGTTCGTCACGGAGTCCTTGATTCTCTATCATCAGGCCACCTAAGTTGCCAACGAGATATCCTCTATCCTCTACAGCATACTATCTGCTCCTCTGTTCCAGGCTGCACATAGGACCAACTTTAAGATGGTGCAGTCTAAGATGTGCTCAGGGGCACACTGACTCTCTCACGGTCTCTTTCAAGACAGGAGAACTGCTCTTCTGGAGGGGAAAATCCTGCCTTCATGGTCTTAGCCAAGACAATTTATATGCCTAAATCCATTCCTGTTTCTGAGATTTAGGCTTGTACACCTAAATCCAAAATTACTGTTAGAATAATTTCTTCTTATACTAGCAGATCTCTCATCTAAGATAAGTACTGTTAGCTTGGGGATGATGTGGAAAACTAGAAATACTGAAATTAGGTATTGATCTTATAACTTTCTCTCTCTCTTTTCCTCCTTCTCTCTCTCTCTCTCTCTCTCTCTCTCTCTCTCTCTCCACACACACACAAAACACACACACACACACACACACAAATAATATATCAAGATATGTTGCCACCTAATCTCCCTTAGGCATGAGAACACACGTGCCCCTCTACCTTGGGCAATGTTGGCACTTAGTTTGGGCTTTAGATGCCAACTATCCTTTTTATTCCCATAACAGCTGTATAAAACCTCTGTCCTTCTACTGTGACTCCTTAAAGACATACTTCACATACTTCATTCTCTCTCCATCATATTTTTCTTCTGCAGATGTCCATGAACAGCTAGAACCATTTGCTTATGTAGCAATTCACAAGATGTGACAAAGTGTCAGTTGCTCCCAGTACCTCAACAGATAGGTAGATGGAACAGCACTATTGATATCTTGCTGTCTTGAGAACAGGGATGTCTGTCTTCGTCGGCATGAAATCTATACAGTCACACAGGCCATGAAATTGGTTTAATGTTCTGCTTTCATCATATTAAAATTCTTAGTAAATTTTTTAACAGAAGACCTGTGCTTTGACCAGCCTATAAGTTATCTAGCTGTCTCACCAAAGGATCAACATCTCAAAAGATTTCCAAGTTCTGCACTTGGAGAACTGTCTCCAGGTTTTCTGATACTAAGAAACCAGGGAGAAATCAGATTTTTATGATATTTAAAGATACTGTTATTGGAAAAAATTTATATGATTGGTTAAGAGGTACCCATTAGGGTTATTTATTTAAGGTTCAAAACTCTTAGGTCTTTATAATTATTCTAAAATTAGTTATTCTAACAATCCCATTTATAACACTTGTGTGCACACTTTTTTGATAATGGTTATATCCACATATTTGCAAATGTTAAAATAAAAGAATGCTTACAAATTGCATGTTGGAATTAATGCAAATAACTGCTTTCAGAATAGCCAGTGGTTTGATTAGATGGTGTCTTCATACATCCCAAAAGACTATGTAAGCCTGACTGGACCAAACCCAAGACTAGCCCTATGCTAATTTAAATTCTGTACCATGTTGATTCATGGATCAATAGTTACCATTTGAGTTTACTTTTCCTTTAAGAGTGGCATTGGCCTGAGTCCAGACCATATGACTGAATTTAAACTCCTAGATAAGATTCAGAGAGATTGCTGAGAATCAGTTTTTTTTTTTAATTTTTTTTATTGGTTGTTGAAAAACATTATAAAGCTCTTGACATATCATATTTCATACATTAGATTCAAGTTGGTTATGAACTCCCAATTTTACCCCAAATACAGATTGCAGAATCACATCGGTTACACATCCACATTTTTACATAATGCCCTATTAGTAACTGTTGTATTCTGCTACCTTTCCTATCCTCTACCANGGGGGAGGGTGGAGGATGGGAAAAGCAGCGGAGCACAACAGAACAACAGACACTAGTATGGCAATTTGTAAATCAATGGATGTGTAACTGATGTGATTCTGCAATCTGTGTATGGGGTGAAGGTGGGAGTTCATAACTCACTTGAATCAAAGTGTCGAATATGATATGTCAAGAAATTTGTAATGTTTTGAACAACCCTCAATAAAAAATTTAAAAAAAAAAGAATAAATTCGCCTTTCTTTTTTTATTATTGATTTTTTAAAAAATAAATGACAGCAGAATACATTAAAATTCTTATTTACAGCACAATTGTTCATATCTGTGGTTGTATATAAAGTATGTTGACACCAATTCATGTCTTCATACATGTACTTTGTATAATGATGTCCATTAAGTTCCACCATCCTTGCTAATCCCCTCCCCCTCCCTTTCCTTCCCACCCCTCTGCCCTATCTAGAATTCATCTATTCCTCCCGTGCTCCCCCTCCCTACCCCACTATGAGTCAGCCTCTTTATATCAGAGAAAACATTTGGCACTTTTTTGTGGGGGGATTGGCTAACTTCACTTAGCATTATCTTCTCCAATGCCATCCATTTACCTGCAAATGCCATGATTTTATACTCTTTTAATGGTGAGTAAAATTCCATTGTGTATATATGCCACATTTTTTTTTTATCTATTCATCCACTGAGGGGCATCTAGGTTGGCTCCACAGTTTAGCTATTGTGAATTGTGCTGCTATAAACATTGATGTGGCTGTGTCCCTGCAGTATGCTGTTTTAAGTCTTTGGAGTATAGACTGAGGAGAGGGATAGCTGGGTCAAATGGTGGTTCCATTCCCAGATTTCAAGGAGTCTCCATACTGCTTTCCATATGGCTGCACCAATTTGCAGTCCCACCAGCAATGTATAAGTGTACCTTTTCCCCCACATTCTTGCCAACACTTATTGTTGTTTGTCTTCATACATACCCTTTCTTTTTTGTTAACAGAATGTTCCTTTTTTTTTTTAATGTTTCTTTATGGTTAGGTTTAGGATGTGTATTCTTGCCCAGAATTCTCCATAGGTTATGTTGTTCCCTTTTGGGGTATAATATAGAGGCACAGTATTTCAATCTACATCAGTGCTGATGCTGATTTTGATTACCCCATCAAGATGTTGTTCAAATTATCTAGTATCTAATTGTTTTTTTCTTCCTCACAGCTATACGCAATCTGTGGAGCTATACTTTAAGGCCATGCAAATATTCTTCCCTTCATCAGAACTTCCCCCTACATTCAGCTATTATTAATGTTTCTTACCTGAGGCAATGTTTACTGTGATGGTTGCAAAATGATAATTTTCCAGTTCCCATGTGCTCTCAACACTCACAAGTTAGCCATCAGCATGCTGTGTTATGGTAAGAAAGAATGTTCCGTTCTCCATCATTCAATTTATCTATTTGAATTTTTTTCCAGTGGCTTACAATTTATCTCTGTACTTAATTGTTTTGGTCTTCAAATTATCCCAGATTTGGTCAACAGAAATTTTTTCTACTTAGCACTTTGGTATTTGTGACATGACCTCATCATTTTTAAAGTACTTTTTAATTTTCTAAAGCGTAAAAAATGTTCTAGGCTCATCTTTTACCCACTTTACCTCATCTCAGGTATCAGCCATTTCTCCAAAACCCTTGATTTCTTTTAGTAGGGAATGGTATTAGAGAACAAGATTTGAAGCTTAGGTGCAACCATTTCAGTTGGGTCTCTTTGATTTTGGTCCTTGTATATTACCATGTATAAAAATATATATACAGACATACATTTAACACAAATACCAACACAAACACACATGAACTTGTATGTTCACATGTGTTTGTCACATGAATATATGTAATTTAGAAACATTTAGTTCACACTGATGTCTCCAATTCCAATCCATGCCCATGGGGCTCTTCCTTGCCTTCTTTCATGATAAATTTATATATCTCTTCTTCCATAATGAGAACCCTGACTCCCTTCAGCATCAGATCATTTACTCATTTGCTCAATCCTACAATACATCTAAAATAGTTTTGGAAACTTTTTTGCCCATGTTTCTATAACCAAAATTATAACTGAAATTAAAAAGTACTAAAAAAGAGTTCAAGACTTGTTTGTAACTCTCCCTTCACACCTCATGTCTAACCTTGACCAAAACAGAGAATTTGGTTAAAAAAAATTTTCCTCATATTTGTTTCTCCCTCACTCCCTCCAAACTTGCCTTCCTTTCTCTTCAATATGGTTATCATGTTCTTTGAAATACAATTGGATTTATTTTTTCTTTCTGCTTTTATGTTTAGTTTTTTTTTCTTTTCTTTCCTTTTTTTGATTTAATTTTTGAATATGTTTTACAAACTAAGAACTATTTCCTTCATTATCACACAAAAAGTAACATACTGTATATGCTCTTTGATCTTTTTACTTGTCTTGGAAATTACTGCATATCAATTTGTAGCTATATATGCAATGGACCTTTCAACCAATCCTCTATGCTCAGGTATTTTGGTATTTTTCTATTATTTCATAGTTATAAACAATGCTGCATTGAATAACCTTGTGCATATATGTATTTTCATGTTGTCAAAATTATAGTTTCAGAGTAAATTGCTAGAATTAGTATTAATTAATAAAGGGAAATGAATTATCTTTTTTTGTGACTTGTCTGCATATTTTACCCATTTTCCATAATATTTTGTGTTTTTCCTCAATTTTCAAAAGTTCTTTATAAATTAAGTATATATACTAAGGCCATTATTGGTGATATATTCTTTAATATTTTCTTTCAGTTTGTCATTTGTCTTTTGACTTTAGTTATGGTAGTTTTGCCACTTAAAATGCTCTTGTTTTTTTTTTTTTAAATGTAGTCACATTTATCAGTATTTTCTTAAATTGTACCAAGAGTTAAAAATCATAATTAGAAAACCTGAGTCTTATTATGTGATTTTAAGGGCTTTGGAAATATGGTAAAAAGTAATTATACTGCACAGGAAAATAAGCATTATGGTAGCAGAAAAGGTAAAATGATTTGTAGCTTTGTGTAAAGTTGCCTGAATACTGGTTGCCTAGTTAAACTTTAATTTCAGGTAAATAATTTTAAGTAGACATATGTATCAAATATTGCATTTGACACACTTATACTAAAATAAATAAAATAATTTATTATTTTATCTAAAATTCATATTTAGCCTAGAATTTAACTAACTAAATTCTAGATTCTCTAGAATCTGTACTTTTATAAATCTGGTAACCCTAGTCCTGTGAAAAGATAAACAGATTATCACTTGAGATCATCCTCCTTGGTCCATTCACAGTCCTAGAAATAAATCAGTCCTCCTGACTTAGTCTTGAGTTCTCTCAGGGTCATTGATTCAGCTGTATAGGCACTGATCCTATTCCCTCACGTGTCGTGTTTTCTGGTCCATCACAAAAGTAATAATTTTAGAGCGTATAAAAAGGATGTAGGGGCTGGGGTTGTGGCTCAGTGGTAGAGTGCTCTTCTAGCATGCTTGAGGCACTGAGTTCAATCCTCAGCACCACATAAATGTAAAATAAAGATATTGTGTTCACTTAAAACTAAAAAAAATATTTAAAAAGGATGTAATGCATACAGGACAGGCTTTTAATTCTGTCTGTGAAATCTTGGGATTTGAGTCTCAAACTATTTAAAGGGCATATTTTTTATAATTAAATCAATTCAATGGTACTTACGTATTATGTTTCCCACCGTATTTACTATTATTTATTACACCTGAATTTTCAGTAAACACAGTTAAGGTAGTACTTACCATCAGCCAAAAAAAGGTGGGAGAGATACATAAAATCACAGCACATCATAATTGGTTAGTGTCTACACTCATTTCCTCAGATAAAGAAACATGACGCCCAACATATCATCATGATGTTAAGGACAGAATTCTTCAATGATGTTTCCTACATTAAGGATGAGCCTCTGAGGGGAAGGCAGGGGATGTGGGGATAAGAAAGATAGTAGAATGAAACAGACATTATTACTGTATGTATATATGTGACTGTATGACCAATGTGATTCTACAATATGTACACTCATAAAAATGAGAAACTATATCCCATCTATGTATGACATATCAAAGTATATAAGTGCATTCTACTGTCATGTATAACTAATTAAAACAAATAAAAAATTTTTTTTAAAAAAGGATGAGCCTGAGGCTAACTTAGGATGGAATAGTGCATTGAGAAGAAATGAGGTGAAAGTAGGACACAGTAAAGGAGTTGGCAGCAGAAATGGACCAGGACATCAGGACAAACAGTAGGAAAGACTGAGAGGAAAGAGGACAAAGAGTTAATGACTAAAAGAAATACATAAGGAAGACTAGAAACAAAAAAAAAAAAAAACAGGCGTGAAAGTAAGAGTAAAAAGAAAATAAATGCCAGTTAAAAGGGTAGGAAACCAAGCAAATGATATAATATTAATAAATGGTTAGACATATAAATGGATAAATAAGCAACCAATGAAATGAATACTATGAGGTAAAGTATTGCTCACATACTGTATTTTGTAAAGTAGCTTTTACCAATCATGTCAATATTTAATCTTCATAGTAACTGTGAGGTAAGCAGGATAGATACTAAATTTCCTATTTTACAGAGTGAGAAATCACTAAAATCACAAAATGGTTAAATCGCTTGTCCAAAATTTCAGTGTAAACAGATGCAAAGCTAAAAGGAGATCCCAGAGCTCCTAATTGCTCCCCCCATACACACTCTCATCCTTAAGTGCTTCAGAGACTTCCATAAGGATATTGAAGTGCAAAGGGTGTAGATGAATCCAGGGCGTCTTAAGAACCCAGGTGTTAGTTTTCTCTATACTGAGAGAGAGCCAAAGGCCTACTCTATGATGCGACCAGCATTCAAGTTCTGAATTCCAATCCCTTGTGAAAAATACAAATGGAATTGTTGCAAGCTCAAAAGTAGGAGGCACACCTTTCAGATTGTTTTTTCTCTTTGATTCAGCTGATCCTCCACTATTTGTGAGATGAACCATAAATCTGGTCTCACTTCACTTCTTCTCAAAACCTGCAGGCTACCCACTCATCACAGAAGCCAGAGTACAGCCCTTCATCCCCAAGCTCATCATCCAGAGTTTAATCCATGTGCTCTGGATTGGGCCAGTGTATCAATTGGCAGCCAAAGGGAGGAAGTGCAATTTTCTTATAACCATTCTAAATTCCTTCTTTGATGTCCGTTTACAATTCTCTCCCACATACTACAATGCACACAATTTCATCTGAACCAGTTTCAGCTCTGATAACACTGGGAAGCCACAGTGTTGCTAGGGAAGAAAGATTTATATACATAATTCCTTTCCACAGAATGAAAAAAATCAATGTAGGAAAGGCTGCCATTGAACCAACAGTGTTTTTTTCCAAGAGTTTTCTGCTATATTGGGTGATCTTATTTAGTTTTTGGCCTATCTTGGCTACATTCTTGTGTTTCTAATCAGCATATGTTTAGTTGAGAATTTGTGTGTCCCCAGAATTCATTTTGTTGAAATCCTAATCCTAAAGTGATGAATTGAAAGAGATGGGGCCTTTGGAAGATGATTAGGGATTTGCCTTCATGAATGGGATTTTAAAGAGGACCCCCAAAGAGTTAACTATTCTTTTCTACTGTTTGAAGAACCAGAAAGAAATCTGCCTAAGAACAAGAGAGGTCTTCACCATATATTGTGGCACCCTGATCTTGGACTTTATAGATTCCAGAACTGTGAGGAATAAATTTTTGTTTATAAACTAACATATTTATGGCATTTTGTTATAGTAGCCCAAACAGACTAAGACAGACTGTAGGAATACTACCTTAGGGGTGCAAGAAATGATGATTTGTTTGGATATACACTCCTCTTGACTTTCAGGAGAGCCTGAGAAATGGCCATGGAATTGGTGAGCATTGGAGTATAGTAGGAATCTTGTGAAGGCTGGAAACAAGGAAATTTGTTCTTATTTTTTATCCCTGATCTTAGAGCATGAGTTGTATGAATGCACAAAATCCTGAAGATAATGCCTTTGTTCTCTGAATCTGTTTCTATCTTTATCATAGTTACTCTCCCTGCCTGAGAGGGACTTCCAAAGCCAGGATTCAGGCAGAAAGTTATGCTCTATTTTAGCAGTTTCCCTTTCATCTGAATTTCAACCATGTGCAAGATAAGGAGCTATATTCTCCAAGTTTGCCTTATCTGTGATTCCTACTAATCAGTAATAATACAATTTATAATCCTTGAAATATAAACTCAACAGTTCTGCTCATCTCTCCAGTTCTAACTGGCAACAATAATCATAATCTATGGTAGTCAATAGCTGAAGTGGCCCCAGGTGATTTCCATCTTCTACACAATCCCCTCCAGTTAAATGTGCTCTAAATCTAGAACTTTGCATCTAACTAATAGAATACAGTAAAAATGATAAGATGTCACTTCCAATTCTAGGTTACAAAAGGCAATGATGTCTGTCTTGATCTTACTCCCTCACTTGCAATATTTGGCTTTTTCACTTACTCTGATGAAACCGGCTGCCATACTGTGAACTACTCTAAAAAGAGACCCACACTGCTAAGAACCAAAGGAGGCATCTGGTCATCCACTGTTAAGGAACAAAGGCCTTCAGTTCAATGGCTCATGAGGAGCTTGGAGATGGATACTTCTACAGTCAAGCCTTCCAGATGAAACAATGTCTTAATCCATTCAAGATGATATAATAAATACCAAAACTGGATATCTTGTAAACAACAGAAATTTATTTCTCATCGTTATGGAGGCTCAGATGTCCATGATATAGATGTGGCAAATTTGGCATCTGGTAAGGGCCTACTCTTATTGATAGACGGTTCTTGCTATATCCTCATATTGTGGAATGAACTTTATTGCTCTTTGGGGTCTCTAATGTCACCAGTCTCATTCATGAGAGCTTTGGCCTCATGATCTAATCACCTCCCAAGGCCCCCCTTCCTAATATCACCTTGGGGGTTAGTTTTTCAACATATGGATTTGGGAGGAATGTAGCTTTTAGTCCACTGCATTCAGACTTGTGAGAGACCCAGAGCAGAAGACTCAACTAACCCATGATCACAAAAACTCTTTGTGTTTTAAGACATCTAAGTTTTAGGGTAATTTTTTTCATTGGGCCAGCCCCCATTTACATTCTATTGGTCTCATAATGAGGTCCATTCTGTGCACCTTGCATTATAGCACCATTCAATTTTCATACTCTCTGGGCCTGTTCTTCAGTCTATTCTGCAGTCCACACCACTCAACATCATGTCTGCTTTTGATAACTTTATAACTCAACAGCAGTTTTTCCTTTATCTTTCCTCAATACCCTCAGCTTATTCTCCTCCAGTAGGTGCAAATTGTGGGTTGACTTAAATGTCAGAATTTATTTTAAATCATTTATTTAAAGTATTTTTGAGTGTCTATTATATGCTAGGCAGTAAGGACATCATGATGAATAAATATAGGCGCTCTGCCTTCATGGAGCTTACCATCTAGAAAGGTAGGCTATTATTGACACTGTTTAATTACATGGCAAATGTGTTAAGTTCCCCAAAGGGGAGAGAAATGTGCAATAAGAATAGTAGAAATAAAGAGGTTTTACCTAGTGAGGGAGATCAGAGAAGACTCCCTGAGAAAGCGGTAACTGTTATCAAGACATGGAATTTTTAGGTACATGCTGACTTTCACTACTAAAAATGATAGCCATTTGTTCATTATGTTCCTGCCATAGATTCTACATGTATTATCTCATTCAGGCCACACATATAATTCAATTTTTTAAATGATAATAGCACTTTATCTTAATTTTACTAATGGTGAAGCTATTGTCTTAATTTTACTAATGGAAGCCACATCGCAGATGTCCAAGATGATAGAGAAATTAGCAGAGGTAGAATTTTACCTCAGGAAGGACAGTTCCTAAGGTAATATCCTTTTCTCTATGAAGCCTGTGTGACCTTCCCATTTACTCTACCCCCATCAGACTGAACCCACTTACATTATATACTTAAAATATTGCATAGTAATTATTTAGGACTTCATTGAAATCCTCATTGAGGGTATTCTCTAGCACTGTGATTAGTACATGGTAGGCCCTCTGATATTTATAAAACAAATGAATGTATACCAAGATCATTTCTATGTATTAATAAGATAAGGACTAATTTTAGATAAAAGAATAGCAACTATGCTAAAAGCTAACATGAGACTATTCAGTTGCCTCCCAATTTAACCCCAGAAAATTGAGAATTTTTAGTGATTCCCAGAGGGACTTGGAACCTACCTGAAATCCAGAACCCTCAGCTCCCCCTGACCCGGGAAATCCTATCAGAGGATTTTAGTCTGAGCACAGAGCCTGCAACTCTAACCATGCATTCTTGGTTTTCAGAGAAAAGTCTTTCTCCGCGGGATTGAATCCAAGAAATATGACTTAGCATGACTCAGGGAGAGTCCATGGAAAGTGATTACTGCTGCGGTTTCTCTTACTCTTGGAGAGTCAGTTTATCCTAGGCTTGGGCTCTCCCATAGGGCCTGGGCTGCCAGCCTGATGTCCTTACTCTGTTTGTTTGGTTTCATATCTTCTCTTCCTCCTCCCTCAGGGACAGGATGATCACTTTGGACGAATCATTTCTGAATCATACCAGGAGGTCAAGAAGGAGGAAATGAGAGATATAGACAGACATCCTTCTCTTAGCTAAAGGGGATAGTAGTCCTAGTAGTCATAATAACCAGCAGTCATTGGGCATGTGTAGTACACAGCCACTCTACTAAGAGTTTTAATGTGCAGTAAATGTTAACTCTTCCTCTACCTTTTATTGAGTGCTTACTCTGTACCAACTACTATTCTGAGAGCTTTCCAAATATCAGCTCCTTTGACTGTCACAATAACTCCACGAAGTGGGTCCTGTTATCATCACCATTGTGTAGATGAAAAGAAAACTGAGGCAGGGAGAGAAGAATTAACTTGCCCAAGGCCAATGGAGCTGGAATTGGTAAAGGTGTGTTCAAAGCCTGACTTCTGAGACCATTCATTTAATTATTTAAATATATGAGCCAATCCTTGCAAAAGTTCCTTGCTGTGATATCATTCTTCTCATTTTGCAGATGAGGAAGCTGAGAACGTTAACTTGTTGGTGTTAGATAAAGAAGCAATCAACTAGAGCAGGAAGCATGTGACTCCAATCTGGTTCCAGAGCCTGAGCTCCTTCCATAGCATCATGCTAAGCCAAAGCTCAGTTGGGGAATCAAATAGAACATGCTATTTATAAGTCACCAGAAAGGCTGTATCATAAGATAATAGGTTTGGTTTTCCTTTTTTGTTCTGTGGTGTGTTTTTTGGTACTGGGGATTGAACCAGGGTAACTTTACCATTGAGCCACATCCTCAGTCCTGTTTATTTTTTTATGTTGATACAAGGTCTCACTAAGGTTGCTTAGGGCCTTGCTAGGTTGCTGAGGCTGACCTTGAACTTGGAATACTCCTGCCTCAGCCTCCTGATTCACTGGGATTACAGGTGTGCACCACCGTGCCCAGTGACAAGGGACTGTTTTCTAAAGGAGTCTAGAGAATCTAATTTTGCTTTTAGGATGCCGTTTTCTCAGGATGGCTGCCTCGACGGCCCACCTACTGGGTAAGGCTCGTCCTTAGTACTGACATAAATATGAAGCAAGCCAGCATGGGTCCCAGCTCTACTTAATGTGGCTTTTTAAAGCCTATTTCAGAGCCCAGGAAAGAGCTTGAAGATCAGGACATGGGAGCTCTCCATGCTCTTCCTCTTGGCTTCAAGCTTAGACTGAGAAACCCGTATGCTGAGTGTAATTCCCCGTGTGTGCTCTATCTTCCTTCTAAGTTCCAGTTCTCTCAGTTGTCTGCTAGGAATTAAAAAATTCTAACTGGGGAGATCCAAGATGGTGAACTAGAAGGAGATGGCATTCCTTTTCATTCCATGATACAGGATTCAGTTTCTCTGTGCGGCATGGTTGCTACCCATGGATCCTCTGCTGTTTATACCCCATTTATCTGCAGAAATCACCCACCATCTTCAAGCATATCTCCACCTTTTGAGCGCAGATCACTCACTGATCACAGCCTATCAACCACCATTTGCCCATTTGCCTGCCTCTTGCCTGCCCATGGACCGCCTTTCACCTACCCATCACCAGCAGCTGCGGCCCACCTGCCAGTCACTCGCCATTAGCCTGCATACTGCCAGCAGATTGCCTGCCTCCTGCTACCTGGAAATCCATTGTCACAGTATCCACAGGAGGCTACCACCATCTTGAGACACGGGCCAGGGCCTGCAGGTTTGCTGATGCTAATGCTGCCATTATGGGGCATGGCTACTTCAGTCTGGGGACATGGGCCAGGGCCTGGAGACATATTGTGGGGGTACCTTCAGGTCTGGTTGCACCTAAGGTCTTTCTGCTGGGTGTGCTAGTGGCCACCATCTGGCTGCATTTTTGCAGGGTCGCTCCTTTGTGTGAGCACATACCTGGTAGTCTCTTTGCAAGATGAAATGGCATTGAGATCTTGGAACTGCAGCAAGGCAGAGCCTGGGGAAGCTAAAGCCCAGGTCCTACAGATTGCAGCTGGGTTTGCATGGGCCAGTCTGGATCTGGCAAGTCTTTGGAAAGCCAGAGACTAGGGGCAGTTCCTCTGGGGAAGCACAGGTTGGAGAAAACTTGGGCCTGTCCAGTTCAGTAAGCCCTTAAGTGCATGGATTATGTAAGGGGCTGGCTAAAATGGATGGGAAGACTGGAAGAGGGTATGAGAGCATCATACTATCCGCTCACCCTTCCAACCAATCCAGCACCTGCGAGACTGGAGCTACCATCAAACTTCAGACAACCCCACCTATCAGCAGAGAAGGAAAGCTGAGAACATTTTTGAAAGTCAACAGATACTGGAAACCTTTAGGGACAATGTAAGACTACAGGGTAGAAACTGTACTGCCACAGATCCATACAACTGGATGGGAAGACACACAAACAAAATGAAAAAACAAGGGAACAAAGCACCTTAAAAAAACTAAGATGTTATGACATAGAATCCGTAGACAACTCAGAGAAGAAATGTCAGAGAAGGAGTTTATAAGGTACATAGTTAGACTGATCTTCCAAATAAAAAGAATCAATCGGAAATTCTTGAAATGAAGGGAACAATAAACTAAATTAAAAATTCAATGGAAAGTATCACCGACAGACCAGACAACTTAGAAAAGACAGAATCTCAGGCAGTGAAGACAAAATATATACTCTTGAAAATAAAGTCAACTGCACAGAGAGGATGGTAAGAAACCATGAACAGAACTTCCACGAAAAGTGGGATAACATGGAAATACCAAATTTAACAGTTATCAAAATAGATGAAGGTGTGGAGATATAAACCAAAGGAATGCACAATATTTTCAATGACATAATATCAGAAAAATTCCCAAATCTAAAAAAAATGAAATGGAAAATTAGCTACAAGAGGCTTACAATATTCCAAATGTACAAAATTACAGCAGACCCATGCTAAAGCACATTATAATGAGAATGACTAACATACCAAATTAGGATAGAATTTTAAAGGCTGCAAGAGCAAAAAATCAAATAATATATAGGGGGAAACCAGTTTAGGTTTCAGCTGATTTCTCAACCCAGATCCTCAATGCCAGGAGGTCCTAGAATACCATACATATATCAATATCTGAAAGAAAATGGGTGCCAACTGAGAATTTTATACACAGCAAAATTAAGCTTCATATTTGAAAATAAAATAAAAACATTCCATAATAAGCAAAGTTTCAAAGAATTCACAACTAGAAACTTTGCAACACAGAACATCCTCAGCAAAATATTCCACGAGGAGGAAAGTAGTTAAAACAAACAAACAAACAACAACAACAACAACAACAAAAAATAAAAACAATGAAAACCAGCAAAGGAAGGAAACACTAATGGAAAGGTCAATCAAAGGAGAAACTAAGTCAAGTAAAAAACCAAAAATAAACTAAAATGACTGGGAATACAAATCATATCTCAATAATAATTATGAATGTTAATGGTTTAAACTCACCTTTCAAAAGACATACACTGGCAGATTGGATTTTTTTTAAAAGACCCAACAATAAGCTGTCTTTAAGAGATTCACTTCTAGGAAATGACATCCACAGACTGAAGGTGAAAGTTTGGGAAAAAACATATTGCTCACATGGATTGCATAAACAAGCAGGGGTTTCTATCCTCATATCAGATAAAGTAGACTTCAAGCTAAAGTTAGTCAGGAGGGATATATACATCAAACAAACCCTTCTCAATTTCAAGAATCAAATAGACCACAACAATAATACTGAGTGTTTTACACACCTCTCTCACCACTGAATATATCTTCCAAACAAAAACTAAACAAACTATAGAACTAAATAATATAATCAATAATTTATACTTAACAGACTTAGAGTATTTCATCCATCATCTAGCGAGTACACTTTCTTCTCAGCAGCACATGGATCCTTCTCTAATAGACCATATGGTATGCCACAAAGAAACTCTTAACAAATTACAAAAAAAAAAAAACACTAGAAATACTACCCTGTATTCTATCATATCGTAATGGAATTAAACTATAAATCAACAATAAAATAAAGAATACAAGCTACTCCAACACCTGGAGACTAAATAGAATGCTATTGAATGACAAATGCATAGCAGAAGAAATCAGGGATGAAATAAAAAATACTTAGAGGTTAATGAGAACACCAATAAAACATAAAAATCTCTATGAAGGCAGTACTAACAAGAAAGTTCATTGCATTGAGCTCACACATTAAAAGTCAACAAGTAAATGACCTAACATTACATCTCAAAGCCCTAGAAAAGGAAGAACACATTAACATCAAAAATAGTAGATGACAGGATATAATGAAAATCAGAGCTGAAATCAATGAAATTGAAATAAAAGAAACAATTAAAAAAATTGACAAAATGAAAAGTTGAGGGGCTGGGATATGGCTCAGTTGGTAGAGTGCTTGCCTCGCATGCACAAGGCCCTGAGTTCAATCCCCAGCACCACAAAAAGAAAAAAAAAGAAAAGTTGGTTGTTTGAAAAATAAATAAAATTGATAAATCTTTAGTTACACTAATGAAGAGAAAGAGGGAGAAAACTCAAATTACTAAAATTTGTGATAAAAAAAAGAAAATATCACAACAGACACATCTGAAGTACATAAGATAATTAGAAACTATTTTGAAAATTTATACTTGAATAAAATAGAAAATCTTGAAGACATCCACAAATTTCTAGAGACATTAGATTATATAATCTACCCAACCTGAATCAGGAAGATATACACAATTTAAATGTGTCAATTTCAAGCAATGAGGCTGACCTTGAACTTGGAATACTCCTGCCTCAGCCTCCTGATTCACTGGGATTACAGGTGTGCATCCAGGACCAGATGGATTCTCAGCCAAATTCTACAAGATCTTCAAAAAAGAATTAACACCAATAGTCCTCAAATTTTTCCATGAAATAGAAAAGAAGGGAACCCTTCCAAACTCACTCTATGAGACTAGTATCACTCTGATACCAAAACCAGACAAAGACACATCAAAGAAAGAAAACTTCAGACCAATATCCCTGATGAACATACATGCAAAAATTCTCAATAAAATTCTGGCAAATCACATACAGATACATATTAAAAAGATACTGCACCATGATCAAGTCTGGTTCATCCCAGGGATGCAAGGTTGGTCCAACATATTGAAATCAATGAATGTAATATATCACATCAATAGCCTTAAAGACAAGAATCTATGATCATCTTAATAGTTGCAGAAAAAGCATTTAACAAAATACATGTTCAAAACACTAGTAAAACTAGGGATAGTAGGGACATACCTCAACATCATGAAAGCTATCTGTGGTAAGTCCAAAGCCAACATCATTCTAAGTGGAGAAAAATTAAAAGCATTTCCTCTCAAAACTGAAACAAGACAAGGATGCCCTCTTTCACCACTTCTATTTAACATAGTTCTTGAAAGTCCAGCCAGAACAATCAGACAGATGAAAGAAATTAAAGGTATATGAATAGGAAAAGAAGAACTCAAAACTATCATTATTTGTGGAAGACACGATTCTATATTTAGAAAATCCAAAAAATTCCACCATAAAACTTTTAGAACTAATAAATGAATTCAGCAAAGTAACAGGATATAAAATCAATGCCCATAAATCAACTGCATTTCTATATATAGTGATGAATCCATTGCAAGAGAAATTAGGAAATCTACTCTATTCATAATAGCCTAAAAAAAAAAACTTGGGAATCAATCCAACAAAAGAAGTGAAAAGCCTCTACAAATGAAAACTACAGAACCCTAAAGAAATTGAAGAAGACCTTAGAATATGGAAAGATCTCCCATGCTCTTGGATAGGCAGAATTAATATTGTAAAAATGGCCATACTACCAGAACTGTTATATAGATTTAATGCAATTCCTATTAAAACCCCAATGATATTCCTCATAGAACTAGAAAAGGCAATCATGAAATTCATTTGGAAAAATATGAGACCTAGAATAGCCGAAGCAATTCTTAGCAAGAAGAGTGAAGCAGGGGGCATCACAATACCAGACCTTAAACTATACTGCAGAGCAATAGTAACAAAAATGGCATGGTATTGGCACTAAAACAGACTGGTAGACCAATGGTACAAAACAGAGGACACAGAGACTAACCCACAAAATTACAATTACCTTATATTAGACAAAGGTGCCAAAAACATGCACTGGAGAAAAGATAGCCTCTTCAACAAATGGTGCTTGGGAAAACTGGAAATCCATAGGTTAAAAAACTGAAATTAAACTTCTATCTCTCACACTGAACAAAAATCAACTCAAAGTGGATCAAAGACTTAAGCACTAGAATAGAGACCCTGTGCCTAGAAGAAAAAGTAGGCCCACATCTTCACCATGTTGGCCTACGATCTGACTTTCTTAGTAAGACCCCTAAAGTGTAGGAAGTAAAATCAAGAATCAATAAATGGGATGGATTCAAGCGAAAAGCTTCTTCTCAGCAAAAGAAACAATCAGTAATGTGAAGAGAGAGCCTACAGTTTGGGAGAAAATCTTTACCACATGCACCTCAGATATAGCATTAATCTCTAGGATATATAAAGAACTCAAAAAACTTAACACCAAAAAAAAAAAAAAAAACAAATAACCCAATCTATAAATGGGCTAAGGACCTGAACAGACACTTCACAGAAGAAATATAACCAATCAACAAAGAGAAATGCAAATCAAAACTACTTGAAGATTTCATCTCAGGCCAATCAGAACGGCAGCTATTAAGAATACAAACAATAATAAGTGTTGACGAGGATATGGGAGAAAAGGCATACTCACACATTGCTGGTGGGACTGCCAATTGGTGCAACCACTAAGGAAAGCAGTATAGAGATTCCTCAGAAAACGTGGAATGGAACCACCATTTGACCCAACTATCCCACTCCTCAGTTTGTACCCAAAAAAACTTAAAATCAGCATACTACAGTGACACAGCCACAACAATGTTTATAGCAACTCAATTCACAATAGCTAAACTATGGAACCAAACTAGATGCCCTTCAACAGATGAATGGATAAGAAAATGTTGCCTATATACACAATGGAATATTACTCAATCCTTAAAGAAGAATGAAATATGGCATTTGCAGGTAAATGGATTGAAGTAGAGAATATCATGCTAAGTGAAATAAGCCAATCCCTCAAAACCAAAGGTCGAATGTTTACTCTGATAAGCAGATGCTAGACCATAGTGGGGGTAGGGTTTGTAAGAATGAAGGAACTTTGGATTGTGCAGAGGATTGAGGGGAGAGGCTGTGGGGATGGGAAGGATAGTAGAATGAGATATACATTATTACCCTATATGCATGTATGATTATTACACTACTGGTGTGACTTTGTACCATGTACAGCCAGAGGAATGAGAAACTTTGCTCCATTGTGTACAATGTGTCAAGATGCATTCTACTGTCATGTATCACTAATTAGAACAAATGTAAAAAATTTAGAAATCTAAAAAATTAAAAATAAAGACTAATCTGTTTTAAAGGAGAGTTAGTTAGCCTATTCTGAGATCATGGTGATTTTAAAGACCAGCATGTGCAACTACTTTATAGGTTTGGCTATCACCTGGTTTGAGAGAAGAGTCCATGGCTAAGATGAGAAGGTACCATCTGTTTACTTCTGGCTTTAGGGGGAAATGCATTTGCCTTGATTTACCATCGGGCATGTGGTTTGAGTTACCTGTACCTGAAACAGCAACTTGGACCCAATCTGCACTGAGTCCATAGGAAACTTCACCAAGGTTTACTTATGGAAAGCATTTGGGGCCTTGTCTGTCTCTGCTATGAGGACAGGTGGAATACAGCTGACAATTTTGCTCTCAGCTGCCAGACTAAAGGGAGAGGCTCTCGACTTCTTCCACAAGGTGTTTCCAATAAAATAGGCACATTTACTTCATTAGAAATAAAATAAACACAGATTGATTATGTCATGATGTTTCTCAGAGGAGTGAGGAGGAAAACTGTTTTCATATATCCTTCATGAGTTCCTCTGATGCATGTCTGGGTGGGGCTGGCTTGTGGAGAAGAGAATTATATTTACAAGGAAAGTAAGATCAACCACACTATTCTACTACTAGGCCTGGCTTCCCAAACTAGAGAGTGTGGGACAATGTCTACTAGGCTACATGTCAGACTATCAGGACTTGGAGAAACATAGAATGCAAACTCTCTGTATTGCAGATGAAGATACAGAGCCCAGGGAGGCTGAAGGATTTGACCAACCTATATAGTAGTCAGGACAGAGCTGAAGCTAGAACCTGCAACTTCTAATCCCAATCTAATGCATTTTCTGGAATATTCTATTCCACACAATCATCTCAACAACTTACATAAGTTTTCTACTTATGTATAGTTGATATTTTAAGGCAATGTTTTATTATCATCCTGTATTCATGTTAGGAACACCTGGAATTTTGAAAAATTACCAACACCCAGGCTTCCTACCCCGTGATTCCAATTTAATTGTTTTGGTGTAAGACCACAGCATGGGATTCTTAAGAGCTCTCCACATGATATTGATGGAGTGGAGAGCCACTATTTCAAGAAATGTAAGGATGAAAATAATATATTTCCGTTCTTCCTTCTAGGAGCTCACAGGGAGGCAGACAAATATGTAACTCCTATGCTAGGTACTATATAAGATCCAAAAAGAATGCAAATGTGGTCCTGACTACACTATTCTATCTATGACCAGATTACTAGTTTGGATAAATACTACTGTTTTTCCACCATAGCAAGACTTAACTTACCTTTCCAGGCCTATCTCAAATCACCTATCTTCCAAAAGACCTTTTTAACTAGATTGCAAATATAGTCGGTTCACATACCCTCTTTGAGCTCCTACAATATCCACAGGCCATAGACAACTTAGCACCAAATAATATAATATTTATATTGTAATGCTGAAAGGACAGCAAAATGAAAGCTTCTACTTGTTCAGTGCTTAGTATGTGCCAGCTACTCTGCTTTATGTTTTCTGTATACTGCCACCAATATTCCCAGGAGCCCTACAGTACTGGTATTAATATACCCATTGTGCGAGAAACTGAAACTCATAGATGTTAAATCTTTCCCCAAACCAGAGAGATGATCAAGACATACTAATCCATTTTTCTGAATTATTTTCAATGCAGTATTTTGTGTCAAAATAAACAATATTTCTTTCTAAGAACATGTATTCCTGATAAACTATTTTGCACATTGTAAACTTCCTTCTGGAAAGTTAGAAATTAAATAAGAGAATGAACAAAATGTGTCTGATTTAATTCTAACTACAGCCCCTCTATCTGCTCTATTTGATAGTTACAGGAATAAAGACTGGAAAAATTAAGCAAAATCTTCAAGATCCCATGAGCCCAGGTGTCCTGATTCTAAGTGCAGAGCCCTGTCCACTGCTTACATAGCCATATTCTAAGCTCTGTTCCTCACTGACCAGAGTCCCTTGAGGGTCTAGACTAAGTTTGATGTTGCTTCTGGATTTCCTGCTGGTATCAGTTATACATCCTGCTGCTTTATTAACTGATTTTTCCAAGAAGTAATAAGAATATCCTAATGAGGCTTCCTGAACCCAAGTCTTTTAGAACAAAACCTTAGCAATTCTTTGGGGGTTGGAAAGAACTGCTGAGGAGGCATGACTGTTGGTAATTTTTAGTGCCATTTCTAAGTTACTGGGGGGAGAGGGAGATCTTTCAGTCACTGTTTTTAAGGAAATAATTTCCAATTATCTACATCAACTAACAAAGTAAAAGAAATAGTGAGTTAAGCAACCTGTTCATGATCATAGAGTGGATCAGTCGAGGAGTTAACTTCTATTTACCTCTCCATCGAAGTCTCCAATTTGAATTCCAATTATCTGCCTGACATATCAGTGTCTTTTTATTTATTTAGCCATATCCTACCTCATTTTCCAAAGGATTCAAAGTGTCTTGCAAAATGAGTAGATAGAATAAGCAACAATAAGATATAAACAACTCAAGTCTCTCAAGACTGGGGAAAATATAAATATAAAAGTTGCATCCAAGAAAAAATACTTTATTAGTCAGAGAGGAAACACTGCATAAAGCCCAGAAGACTGTAGAACATTTAAAAGAGATCTCCCATGCATATGGTTTAGTTGATGAGGTATTTTAAAGGGCTTAGTAACTCCTGTGGGGAGTTATTCCATGCCGGATATTGACCCAGAAGAATGATTAAAGCAATGAAACTATAGAATTTATTCCCAGGATGTGGCCAGGACACAATATTCAAGCATCCGCGGTTAAATGGGCTATGTGTTTTCCAAGTATAATGTTGCCAAAAAGACCACGTCAATGCTTCTTGCAGAACAGAACTTTCATTTCAATGATAAGTCTGAATCATGACCATCCATTCCTTTAACAAGTATTGTGACAACAAGGTATCTGCCAGGAACTGTGCAATACACTGGAAATTCAAAGACAAATAAAATGTATCCTTTCATACAGGACTTCCATCTCCAGAGAGACAAGCTTGTAAGTGTATAATCAGCACAAATGTAAAAATTGTGATTACAGAGGTATACATTAGGACTTGTAAAAGCAGAGATGGAGGCAACCACTTCATTGTGGAGTGTATTAATTTCTAATCAATGTACATCCAATTACAGGGACAAAGGTTCTGGGGTAAAAGGGCCACTTTTCATCAAGTAGATCCCTTTTGATCAAGCATCAGCACCAACTCACAAAATGGTGGCCAGCAGAAACAGGATGTAAAAATATGAAGATATTCTGTAGTAAATATTTGCAATATCCAGGTTAGTGGACTAATTTCTTGACATAATACAGACATATTATTCTTGGCAATCCTCTAAAAGATAAAGGGATCTTCGGGATCAAAATCAACTTTCTGGCAGACTATGCGTCCACTCAAACCTCCTAAGAGCACGTTTGTGTGTGTGTGTTACTGTGGATTGAACCCAGGGCCTTGTGCATGTGAGGCAAGCACTCTACCAACTAAGCCATATCCCAGCCCTCATAAGAGCACAATTTGAAAGAAAAATATAGCATCTTGAGAGAAACTTAATCTGGCAGGTTTGTCTACCAATGATATGCACCCAAAACTGAAAGCCAGCAACCAAAAGTGATCAAGTATTTCTATCCTTCCAAGCTCTAGCACCTAACCAAGAAAATTGGGGTAATGCCTTCTGGATGACCTGGATTTATTATACTTTAGTGACCAAAATGCAATATACAGTGGTCCCCTGTCTTTAGAGCCTATATCCCAATATGTCCAGTGAGCACTTGAAACCACATATAGTACCAAATACTTTATTAGTGTTTTTTTACCTATACATATATATCTACAATAAAGTTTAATTTACAAATTAGGCATCTTCAGAGATTAACAATAATAAAGTGGAACAATTATAAAAATAAACTATACTAATTATTATGTGAATTTTATCTCTATTTCACTCAACTGCCACAAAGCAGGTAGTGTATACAGCTGGGGATTCACTGGAAAAAGTGAAGATTCACATCCCAGGCAATCTGGAACAGGAGAGAATGAGATTTCATCACACTACTCAATTCATACTACCATTCATAAGTGTGCAACTTAAAATTTATGAATTATTTCTGGAATTTTCCATTAATATTTTTGGACCATGGCTGACAGCACAGAAAGTGAAACCACAAATGATGGGGAACTACTGTATTATGAATGCTGAAGAATTTCCAAAATATTATAGGGAAAAGCAACCTGCATAGTAGAATTGACTCTGGTTGATTCAGCATGTATATCTTGAAAAACCCAAAACCATTGCTCCACAAACAACAGACGCTTGCCTGATGTTATCTCAGGGCAGGCACTGACTTCCTATGGTAGAAACAAAATCAAACACAGTAACTTCTAAAGAAAATAATCTTTTCCAATGCATAGGTTGGAAGTTGAAAAAATAAAACTAAAAGTAAAAATAAAGCTAAAAAATACTTAAGAGTATTGAATATTTCAGGGAGTCAAATTAAAAGGAGAGCCTTAATAAGAAGTGTACATATTTGTGACCAAAAACTAAGCCACCAGGAACTATAAAGACTGATTGCAGCTCTAAGTATCTATGAGAGCTGGCATTGGGTTAAAGTGTAGACCATAAGAGAGCCAGATTCCCAGGTTTGAATCTAAGTTCCTCCATTACATGTCTCTAAGTAAGTTACTCAAGCTCTAAGGAATTTTGTTATTTCACTAGACAATGGGGGGAAATAATGGAAACTTCCTCACTGGGTTGTTAGGATTGAATGAGATAATGCACGTGGGGCTTAGCATGATCCTCTGTACTTAGTAATCCTCACAATCAAGGAATGTCCAACAATCTCCATTTTCCAGCGTGACGAAGGTAAATGTCTTTGCTAAACAGTCCCACAGGTGACAGATGTGCCTTCTAAGTGTAAACATTCCCTTTGCTTTTCCTTCTCTTCCTTTCCCAGGACTGTAGTATAGATTTTTTTTTCTTTCTTAAAACTCAGTCTGTCCCATGGCTCTTTTCCAACTGTTCCCCCTTTGTAACTCCCCATGATCCTCAAAGCCCTCCTTTTACCATGGGAACATTTTTTGTTTGTTTCATTGCTGGCTTTTGTTCATCAACTCTTTTATGCCAAGGACACTTGGGACTATCCCACAGCAAGCAAAGATATTAGTGAAACTGCTTTGACTATTTAGAAAACAGATTTCAAGTCTTGGGAAAGTATTCTCCAACCACCAACCTTTATTTCAGTTTCTATTTTTTGATACTTTGTTAGCTTCAAGGTACTCGTTCCCTGATCTAGACAAGATTCCCAAGGAAAATTAAAATATCTTTGAGATCAGGAACTATTCCAACTCACCGACTGCTAGACTATAGATTATGTTAGAGAATCTGGGAAGTCAATAAACATTGCTATTTAATTCATGACCAAGGATAGAAGAACTATCACGTTAGAGATTTATATAGTCTCTTCTCCAAGGGCAGAAGCGGGGTGTTGGATAGTGATGATTGGAAAACAGATCTCAGGTCAAGGGAAGAAGGAGCTTCTCAACAATGGGGCTGTTCAATTAAGGTATTGTTGCTTGAGCACACATAGCATCATTGGGAACATTTGAGCAGAGGTTGAATGCCATCTGTAGGCTTATTCTGAAGCTGATTCCTGCATCAAGTAGAAAGTCTGTGGTCTCTTGTCAGTGTGCAGAAGCATCATCTGAAACACTGTTAAAGGGATTATAACAGATAACTGAGGTTAATTTAGGAGAGAAATGTGGATGGGGGAGGCAGTGTTAGGTAGTGAGAAGACTACAGATTGTAATGAAGGACAATATTCAAGATAAACCAGCCACCTTACAACCCTGCCTCAATCATCACTGATACTCAGAGCTACCCATGGTGAAGATGTGGAGAAGGTACTTACTCATCCCTTTCATCTTTTTGTGGCCAGAATTTGCCAGAAGCGAGCCTAGTAAATGCCTCTGGGTGATCTGTAATGATACTGTCTTAGAGAAAGTCCCAAGCCACTTACCAGAGGGCCAAGTAGGATGCCCATGTACATGGTAAATGGGAGTTGTTAAGAATGGATATCCAGTCTAGAATACTGTTTAGGGGCTTAGGTCTAATATCCTTAACTTCAGCCTAATGGATGGATAGATTGAGGAACCCATGGTATGGATAAACGGAGGAAGAATTGGAGGCAAGGTTGTGGCGAGATGGAAGGTGGAGTGCACAAGAGCCCTCCAGGCAGTTGGGACTAGACACACATCCTTCATTAGCATTCCTTACTCAGGATGAAGAAGATTAGGAGACTCTTACACTAAATATCAAGTCAAAGGATTAACCAGTGGGTGTGGGTTTGCGCCACAGAATTGAAGAATTTAAGAAGTGTTGCATTCTTTTTCTTTTCAGATCAGATTACACTGGCTCTGCATCCATAGTCTCTCTTGGATTCTCTTGGATCCCATAAGAATCTCATGTCTTACCTGGTCCCATGTAAGAGGAGAGGAGCTGGTCCTTAGTCCCTCATAGGTGCTATTATTTTGAGGGCCCCTATATTTCCACTACTGATGTCTGGCTTTCTGTATCTGTATGATCATCTCCCTGTTGGCCAGAGTTAAAGCTACTAGGGACAGGAGTCCTGGTTCTGAAAGCCTTGGTACTTGCTAATCACACCTCAGGCATCCAGATGCTCCGCCCCACTCTTGGGGTACTAGGGACAAGTGGGATTATAAAATATACTGTCCATTCATCCCTCAGGTTTGAGAAATTCAGAACTTTACTGCATTGAATCACTGGGACTTCTGTTTAACTCAGATTCCCTCCTTATCTCCAACCATCCAGTTCTATCTAGACTCTCAGAGTCAAAATTTTCAAAACAAAGTTAAATCTCCTTCAGGGCAGTGAAATTCAGACCTCTGGGGTATAGACCTGTGGTTGCTCTTCTGGTAACAACAGCTTGGATTCATTTAGCTTTCCCTATGAGCCAGGCATATGACAAGTGTTTTGCAACAAACATCTCTGCTGATCCTCACAGGAGTCATCCCTGGTAGGTAAGATTACTATTCCTGTCAGATATGTAAGAAAAGTCATGCTTAAAGTGATGGTTTAGAAACATGTCCTGGAGTGGGGGTGGGGTGGTGCTCTTGACTCCAGAGCCCCGACTCTTACTTCACTGCTCTGGCTTCCTCTGTAAAATTAAAAACTGACTCAATCAATAAGTAACTTTCTCATTCTTTTTACGAAAAGCTGTGGCAAGAAATAAGATACAAGTGATTAATAAGATTACTTCCTCAGAACGATACCACTTAAATCCCAGGGACTGTGTAGGCTAAGCTCTGAAAAGAAAATGATGTTCTCATAGCACTGGGAAATCCCCATGAGATCCCACGGCCGCCTGGGATACGTGTAGCAGCATCCTAATTTTCTTCCAGTCATGAATATTCTGTTGTGAGGCCCTCTGACATACTTTCCTGAGACAGCACTATCTTTCCCTTATCTCTCTGAGTTCTGGCTTGCCCTCGGCCTATAAAAAGAGCTCATTGTGTTTATTTTCTTTTGTTTCCTAAAATAAATTATTACCTACTCATCTAATAACTACTGAAACTATTGCTCCCTTTGAACTTCTTTAAAAAGTAGTTGCCATACACTGTCTCTAATTTTTCACTAATCATTTTCCAACCTCCTACAATCCAGAAGAGGATTTATCTCATATCATTTCTTATTTATCTTGTACCACTGCCTCTCCACACTCCGTGCCCGTGGAAATGCCTACTAGATGTAAGCAATGTGTAAACCTTAACGTGAGAACTTTGATGAAGAAAAGGAACCATAAAGCAAAATCAATCGAAAAAAGTATTTCCAGTGAACTTTTCTATCACCAAAAATTTAACTAAGCTGCCAAATTTCTGGACATAATTATTTATAAATACTTTGTAAAAAATGTTTGGATGAAATATTATCAGCAATATGTTTGGATAAAAAACACAATATCTAAAGATATTTTGTCACTAATATTGTGTAGTTAGAAATTGTTCCTATTCACAAAACATCATCTTGCAGCTTTAGAAGACATAAATTATTAGCTGGTATAGAAAAGAAACACCAAGAAAATATTTTGACCTGCCTTACAGGATCTATGGATTACTTGGCTTAAAAATCTTATTGTTTTTAATCTAGCTCAGACCAAGTAGGCACCTTAGAAAGAAAAATAGGTGTTGTTTTGTAGATGACTTAGCATATGTTCTGAAAGGGCTGAGTGCCAGTTGTCATTAGCAGTGAGGTGGGACTAGTCATTAGTGGCTTATGTCCACTCTCACTGGTCAGTGTTCCTGTTATACTGATTGTTAAACAATCTTCCAATATCCCCTAACCGTGATCACAAATTATTCTTTTCCAATGGTCATTTAATGAAAGTGACATCATTCCAAGAACGTCAGTAATGAGAATTTTATTCAAAGTCTTTCCTAAGAATGTTCTGAAGTCAGCATATTTTTTGTCCAATCTTTGTGCATCAGATAGATATACAGTGTTGCACAGTGAGGAGAGATAGAAGGAGACAGAAGTAAAACCATCACCTGTCAACCATCACTGCTCATTTTCCTAGAAGAACTGTGGACACATTTGTGACAAGAGATGAAACACTAAATTTCTCCTTGATCACTACTCTATTTCCTATTTCCAAGTTAAGTTAACCATCATCTTTCCCCAACTCCTGGTCCAGTAAGATTTTTCTCTATAAGCCCAGGGCTGCAATTTATTAAAAAAAAAAAAAAAATTTAAACTTCCCCTTTATAAGCCTTACAGGAATCTGCATTGAGATAGCCAGACATTTTTGGGCAACTAATCATTATTATTTCTTGAACTCTGGACGTTTATGTATGTGCTCCAAGCTGATTTGCATTCTACACAAGTTACAGGAATAGATCTGCCAGGAAGTTGTGAAATTCAAGGATAGATAGGCCCCTTTCTTGGTTAAGTCATAGCTCCAGATCTACAGATTAGCCTAGCAAGGCCCTCCAAATCTTTTGCAATGCGCATTTTGAAATACATGGGTCATTTGCTTCTGGCTTCCAGGCAGTTCAACTAAAGGCTTAGGCTACAAAATTGCAAAAGTTTATGATTCCTCACAGAGGAATGAAATGTGACGCAGTAGAGCAAACTGCAGGCATTTAATACCAGATGTTAATGTAAAAATTGGAAAATTGTGGCCCCTTGTGGTTATCTGACCCATGACCTTCAAAATCCCATCAAAAAGTCTGTAAATCATAATTTCTAGAATCTTCCACTATTAAACCTTGTGCCTATTTTTAATGTAAAATAATGATTCTGGATAGACAATTTGATCATATCAAATGTCTTAAGACATTTACAGTCTAACAGAATAATGCAATTTCCAATCATAAATCATTAAGTGCAGACTTTCTGATTTGTTGGGCTTTCTAAAGTGATTTTTTTAAAAAATAGTTTGAGACATGTTTGATTCCCTTGTCTGCACGCTACCCCTATCAAATTTATAAGATGTTAAAGAAAAGTGAAAAGGGGAAGAAATCTCACTTATTTGCGTGGAGAGGGAATGAGGACCCTGGAAATATAACTTTCAAAACATTTTTGCATTTGTTTGCACTTCTTCCCAGAACCTACACACTTGAGAAATGAAATGAGTGATTCTGAATGAGGTAGGACTGTTTAGAAATCCCATGTCTATGAGGAGAGCTTGGTGTTAGGTGAGGAGTTGCTAAGAGGTTCTAGATTCAGTGTTAGAGATGAGTGAGGTCTAGCTTTTCTACCTTCTGTGGGATATTGGGCAAAGTTCCTAACCCCTCTATGCCTCCATTGCCTCTTCCGAAAAGCAGATTTAGCATGATGTCTTGATCATCCCACAGGGTTATAAGACTCAAGGAAAACAGTTCATTTAAGAGCCAGACATGCGCAGCAAAGTGCTCTACAAGTATGAAGAACATCATTCAGGCTCTTTCACGCAATTTAAATCTTGAAGGAGCTGAGACCCAAAGAATCTCCTTCAATCCCAAGGACAAGGTAGAAAGGACTTTAAAATATTCCTCTTCTTACTGGGCATGAGTATCTTAACTTTGTATCTATACTTTTTATATTTAAAGTGGTGGAGAAGAAAGGAAGGTGGAAAGGAATCTTACTGAATCATTAGCAAGAAACAATATGTTCAACCACCACAATATATTCAATCACCACAGGGTTTAGCGCCTCTCTGGTGAACAGAGAGCCACAGAGAGCAGCATACCAGGGCTATTCTAGAGAAATGCAAATCAATGTTAAGAGTCAGGCCCTTCCATCAAGAGAGCCTCCAGTTTCATGTCTCCTCTTTCTCTCCATAGTCAAACACAATTGCATAAACACATGAGCAACACTGGCAAGAACAGCTCACAGAATGGGAAAATGCAATAAGGTCTTTGAGACCAACCCGTCCAACTGTCCATGGACGAATGAAGACTCTGAGGCAGACAATGTTAGGCAGCATGCCCCAGTAATACAAATCAGCAGCATCACTGTGCTGACAAGCCAGAGCTACTGGCCCCTTGCCAGGAAGATCTTGATATCATACAGAACGTACAGGAAGTTTTGTTACTCAAGTCTCAAATACAATGTAAATTTTTCTTTTTCCTTTGAGGGATTAAATTTGTATTTCAGAGAGTCACATCACCTTAAGAAACTTACAACTAGAAACGTTTCTCCTTTCTTCCTACCTTCCATCCATTTCTTTCTCTCATTTTAACTAACTTTCTTATCCTCTTTCCATCCTTCATAGATATATATACCTGGAGGCAGATGAGAGCAACAAAGATAGCAGACCTAAGTCAAGGAAATGCAATTTGCATTTGCCTATGGTAGCTCAAAACTTGGGATGAGAATTTAAAACACAAGGATATCAACTTAATTCCTGAATCTAGAAAAAAATAAGTTTTTTTTTCTCTCCAAATAATCTGATATCATTTATGAAAATTAAAAATTTATTACTCCCCAGTGTCCCACCATCACCATCCCACTCCTTGGACTTTTCATCTTCAGGATCAAAATCATCCCTGGCACTTGTAATCGAACAATCTCACAATGGGTGTGTGTGTTTATTTGGACCTTGTGGAACCAAAGTAAACTGATAATGTGTTTCTCTTACAATAATCCACACTATCTGTTTATAAACAGCCTTATTTAATTTGAACTGAATTTGCAAAATTGGATCATTTCTAATCTTTCCCATCCTTACACAAAGTTCCAACTGGTCCGTTTTATTCCTGACTCTGATCCTAAGAATGATGTACATTTTCCCCAGACGTATAAAGGAAGGGGGAAGAAAATAGTGGACCAATGCAACAAAATTTTTCCCAATGTGTTCCCCATAAAGAAAAGAAAAAGAAAAAAAAACACATCAAATACCAATATGACAAAGCATTTACTGAAAGTTTTCAAAATTTCCAAAAAAAGTTACAAAAAGTGAGCACACAATGAAACTGATGACAAATTAGATACTAGAAACTAACATATTGTTTAAGTCTGCACAGACGTGTAGAGGGGAAAAGGGAGCACCTATAAGCATTTATATGGTTAAAGCACTTTATTTGGCTCTTTTATTCATATTATCTCATTTGGCCCTATTCAGAAAAATTATCCCAGGCTTGGAAATTAAGACCAAAAAAAATAAAAAAGATTCTGACCTTTTAAATATCATACTGGCCCATTATTCATCAAGCCTACTCAAGGATCATCACACTCTCTTGAGAAATACAATTTTGTTTAACCAATAATTCAATAGGGAACAGATTAAGAAACCTATAAAACTAGAGGTTGGTTTGTAGAAAACTAATAAGGAATGATGATTTATTTTTTGCATTCTAGTTGAGAAATAAACCTCCAAGTTTATAGTTTTATGTCCCTGTAGGACACTAACCACGACACATGAGCAACTACCTTACTTTGAAATCTCATTTCATCAAAGCTTTCCCTTGAATTACTGATTACTGAAATTCTCATTCTTCAATTCTCTTCAAATTGTTCTGGTATTCTAGCAATTAGTCAGCTAAAACCAAACTCATATATTCATATAGGAATTATTAATGATTTGAGATTTGTGATTTGACAATCATCAACTACATGAGGTAGGAAGTATATCCTCATTACAGAGGAAGAAATTTAGTCTAAGGAAAGGCACTGTTACCTGCCCAGGTTATAGAGGTAAGAAGTGATGCAGCTAAAATTTGAACAGAAATCTGCCTGAAGTCTTTTACAGGAAACACACTGATGACTCATATGTAGATTAAAAAATGGGCTGGAACATCTCCAAAATTATCAACCTTATCTATATACATATATTTATATATTGAGATTATAAATGTGATAGATTGAGATCAAGTGTAAACTCCCATTGCTTGCTGATTCCATTGTTCTGGATGATGATCAGAAAATTACTTCCAAGGTTGAAATAAAACTCCCTGAAACATATTCAGAATATTACTAGAGAACCACTTTTTGACTTTTCATTAGCATATCCCTACAAAACATAGTCCAGGAGTTTTTTAGTAAATTTGACTAAATTATCAGCCTGCACTGCTGCAAAGATATTCAGTTTATTTTGTCCCTAGACTGGTAAAACAGCCTTTTCTATTCTTCAGCATGTAAGTGAATTGCTGACCTGGCTGAACAGACAGGTAGTATCAAGACTAGCGAGTAACACATGACTCTTAGTCTGAAAGCACCATAGTATGCATTTAAATCTTGGAAGAATATCTGGAAAAAGGCTGCCCTTTACATACATGGTTTGTCTAACAACTGTGACTTTCACCTCTGATATGTACCTTTAGAATGTACCCTTTTATCCACCTGATGATCCATTCAGTGTTTATGCAGATTTTTGCATTTCTTTCCATAAATAACATTCTAAAGTTTGGGTCAATTGACCTCTGGGTTGATAAAAATCTGTGGCTGTATAATAAGGCTTTGGTCTACCAAATCACAAATTGGACATCAGGCCTGGCTTTCTGTAGACCACACCCCTCTTTGAGAGGCTTTGACAGCTGTCTGCCACAGATTCAAGTGAAGTAAGGCAATTTGCCCCACTCCTTGCCCCTGAGCAGCTGGATTTCAACTCCAGTTGATGTGAAAAGATAACTATGTGTTCAAATTCATCTTGATTCACAGTTTCACTGCTTTATCCTAACTAAAGCTGTTCACTGTGTCTGTGGTTTTCTTGCATAAATTTTCAATCCAGCTAGTGCTATTATAAAGTGTCTTTTCCAACCCTGAGGTTGGGGGTGGATTTTTAACTCGCATATTTTTTCCAGATGTGATAAGCTCTCCATAACCTTCTTGGTGAGCAAAACTATATCCAGATCTTCTTGAGCTTGACCTGCGGGTCTGAGGCCTTCGTCTGCTTGTGGGCTTTGCCTTTTTTTGAGCCTTCTGCCACCAGCGGATCTGGAGAAAAACAGACTCAGAGTGAGATGAATCCAAGTGACAGACTCTAGGCACTGAGCCATTTTGTAAAGTAGAATGTTTTTTCAGTAACAATAACATTGGCAATAACAAAATACTCACCTTCATTATTAAAGGAGGTTTTAGACCTAAAAAACAAGAAAATTTCCACCCCAAAGATCACACTGAGCACTGATGGAGTTTTATTTCTATCAGGAAACTAACACGTAAATAAGAAATAGTCTGAAAAATTTCATTATTGTGTCCATCTCATACATCTTAATTGTGAAGAAGCAACTTTTTTTTTCCAGTGCTGGAGATAGAACCCAGGGCCTTGCACAGGGTAGGAAGAGACTTATTTGTTTGTTTGTTTCTTTCTTTATTAGATACCAGGAATTGAGGTCAGAGGCACTCAAACACTGAGCTCTGTTTTGTATTTTATTTAGAGACAGAGTCTCATTGAATTGCTTAGTGCCTCGCCATTGCTGAGGCTGGCTTTTGAACTCACAATCCTCTTGCCTGAGCCTCCTGAGCCACTGGGATTACAGGTATGTGCCACCACACCCAGACACAATCAGTTCAACAATTTATAGTCCCATTTCTCCAAAATAGCCTGAAGCAGGAGAAAATTTAGAAGAGTTAGGAATTGTCAACTCTTGTTGTATCATTAGACTTTCAGGATTTGAGTTTAGTTTGGGATGTTGTGTTTTTTGTTTTTGTTGTTTATTTCAACATCACTTGAGTGGGTTTCCAACATTTCTTTAATTTTCCTGCAAAGGTAAAGAGAAAAAGACCACAGGTTTGTGTAAGTGACCTTATTCTCTGGTTTGGCACATTGCCTAATTCTGACTTTTGTCTCTGGAGAAAGTTATGAAGCAGAAAACCACAATCAGTCATAACATAGAAAAAAAAAAAAGAGCATCATCTTCCTTCCTTCAGTTTATCTGTCATTTTCGGTTTGTATCAGCTCAGAGCCAAAGAGAAAGGACAGACATGACAAGGGATTCTGAATATTCAAAAGGACTCATTCCATACATTGGCCCCTGGATGTGAGGGACATCATGATAAGAAGAGTTCCCCTCAGAGCATCCTTGGCCTGGCTCACTGCCCTCATTGAACATCTTCACCTTTCTCTTGATAAGGCTACAAATATATCTATCTCCCTGCTTTCCTTCTCCTTTTTCTTTGAACCTGAGTCTTGACCTAATCTGATATTATTTTCTTTACACTCCTCTTTCTGTGAAATACTGAAATATGTCCTAATTCCCTGGTTTGTGTATTTCTATAATCTTCCTACTTTCCTTCTAACTTTAAATTTCCTAACTCATCCATAATGCTGTTATTCCCTTTTTAAATCTGTTCAAAAGGGAACCTCTCTCCACATTTCTGAATATACTATATTACTACAAAATTGAGGGTCCCTTTGACTCATCTCTTGTCTGTCTCCCTTTTACTACACCCTTTACTTGCCCTCAAGTTAAAATCTTTTCCTATAGCTTGCCTTTCTCTTAGAATAATTATCCAAACTGACTTGGAAGTACTTCCTTTTTAAAAAGTCAGCTTTTAAAATACCCAACTTAACTTTTACTTTCTCACTGTTCACCCACATTTAGTCTAGATGCTTCTTTTCATTCAACACATGGGCAATCCCATCTGTCCTGACAAGACCCAGGTACTTATGGGTGTTGGCCTATGGGAATTTCATTAACCTTTCCTTGGGCTTCCAATCAAACAGAGAAGGACACCATTCTGAGAGCCAAGAACAAGTCTCTGAGTATTAGCAGCATCGCAACATACCTGATCACTCAGGGATGGGTATAAATGCATCTTCAAAAATCTGAATGCCACCACGGGTATGACTGAGGCCACTGTTGTTAAGAGAATAATAAGCCAAATGCACTTCTGGTTTAGGGAATGCCATGCGTTTCCTGTTGTTAAAGAAAAGTATACACTCTGGTTATAAATAGAACTGAAGTAGTAATAGATTTTTTTGTCAGTAAGGTCTTCTATAAAATGATGAGGCCTGGTCTACATAGGAGAACCAGTGAGTATCTTCTCAATCTATCACGTGCTCAGTGGTGGTGTGGAGAAGGCAAACATGGGAACTGTCTAGTGGCCTGACCCTTAGATTTACCAGCATGAGCCAAGCATTTGTTATCCAGGCTCAGTCCAGCTTCACTCATTAAGCATAATTCTTGCTTTAGCCTCAAGTTTCCTTGACTACAAAGCAGCAATTGTTTTTAAAAGGCATATTTACTTCTGTGGATTCTTGGATAAAAATGATCATATCAAACTCCACAAAAAGTATTCCAAATGCAGGCACAATCTCAAATAATGGTCATGTTGACTGGCTGTGTCATCAAAGGTGAGCTTCACCTTCTTCGGGGCTAACCTTTTAAATTCTAGGCAAAGGACCCAGAAAACCTGCCTCAAAGATATTTGTTATCTCTTTCATGTTCTCTTGGTTATGAGATGCTTAAATTTCCAAGGAGATCAGGGAGGTTCCTGGGTTTGTGAAAGGAACATCCATCCCCCTCACTGTTGATACAGTTGTCCAACATGCCAGGGCAATAGGGCAGTGAAACTCATTTCCAAACTTGTAGACAGTTTCCTTCCTTTACTCTCCACTTCACAAGCTTTGATATTTGCCCAAACACAGTCAAGTTCCATGAGAAGATACTACTCCAGTTTATATTACCACAATAAACTTTTGCCCCTATTCTTTTGCTAGGGATCTATCATGATACCTACATAGGTCCCCTATGGCAGTGCTAACGTGTTAACACCATTCATTGGGCTTAGGTTATGAGGGCTTGGCTGCTCATGGGTATGTCTGCTTTTTCTGGCTTTGGAGAGTAGAAGCTGCCTACCAAAGAGCAGTTGATTCCAGTTGCCTTCAGCCACAGACAGAAACAAACTTGACTCAATAAATTAAATGTCTTTTGAGCAACTTGAAGCTCAATACCCCTAGGCAAGGCTGGAAAAAACAAGCTTCTCTTTAAAACCACACTCCCGCTTGCTGCTGGTTGCTAAGGGAAAAAAAAAAATTTTTTTTTCTTAAACCCCAATGTTGATCTAAGTTTTGTAAAGTCTCATTGGAGCTCAGTAATTAATTCCTGGAATGGCATGTGCTTAGCAGAAAAGAGTGGTCCCCACACAAACTCCTTTCTCCAGTTGAGGCATTCCAATTCCATTATGCACGTTAAAAGGCTCTCTCAGGACTGGAGGTCTGCTATTCAATGCACTGAACTTCCATATTTGGCAACCAAATAATAAACAAATAAACAAACTTAAAAATAATTTTAGTCTCTTTGTTTCCTAATCAGTTTATTCTAGTTCATAACTGACATGTCTGTATGTGGTTGGAATCTTTTAGTATACAAAGTATTAAGATCATATATTAAGTAAGAATGGTACAGTTTAAAGACTTCTATGTAAACACAGGGAAGGACAAAAGTTAAAGAACAATCTTTAACTTTAAGTGCATGTGTGCATTTAAATGGAACTTGAATTTCAGCTACTTTTGCATCAGTGGCAATATCTAACTTTATAGTTAGTTCTGTATGTTTTCTATGCGAATCAATCGTCTAAGAATTGTTGTCCAGACTGTTACCCAACTAGTGGGTACAAATCTCAATTGAGCTCAAGAAAGCTGTCCCTGCACATGGATACTCTCTAGTTCACTGTTCCCTACATACCTAGAGAATTCAAAACTTCTGAGCAAGTATATTAATAACTTTCTTGTGTGAAGCTCAGTGACCTTGCTGGAAATCATATTGAAATGTGGACTGCATTGGAAGTATACTCTGTGCAGATACCAGGTATATATACTCTTTTAAGGAATATTAGGGAACCTTTTCTACCCATCTTACATTCAAATCCTTCTACAATGTCCCCAACCAGTAATCAGGCCACCTTTGCTTGAATAATAGTTATCACCTATGTTACAATCAACATTTATTGAAAAATTACTATGTACCAGGATATTTGCTAAGTAGTTTATATATATTTTCTTCATAAGTTTTCTATGAAATGAAAAACAACTAATATCCCCAGTCTATAAATGAAGATTAATTAAATCATGTAAAAGAGAAGAAACTTGCCCAAGGTCACAGTTTGTTAAGTGGTAAAGGTAATACTTGAGCCTTGGATGTCTGCAGAGCCTAGTCTTTAGACCATTTATAGACTAATGTCCAGCAATTTGTAAGAGGCTCTAACTTATATCATTACTTTCCTATCTAAGTGCAAATAATTCCTATAGGTGAACTTTGGCAGGTATGTTAATGATTATGTGGGAGAGTCTAGGGTTTCTTTTTCTTCTCTCTTCCATATACAAACTTCTCACAGGCCTTCAGGTAGCCTCAAGGTTTGTACTATGCCTCTTGTTTCCAAGGAGACAGCCTGCTACGTCTGGCTATTGAGAACCTGCAAGCTTCTATCATAATGATTTTTCTACATCTGGCAAAGACAACAGAAAGTGATATTTTAGAACTTCTTTCAAGTCTAGAATCTCCAGATGCCTACCTCAGTCAGTTCCTGGAGAAGGGATCACGGGTCATTTTCAGACCCAACCAACATGCACATGAAAAATAAATTACCAAGGCAAATAAATGGAAGTATGACTCTAGGCTCCGCTAGACAGTAGGTGTCACTTACCAACAAATGGAAACTGGTTTGGGAAGACTTCATAGATGCCATTACTATGCATTGCAAACAAAATAGAGAAATAAGTAGCAATGCTGCCCCAGATGAAGACATGATTAATGACAGTCCAGTAACTGGTATCCAAGGCTATCTGTAAAAAAAAAAATTAAATGCAAAATGGAGATCTTTCAAGTTTAAAAGGGCTTCAGAGACCTGCTCTGTGACAAGAAGGTTGCACCTACCTAGGCTCCAGGCCACCACAGGTACCTCCACCATCTGCACACACACAGGAGACTGACTTAATTGATTATTTCTATTAGACAATGGATTTGAGAACTTACATATGCAGACCATTGTATCTGCCCAGGTTGAGACAAAATGTTAAGCTTTTTTAAAATGAGAAACAAGAAATGGAATGGTTTTATAATTGTTAGAAATTCTCTCAAAACTTTTCTGTTGGAAAAAATCTGTGGAAAACAAATGTAACATTTTAAAATCTGTACATAAATTTTCACATGACCATTTGGACACATGAATAATCTTTTTTACATAAATATTTTACATAAATATCTAACTCATTTTAATGATCTTTTCCTTAAATTACCCAAATCATAACAAAGAAAAATCATGAATCCTCTTTTGGCATAAAATTCAGAAACTGAAACTCAAGGTGACCTGGGAGCATGTCACAAACCCTTCTGCCTTCCAATAACATGTTGTGGCAGCTCAAATAAAAGAAGAATGAAGTGCTATTAAAGAAGAATGAAATAATCTCTTCAATACTTGAATTCTCTAAGATTAAAAAAAAAGTACATTTTGGTGTTATTTTTGTATCTCAGAAGTCCCAAGTGCTTGAAGGCCAAGTGACGATTACATTTCTAGTACAGTCCAGTACAAGACCAGATTTTTTCTCTGCACGAGGAGACCCTGCCTGCAGAGTAAATAGGTATTTCTTAATATATAAAAACATATCTTCTTCTCACTTGCAGTTTACTATCCTTTAAAATGTTGCCCATTAAAAGGTTGCTGCAGCTTTGGCTATGAACTTCCAGGTTTATAAAAGGACAGTTTTTTTTTTCCTCGAGAAGCCTAAAAAGAGTCCCACCATCATGCCTCAGCCAAGAGCTGCTGATTTTCTAGTTCATTAGGCTAAGACATTAGACTAAAATCTCCAACTCTGTCTTGCACCACCTGTCAGTTCATCACCATCGAGAGACAACAGCCTGATCTATGTGGGTAACAGAAGTCAAAGAAAAATCATAACCCATGAAAAGAGTCCAACTAAAAATACAAGAACAGGTGGCTCCTACTGAAGCAGAACTAATAGAACAGACAAGCCCTGTAACAACAACAAAATGGAGTACAGCCTCTTGAGATGCAATTAGATCACAGGAAAAAAAAAAAACTCAAAGGAAGAATGTTATTTCTAAATTTAAAAATTCAATAGATAAACCAAATAAGAATAGTTAATAATGAGAACTGAATTAATATTCTGGGGGAAAAAAACTGGAAATAATATCTCACAATAGGGAACCTGAAGAAATGGAAACTGTTTATAAATCTAGAGATGTTGGAACCATAAGCTCAATATACAATTAATGGGGGG
>NW_026000229.1:29704302-29727288 GCF_001458135.2 Marmota marmota marmota | reverse complement strand
TTGTGGCTCATTGGTAGAGTGCTTGCCTAGCATGTGAGAGGCACTGGGTTTGATTGTCAGCACCACATAAAATAAATAAATAATGAAGTTATGTTAAGCATATATATTTATACATATGTAATATATATATATATATATGTGTGTGTGTGTGTGTGTGTGTAAATATATTTATACACACACAATTAGTGGCATTTTAGAAAGAGAAAAAGGAACAAATAGAAAGGTAGCAATCAATGAAATGACAAAAGAAAACTGCTCTGTGATAACAAATAACAGACTTTCAGATTGAAAGAGTCCTCTAAATCCTAGGCAAATTAATGAAAAAAGATATATTCTGGTAATATTTGTGAAGCCCAGAGACAAAGAACATAAGCAATAAGACAAAGTCGATATTCCAAAGGAAAGAGAATCAACCTAACAAGTGAGGCTGGGATATGATGGAATAACAACAAAAGTTCTTAAAGAAAAAGGCTCTGACTTTTACATTTATAAGTAAAGACAAAGAAAGAAAGTTTTGAGTTCAACCTTGTAACAGCTAAATACTCTTTCTGAACAAATTGCTCAAAGATATTATTACAACCACATAAATCAGAACAAAGACCTCAAAGTATTGGAAGGCTGCATAAAAATGGTATTCAGCAATGATTCTTATAAATTTATAGCTATAAATGAATAATAATGCAAGCATAAGCTGTTTTATTAATATGGAAAGAATTTGGGAATGGTCAAAACATACATTAAAGGAGCATTTTATAACATCTTGGAACTAAAATTCAAAATTATTAAGATGCAAGAGTTGAGGATGAGAGTAAAGAAGGGAAGGAGAAACAAACTTAAAACTTTTTGCTTAATTGGAGATGGTTCAGAAAAGGTTTAGAAAAGAATAGTGAAACATTTGGTGAAGGATACACATAGTATGCAATTTTAGTATAACAAAATGACCATGTAGCTTTAAATACTATGAAAATAACAGAAATCAACAGTAAAATAGAAATATGATAGTATTGCAAATTATTCATAGAAAATAGGATATTTTATGAATCTAAGTATGAAAAAGGAAAAAATACAAAGAGTAGGCTAAAAAGTAGTCATAAAATAGCATTAAAAGAGCTATATAAACATTTTACTATAATAAAATGAGTTAAATTCCCATATCAAAAGAGAAGAACTAATAGAATGAGACAAAAAGAAATGAATTTGAAGTGATTGGCCCAATTTTTATATAAGACAAAAGCAAACTAAGCAAAAGAAGCAAAACTGATACTTAAAAAATAAAACTTAAGTAAGGATTTTTTTTATCATGAAAAAAGCTAAGAGCTACAAAGAACACACCAGGAACCACTAAGTAATATAGCCTTGAATTATATTAGGTAAAATCTTTTTGAAATACAAGAACTTGATAAAAATCAAAATTACAGTGGTAAACTTTAACTAACACACTTCTCTCAACGTTGAACAAGCATGGTGGTAGAGGTAATTGGTTCTTTTGGAATTGTGTGGCTCACCTTCTGGCCTCTAGTCACTAGTGTGTTCACAGCTGAGCTGTAAGAAATGGCAGAAGTGTTTTCACTACAAAAATGCAGCCTTACGGGTGGTTTTTGTTCCCAATGGCATTACATCTAGCTGTAGCTCTTCCTGGTTCATATGTCCTCATAAAGACACTGAAGCCATCTAATACCTTTTAATAAAATGTTTTTCTTAAAATCGTAGAAGTCTGTGATAGTGGTACCTACTACCATTTTTCGTAAGTAATATGGCAACATTTATGAAAATTTTGAACGTACATACTGACCCTGAAGTGAAAAACAGCAAAATATCATTCTTTATCCAAGAAAATTAGGAATTATGACCCCAGAAGTCTTATTTCTAGGAATCCATCTGACAATACATAAAATATATATGTACTATTATATGCATTGTAACATAGCTTCATAACACAAAAAAATAGAAACATATTGAATATCTATCTGATGAATTTCTATTCATCAGAGGACTGATGAATAAATTATCATATATCATAGTATGAAATTCTGTACAGCTGTTAAAAAGATTTATATCTGAATATGTTGATTAGGAAGGCTGTCCAGATTATATAGTTACGTGAGAAATGCATATTACAGAATAATATGCATAATTATGATCCCCTTTTATTGTGTGTGTATGTATGTGTGCGTGTGTGTGTGTGTGTGTGTGTATCTCAAAGCCAAGAAAAAGTATGGAAGAACTTAAACTATGATAATCACATTAGTAGTTAAAGAAGGGAAGGAAAGGAAAACCGTTCATTTTATTTTGAACACTTCAGCATTTTTTTAAATGTTAAGGGAACATTTTATAATTCAACAGACTATAAAAACTTATTATTAAATAAAAAGAAAATAGAGACTACTAAAGTTTGGCCTGTAGCATCAGCAGGACCTAAATTTATAACTGAAATTATAGACCATGGAAATTTCATGGGGGTTGAGACCACATCAACAAGTCAAGCTTAGACAGCAAGGAAAGGATATTAATACTGCTGCCAAAATGAGCGTATTCACAGAACTCCTGAAATTTATTATTCCATATATTAAAGACGAGTTTTCTGTTGAAGCCAAAATTGCTGAATTTCAATGGTTACAAACATTTACATGCTGAGGTCTGAGAATTCTATGGTGAAGTAGACATTTGTAGGGCTTCTTGGAAGCAAGATATAGACAGTGATCATCCTCAAAGAGAATAAAATGACAGGGGCTGGGAATCTCTTATCTTACCCAAGCTGAAACTTTCATGTTGATAAAAGATAATTTTAATAGAGTTTCTTTCCCATCTTATTCAAAGATGATCCTGGTCTCCTAGATATCCTCTCAGGAAAGAGAGGTAGAGATCATGAGTTTCTTATAGTTGAAGGCATTTGGGGAGATGTATAGCTATTACTGATGGTATTAGAACTGGGGAACTAGAGTTGGAAGACATGTGTTCAAATCCTGGCCTAACATTTTTTTTTTGCAGGATTATAAATTAACCTTCTAGCCACATCTATGTTCTCATCTGTAATAACATTATATACATTTCATTGGACCATGAAGAGGGACTACATGACATAAAGAGATAATCCCAGTGCCTGGCCCAGGATCTTCCTTAATGCTCAGTATAAGCTTTGTGTCTGAAAACCTGCATTTAAATCAGTCTTGCTGTAGAATAAAAGACTTTGTCCTAGACAACACTGAAATCATACAGACCCAGGTTTTACTCCTAGCTCTCAGACCTACAGTGTGACCTCAGGAAAGCCACCCAAACTCTCTGAACTTCATCTGTAAAGGGAAACAATAATATGTACTGCAGAGTGGCATTGTGAGGAGTGAGTATAATGTATAATGTCACTCAGAGTGGTGACAGGCCTGCTGTGGCCATGCAAGGTAAGAGGCAGGGAATTAGAACAGCAGGGGTTTTTGGTACCTTAACCAAATCCTTCTCCTTTCCTCTCTCCATGTATCCCTCCGCCTGACATTCATTTGACAAATATTTATCCATGTCTGGCACTATAGTTTTTGCTGGAAGTTCAGTGGGAAACAAAATACACCAGAAACTAGAAACCTGGGTCCATTCTGCTTCTGGGGAACCATCTTAGTCTGGATCTCTGCTACTTCATTCTCCTGCCAGAGATTATCCTCAGTCTCCTGGCTGCTTTAACCCTCAGAATTAAGACAGGGTAAGGGCAGGGAGAAATCAGGCAGGGGGGGGGGACCCACAGAACAGAGGAGCATGTGGATAAGATAGAAGACTTCACACTGCAACAGGGCAAAGGGATCCCAGCCACTGAGGACTGAGATCCCAAAGTTCATGACTTCTTGTACACCACACTGCTTTCCAATTGTGCCTAACTACTCTGCATACTAGTAATAACTGTGCTGTAGGAAATGCTTGCCCCAAAGCTTTACTAAAACACTGAAAGAAAGAACACTGAATGAAAGAACACTGATGAGAGAAATCAAACCGTAGGATCCTAATGCTGAGCCTGCAACATAGTCACTGTGTGATCTTGAGCAAATCACTTATTATTTCTGGGCCTACAATTGTTATTGTCAATTTTATTTTAAAATATATCTAAGCTTGTGGTGATGCAAGCCTGTCATTCCAGCTATTAGGGAAGTTGAGGCAGGAGTTAGCAAGGTTAAGGCCGCTTGGGAAATTTAACAAGACCCTGTCTCAAAATATCAAATAAAGGGCTGGGGTTGTGGCTCAGCAGTAGAGTGCTCACCTAGCACATGTGAGGCCCTGGGCTCGATCCTTCGCACCACATAAAAATAAATAAAATAAATGTATTGTGCCCAACTACAACTAAAAAATAAATATAAATATATATATATCAAATAAAAAGGGCTGGGGATGTAGTTCAGTGGTAGAGTGCTTGCCCAGTATGTGGTAGGACCTAGGTTCAATCCCCACTAACACAAATATACACCCAAATAGATGAAGAGAGAGGGGTCTTAACATGCAACCATTAATGTTTTGATCCTCCTTTCTTTAGAAGGTGGATCTTAATTTTCCATTTGAATGTGGGTTGAACTTAGTGACTCACTTTTAAGGAACAGAGGGAAAGAGAAAGACAGTTTACAATGGAGAAACCTGAATATCACCACCATAACCAAGTAACCAAGTTCATCTAGAAGTCGTGTTGATGTCTCGTGCTCCCTGAGAGGATGAGACACGATATACCCATCAATCACCTCTTCATGATTCTTCCTCAAAATCCACAACACTGGTCTATCCCTAAGAAAATATTAGACATCCCAAACTAAGGAACATTCCACAAAATACCTGACTACTGCTCTTCAAAAGTGTCAAGGTTGTGAAAGATGAGGAAAGACTAGAGCTGTTAGAGACTGGAGGCTACAGTGACATGAAAATTAAATTAAATGGATGATCCCAGATTGGCTCCTGGAACAGAGAAAGCGTATTAATAGAAAAACTAAGGAAAGCTGAATCTAGTCTGTAGTTCATAGTATCCTATCAATGCTGATTTCTTCATTTTGACAAGTGCACCATAGTTATATAAGATCTTAACAATAATATTAGAAACAAGGAGAGAACATACAGTATCTCCGACTTTTCTGTAAATCTATGAGTATTTGAAAATAAAAAGACTTTTAAAAATTATTCCTGCTTGAATAGCAAAGTTTATGACTATCTTTTCAGCATACCTTAATTGTGTGAGGCAGCAAAAGATCATCAATTTATGGGCATTTGTTTCCAAGTTTTGTATTTTAAGAATAAAGCTACTATAGATATTCAGGTACAAAAGAAAGATCATCACTTTAACTTTGTTAGATAATCCAGAGTAATACTGTAAATCATTGAAGGTATGCTGAGAAGGGTACTTTGTACCCTTCAGCTGAAAATAATCTATTTGAAAAGATATCCAGCAATATGTAAAAGAAACCTTAGGCTTCCTTACATCCTTGGACCCAGAATCCTCACTTGAAGAATATATCCTTAGGGAGGGATATGCCTATAATCCCAGCCATTCAGGAAGCAGAGACAGGAGGATCACAAGTTCAAGGCCAGCCTCAGCAACTTAGCAAGACCCTGTCTCAAAATAAAATAAAAAGAGGGTGATGCAGCTCAGTGGTTAAGTACTCCTGGGTTCAATCCCTGGTACCAAAAAAGAAAGGAAGGAAGGAAGAGAATATATAAACTTGAGAAATAATTAAAGAATCATATTAAGAGTTATGTTTGTGAAAACTTGCCATCAAGACACAGTTTCACCTTCTGTACTACAGTTTCACCATGTGGTCCTGAGGCTCACCCCAGAGGGCCTCACTTTTGAAGGCTTCTAAAATCTCACTCATGTACTTCCCCAGAACATGTTATGTAGCTGGGTTGGTGGTTGTTTAGACTCAGCACAGGAGGACTCTGATTTTCAGACTGGTTGGGAACTTACAATGGACACATTTGAAAACTGTAGGTACAATCTGTACCTAGGGATTTGAGACACCCAGATGAACTTTCTTTTTATGGTAGGATCATTAGAGAGAAATTTCCCTCTTAACATCTCCCTCATTTACTTACTACACAAGAATTGTCCATTGTTGTGTCCAGTAGATCCTAGGTGATGTGCTGGGCCGTGGATATATGGGGAGAATAAAATAGACATCACCGCTGCCTTCATGGGGACAGAGTGACATTAAACAAGGGGAGACCTCTCTGACAACAAGGCATCTAGAGGAAGAATGTTCTAGGCAGGAAAAAACAAAAAAAACTGGAAAGTCCTAAGGCAGGCAAGAGGTTGGTGAATTCCAGGAGCTTGAGAAGGCTAGTTTGGCCAGTGTTGTGATCAACGAGATTAAAGTGACAATAGGATCTATTGCACTTGAGGAGAGAGAAGCCAGAGAGTAGATCTCAGAGAGACAAGTGGTTATCAAAGCTTTAACCAAATAGATTTGGATAACCCCACCCAAAACTTCCTGAGTGAAAGGCCAATGTTACTTGGAGTCCTCAGTGCAAATCCCCTCTGAGAAAGCACGAATATCATCCTTATAAAACCTTAATAATCAAAGGTAAAAAATTGTCAAGACCTGATTTCAAAAGCTCTAAATGACAGGACGCAAAATTCTATAATCTTTTTTTGTGAATAAATTATGTTTTAAAAGTGGGATTGTTTTGTGGATCTCTTAAGGAGAAATGTAACCGTGACATCTAACTGGAACAAGAACTATTATGGGAAAAACAGCTTCTGAATATAAAGTTTATATAAAAACAGTACTGACAGCACTGGCACTGCAGTGATAACATATAGAAAATAATTTTTAGATGAGCAAAGAAAAAAGGGAAAAAATACATAGAAATGTAGGAATAGCAACAGTCTTTCTTTCAATCTAAAAGATAAAATTAAACAGAATTTGTAGAGCTAATTGTGAAGACTACTTTCACTAAACACATTTAATACCTGTCACAAATCATACACACTATGAATTTTATAATTTCCATTATAAATTTATTATCCTTACTTATTTAGCAGATAGTGTTAAGGACAGTTTGAAGAATATTTTCCAGTTTGCTTTTTCCTTCAGATTAGCCTTTTATCTCAGTTACTTCCTTTCAAATCATCTCTTGGAACACCAAGTAACAAATTTGACCTGGTAGTGCATAAGCTAAAGCCACTAAAAGATGTCCCCGTGTATCCCACAACTATCCTTCTCTCTGAAGAGGAAGAACCCAGAGAATGGGAAAAGTAACCTCATGTCAAAGATGAGATTATCTGATTATTAACAAGCTTGCTCAGTAATTAAAAGGCAACAAAATAAAACAGAGGCCACATTGCTTCCTGTGTTCAGCTAGAGCTACAGAAATGAATAAAGTTTCTGTGAACTCTAACTCAGCATATAATGGTATTAACCACCATTTGCATTTTTTAAAAAAATAGTAACACTTCAAGATACCCATGAAAGAAGGTCAGTAAAGCATCACAAATTGGGCTCACCAGAAAAGCTTCCCTAAATTTGAGATTTAGATATACCATAGATAGAGCATTGAACCTCTTGAATAATTTCACACACACACACACACACACACACACATGTATTGCCAAAAAGCCTTTAGATCTCACTTTTAAACCTGGAAGTTATTAAGTCCTACAGAAATCATGGGAAAGTTTTTCTGTTACCATTAGAAATTTTTTCTTCTTCAAACACAAGAAGGAAGTAGTAGTATGATCATTTTACACACAATACTCAACCCAAAGAAGTAATTGTTAGGTTTCTAGAAACATGAAGGTTATAGATATCTAATGCTAATTGGCCACATCAGGTAATTCATGTCAAGCCTTCCTGTTGTCATCTCAAAATGTGTAATTAAAAAATAGTATTCTTTTAGGATTTTTCCCCTAATGGGTAGATAAAAATCAGTCAACAATGAATGAACTGGAATTTTAAAAGTTATAAACCCATCAAGTTGTAGTGCTTTCAGGAACAGGTTACCTGCACACTGACCACAATGACCAAAGATGTGGCCATGGTAACTGCAAAGGACTGGTAGTCAGCAACATGTTGCCCATCTTCTCCAACCATGTTGTAAAAGGCCCCAAAGGGGATGAAGAAAAGGACTAATGAGGTGTAGATTCCATGTGCCACGCAAATGAAAAATTTACGCTTGTTGAAAAGTAGATTCAGTTGTCCAGGTTCATAGAGCTGGGGACAGACCATGCTGTTCTGGTCACTCACATCCTGTAAACAGAGTATAATCTCAGTTGAGGGGGGTAAGGAAGAGTCAGAGAGGCCCTGCATTCTGCATTCCCCATCTCCTGAAATAGCAAATGCCTTTTTAAGCATGCCCTAATATGCACTACTCAACGAGCCAGAACAAGACATTATCTTGTTTTCATTCCCATAATAACCCAGAAGATAATAAAAGGATCCCTAGTTTACAAGAAAAGAACTAAAGTCTCCAAGAGTGATTCATGAAAGGTCACACAAATCTTAAGCAGCAGAATCAGGCCTTCATTGGAACCGAGATATTTGTATTCAAATCAAGGTTTCTTTTCTACACTCTCCTGCAGGATGCTATGGCTTCTTCAAACGCAAAACTCTTCAAACATCCATGCTCCCAGAATTCCAGCACCTCCTCCTACATGCTTAGCCAATGGTCAATGCTTAATTGCCTAAGCGGTAGGTGGGTAGTAACCAGGAGATGGCAGCAGAGAGCTGTGGTGTCAGAACTGGCGAACTAGAACCTTTAGGGAGAGGTAAGCAAAGGAGAGGGAGCAAGGAAAGAGGGAAATTCTATGTGGGATTTCAGGTGGGAAGCAGGCTGAGACCAAACGCTTAGGATCTGAAAGTCTTACCAAAGTGAGGATTCAATAGCGGTTACCAAGTATTTGGGACAAAGAAATTAGAATGAGAAAACAGCATGCTTAGTACCAACCAAGTCCTGGGAAAACCTAAAGAGATGTTTCTCAAACATTGTGCTCATGAATCTCTCAGGGAGCAGATTATCAGTCAATAGGTCTGAGAGCTGAGACTCTACACTTCTAATCAGCTCCAAAGTACCGCTGATAATCACACTAAGTACAAAAGCCAAATGCCAAGAACCAAAAAAGATGGCAAGAATCAATATTTGGGAACATCAAAGGGCCAAGGGTAAGGAAGGCCCAAGATAGTAAATGCTAGGGGAAGATCCACCTCACCTTATTCCAGGCCTCACCAAACAGGGTCCCATGAAGGACACTGACATATTCTCCTTGGGAAGTCCTGCTATGAGATACTGGCAGGTGCTTCCTCTCCTATGATGTCTGGTGGGGTTACTTATGTACATAGGCTTCCAAACTCACACAGTTCTGAGTTCAAGCCTTAGTAACATGTTTAGCTGTAGAACCTGTTATTTAACCCATCTGAGCCTTAGTTTCATCATCTCCAGAAATACAAATAGTAACAAGCACCTCCCTCCCAGAACCACTCTCATGATTAAATGAAGATGTGAAGTATTCAGTAGAATTCTTGCCATGTCTTAAGTAATAAATAACAGATGCTTCTACAAACAAAAGTAAATAAAATAATGATGATAATCATAATTAATGATAACAAGGGGTATAATGCAGAAGCTTCAAAGTCAAATGACCTGTCCTAGGCTTATTTCTGTCATTTATTGGTTGTATAGTATTAGGGCAGTGACTTGAACCTCCAAGGCTTGGATTCCTTCTTATAAAATGAACAAATGCATAGATTATCACTGAAGCCCTTCCAGCATAGCATTCCACAGTCCTGTGATTACTTTAAGGGCCAAAATTGACAAAGCAGGAAAGGAGAGGAGCAGACATTCAACTTGACAGCAATAAGGAGCCTTATTATATTTTTTTTCAAATTGCACAATGACCATGTTTTCCCAGAAACTGCTTTATTTTTATTATTTTATTTCATATTCTGGGCAGCTGCAAAGCACCAAAAAAAGAAACACTTGTAAACATGGGCACTTGGAAATGAATGTGTTCAATCCTTTACATCTAAGGTCCTCAGAAGTTCATTATGTTTTGTAGAATTCCACAAACTGCCCTTCACAAACTGCCTTTTTTTTTACATATGAAAAGTGAGACTTACAACTGACTACACGGCCAGAAGAATGGGAAAGTGGAGTGAGCTCATAATGGGAAGATTTATATTTTGCAACAGACGGCTTTGGGCCAGAAAATGAGGCCTAGCAAATGGGTCTAACAACAGCCTGTAGAAATCTGGTCTCCTTTAAAAATACTTCAAAAAAAAAAACATACTTTTTAAAATAATACACTCTAATTATGCCATGGAAACTCGGCTGGCGAGCCTTCTACTTCCCCATAGGCAGCCAGACTTTTACCCCTTTCCAGGAAGTACCTGCCAAAGCTCTGAGTGTGCCAAGCAGCCACCATTTTCATAATTGATTCCCTCCCTTTTCCCCTCTCAAGCACATTGATGCTGGACAAAAGAAGTCTGTGCTCTGTCTCTTCATGGCTGTGGGCTTTGTGTGCTCCTCTCCCACTGGCAGACTACTCCACGGGCCGCAGTTCCTGTTCTGAGGCTGTGTTGGCCAAGGATGCCTCACTGCAGATGATAGCTTTCTGAGCTCCAACCTAGTTCCTTGATTTTCCATCTACTGCATGGCTCTCTACAGTCTCACAGGCTAATGTAGCACTTCCCAGTTTGTGAACCAACAAGCACTAGTTCTGAGGCATATTGATAGGTGCTATTTGAAAAAAAGAAAAGTAAACTTACTAGGCTAAAATAAAAGGGAGTACTTGCTAAGGGATTTCTCAAAACCTTTAAATCAATAATGTGGGGTGAGATTCTCTAAGTGAGCAGCCAAACATTAATCAAAGAATCCTTTGGGGAGAACAGGGGTAGGGAAGGGGGCTCTGGAAGGGCTTATGACCCACATAACCTCTATTAAAATAACTGTATTCCTGGGGCTCTTTGCATGAATTGTGTCTTCTACTTTGAAGTTAAAAGCAAATAAAAGGTGTAACAGAAAAACTAAGCTATGATAGAGAAAAACACATACCTGGTCAAAAATCCCCATGGCTAAAACAGGTAATGATGTGTAGACAATGTTAAAAAGAGTGATGAACCACTGATCATAAACGGTCTGAAAAAAAAATAAGATAACAGTGAGAAACACCATCCATGTTAGTAATAGTAAGAACATTCACCTTCAGGTTCCTGAGGTGGTTTAAATAACCTGCCTTTCTAAGGTGGGTGGGAATTAGCTTTTAGAGTCAGAACTCTCCCAGTTCTGCCTCTTATCGCCTGTTGCCTTAGTGGGAGACTAGACCTCTCCGAACTTTAGTTTCTTGATCTCTGAAGCAATACCATCCCCTCCCTGCAGAGTGGCAGAGGGATGAGATGAGATCACAAATGTAGTATACCTGACACAATGCTGGGCATGTGTGATCCTGAATTCTTGTGGTAGATTGATATTTCTGTTCCACATTTTCAATGACTTATAAGGAGTTCAGATGTCTGATTTAAGTGATAGATAAAATCTTCAGCAAGAAATATTTATCTATTATTCCTACCCTATATTCAAATGAAGAACTTTTTCTTAGGAATGGTTCAAAGCAAGGTGGGCATTAAGCTAAATGTTCACTATACTGAGTATAAGCAATAAAAATACCCCTTCACATCTATATAGAGTACATTACACAAGATTTCCTTGCATGAGCTCACTAATATAATCATTATATTTGCACTTCATTGATTAGCACACAGAGAGATGGAAATGAAATCTTTCTGTTTCTTATTATAATCTAAGATAAAATTTAAAACTTAGAAATGGAGGAACTACAGAATGAAATTGACCGAATTATGTTATGTGTAAACATAAATATACCACAGTGAATTTCACCTTTATGTATATATATAAAGCACCAATTAAATAAATAATAAATAGATAGAAGGAAGACCAGTAGAGTACAGAAAGGGGAACATGAGAAAGGAAGAGGGAAGGGAAAGAGGAAGTACTGGGGATGGAATTGAAACAAACTGAATACCATGAATGTATGATTATGTCAAAATGAACCTCAATAACTACAATGCACGAATAAAAACATTTAAAAAATTAAAACCTAACCAATGCCCATTCTACCACTCATATCATTTATTCACTTAGTCATTTGATATTTATTGAGAAATAACTATATGCCAGGTACTTAAATGCAAGGCAGTGATAATTCAATTGATCATATAGATAAAATTTCTCACTAAAATTGCATTCTAATTGGGGAAAACAATAAACAAGATCAGTTTTTATGGGGAAAATGAGTGAGTGAATGAATACATAAGTTAGAAGGTAGTAAGTATTAAGGAGGAAAGGCCATAGGGGATGTGAGAGGGTTAGAACAGTAATAAGGTAACGGAAGAAGGGATTACCGAGAAGTGACATTTGAGATAAGATACGAAGGAAATATAGGATTGAATATGCAGCTTTCTGGGACAGAAGCATTCCCTACTGCAAGAAGATCCCATGAAACATGTCAAAGGCAAGAAAGCATTGTATGCTCAGAGAACATCCAAGGGGCCAGCTGGGTATAGTAGAACAACCAATAGGGAGAATAATGGGTACCAAGAGCTAAGGAAGAGAATACTATGTAGCTAACCATGATTTCTTCCCTAGGTGAAATGAGAAGGCAGAGGATTTTAAGCAAAGGAGCATCCTGATCTGATTCACATTTTACCAGAATCATTCTGGATGCTGAGAGAAGACAAGAAGAGCAATGGTGAAAGTAGGAAGGCAATCAGGAAGCTATTGCAGGGTTTCACATGAAAGAAGATGGTAGCTGAATCAAGTGACCACAGGGACACATGTAAGATTTTGAATATATTCTGAAGCACATTTTCTTTTTAGGGAAGTTGTTAAGCACTGAAGAACCTTGAATGCAAATGACTCAGACCAAGAAGTTAAAGTTTAGGGTCTACAAGGTAAAAAGTTCTTTAAATTATGTCCTTTGGATGTAGAGTATATTAAAGATAAAATATTTTGGTATCCTAGTGCTAAATCTGAATTTGAACTGTGCTGTGTCTTAGCATTATGGTATATTCCTGAAATGGGTATGTTCAAGAGAAAGAAAAGTAGAAGCTGTTCTTAAAAAGCTAAATTCCACTATTCTGCTGAGCTACATAAGCAGATTTATTCAAAACTGAATAATTCAAACCCTGAAACTATGCTGATTACTGTATTCTGAACAGTTGTCAGCAAGATTAGTGCCTAACTTCATTAAGAAGTAGGAGCCTGGATATTCCTGCTGTCAATTATACTGGGGAAGGTCAATCTTGGGGCAAAAACAAAACAAAACAAACAAACACACAAAAAACAGATGGGTAAAAGAGGACTAGGTGGATGGGTGAGGAAGACAATCATTTCATTCCCTTTGTATCTCAGAGTGAAGGCCTGGAATCCAAGTAGGAAAGACCTGCTCAACATCATTCTCTTTGCTAGGCAGAGCTAGGCAGGGAAGTTGAATTTTACCACCAATAGCCAAGGTGAGGCTTTGGGAGTGATGAGGGTTTTTTTGTTTTTGTTTTTGTTTTAATCCTGATGTCCATACACACACCAGCCCAATTAAATCAGCATATCTGGGGATGGAATCTAGGTATTTATGTTTTTTAAAACATTTTCAGATAATTCCAATATGAAGTTAATATTGAGAATTGCACACACTTCCCATTAAAAACAAAACAAAACAAAAACAAACAAATAAGAAAAAGAAAAAACACAGAAGAGCTGACACATATCTTCCACAATTTTATGCTGGTATCTGACGTTCATTCCTCAGTTTATTAATCCATTCCATGATTGCAGTATGGAAAATAAAAGAAGGAGAGAGCAGTTAAACTGAGGTCTTGTAGCCCTGGGCAGAGCCTGGTGACATTGAATCATTCCTTCACCATCCACCTTGTCCACCTCCCAGCTTTCACTCATAAGAAGAGATGAAGAAAGAATCTGGGAAATTATGACAGACTGAACTGTTAGTAGCTGACGGTCTGGCATTAAGTGCCCTCCTCATCAAAACTGGAAAGCATCAAACCTACAATTATTTGACAGCAGTAATTGTCAATTGGCACACAAACTTGAAACCTCATTTCATAACTGGAGCCGGAGTGGCAGGAAGGGTAAAGCAGTTAGAATAAAGTTTCAGTGAGGTTTTGGCAATTTCTTGAAACAAAAAGAAAAACAAAAATAGCTAATATTTGTTGGGACTTATTAAGTGCTTCTCATGTATTAGCTCATTGGATTCTAACAATCCTATGGAGTAGATACTCTAAACAGTGCCCAGTTTACAGATGAGCAATCTGAGGCCTGTCGGGGTTAGAAGATGGCCAGTGTCATATCTCAACACAAAGACATTCTAAGTGTGGTCCAGGGACCTTTTAGAGACCTATAATGTCAAAACTATTTTCATAATAATATTACAAGGTTATCTATTTTCCCTTTTACCTCATTCTCACAAGAGTGTATACGACTTGTAATATGGCAGCTGACTAAAAGCAGAGCAGATATGGGGACCCAGTTACCTTATTTTATGCCACATAGTTTTACAAAGAGTGTAAAGCAATGGTACCCTTCTCACTAACTTGTCTTTTGTTTGGGAAAATACAGCAATTTTCCTGAAAAGTACTTATGTAAACATGGCATAAGTTATTTTAGTTAAGAAATATTTAAATTTTTTCTCCATGTTCATTTCTAATCTGACAAATATTGATGGTTGGGGTCTTGAGATCCCAGAATTTGAGCATGCTGGCCAAGCAACTGTCAGAGCCAAGTTCAAGCCTTGGACCTTAGAGTCTTCAACACTGATCTCTGCCCGAACCACCTCTTTGAATCAGTAATATCATGTGGCAAGTTTCCTTAAATCCTTTCTTCTTTACTATGTTATACATAGTTGAGAACTTATAATAGACCCAATGTTCATATGCTGGGTTTTTTGTTTTTCCTTTTCTTTCTTTTTTTTTGGAGGGGGGGGTCACTTAAAATGATAACATTAGCATTTACCTATTAAAACTCTCCAATGATGTCCCATTTTCCTTGGAATAAAGCCAGACTCTTTGTAATGGGCCAAAAGCCCTTCCTTCTCTGGCCTATCTATCTCCCCAGCTTTCCCCAATAGCACACGCATCCTCACTCACCAAGCTGTAGCTTTACTCACTGCCTTTCTCCAACTCACCAGGCTCATTTCTGACTCCAGACACTCACATTTGCTGTGCCCTCTGCTGGCATACTTCTACCCCAAGGTAGGTTCCTTGTAAACACTTATGCCAAAGCCAGTGCCACTCTCTCAATGAGACCTTTTACATTACTCAACCCTTTCTTTCTTTCTTTTTTAAAATTTTCTTATAGCTGTAGGTGGATGGCATGCCTTTATTTGATTTTATTATGTGGTGCTATGGAACCCAATGCCTCACACATGCTAGGCAAGCGCTCTACCACTGAGCTACAGCCCCAGCCTTCAACCTTTTCTTAATCACAACTCTGAAATCATCTTACTGATTTGCTTCTCATTATCAGTCGTCACTCCACTAGAATATAACCTCCATGAAAACAGAGGCCTGTTCACAATTATAACCCTAATGCCTTAGAGCAGTATTTAGCCAATGGTAGGTAAGTACTCTGTAAATATTTGTTGATTTAACTATTTTGAAACTTTTTAAACAAGGTTATTTATTTATCTTCTCTGAGGATGTACCATAAGCTCCTCAAACCTGACATGTTGAGACCTAAGCTCTTCTTCACATCCCTTAATCAGGCCCACCTCCTCTGTAGTAAGCCTATACTCATTTATGACACTACTGCATCCACCCCAGCAGCCAAGTCAGAAATCTGAGACTTCTCCCTTTCTTACTCATCTGAGGGGCCCAAGACCCTAACTCAGTGCCTGGCATGTGGTAAGCTTTTGATAAAAGAAACCTAGATCCTTAGAGGAAAGGTATTGGAGTCAGTAGACATAACTGTGTGGCCTTGAGTAAAATCCCCAACTTCTCTGAGTCTCTGTTCCTTGGCTATAAAACGGGGTTTACAGGGAGGCTGTGGGTATCCAATGAAACGAGTAAATGGCAGTCCAGCATCGAAAAACAGATACTGTTCAGTACAGTGACACTATCAATATGGAAGGAGGAAAGGGGAAAAAGGAGGGAGGAAGAAGAATGCAAGGGTCCAGGTTTCAGGTGGTGTGCTTAAAGGGTAAATAGAGGGTACATTTCCTAATAATTGTATTTTTAATGAAAATATAATTTTTGTTGGGACAACTAACCAGAGACATTTATTCCTGTACTAAACCACTATGTTCACAAAATGAATAGAAATTTAGAACAAGATTTAAGTAAAAACGAATTCCTCAATATAATTAAGTATTTTCCTCAGGAATTCTTAATTACATCCATCACAGACAATTCTGGATTTGTCTCAGGCTCTACCAAAATTTGTTCATTTGTGTCATTCACATTAGAAATCACCTTTCCTGGTTATTGGCAATGACTTGGCACAGTTTAGATATCAGGGACTTCCACAGAAATTAAAGCCACAGTAGAATTTTTTTCTTTAACACACTTCTTCCTCTTGTAAGAGATCCTCAATTACTCAGTTATCCTAGAAATATGCCTCACTTTCACTTATGTTCCTTTGACCCCCCTCAGACAATTAAGGGCCCCCTTTGGTGACTAGGACTGACTGAGAGGGATGCACAAGCCTAGGTCAGGACCCGCATGGACTCTGCCCTTGTTTTCCCCCTTCCCTTCATCTTCAGGCCCTCTCCCACCTCTCCTCCTCCACTACACTGGTTGACCAGATACCCTGAGGGGATGGGGGCAGGGGAACGACTTTTCTAGGGTACCTAGAGTGACAAGCCTGTGTTCTAAGACCAGACTACTTGAATGATGCCAACATTCTGATTTTGACTCGAATTATTTTGCTATTTCTTCTTCTAAAATTTCTATTCCCTATCTTCAGAAGTCCAAACTAAGAGAGAAAAGACACACTTCTATGAGTTGCCACTAGTCTGCTTGGAACAATCTAGTATCTTTTCACAGATCAGAAATAAAAGGGAAGAGGAGAATTTTCAGTTTTTCCAGCTTCACTGTTTTCCTATTTAAGGAAAGCTCCTCCTTGCTTCCTTCTTTGTGGGAGCAATTTATTAGTCTTATCAACCATTTTATATAGAGTAAAAATACCCTGACTACAAATTACAATCTAAAAACAGCTTGGAGAACACAAAATCAATGATTTATAAATGCCACATGTATATAAACCTCCATAAGGTTCTTAAACAGTTACATGGGGCTTTCTGCTCTGAGATGGTGGATCTAGCTACTTGTTTAAATAATGACACAAACTGCCTCTTTGGAGATACATATCCCCCTTTTGCTGTGTATTGCAGAGAAAAGCTATATAATGACTTTTTTTTTTTTTTGCCTTAAAAAACATTTGTCATTTAAAGAAAACACATTGTGGAATAAATATGAGGTGCTCAGCTTCAGCACATCTGTTGTTGATTTACGTAATTAACAGAAACCCACTAGCAGGCTCCAGGAAGAATGGCTGAGCCTGAGCACCAGGCCCCACCCTTGGTTTTCCACAGAGCACATCTGGAAAGCAAGGGAGAGAGGAGCTTCCATTCGAGGTAGAAACAGACTCACAGGTAACCCAATCCATGAAGTCATCAAAGCTTTGAGATTAGTGGCACTCTTTCACATCACTTTCTAAACTTTTCATTGTGAGCTTTCTTATATTGTTTGACAAAACTAAAGTTTTTCCAGCCTTGACAAGATAATTGCTTCCATATCACAGCAGAAATTTTTAAAAATACACAGCTCTGTATCTCACTGACAATGATAAATTGTCATCAGATAATATCATCTCACAAGTACACAGTGCCAGTAGTTGCATAGTTTTAAATGTGAAGTTCCTAAATAGGGCCTCAACATTTTTTTTTTCCCCCTTTGGCACTAACTCTGCAGAGCAGCAGCTCATTTTTATTAAATCTCCTGAAGGCATAGGGTGCTTTTAAAGTTACAGGTATTAATAGTGTAAACAACCCCACAGTGGACTCCATGCAAATCACCGGTTTCAATAGTAGATTAGAATAAGGCATATCTTTTAAAAGACTCCATGATTCTGTTTAGAGGCATATCTGACCTTTATCCAAACTTCTCTGGACCAGAAAGCTGGCAGAAAATCTCATTAGGATAGATTATATTGAATTTGTCCCTCAGTGACAGCTCAGTTGGAATGTTTGCCAGCAGATGGTGGCCTCAAGCTTTCAGATGATTCTAGAAGACAGTTTGCCTAGGAGTAGGCCTACTCTTCTTACAGGTCTAAGCTCTGGAAAATACCACCCAAGAAAGATATAAACTTTTTCTCAATAAGAGAGTTCATCTCCTTAACATAGTCATATGAGACTATTTCTGGATGTTTTTCCTTCAGATTCCAAGTAAAGCAAACATTTGTTGATTAGGGGTTGAGGGAAGATAGTTGAAAAATTAAAATATAAAAGGATATAGCCATTAGCTTTTCTAAATTCATGATAAGTCAAGTGGCATGTACTGAGCAGAGTAGAAAGAGCACTAATGGGGACATCAGATACAGGGTTCCAGTTCTGCCCTTGCTCACCAAGGATCCCCAGCTCCTGGGGGACTGGGCTCCTCCTCTGTAAAGTGAGGAGCTACATTCATCTCTGAAGTTCCCTGCCAGAGCAAAGGATCTAGGTTTCAGCAAGACATGCGTGCTTTGTTCTTTGTCCCAGCTGTTTCTCCCAGGAGAATTCACTTAGCAAAGAAAGCAGAAGGGAATTTGGTACCTCCCAGGCAGATTCTTTCCTCATGTTTCCCAAATCAGTCACGACAGAGGTGAGGTACTGAGTTAACCAGAGGGAAGTATGTAAACCAAGCACAATCCAGCCAGCATCACATCCTCACCAGCCTTCTGAGATGTCCTAAGTGCCACGGTTGCACAGGTGGTGAATGGTCCCTCAGTTGAGCCCTCTTGGAGCCTCACAAGGCACAGCTGGATTGGCTTACGCATCTGTTCCCAGCCCACCTACCAGGATGTGGCTTTAGCTGAAATCTACAGGAGCTATCATCAGAGAATAACAACCTGGGTAAAACTCACCAGGCTCCAAAAGACAGGCCAAAATATAAAGAAATAGCATATGTCACTTCATTAAGTAATTAACTGGCGTTTTTACAAGTCAACATTGTGTCTAAAAAAACACAATCTGTTTACATTTGGTCAGATTCTGTCAAGTGCAGAATGCATTACTTCAAAGCATCTATTGAGAGTTGCAGGGAAGAATATTTAGATGTTTATGAATCATACTAGGAGTTCACAGGTTGGCCCCAAGATGTGACTCATCCATTGTAAATTGATTTCAAACAAATTTTGGTGAAAAATAAGAGAAGCATGACTATTGAGTTATTCTACATCAGTTCCACATTTGTGAAAATAAAATCATTCCCAGACTATAAGTTCTCGGAGGGCAGGAAATGCATGTCTCCAAATCACTCTAGTGTCCCTAAAGGCCATAAGAGCGCCTGGCCCTAAACTGGCACTCAGTTTATTTTTATTAAATGAATGAACATGCAAAAATGAGAGGCTCTGTGTTAGAGAATGTGTATGTGAGTCTAACTCCTGTCAGGATTAGACAGAGAAACTGACTGACGATAAGGCCTATCCAGGAATGTCCTCTAAAGAGATGCCAGCTGTTACTGAATTTACCAGGCCCTGGAGTTTTTATTGCTACTCGATCCTTTTCACCATGGAGCTTTCAACTCCATTGAAGCAACTTAGAAGAATATGGCAGGAGGTGGGAAGACCTCAGATGGCCAGCTTTTTAAAGAAGACTGGAACTAAGCAGCCATCTGATGGCTTTAGGAGCAAAGAAAGACTGATTACCCAACACATGACTTTGGATGCCAACACCAGCTAGACGATGATTACGACAGGAGCGGGAAGGAGGGTGACTGCAAAAATGCCCCCCATTCACAAATTCTCATTCTCTGTAGACTAATATTTCTCCCAAATGTGTTGTTTTCTTTCCACTTGCCTCATTTAAAGCATATTGTCCTTAGAAAAACAAGGCTAAGGGAAAAAAGTCAAAACATCTTCAGTGGCTGATTAGGTCCTTCTAGTGAAAAACAGGGAATAGAAAAGAAACAATGATTCCTGCCAATCCCAATCCCACATCCCAGTGGCCCTCAGTCGGTTCTCAGTAGCCAATGCACGAGGCCAGTCACACGTGGGACGGAGTGGTGAACACCCAAGTCTCCATCTTTATCGTGATAAAACACCTGTTCTAAAACAGGATTCTCACACTGCACACAAATACCAGTATGTCAGATTCCCCTTCAGCACCATGCAGTTTTTAGAAGGTATTAATGAATGAGTTGGTGTTAAATGGAATTTTTAAAATTAGAAGATTCCAGATAGCCACAGGTCAGTCGGGAGTTGTGAGATAGGGAGGGATTTCCTCCTTTTACTCTCTTCTCTCACACCTTTTGCACACCAGGCTCAGTGTCTCTGCAGGTGGCCAGACTTTCAGGCCTTTTTAGATCTCAACTTTGAAAGTTCACATTCTCACTTGCAAACAGAGCCTCAGAAGTCCCAGATTCTTCTCCTTCCCCCCTGCTCTCTCAGGAACTTTCTTCACAATCTTTCTATTATACCTATTTATACACATCTTCATTCTCCAATGATAAAAACAATTCTCACTGGGTAGGGTCTTGTCCTAGTCATCATTTTGTCTATCCTTTCCAAGATGGCAAGGAAATATTTCTACTCGCAGTTTGACAATGCCAGGTGACTTACAGCTGTACGGGGAAAATGAGAACATTAAGGAAAATAACATTCTTGAAGAATGTAAATCTAAGAGGTTTTTCAAAATGTTATGTGTTTTTCCCATAGGAAAAATACAAAAAAGTATAGTCCCAGGTGTATCAATTAATGTATGTTATCATATAAATATTTGTATAATCAAAAAATAGTTTGAGGATAGTAAAAAAGATGGTTTTAAAAGGTTGAATGTAAACCACTACTTTGATATATATAGGGATATTTTGTACTGAGAACTACAGTTAATAAAGGAAATGAAATTGTTTGAAAGGAAAAAACATAAATAGCCTGTTCTTATGAGGATAATATTCTTAGCATCATTTTGTGCTTCATACATTTGTAAAATGAATGAATAAATTTTCAAAAAACAGAAGTAGGATAAATTGCAGGGCAATGTCATGTTTTGAAATTGCCACTGTAAAGACATCTATTCCGGAGTTTCCCAAAAGAGTTCCCTATGGCACCTGTCCTACATTACACTGTACATGTTGCTTGGGGGGGGGGGGCAGGTCTCCATGCCAAATGAATTTGGGTAATAATCCCAAAGAGACATCATTGTTGATGCCAAGATTAAACCAAATAGGGAACCTAACATTCCCATCAAGCTAAAGCAGCAAAGGACCAAATCCTCAGTATGAGAGTAAAAGAGCAACAAATCTTCATGTAGAAAAGGGACTGTAAGGGAACTTACCTGGGTCAGCTTTGCATTAGCTAAGGGGAAAGACAGAAAGACAAACAGACAAAAAACCTACAAGAAAAACTCTACTGAAAACTTAAACCACAACTGCCATTTGCTGTAATTTGTAAACAGATTTTTAAAATATCCTTAGAAAAAGAAAGAGATTTCAGGTTGGCTGTGCCCCCAGAAGCTATTTAAATGCTCTCTGGAAAAAGTGACTTTACTCTAGATCAAGGGCTATTGTAATATGCTTTTGATTATAAAGTTACATCCATATATATTTTAGAGATGTCATATGTGAAAAAATAGACGAATATATGCATCTTGGAAACAATCAATTATGGTTTCTTTACATTTGGACTTGTCAGAGTCTTTAATAGACCAATGCAAATTGTGAATTTTCATGTCTGTGGAAAGAAAATGAGGAGTTGGGGGTGGAAAAAAAATGAAGTTTACTGCACAGTAGAATTTGAAATATTATTTAGAAAATATTAACCTATTGTAGATAAAGAAGTGGAAGAAACTCAAATGTTCATTGGTGGGCAAATGGACAAACAAAATATTATATATATTATATGATGGAATGTTATTCAGCCTTAAAAAGAAGGAAATCCTATCACATGAACATTGGGGGCATAAGTGAAACAAGCCTATCAGAAAAAGACGAATACTGTATGACTCCATGTTATATCTAAAATAGTAAAACTGATAGAAACAGAAAATATAAAGATGATTGCCAGGGACTGGGGGAGGGGGAAATGGAGAGCTGCTATTCAGTGGGCAGAGTTTCCATTTTGCAAGACAAAAAGAAAAAGAAAATGTTGTGGCAATCTATTGCACAACAATGTGAATGGACTTAACACTACTGAACTACACGCTTCAAAATAGCTAGGATGGTAAATTTTGTGTTATTTTGTTTTTTTAAGCACAATTTAAAATTATAAGTCACTTTTAAAAACATGATATAGACCATGATTATAAAACGTACTTCCCATGATTATCACGAAACTGAGCTAATAGAGGTAAAACATTTAAACAATGTCTGGAACATAGCAAGTGCTATTAAGTGTTAGCTACAACTATAACTTTTATCCCTAGATGTTAGTGCAACATCATGATTCTACATAGAAGTTGAAACCTGTGTTGATATCATTCATGGGTACCTCTCCTCTCCAATAGACCATAACAAATTACTACTTGTTACTCTCTTCACAAGCCTATCTATTTCTCTAAAAACCCTACAAATAGAACCTTGAAACCTCCATAACAGCCAGGTGCAGTGGTGCATGCCTGTGATCTCAGTGGCTTGGGAGGCTGAAGCAGGAGGATCAAAAGTTCAAAGCCAGCCTCAGCAAAAGCATGGTGCAAAGCAACCCAGTAAAATCCTGTCTCTAAATAAAAAATACAAAATAGGGATAGGGATGTGGCTCAGTGGTTTAGTGCCTCTGAGTTCAACCTCTGGTACCACCCCCCCCCTCCAAAAAAAAAAAAAA
>NW_026000229.1:29674776-29704277 GCF_001458135.2 Marmota marmota marmota | reverse complement strand
CAAAAAAAAAAAAAAAAACCCTGCACATGCCCACAGAGAAGGCACCTTTTCCCATACCGAAGATACAGGTTCTAGGAGGCACCATAATTTGACACGTAGCAAGAGCTTAGAAACTATTTATTGAATGAATAAAAGGATTAAATAATGAGACCAAGGATCCTTTCCAATATAAGCCTGGGACCCAGATTATCTTACAAATTAGGGCAGAGTAGAGAGCAGTTTGGGACTTCTCAGAAGCCCAATCAGTTTTATATAGTGATTGCTCCTTTGTCTAAAAATGATTTGCCCTGCCATATTTAAATCAGACAAGTCCTAGGCAACAAAATAAACCTTGGAAATCTGTTCTGTCTTTCCTATAATGAACTGATGTGTAGAAAACTGGGAAATGCATCACTTGTGGCCCAGTTAATTATCATGTCATAAAAGTATTAACAGAACTGAAAGACCATCATGAGACATTCTGGAATCAATGCCATCACCACATTTATAGTCTTAGACCCTGAGCTCCTTTTCCCATAGTGTTGCTCAGGCTGCACACATTTATACGGACCACATCCAGAGCCTGTGGGGCTGGCCCTTGGTGCAGGTAGAGTAAGTGGTAACTGAGAAAAGTGACTAGAGGCTGGAATAGCTGTTCTTGCTGCACTTGCCTCAATCATGAGAAAGGGCTTTAGAAACACCCAACGACATGAAATGGCTGGAATGCCTCCTATTTGCCAGGAGCCGTTCCAGATAAGTATGCATTTAGATATGCTTCTTTTCCTTAAGGACCTAATAGTTAGGTAGATGAAATCTTAACAGACTGACTGAATTGGAGAACACAATCATCTACCCTGAAACAGATACCCTTTCCCTCCAGACCCTATCTTGGTACAGGTATAATACACCTGAGAGATGATGATTTGGTAGGAGGGATGAGGGGATTCTAAACTCTGGGAATTTTTGATACATGGAGGTCAGTTGTTTGCTTAACTGGTCTCCTTGCCTCAGTAAAGATGAATAAGGTCCAACATGGACAGAACAAAAGGTCAGCAGCTTGGATCTCACTCCAGGTTCTGGGTTCAAGAAAGCAGACCTTTGGATATTCTTCTAGGTTGGCCAACCCAGTGGTTCTCAAAATATGGTCCTGCAACATCAGAATTTCTAGGGAACTTGTTAGATAGATTAAGTTCTTGGGCTTTACCTCAGACCCAGTGAATCAGAAACCCTGGGACTGGGATCCAGTGAGATGTGCTTTAACAGGCCTTCCAGGTGGTTCTATGCATGCTAAAGCTGGACCAGCCCAATTCACCAGCTCAGGAAAGAATAGGGTAAATCAGGAATGAGAATGGATTCAAAATTAATACTTTGCAATTAACTAGATTTTTTTTACATAAAAAAAACATAAGAGAAGAAAGAAAGAAGCACAAAAGAAACATGCTAAGTTAAACATTCAGAAACCTAATCATAGTCAGGTAGTGTGTCTTACAGCTGGATCCAACCATCTGATACTCATGTCTTTGGAGCAATTTTTGTTCTCCCTTTTGTCTTTTAAAATTTAAATATTGGTGAAAGGACTAAAAATCTTGTTGCTTAACATCTGACTCAGACAAGTTTATCAGATCCTAAAAGCAAAGCAGAAAATAACCTAAGGGCTGAGGGCATGGCTCCGGGGTAGAGCACTTGTTTAGGCCTAAGGTTCAATTTCCAGCACCTCAAAAAATAAAAAAAAAAATTTAAAAAAAGAAAGAAAGAAAGAGAAGAAAAAAGAAAGTTACCTTTCTTTAGAAGTTAGAAATCATTGAACATTACTTTCAGCTTCACGGTTTTAACAAAGACAAGTTGGCAATAAACTTGCCTATATAGGTTTTGTGTATCTGTAAATACAAACCATTATTCAAAATATTAATGCCATGCCGCCTACATCCAAGTTTTCTAATTTTTTTCTTAAGTATATTTAGATACTATAGTTATTACATTTCATGGTTTCTACCTAGGGTCAGAATATCTGATATCCAAGATATGGGGGTTAAATAACTATAATTTAATATGAATAGGAAAGTGACAACAGCAATGTGGTAGAATAAGAGGGTCCTGTTTCTCCAAATGGATGTGTCCCTCCACCCACAGACATACCAAGTAAACATCTACTCATGGACCAATTCCCTCTGAAGGCAAGTCAGAGACTCCTGCCCATCAGGCAACTGAGAAAGCACTCATGTCACATGGGTAGGAAAAGATGAAGCATATTTGGATATGGACCTTTCCCCAGGTACCATGCCTTCATATCAAGAAAGCAATCCCTGACACAGCTTCTTCCTATGAAGAGAGGGGTTTGGACTTCCTAGAGCTAATTCTAAAGTTTCCCATGGTTTGGCTTTTAATTCACTAATTCTGGGAATGGAGTGTATTAGATACATAAGTCTTTCTAGATTGCAGGGGGAATCTGTGGTTTTATACCAATGCATAAGTATTTCTAGGGGCTTCAATCCCCAAGAGAAGAACAGAGAAAGTACTTTTAAAACACAACCCTTTTTCTTTCCCCCAGAGTGCCCAAACTTTCATAGGTAAGTCTTGAAGGATTTCATTCTCAACTTCTAAGCTCTGGGAATAGAAGGGTCTAGGCATATGGTGGTTTTTTGTGGACATACACTCATTATACCCACTTGGAGTAGTGCAGAAAGGGGATGAGAATATGCAGCTCCTATTTTCTTTCTGGAAGGGGCTTAAGGTACATACATCCAGTGGTATTTGGGAGCTGAATTCTAAAGAACTTGCATCAAGGAGCTACAAATAGTAGCCCTCTAGAAGCCAGAGTTTGGAACTTCATGAGACTTTCCTCCAGTTCACCCTAGTAATACAACCAGAATTACTCTTTTTTCCTAGAAGGAATGAGGCCATATACTAAGTGCCTTAACTTTTATAGCTTCCATCCAAGGAACTGTCTCTTTACTGATCCAGGGGTCAATGGGGCTTTGCATTCTTGAGAGACTCTAGACTGTAGAAATCAAAGAGGATATCAAGGGACTCACTTCCAGCAGCTATCTCCCCAGGATCAGAGGGTATGATCTGAACCTGAATACAGGCATTTGCCACAGATCCTACCCTTGGCTTAAGGTAAGAGAGTAGGCAACAAATATGTGTGATTAGCTTCACTGTGAAGAGAGAAGGAAGTAGAACAGATATCCAGTATCACAACCTTTCCAGCTGCATCTAGAGAATCTGGCAGGGTATTGACAGAACTTGGCACATCCTAATCTCCAGGGATCCAACAATGTCAGAGACAGTATCCTAGACAATGATTTGGAAGGTATCTTAAAATCTCTAACTAGATGGATTGGTTGGAACCTTCTCCTACACAAGACCTATCTGACAAGTTGTCTTAGCTTATGTGCAGAAACCAATTCAGAAAGTCAAAAATAATGAAGAAACAAAAATATATTCAAAATAAAAGAACAAGATAAATCTCCAGAAACTAATCTGAGTGAAGTGGAGATATGTGACTTACCCGGCAGGGAATTCAAAATAATGGTCGTAAAGATGCTCAGTGAGGTCAGGTAAGCAATTCAAGACTCAACTGAAAATTTCAACAAATATATAAGAACTATAAAAATGTTCCAAACAGAAATAACAGAGCTCAAGAATACCATAATTGAAATTAAACATTTTGTAGAAGGGTTCACTGGCATATTGGATCAAAAAGAAGAAGGATCTATAACTCAAAAGATAGGTCACTAGAATCAGTCATCCTCTCTGAGAAGCAAGAAGAAAAATGAATGAAAAAGAATGAAGATAACTTGAGACTCCTTACATTACAGCATCAAGCAGAAACAACTTAAACAGTATGCTAGAAGGAAAAGAGGAGGAAAGGGGACACAAAACATATTCAGAGTAATAATAGCAGTAAATGTCCCTTGCCTGGGGAAGAAAATAGCCAAGTTCAGGAAGCCTGAAGGACATTAAATAAGACAAATCCAAAGACCCACAACAAGATACCCCACAATCAAATTGTCAAAAGTTAAAGACAAGGCTGGGAGTGCAGCTCATGGTAGAGTGCATGCTTGGCATGAATGAGCTCCTGATTTGGGAGTGGGGTCAGGATTTAAAAAAAAAAAAAAGCTAAGACAGAGTATTAAATACAGCAAGGTAAAAGTGAATCTCCCATATAAGGGAACATCCACAAGACTATGAGTGAATCCCTCAGCAGAAACCCTGCAGGCTTGGAAGGAGTAGAGTGATAAGTTCCAAATTCTGGAAGAAAAAAAACTGCCAACCAAGAATACTATACCCTGTGTCTTTCAAAACTGAAGAAGTGATAAAAACTTTCTCAAACAAAAGCTGAGAGAATTTATCTCCACCAGAGTTACCTTACAAGAAAAGCTAATGGAAGTTCTTCAAGCTGAAGAAAGAGAGTGCCAATTAATGACACGATGACATATGGAAGTATAAAACACACTGATGAAAGTCAAAAGCAGAATACTCTAATACCGCAATAATAGTGGGTAAACCAATTATATCTCTGGTATACAAACAAGTAAGACAACAGTAACTTATTAAGTTATAAAAACTATAAAAAGATGTAAAATATGACATTAAAATCATAAAACCCATGGGCGAAGTAAAATGTGTAGAGTATATACGTATGTGATCAAATTAAGTTGTTATCTGCTTGTAGATATAAAAATAGGATTCTAGTTTATGGATTTGCTAACTTTACTTGTTACCAATATCATCTATAGAACAACTTTCAGCTGAGTTGCTATTAAAACAATTTTAATGTCACAGTATTAATTACTTCTCCCTGATATAAAACACATTTACTTTCAGCCCAGATTACATTCAATGTGGTGAGTCAATGACTGCCTTCCCAAAAAAGAGACCTCTGCATTTCCTGTTAGTGTTCTCAGACTTCAGTTTTAAATTAAAACTCTTCATCGAGCTTACCTGTCATCGCAACAAAACATTTCAATAAAAAATAAAAAGTGTATAGAAGGAATACACATTGGTTGCTATATAAATAAGGAAGTAAATAAAATTCCAGCTAAATATAGTATTTTGGGGGATTGGATTCAAAGCTCATGTCAACTATCAATTACATAATTGTTAATACTGTCACTTGTATCAGGCCCCATAAAAATGTTCTCTAAAATAATGTAAGGCCAGTAAAGTAGAAAAGGGGGATTGGGGAGGGAGGGGGAAGAAAAAGGGAGGCATAGGATAATTAAATAGATTACTTTATACAATGTGCATTATGTATATATCACAATGAATCTCACTATTACATATAATTAAAGTGCACCAATAAAAATAAAATTAAAATGTTCTCTACTTGTTAACAAAAAACTATGAAGAAGATCCCATGTAATTCATGGGTGTCACTAGCCATCCATGAGCTGTGTGTGTGAGCTTTGCACATTTGAACATATGAGGGGACTGGTCTGGCATTGCACGCTTTTTGGGCTATGTGATGGACGCACGTGTGCCTTTTCTCTTGCTCTACCTGTGATCCCACATAGCACCTGAGATAGGTGTGGCTTTCTAAGATGTTAATCAACCTGCTAACCACAAGACATCACCAAGCAAGACTCCACCCTTCAAAACCCAATCCCTTGTCTTATTGGGATGGAATATTCTATGAATGGCTTCTCCCCATTAAATAGGGGGGTTTCAGGTGTGCTCTCTCTCTTGCCTCTTGCCTCCCTTGCTCCCCTTGCCTTCCAAAGTGGGAGCCGAAACCTGAGGTCTCAGAGCCATCCCTGACCCCATAATAAGGTATTTCTGCGTTTGTGTGGTTTTTTAGTGCCAGCCTGGCCAGTTGATGACATATGGGATTTTACAGAAGAAACAAAAGTGCTTTTACCAACCTGGGCTGAGAAACCACAGAAGAATCCAAACCAGAAGTGCACAAGTGTAAATGCAAAATTCTTATAGAAGAAATAGCACAAGAATTTGCACATTCGGAAATAGGACCACCTCCCATGAACAAGGAGAAGCCTTTGGAGATATCTAAACTGTGCAAATGAATAGTCACTGGCTAAGACTGCTTGTAGTCCTTCCTGGCCACTGATGCCAACGCCAATGTGAGCACCTACAAAGGAAGAGAAGAACACTTTCACTCCCAACAGGAAGACACAATCTCTTCTGTGAATTTAGCCATGCCTTTTATATGTCATTCATTTTTGGAAACTTATAGCAATTATAAATTTTCACATATATTATGTCATGAAACACTTCCAATGAGTATTAACCCTAGTTTTATGTAAGAGGAAATTGAGCTCAGAAAAGTTTAGTACTTCTACGGGTTTTCCAATTTGTAAGTGGCAAAGATGGGGTTAAACCCACATGTTGCAAAATGGCTCTTAATTCTTTCTATACTCTAGCTACTTATCTCCCCACACAGTATTAGGTAACCAATGTCCTTTTCTTTAACCTAAAAACACACAAATGATTCGATTAATTCATACCAATCTTATGAATTAAAATAATGGTGGAAGCATTGGACCCAGAAAGTATCATTATTTAAGAACTACAGCAAAATTAAATTTTAATGCAATCTCTAGCACACATTACCAAATGCTGAACCTGAGGATTCTAGATATACAACATGCCCCTTGAGCAGATATCCTCTTACTTTTAATCATGCTGACATCATTGGCTCCATCACCGATGGCCAAAGTGACAGCATTTCTGTGTTTTTTCACCAGCTCAACTACTTGAGCTTTCTGGAGTGGGGTAACTCTGCAGCAAACCACAGTCTTACACAGGCAGGCAAGCTCTATGAGATCATTCTTGACATCACTTTCTAGGGCATGAGCCTGTGTTATTAAAAAAAATCAGAAAAGAACAAGCAACAATAAATGAAGGTTGCTGAGAAGCAAATCTCTTGTTTTCTTAACTGCTTTTTAAAACCATTTGATTCACTTCAAGTCATTGTTGATCCAGGTCACAAAAGCAAACAAAACCAAAGAAATTAGTATCAAACTTCCAGTAAGCACCAAGGAATTTAAAAATAAAAATGAAGACTATGCCCTTCATGTGTCCCCCTAAACACCTTACCAGGCTACACTGGCAAGAGATAGTTAAATGCTGGAAAAGTTCTAGAAACCACTAAGTTTAGAGAAAGCAAAAGACAAAAATTTATTCATCATCTCTCCAAATTTAGATGGAACTACAAATGTTAGTGATTTGTTTGTTCTTTGTGACAGGCTATTTGTCTCCTTTGCATTGTTTTTGGAGAACACAGCTACTGAACTGTGCTAAAGGGTGGCATGGTACCTGCATTTCAAATAGGGTCCCTGCAGTCATTTCCACCCTCACTCCTCTCCAAATACAGAAGAGGCTTCAACATGCTAGAAAAGTATTGAAACATAACATAATCCCCTCCAACTCACTGTACAATTATTTTTCTAGAAAAAAATGTCACTGTACATCCTTGAATAAACACATTCAGAGGAAACGGGAATCCACTTAAACTTTGAGTCACAGGTTATCTTTTAGCAAGACATTAACAGCACATGATGATCTGGCCCATACATTCCTTTGGAGTTTTATCTTCAATCATGACCTTTATATCCACTGTTTCTTCGCTTCTGCCAAATTGTTTGCTTCCTAAGATTTACTAGGTTTTTTCTTGTCTCTGTGCCTTTGTACCTGCTGTCATCTCTACTTTAAACCATTGCTTCCTCCAGAAAGTCCTCCATGATTTTTTTTTACAGGGAATTAAATGTACCTACCTCTATGTTCTCAAAGCATTGTGTTTATTCTTCTTTTCTAGTTTTTGCTATACCACCAGACAGCAATCCCTAAAACAGTGGCCATGTTCTATTATCCTTGGACTCTAGTACTGTGACCTGGGAATGTTTCATAAATGACAACGGTATGAATGGATGGATGGTTGAAAGAATATAAAAACATAATTCTGGTATAGAAAATTCTATCTCCAAACCTATAATTCCTGTAGAAAATTATGAATCCACATTCTCAAATATCATCACCTTTTCTGGAAAAGAAAGCATGTAATTGGCACTCTTGCTCAGAACAGCCCTCTTTTCTTTCTACTCTTAAAAAAATCTAGACTAAGACTCTGAGAAAGAGGGGACTGATCACATTCTGTAAAGCATCAGCATTTGAGCAAATTAGAATTACGACTAAAAAAAAAACAAAAACAAAAAAACCTTCCAACCACACTAGCAAAAAACAGAGTCAGTTCTCCTTAAACAATAAAGTGACATTTCATGGTTTCATGCCTATCAGGCTTTGAAGCTAAAGGGGTTACTAAAGACATCTATCTTAGATCCTTCTTTCAACAAATTTAGAGACAGAGAGAGAGGGAATGGAGTAAATTATCACCTGAGCACTCTCACCCTACCACACAGTGTTTCTCTGAGCCTGAGGGAAAGTTGAAGCAGGACTCATAGGGGATCCTTTCCCTATTGTGGTCCCTGGAAAACTCAGCTTGGAGACTACCAGCCTCAAGTCCCAGCTGGCAGTATCATAATTTTCAGTTGCTGTTCATCTGAGCAAGGAAGCAGTTCGTGTCATCTGGACCAACTTTCGACTGAGCTTGGCCTGCGCCCGAGCTCTGTAACTTTCCATGGTGTAGAAGGCAACACATCATTACGTCTGGAGTCCAGCTGGATAATGCTCTAAGCACTAAGAGCTAACAGACAGACAATCACAAGGGGGAAAATGCACTCTACTCACATCCAACTTCTTTTGTCCTCTAAGAAACTGTCTACAAGAAGAAACATTTATTTTCCAAACTCCAAAATGAAAAATGATCGTCAAAGCCCAAGAAAGATGTGAGATTAGCTCTTTGTGCATACAAATGATAATTTCACTAGAGTGCCATCGGAGCTTTTGTATTCTAAATTAGAAACTCAGAAGAGCGTTTTGATATTTGTTCAAGATTTGGAACCTGAACTACATCAAAAGTACAATGCAAGTTTATTCTATTATGACAAGAACCAGATTTCCTAATCAAATCAAATTGTTTGGCATTGCTGTAAAATGCTGCTATTTAGAAAAACCACCAGAGGTATCTTAATGGCAATAATTTGGTGTGGTAATTATATGAAGGTCAGGTTATGCTCTGCAAATCACAAACATTAACAAGAACAAGAATTCACCCATCCAGTTGCATTTCTTTAATTAAATAACAGCGAGCTGTGACACTCCCCCTTAAAGCCCTTAAATAATACTGCTAAGTGGTCTACAGTCATTTAGACAAGACTGATATTCCGTGACTAGAGTGTTGCTTTGGAGACTCCCTTTCACTGTGATGGTTCAAACAATAATGTATGAAATATATATTAGAAGTTTCCTTTCCCTTTGCAACAGGAAATCATTGTGCATGCCCTGCTTCTTGTAGTGCCATTTGTTTGAAAAACACAAAAAGAGTTCTCATTATGACAGCACAAAAGAGATGATTATTGAGGAAAAGAAGAAGAAAAGACAAAAGCCTGAAGCAAACTCACCAAACTGTGGCCATTTATGACTAAGGCATAATCTCCTGTTATGGTTTCTTCTACCACAGAGTCCAGCTCCAACTGCGGCTTGTTTTCACTAACTACATGACCATTGGAAAAACTTCTGTTTTGTCCAAACAGATTTTCCTTTGCTTTCCTAAAAGAACAAGGGGAAAAGAAAATCATAACAGAACATACAGAGCATACATACTAACTCTTATAAAAGGCTGGCCTAAAAGATTAAATTCATTTCTTCACTATGCAGGACCGAGGATGGCATAAGATCCAGTTTCAGCAAGCAAGCTGGGAATTCTTTGTGATGGGGAGACCATAGCAAATTTCTAAATTCCAGGAAATAGGCGGGTGAACACAGTGAAAACAAAGGTAAATCACCATCTTGAGCAGGGTTTATCCAGGGAATCTTGGTCGACTTAGTATAGAAGGCCTGAAGAACCACTCTGTGGCTCACAATGTTGTTAAATAATGGAAAGCAAAAAACTAAAGAAAATCGATGAAAATCTTCTAAGAATTCCAGGGCATCTGCAAATGTATAAGTTCATCAATTTGAGGGACCATGTAATATGATCTGGTTTAAAATGGGAGTCCTCTGAGACATATGTTCTTTAAAATTTTGACAATAAAAATAAATGATGGTATTTACTAGTCATTATAAAAAATAGAAAATTTTAAGCTAAATTTATATTCATCAGTTCAAACAATAGAATTAATCTCCCTGGAAAGAAACGACGACACCCAAGTGTAGAGGAGGGGCATTCCAAGTAGAAACTCCGTCCAAATGCTCCAGCTCTCACTAGCAGTAGCTGTTGAAGAATCCTGCCCACACTCCATCTCCTCCATTTAAGAAGAAGCATAGATGTTGACATAGCATCCTTAGAAGTGACATGTTACTGCTCGTTTCAAAATGCTAAGACACAGGAAATTTCTTCCCTGTGAACTCCTCAGTGACAGGCTTTGAGGTAACATAGGTAGGCTGACCTGACTACAGGAGGCTTCAACCACAACCTGAGACCTCTTAGCAGTTGCCCCCTAAGGAGGGGAGCTAACACCAGTCACCAACCCTTTAAGGCACATGCACAAAGTGAGTACTCAGAAGAAAATGGGAAGTGAGAGCTGAACTAGAATAACGGATATTTGGGTTTATAGCAAAATGGACTGGGCTCCCTAAAGGCTCATTTGATGTAAAAAAATGTTTATTAAAATGGTTTTATGCTAAGGTTCCTCTGAAAGAAGAGAACAACCACTGTATCAAAACAACCATTTGAGCCTTCATTTTTCTAATTATTTGAAAATGCAACACTAATTGTCTACATACTATATTTAAAGAACAAAACCAAAACAACATCAACAACAACAAAAGCAACCTTATCCTCTGGCTCAACATCTCCTTCTGCTGTCCAGGACCAAAATCACAGCCTGCACTCAAGAACCCAGAGGTCACATGCTCTTGGCTCCAAGGATACTATCATGCATTTAGCAACTAGTTTGCAGAACCAAAGAAAAAGATTTATAAAATCAGAGTGCTACGTGTGAAATTTAGGGAGTTACAGTGGGAAGGGGGAGGAAGAGAAGACATGAAAAAATCAGTGTTGTAACTGATCAGACTTTCACTACAGATAACCATGTCAGGGAATCCTCACAGTCATGAAAATTTATAGTCCCAGATAATGAAGAAAGCAAGGGAGACAAGTTCCTTCAAAATGAACATTTCTCTGACAATGCTTTAGAGCTCATAAATAGGATCTTAATAAAGCACCACAGGGAAAACATCTCCCGAGGTTTCCTTTTTAGTAAAGTTCTCATTCTCTGTATAAATGACTCAACCTCTGTTTTCCCCTCAGAGAATGAAAACATTCCAAAGAAGGGCGAAGTTCATGAAAGTATTGGCTGAAATTCTATTTACTTATGACCCCCCCCTTACAAAAAACTGTCTTCCTAACATCTAACATGAACCCTTTTCCAGACAGAAAAGGGACAGTTTTCCAACTCTGTTTAAATTCCCACTGCCCTCTCCTCGTAAGCCATTACTCCATGCCAGATTAGGCGCTCACGTTTTCAGACCTTTGTCCACGTTCTGTAACTGTCATTTCTTTTTACTCCAGAAACTCGGCTCTTCAAACACCAGCTGGTTCTTGCAAAAACAATTTATTAGAAGGGAGAAAAGCTGCACATAATTCCCTTCAATGGATATGAGCTATACATTTTTTGCAGGCATAACACACGATGCTTAGCCACAGGATTCAAATAACAAAAGCTAAAACAAAAGAATGCCTGTGTTTTGCAAGCTTTGTAATGTAGAGCAGTTTATTCTGTTTTTGGCAGCAGAAATGCATTAGTAGTTGAGGTGACTGTGGCATTGGTGGCCCGATACCATCACAGGCACAGCAGACTAATTAGGTCTGTACTTGCTGGCGGGCAATCTATCAAGAACAAAAGAGATGGTAGAAAAGAAAGTCATTCTGTCTGTCTCTCCTTGAAGGTACTCTATATTAAATATTAAAAGGATCTGTTTGGAAGTGAATTAACATCATGACACCATGTCTAAAAGAAGACAATTTGGACTTTGATGCAAAAGTTACAGCTCTGGGCTTGGTGACAGGAGACCTGAGTACAGGATCACTGTTGAGTTATCTGACCCTCCTCCCCCGACCTTTTCCTTCTCTCTCTCTTTCTTTCTTTCTTTCTTTTTTTTTTTTTTTTGTGATATTGGGGATTGAACCCACTGAACTCCATCCACAGCCCTTTTTAATTTTTATTTTGAGACAGGGTCTCACTAAGTTGATGAAGCTGTCCTGGAACACGTGTCCTCCCGCCTCAGCCTTCCAAGTCAGTGGGATTGCAGGCGTGCATCACTGCATCCAGTGAGTTATGTGGCTTCTGACCACTTGCTTAATCAGTGACAGACCTCGATTTCAAATTCCTAATTCTCCATCTACTACACCACAAGCTGCCTCCAGGTTGAACTAGATAGAGCATAGTGACAGAGGGGCATTTAAAGAAATAGTACCACCCTGCCCACAGTAGAGAAAGGGAGAGAGTACATGAGGCTTTTATTTTCAGTCCCAGTTTCATCATCCTTTTCATAAGAAAGGCCTATAAGACATTCAACCCCTGAAACATTTTCTATTATTAAAAATGTGGGGAACAGGACCAGCCAGTCAGACTGGTTGGTGCACCAACCAGTGAAAACAGATGCCAGCTATGAAACCTTGGGTAGCTGCATCATTATGTGTTAGAAGAAAATTTATAAGAAAACCTTAACTTATTAAAACACTTTGTCTGGGCAACTAGAAATTGAAAATTGGGACCAAGATGCATTTCTATGGTCTGTATGGCATTGAAGAAACCGGTAGGACTCTATGAGCAGTATGTTGTTCCCCTTCACCTAAAGCTTCGCCACAATCTTAATGTCTTACAAATAACCTAGATAGTACTAATGTTACCTGCCACACCTGGAGCCATTGCACTTGATAATCCTGAACATCCAAACCAATAACTTCCCACTAAGTAGGTGTTCAAAAAAAAACACCAATGTACTTTTGTTGACTATAGAGGAAACGTCGATTTCCAGGTTTATCACTGGGATACCTCTCAAAAGCTGTGAAGTCACTGCATGGTTTAATTAGTTAAGAGGACATAAATTTTTCTAAGATAAAACAAGTGATCAGTGCTACAAAAATGAAATATGGAATGAGTTCTTCTGTCAGACCAAACAAAATTACATTCTCATCCTGTTTTCCTTTGGGCCAAAGACATGCATTGGTGAAATATAATCAATGCAGTAATCTTCTGAGAAATCATAGCAGGGTTTAATTCTAGATTTCTGGGCATGCCCTTAATACTAAAGCAGCTACAGAAGCAAAATTAAGCCAGGACTTCAAGTGTCTAAAATGGTTTCAAGACACTAAATTTGAAACAAGCCGTGTGCATGATATGCATGAAAATCACATATCCATGTTTATGAAATAATCTAAACATATTTGACAGGTTTAAATATAACCATTTAGGTCATTTCCTTCCAATAGCTACTATCACTCAGATTTTGTTCTTTTGATACACTTTCTTTCCATGAACTTTCACTGAACTCAAAAGCATAACACAAGAAAATGGAATCATGCAAATTTATGATTTCAATTTTTCATCCCTAAAACTGTGGGCTTGGGTAAAAGTAGGTTAAGGTCCTTATAGCCCAATCATATCATCTCTAAACTTTCTTTCATTGTCTCACACATAAGCCTTTGGGGGATACCACGTATCTAAACCATAATGCACATGGACAGATGTGTTTTATATGTACATATATATAAAGAACAAATATATGTATGCACATAAAATTTTTGCAAAAAAGATATTACACTATGCATGAAGTTTTGTAATCTCATTTTTGCTTAAATATATGGTTGGTATCTTCCAAAGTTAGTAAATACATAATCATTTTTATGGATTGCATAGTATTCCATTGCATATTTATATCACAGTATTTGACAAAACATTTCATGACTGGGTATTTGACCTACTTATATTTTCTATTATTATAACTGATACAGCAGTAAATATTTCCTTATATACTTATTAATACATTTTCCACTATTTTTCTTAAGAGAACTTCCTAGAAAAGTGTGGAATATGATATGTCAAGAAATTTGTAATGTTTTGAACAACCCACAATAAAAAATTTAAAAAAAAAAAAAAAAAAAAAAGAGAACTTCCTAGAAATAGGAATCACTGGGTCAAAAGTAGGCATATACATAATTTGGAATACATTGCTAATATGCCCTCTAAATAGTTTCTACCAATTTGCAGTTCCAACAACAGCACATAAATAATGTACATTTCTTCCACCCAATGATAGTGATGTCATCTCTCTATTCAATCAAATGAAGCCAAACAAACTCTTGAGATACCACCTCAACTGCTCCTTCTACAGCTACCACCAAGATTTCAGGTGACCCTTTCTATCTACTCAGAAATGTCCCTGGCCTCAGAAGGACCTGACAAAGCCAAATACAGAGAGAGAGGAATCAAATTCTTGCTTTTTGAGCACAAAAATAGATTCTCGAAACTCATAGCAGAGCCATCATTCTGAATGCCAGCCATCCAGAATTTTACTGATTGAGCTTTTTGAGAGGAAATAAAAGTTTCTTCAAGTCTCAAAACACTAATTCTGAAAGAAATTAGGGCATAAAATATTGCCATACAAAGAACAATAGAAAGAGCAGCTTACGTACTGGTGAGTTGCTAAAAGAAACCTGGGTCCTGACACACATGTGGGGTTGATGGTGGATAGAGGACCTGTGTGGGTAATGGAATACTCAGATAAATTCTGGGGATTCAGTGTATACAGTAGTTAAATACTTCCCACAGAGGTGCAATGGCATAGAGGATAGTAGCAGAAAGGGTTTTCAGGAACTGAAATGACCATGTGAGAGCACAAGTCCTCTATGACACAGGGAGGTGAAGACAAGAGGCCACAATTACCATGTTTCACCAGGAGGTCTGGAAGTCAACCAGGAGGGAAAGCCAGCAACCCGGAGCCCAGAGACAAGACTGAGACAGAATAGGAACAGCTAGATGCCAGCAGGGTAGACATTGATGAGTAGTGACAGGTGAGGCAATTGTGCATCCCAGACGAGAACTAAATTTAACTGAAAGTGCATAGCTTAATTGTTATGTCATCGGGCAGAAAAGGGGTTCAAAACCAGTTTTAGCAAATTTGATGAGTTTCTGTTCTTGCATGCCCGAGTGTATTCTGAGCTGTCAAAGTCAGAGAAGCTAAAAATAACCAAGCCTCCTTATACTCAGTCAAAATCCCAGCCCTCTCCACTCTACCCACCAAAGAAAAACTTCAAAGCCTCTCTCCTAGGATGAGACAAGGATGGTGGGAAAGTTGTTTCTTTCTACTCAGCTCCCCTCAGCAACATTCTAGGCCACTTTTCACTTCCCCAGAGTCCTAGGCTCACTGTCCTTTTGTGGAGAATAATAATAAAAGTAGCCCTCGTTGGTGAAAGGATTGGAATCAATGCCTAAAGTCAAGGGATTCGGGAAGGAAGGCAAGAAGGAATGAAGAAGCTCAATGAACCTACATAAAGCTTTAATTTCTTACCTCATTTAATCCCCCAACCAAAAAAGCCCATGGGGAAGATATTTGTATCCCCAGTTTAGAAAGGAGGGAACAAGCAGGGAGAAGTTAAATAACATATCAAAAGACTCCCAGCCAGCCATGAGCAAGAAGCTGAGTTTCCAACTCTAGTCCAGCCAATATATTTCCCATTTTTTATTTGGCAAAAACATATTCAGTCTCATCTCATAGGTTCTAACCAGCATGATGCACTAGTTTTCTTCTTGAGGCAAGACAAGACACAATGGGAAATTTGATCTACAAATATCTATTGGTGATGCTGGTGCTGACATCTAAGACCTTTATTTTTTTCATCCAGTTGAGCTTAAAGAAGCTACTATAAGCAGCAGCAAGAAAAGAAAATTGTTATAAGACAGCATTTTTAAAATTTCTAGGGAAATGATTATGTCACTTTTTAAAATGGTCTCCAAAAGAAATAACAGAAAATAAATAAATAAATAAATAAATAAATAAGTAAATAAACTGATATTAAGAAATATTATTTTTCAAAATTCAATGTCTATTTTGCTAACTCCAATGTCAGCACTTAGATATTATCTGCTACTCCATAACAATCACACAAATGTCACAGTGTTCTATTTCTCATTAGCAGTGTAAGTCTGGAATTAATAGTAAGTATGTCAAAATATCTATTTTCTTTAATGCTGAAAGATTCTATTCCAACTTCACATGCCATATACTACAACTGTGTTTCCCAAATTTATCTGATCATAAACTTTGCCTAGGTGTTTATTAAATACAAATTCTCATACTCCAATCCCCATAGAGTCTTCTAAAGGAAGATCTGAAGGAAGACAGGGAACTGATATTTTTAACAAGTGTCCTTGGGGATTCTGATCACTCATCATCACTTAAGAGCTATCAGACATTCACCATTGAACAATTTTAAAGGACAACTTAATGTAAATGACTTGAAATTCTTTTCTAAAAACACCTGGGAAATGTTGGAGGCCTGAAGACAATGATTCACTGCTGAGTCAAACTTACCTTAGTTTGTCACCAAAATGAATACGAGTTAGGAAATATGTAGAAAGAGCTTTATATGAAGTTCGGGACATAGGAATCTTTCCACTTTCTCAACTGTGTGATCTTGCTTTTCCCTTCTCCTTCCTACCCTTCCGTTTTCCCTCCTTCCTTCCCGGCCTACCTGAGTTCTTCTCTCACTTCAACTGCAGTGTTTCCTGATATCACAAACACGTCATTCATGTCATCAGTCAGCATGTTGCAGGCATAACCAACGTTGATGGCAGTTTCTATATAAAAGATAGCTATCTCAGTTAGAATTAAGAACAGAAGTATTTTTTATACAAAAGTTTAGAGGTTGTAGCTGCATTTTCTCATGGCCTATACACCCTTTTAATGTTAGCACACAATGAACAATAAAATACAAATGACCCAGAGGAAAATCCAAAGACCTGCTTTCCATGATCAAATTTACCACTCACTAAACTCATGAAAAAGTAGCAGTATCTATGAATCCTCAGCTTTTCATTTAGTTTTTTTAAATTAATTTTTTATTTGTTTAAATTAGTTATACATGACAGTAGAATGCACTTACATACTTTGATATATCATACACAGATGGGATATAATTTCTCATTTTTCTGAGTATACATATTGTAGGATCATATTGGTCATACAGTCATATATATACATAAAGTAATGATGTCTGTTTCATTCTACTATCTTTCTTATCCCACATCCTCCGCCTTCCCCTCCTTTCACTTCCCTCTACCTAATCTAAGGTAACGCTATTCTTTTTATTTTTTTTTTTGCCTTTATACATGTACTTTGTTGGTTTTTTTTGCATTACAATTCTTAATACACATATATACCGCAATTTTTGTATCTCTGTTTGTATATAAAGTATGTTGACACCCAATTCAAGTCTTCATACATGTAATTTGTATCATTTAGTTTTTAATAATAACTTTAGATTCTCAAACCAGCACTCATGAAGACATTCTAAGATCTTGTGATAGAATAATACATGCAAAAATAAAACTTTTGGCCATAAGTCCCAAACACTGTCTTTAAAGAGCCAAATAGTAAATATTGCTAATATTTAATTGTGAAATTATAGGCAAAGTGAAGAGAAAACTCACAAAATGTTCAGTTGAAAAACAAAAATCATTCTTAAAAATTTTTTTTATAGTTCTCCTGTACACAACAATGCCATTTTTCCAATAAATGATATAAATTTGGAATTTAACTATCTTACCATACCACTGTTATTGTTTGAATATGAAGTGTCCCCCCAAAAGCTCTTGTGTTAATGTAAGCAATGTTCAAAGGTAAAGTGATTGGATTGTGAGAGCTGTAACCTAATCAGTCCATCCTAGTTTGAATGACTGGGTGGTAACCATAGGCAGGTGGGGCACCGCGGGAGGAGGGAGATCACTGGAGGCATGTCCTGGAAGGCTTCATCTTCCCTGTGCCTCCTTCCACACTCCTCTCCCTGCTTCCTGACCCCACCAGGAGCTGAGTAGCTTTCTGCAGGCTAGGCCCCTCCCCCCACGATGTGCTGCCTCACTTCTGGCCTAGAACAATAGTGTCAGTCATCTGTGGACTGAGACTGTGAGCCCCAAATAGATTTTTCCTCCTCTGAGTTGTTCCTGCCAGGTATTTTGGTCATAGCAATGAAAAACTGACTAAAACAACAAGAACTGCCTTACTAGAGAACTGGAGAATCCCATGATATTGTTCAATCTTTCCTCTAATTTTATAGGAATAGAGTCTGGGTTAGTTACATAACTCCTACCATCTCCAATAGAGTCATTTGATTCTAACTCCATAGAATCATTAGATGCTACCTAATGCTATAGAATCATTCATTTGTCCTAAATCAAAGAAAACCATCCATAAAATCTCAACATATATTTTGCATATATCACAGAAATCAAAATTCATGGCTATTTGTAATACTCAAATAAGTGTGTCCACAGATCAACATCACACTGTTGGGAGTCTCTATCTAGGAATACACCAGAGGGCTTGACTCTGTACTATGTATTCCTTGCAATCAACAATTTGGATAAAAAATATGGAGAATTGATTCACCACATCTATAAATTCCCCAGTGCTCTAAAAATAACCTAACCAGTGTATAGAATCTTTAAATACATGTGTGCCAGTTAAATGAATATTTTCAGATTACTGATGGCCAAGCATAAGGTCATTTTAAAATATTACTGTTAGCAAAAGAGCCAAACTGTATTGACCCTTTTTCTTTCTTAGGAAAGCAATATTCTGAACATAATAACCTAGCATTTTGTCATTCCTAAAAGTGAGTTGATACTCACTGTGCCATTGCACGGGCAGCCCTGGAATTCAACAGGTTGCACTGGTATAGCTGTAGTGTTTGTTAAAAGGCTAAAATATCTCCATAAACAGTTGATAAACAGCTGTTCACCTGTGCTTCCCCAAAGCCTGCCACCACTCTATTTCCATAAGATCCCCTGAGCCTCCCTACCATGAAAAAACTCCAAAGTCCTGCTGCAGTACTAGGCCAATATCTGTCCCACCTGGGACATCACTCATAAGAATCAGTTGTTAAAAAATTTTAGTACTATTGTTTCCTATAGGTATAAGAGGCAATTGGTGTGAAACTCTACTGACCCCATGATATACTATGAAAGATATTGTGTTAGTTTTGTTGTTGTTGTTGTTGTTGTTTTAAAATAGTAATTCTTGAAATATATTAGCTCTCTTTTTTTGTATTTCAACTTTTTCCTATGTGGAGGACTGGCCAAATATCTAATAATTAAGGATTCTGCTTAACTAAAAATTTATCATAGAATTTAATACCCCCTTTCCAAACATCATCATCATCCACTTTCAAATTACCTTGTTTGTCTCCTGTGAGAACCCAGATCTTAATATTGGCCAGTGATAAACTTGTAACAGTTTCAATAACACCTTCTTGTAATTTATCTTCTATAGCAGTAGCACCTAATAGCTTCAGTGAAGGATAGAGAATAATTTAGGTTAATACAATAACCATAACATCTATGGCCTTCCAACACAGTGTATGAAGGACAAGGAACATGAGTTGAAGACAGAAATTATGATATATTGATGTCATAATATCAGTATCAATATATCTATATCCACATTGCAGATGCAGATGCAGAAGTGGATTGGGAAGGACCCCAATAAGAAGTTCCCAAATCAAGCCAACTTAATGGCAGAGATCCCAGGAGTTAATGTTCATATGAGGGGGCTGAAATGCTCAGATAACATGTTGGTGTGCAATATGAAGCCATTTGGGCCTCTAATGACTTCTTTCTCTAGATGACTCCCCACTTTCACTAATGGAGAAGTCCAAAGTAAAGTCCTCACCTCATAGTCAAGAAACTGACCAGAAAAAAGAGAGTCATTCTCCCACATTAACAAACCACAGATGCCATAATAAAAAGTGAAATTTCCTGTGCAATTTCCATTCAAAGATGCATAGGACATGCTCCCTAGCACTCACAATTGACCATGCTACTTGACCACTGGGCCTCAGGAAAGAGTGGTTTCTAGAATATACCATACTCTGAATAGCACAGGTATCATCAGAAACTCCTGAGCCTATAACAGTTTAGAGCCATAGTCTCACTTAATAGCAAGTTTCTCTTCTTAAAGTGGATCACAAAGCAGGGAGAGAGGGCAAGAAATAACATCAAGGACACATGAGAGGTTGACAAATAATAGGGAGTGTATTATCTTCCACTCTTGGGGAACTTCCAGTTATATAAGCTACTGCTAAGAGAAATAAATCTTTAGGCTCACTAGGGCCATACATGGCAAACTCAAAGCCAACATAGAAAGCAGAAGTCAGTGTTTGAAAGAATAACATCTGCTGTGTGCAAGATAGTTTAGCCAATGGCTAATTCCTATGGTAGATCTCCAAACACATGCTATCCTTTCTGTAAACACAAACCCTCGGGCTTCTAAACTTGTACCATCAAATCACTTTCAATTTCTTCATACAGCCCAGATATCCGTTCGTCCCTCTTATCCATAGTAGCATTTGCATCTTCAAGCATCTTATGCCACTCTTGAAAGTACTTGTCATCCAGCTCTCTGTAAGCGATGGCCAAGGTTCGAAGGCCTTCCCCTGCAAACTCCTGCCAGAGGAGACATAGACGTAGGAACAGTAGAAAACAATAAGCATGCCAATCACAACAGCCACAATAATGGTTAGGAAGCTTTATACTCCAATTCATTTTGTCCCAAGAGCACTACTTGGCTATTCTAACTCTAACTTTTTACCCACTCAGAAATGAGAGATAATGTTTATATTGTGTATTTTATTTCTATGAAGTTAAAACCTTCAGGGGAGCCATGCTTTCCCGTAAAGACAGATGAAATGCCCGGTGAAGCATTCTAGTTGAGAGGTGATCAATGATGCCTATGACTTGAGACATTCATTTGGAGCAACATATTGGTTTGCAGGCTTTCCTTGCCTGAAGGAAGTATTGCTGGCCATGAGAGAGACCAACACTGTTTCAAGGCCCTTGGCTTCCAGTGAAGAGAAAGCACAGCCCTCAAATCAAAGGCAGGAGGTTCTTTAGAAGAAATGCATCAGGACACCTCACCAAAGTCTCAACTGCTTCCCTTAGTAATATATCTATGCTTAAAATTAATTGAGTCCCACTTTTGCATGTGTTTGAAAATTCTCATAATGAAAAGCTAAAAGTAAATAATAAATAAATAAATAGATTTCAGATATTCTGGTAAAAAAAAAGCTTAAACATATTACTTGAGGTTGTAATAATAACCTTTAGAGGGAAAGAAAGGAAAGAGAAAGGAAAAAATGATAATACAACTGCTTCTGGGGCATAGGATTAAAAATGGGGGTGGACTTTTCATTCTAGGCCCCTCTCTGAAATTTTCTAATTTTTGCTATATTAAAATTTCATTGTAATAATAACAAAAGTTTGAAATTTTAAAGACACCATCAGGTTAGTTTGAAAATTATTTTTAATAAACTATGTTCAATGGAGTTAGTACTTAATAATTAATCAAATTGATTGGGAAACCATACTTTTCCTATAACATCTCAATAAATTGAATCTCAGATAATACCTCTGGTACTTTATCCTTCCAATAGAAGGGGAAAATAGGAGACCGTTAGTTATTAAGTGTCTCAAACAGCCACAATAGCTAGAAACACTATTGGGGAAATGCTAAAAACCTCCCACTTCGCCTCTGCCTCCAATGGACATTTTATGGGCCTCTACATTGCAAGCCAAGCATCTTTATAGCCATTTCTGCTCCTTTGGGCATTGCCACAGAGCATGTCTTCTCTATTGTGTTTTGGCCTGTAGTACAGATAGAGGTTTATGATCAGGCACAAGTTAAATCATGACACACCCTATTAAGGTAAATAGAAAGTACATACTGTGCCAATGTGATTTAGCCCAGAGAAACTATGAGAAAAATTATCCAAATTCATCACATAGCACTTGGGACATTGCAATCACATTTTACAAGCCCTGCCATCCAAGACCACCACTGGGTCTCCTTCTGATCTGAAAATCTAGTTACTGCCTTATAACGATCTTTTGTCTTCTTAATTCGCACAAACACTTCTTTGCCTTTAACTTGCAACCCCACTGGGCATTACCAGTGCCTTCCTCTATGTTCAGTACAACAGTGAATCAATCCTAAGATGGCATTACAAAAGAGACAGATGATTTAAGTTATTTAATTAGTGCATGAAACACAAGTTTAATCCTAAATGAGCATTTGAACAAGGTCTTTTCCGATCCTTAAACAATTCAAAATCAATAATTAAATACAAATTTAAAACCTCAGAATATAGAAGGCAGAATGAATAAAGTGAATGAAGCAAAGAGCAAGTCAAATTGATCTTGCCTAATTTTTTTTCAATTTTGCATACGAATGTTAAAAAAACAAATCAGGCTTCCTATACTTCAGTGTGAAAGGAGAACATATGAAAATCCAGGGCCTTGGTATTTTGAGTAATGGCAAAAATCAGATAGCTATGATTCCAATGTTGTTTTCCTGAAAAAAACAATAATAATAACTTTAAAAGACCATGCCAGCCTTCTGGAAGAGATTAAAAGAAAATCAAGAATGCTCTGTTGGAAAGACAAAAACAATAGTTGTGTTTGTACCCAATATTACTAAACCATCATTTTTTTGAACTTCAAGTCAGGCAGGGTTTTTATATTTTATTTGTTTGTTTTTTTAAAGATTCAAGGAATGTTTATATTAAATATAGGGACAAAGAACATGAAATTTCAATAATTTTTTAAAGGGAAAAAAATGAGAGTTTTGACCAATTTCCCTCATTAAAGTTCACATGGAGTTAAATAGAACCTCAAACAAATATTAAAGAGACACTCTGATCTCAGGTGTAAACCACATAATGTTCATATTAATTCATAGGCCCTTACTCCTTCAGGAGGAAAGAGAGAGGTGGCAGGGGGGAAGGGAGAGGAAAGCATGTGTGCAAAGGTCATCTCTGCTCCCCTTAGAAAACTTCTGGAAATAAGTTATGCAATTATGCTGGTCTAGACATTCTGAGTTCAGTGTCCTATAGAACACAAGGGACTCATCATATTTATACCTTTATTTAACTTTCAGCAGAAAATTGGTTCCTGGGGCTATTTTTTCCTCACCATCTGAACAGAACCCTGAACTAGAGATTCCATTGGTACAGACACAGCAGAACTCAAGGAAAAGCAACTTTTCAGTTCCAGAACTAGTGCAGTCTCCAGAGCAGGAAGCACAACACTGCAGCAGTTAAAGCAGCTTCCCTAGGTGGTCCTGAAGCACCCCTGAGCCTCACCCTGGAGGGAGACCAGGTGCCCACACTGTGTGGCCCCTTCTCTGCTGCGGTGTCAATCCACCTGCAATGAAGCTGACCAGACTCCCAGCAGGGCAGGGAGCGGGTCCGTGTGCCAGTTTCCAGACATTCGCTGGCACAGTTTCCTATGCAACTGCTCTCCAGATGCTTTCTATTTCAGAAGTCAGATCGTTTAGCTGATACTTTTTAAACAAAACCTAACCATAGGAGATGGAGATGGCAAAGGGACCGTTGTGCTAACGTTAATGGGCAGTCACTTACACTGAGATGGTCTGACGTCAAAGACAGAAGGCCCTCATTGGAAGGATGAAGTTTTTCGAAGAGAATAGTATCCGCTCCCTTGGAATAAAGCTTTATCTGTCCTGCTGGGTTTCGAACTGAAAAGAAAAACAGTTTGGAAAAACAGATTATAATCAACGAAATCTGTCAAAACTAGACTGTCGCAGGGTTCCAGCTGGGCAGTTTGGAAATGGGCATAATGTTGTAGCCAGTAGTAAAACATTCAGTGCCTTCAGTGAGAAAGTCACTACCTAAGTCACTTGGCTTTATCCTGTTTTATTAACTTAGAAACATTCCTTCAACTGGAATCCTTTGATTTCCCAGATTCAGAAACAAGTGTTTTTATTCTGATGCAGAGGACTTTTTAAATTTTCCTTGCCTACTGTTACTAAAGGGTGGAAACATTTAAATTAAGTCTTCGTATTGAGCAGAATTGAGAGCTTTGTTTGAAAGCTCCTGGTGTGAAATTCAAGACCTAGTGTTCCAATCAGCATTATTATTATGCCAAATCGTCTCCATATGGAATTCTAGCCATCAAGACATCATTTATGCATTAGTTCTTGGCCCTCACTGACTTAATTCCTTACCCCCTTTGCTCCTTAGAAAAGCCCATTCGTTCCTGGGGGTTCATTCTTGGGTCAATCATGGCTGCAAGCATACCTCACAAAAGGCTTTTTTAAAAAAAATAAAATTTCTCTCCTCTTCCCATTGGAATTCTGTAATTCATAGGGCTGTGGTTTTGACCTCCCCGAGTTGGTATGATAGCCTTTACTGGGCTCCTTACATCTTCAATTCCACCTCTGTATTTTGTCAGACAAATGTTTCTTTCAAACCACAGAACATTTGCCCCAAGTTTGTAGGCCTGGTTTCACAGCTTGACACAGAGTAGGCACTTAATAATTATTTACTGAATGAGTAAATGAATGAGTGTCATGATCATGTATTTCTTCCCAGGAATTGCCTACAGTTTAAGACAAACACCTGGGTCCCAAATGCATGGTCGGATCACTCTGACCTTCACAGTCTTCCTCATTTGAATCAAAGATCATTGTAGATGTCCCACTTAATTCTACCTTTTCTCTAAAACTAGAATGCCTCAAAACGGATAAATATAAATATCTATTACTGTTAATGTAATTTGGATACAAAATTTAGAGTTTTATTCAAAAGAATTTCACTACCAAAGTACAATAAACTACTTTCCCCTCTAACTTTTAACTCTTTATTCAACGCTTAATCTAGTCTAGTTTCCTCCTGGCTTAAACAGATCTAATGCACCCTGAAAACTTAGTAGTGGATCTTGTCTAAGTCTTGTCTTTTGTCCTAAGACCCTTGGTCAGCTTTCTTAGTTGCCTCAACTCATGCAGTTTTTCTTGTATTCAGCTCTGATTACCTACTGTTATGGTTTGGATCTGGAATGCTCCTCAAAGACTCATATTCTGAAGGTTTGCTCTCCAATGTAGCAATGTTCAGAGGTGGAGCTTCTGGGAAGTGATTGGCTAATGAGGTCTCTGACCTCACCTGTGGATTAATCCATTGATAACTAAATGGAAGGCAGTAGAAACTGCAGGCTGTGGGGCCTGGTTGCAGAAACTTGGTCACTAGGGGCATACCCTGGAAGGGTCTTTAATGCCCTCCCAATTGCTTCCCAGCTGCCATGCCACAAGGTGAACAGTTCTGCTCTGCCACAGCCTTCTACCAGATGTTCTGCCACTCCTCAGGCCCAAAGCAATGGAGCTAGCCTAACATGGACTGAGTCAAAATAAAGCCCTCCTCCTTTGTTTATGTTGGGTATTTTAGTCATAGCAATGAAAAGCTGACTAATATACCTACACTGGGAGAAAAGACAGAAAATGTATATGCAGCATATCTAATTGCTCAACTGAGAATATAACTGCATTCTAGGAAGAACTTTCTCTTACTTTTCTTCTACAATAATCCAATTTTATAATTTCCCCCACATTTACTCCTTTCCATCATCGGAGATATATATAGAAGCAAAGTATGTATATCTTTCATTTGCTATTATTATTTCTTGATGATTACTTTTTATAGTCCAGCCTAGGACATCAATTCTCAATTTTTTTTAATCTCAATTTTACACACTTAATACTTACTGAAGACTCCAAATGTTAATAGTCTTATAACACTAATTCTAATATCACTATAGCAATAATTAATAGTAATAATAAAACTAATATGTACTAACATAACTTTCTATGACTGTATTTTTTTAAAACCCCCCAAAAAGAGGTTGGAGAGTGGCACTGTTATACATAATCCAGATCCCTTTAATGTCAGACTTAATAACAGACAATTGGATTCTCCTATCTGCTTAGGCATGTATTCTGTTGTGATATCATATATCATGGCTACTATGAACTCTACAGTATACTCATGAGAAAAAGAATGAAAAAGGCAAATAATGTGTTTATATAATGAAAATACTTTTGGCCTTGTGCATCCATTGAAAAAAAATTAAAAATTTCCCTAAGGTTCCCCTAAACATTGAGAACAACTACTTCAGTGTAATCACAAACTGATTGTAATTTGTGAAAGTCCCTTACCACCTCCTTACCTCAGTTTCTACATGTAAAAAGGAGACATTTAAACACTATAATTTCAAGGGTCCTTTCCATCTGTACAATTTTCTGATTCAATATTTTCTATACATTTTACCTTTTCTTTTGGGGGGGTGGGGGGTACCAGGCATTGAACTCAGGGGCATTCAACCACTGAGTCACATCCCCAGTCATATTTTTTTGTATTTTATTTAGAGACAGGGTCTCTAAGTTGCTTAGTGCCTCGCTTTTGCTGAGGCTGGCTTTGAACTCGAGATTATCCTGCCTCAGCCTCCTGAGTCACTGGGATTACAGGTGTGCACCACAGTGTCTGTTAATCCAGCATCCACCCTTTAAATTTGAGTTTGTATAAATCCAGTTTCATGAAATCCTGTTTAAGTTTACTAACTAAACATTTCTTTTGGAGCTCAGCAAGTTTTCAACCTCTTTTTATCCTAGACTACTGGTCATTTCTGTTGAAACTCAATAAAATCTTCGTCATTTCAGAAGTTAGCTTTTCAAAACAAATTAAAAAGAACATAATAATTTTAAAAGGACAAAATAACATATGGCCAGAGCCTGGACAAAGGTCACAGTTTTTAAGTTATAAATCTTCTATTGCTTGCCCTTTAAATAATCGACAGATCTCTATTCATCAGAGATTTACAGAGTATATTTCTCCTCCCATTCTTTACACTCTTTCTGTGCAATTAACTTCATATCTGTGGTTCCAGTTTCCATCTATAGACTGACTGTTCTCAGACAGATATCTTCTGCCCAAAACCACATTCGGCACTTTCTTCAACTACCAACTGAACTTCTCTTGGATGTGTCCAAACACATCAAACTCAAACTGGACAGACTTACTTTCCACCAATAATTTACTGTCTTTCTTATATCTGTAGCCTCAGTAATCAATTTCACTATCCATTTGTCTTCTAAACTAGAAATATGGACATCATTACTCATAGCTCCTCCCCACCCCTGCCACCAGTTAATCCCACTAGAGCCATGAATTTCTCTCTGCCATCTTCACTCTTGCCTGGATTTTCACATTAACTGAACTGATTTTACTCATTTCATTCCGGCTTCCTTCCAAACTCTTTTGTATGTTCCAACCAGCATCATCTTGACACTGATGCTTAGAATCTTTCAATATCTCTCATCTGTCCTAGATCAAATTCAGACTCCTTAACATGGCCTATGAAAAGTTCATCAAAATCCACCCTTTTCCCATCTGTGTCCCACTCTGCTTCATCATACTCCCCTGAATGTAGCCAAATAGAGCATGCTTCAGGTTTTCACATTCTCCCTTAGAACACAGTAGGTACTTAATAAATATTTGCTTAATTAAGATGAATTATACTTGGGCAAAATTCATTGAAAGTAGTAGTTATATCTTTTTGACATAAAGGAAAGAGAAAAATAAAATATGACTTCCAGATTGATGTAACAGTAGTACTGGAAAGGGAGATGAATAATTCTACCCAGAGAAATGCCTGTCGTGCGTGCGGCACCCTGGTTTGTACTGTTTGATCATCTGTATAAAGTGAAGTTGAGTAACCTTTGTCTAAAGATCTTGTAAGGTTTTTTCAAGGAGCCAAAGGTTGCTTTAATGATTATCTGCCAGTTATCTCTATTAAATATCTTTGAATTTTATCTCCATATTTTTATTTACCAAACTAGTACAATGGGTGCTTCCAAAATGATATAATGAGATTTATATGTTTAGTAATATAATACATTTTTTGCCCTCTAACAAAATTCTACAGAAATCAGAATCATTTAAACCAGGGTTCTTACCCCAGAATGGAAGACTTGGTGGTATTAAAACTATATAGAGATGATTTGATGAGTGATAAGGGAAAAAAATGAAGGCAGAGGATTATGAGAAGATGAAAAAGGAACGAGAAGGAGGAGGAGGAGGAGGAGGAGGGGGAGGAGGAGGAGAGGAAGCAGAAACAGCAGCAGCAGCAAATGTCTGGGTCTTCAGGACAGTGTTGTCACCACAAACTATGCCACATGACAATCATGAGACTAGGACTGTTTCTTGCCTAGTTATCAAATGGAGACTTTTCTACCCTAGTGGAGTCCCTTTCAAATTCCTCCTGATTAAAAACCAAACAGAACCAAAGTAAAGCCTGCAAGCCTCCATATCCTCTGCGGTGGAGCATTACCTTGCTTCATATGGAATCCATTAAGGCAGACATCTGATGTTTGTGGTTAGGCTGTGATTTCTCCACAGCCTGTAATGGTGACCAAGGCTGAGGAAAAGCCAAAAGTGTCCTTGTGTAGCAATCTTAGGTTTTTGTCAACACCCTCAGAGCAAAGAGAAATCAAATCTGGGCCAAACCAGCATCAGTAATACCTCCCCTGAGATTGTAAATAGCAGGTAGCCTGCTGACACCAAAATTAAGCCAACACCTAGAGACTTAAAGCAGCATGTGTGTTCTTTGGCAGACAATGGCGGCCTATATACAGCCTGTCGTCAAAAAAAGCAGAAATAAATATCCTCATATAGCATTTGGTTTTTACTTACTGAGAGCAATCTCTCAGGGCTAGTTTCCATTAAAAACCCCGAACCCTGACATTATATATATATATACACATTTTCCACATTAGAGATTGCCTTTAAACACTGATGAAGATATTCATGAGTTACAAAGTGTTTGGTTGAATTTTACTTAACAAGAATTTATAAAAAATCTTAACTGAGTGCCAAGCTGTGTGCTTGGCCCTGAGAAGTGTAAGAAGACTAAGGCACAGCACCTGCCCTCAGGTTGCACACAAGGTACTGATTGGGGTAATAATGAGTGTCTTGGGACCTGTGTCACAGTAGTGTTATGAACAAAACACTTTGGGCATCACCAGAGGATGGAGTTATTTGGAAACTAGGAAAAGAGAAAATAGGTAATATTTGAATTGAATATTTTAACCAGATGAAAGGAATTTTCAATAAGTAAAAGTAGGGGAAAAGACTTCTAGACAGAGGGAATGGCATAGCAAAGGCTATAAAACTATAAAAGCATCCCAGAAATGGTGCAGTCTAGTGAGGCTGGAACTCAAAGTTTGGAAAGTAGAAGAAAAGTAGGTGATGTCCAGTTGCAAATAATGTTGTGTGCCACACTAAGGACTTCATGCTTCACATTCTGGGAAAGCATCAATGCTTCTTTAAGTAGGTGGTAGCAAAATCAGGACTATGTTTTAGAAAGAGTACCCTGATGTCAGCACAC
>NW_026000229.1:29644776-29669776 GCF_001458135.2 Marmota marmota marmota | reverse complement strand
CGAAAATATTTAACACTGAAGACCCAACATGACAAAGAAATTGACCAGAAACAATATTTGAAGAAATACATGGATGAGAACACTGCAGAGGTGATGAAAGAACCTCTGATTCAAGAATCTCATTGAATCCCAAGTGATGTAATTTTTTAAAAAAATATCATAGCTATAAAAGTAAACTTTAAGTCCATAGATGAGACATAGTATAATCACTGAAGAACATAGAAACTAACAAATATATAAAATGAATCAAACACTAACTATAAAAACAGCAAAAATAACATTTGTGGGTTTGAAAAAATTAAAATACATGACAAGGACATATAACAAGTATATTATATAAGTCAGGACAGGGTTGAAGAGTATTAAAAGATACTTGTCTTGTTCAAAAGAAGGCTTAAGCTTTTATAAGTTAATTATGCTATAATTTCTAGGATAACCACTAAAAGAATACAAATTAGGGTATATTATTTCCAAAAAGAAGAGAATAAGAGACAACATGTGAGGCAAATATAAAATATAAAAGAGATGGTAGAAAGAAATCTAAATATGTAAACAATTGCCTATTCAATACTTAAAAGTTAAATATATCAACAATAAATGAAGGCAAATGGATTAAATATTCCATTTATCCTTTGGGTAAAAAGATAGACATTAAAGGGTGGAAAAGCTAAACAATACAAATATTAACAAAGGGAAAACACCTATAACTATATTAATATCAGATAAAATAAACTTTAAGACCAAAAGTATTATTAGAGGATCAGTATATATTGATAAAGATTTTAATTTAATGACTATATGACTACTTATATAAACTTAAAACATAAACATTGGTAAAACTGCAAATGTAAATATAAAAATGCCCAATGATAATTGATGATTTTAACATCTTGTCATTAATTGAGAACTCAAGTAGTTAAAATTATCCAGAGAGAACTAGACTGAATAATACTATTAACAAACATTATCTATTGGATAGATTTAGAACCTAGTACCCAATTACTATAGAAAACACATTCATTTCAAGCACACATTAAGCATTTATATAAATGAAACAAATGCTAGGCCATAGACAGAGTAAACCTCAACAAATTTTAAAGGATTAAAACAGTGAGGCAGTAAGAAAAAAATTAATTTTAAAAACTTCTTTTATTATCATCCACTAGAAAATAAGAAAATATCCTTGGACTTTTCATTTTTCTACTTTGGAAATTTCATCCTGGTAAAGAAACTGAGAACAGCAACTTCTCCAAATAACTTCCTCATGTAACAAATATCACATACTCAAAAGCAATACTCTCAACCATAAATTATATAATCATATAATTTTAAGTGTGTTAGATTTGGGTTCTGTTCTTTTTCATAACTAACATTTATACAGAAAAGTCTATGTTTTTCAATGTACTTTAACATATGTGGATTTATTTTAATTTTAAGCTACATATCCTATAAATAAAACTTTAAAGGAAAGCAAGTACAATTTTTCCTTACTCAGTAACTCATCCTTCACTTACAATTTGATATCTCAAAGCAAGAAATAGAAACAGTTGAAATGATATGTATATCTAACTCTCCTCACTTCAATAATCCTTTTAAATGACAGAAGGGCTATTAACCTATATCACTAGAATGGTTAACATTTTTAAAAATGATAATATTAAGGGTTGGTTAACATGTGGAGATACAGCAACTCTCCTACACTGATGAGAAAACAATGTAAAATTCTTCAATCATTTTTATAAAACAGTTGGAAGTTTTTAAGGCTAAACATATATCTATACTATGACCTGGCAATTTCCATTTCTAAATACTTACCCCTCCCCCACACAATTAAAACAAATGTTTTTAAAGACATAAAAATGTGTGTGTGGTAGCTTTACTCACAAAAGCCCAAGGTTGGAACCAACTCAAATATGCTTCAACAGAGAACTGGAAAAAATTATAGTATATTCATTCAATAGAATATTACTCAGCTATAAAAAATAAACTATTAACCAATATAACAACACAGATGAATGACAAGAACAGTACACTGTGTAAAAGAAGCCAGACACAAAAGAATGCACACTGTATGTTTCTATTTATATGAAGTATAAAAATAGGCAAAATTCATCTTTAATGATAGAAGCCAGGGCAGTGGTTGATTGGGCAGGAGTTGTGGGCACTGAATGGAAAAGGACATGAAGAGTTACTCTGGAGTAATGGAAGAATTTTATATCTTCACAGGAATGGTGGTTATAAGAGCCTGTGTAATTGTCCAATTTCATCAAACTATACATTCATTATCTGTACACTTTATTACATTTAATTATGTCATAATTTGAAAAAATTAAATGATACTAAAAAATGAATATTCTCAGTAAACTGCAAATTTGAGAAAATTCTGGAAAATAAAACGTAGATTTGATCAACAAAGGGAAAACATAGAGAAAAGCAGCTCAAAACATTTGCAAAAGAAAATGAACACAGAGGTTAAAACAATCCCCATAGATTCTCCAAACTCAGCCAACAAATGAGAAGAACAGAAGTAGTCAAGAGGACATCATTAGTAAAATTTATTAAAGAATTAGATTTAGCACTCGGGGACCATTTGGGTTCCCCCTTCCAGCTTACTCTGAATAACAGGCTGGAACAATATTTGTCCCAGGATAAAAACCTTGAAAATGTTTCTTCTAAACTAAGTATATAATTTCTTCTAAACTAAGTATATAATTCACCTCAAGAAGTCTCCAAGATTTGAATCCTGGGACTGGAATCCAAAACTGAGCATAACCTAAGGCAACTTCAGAGTTCCATAAGGATAAGAGAAAGAAAAGAAGGGAAGGAATTCATCAACAGATTTACATACAACATTGTCTCAAATATGGGTTCTGACAGACTGCTAAGTACCCTATCTGGAAAGCAAGATAGTATCCCCCGGGGGGTGTCAGGAATCCCAGGAGGGAGAAACCTCACATCCAGGAGACAAACTACAAGGTACTGTTTCTCCTGTACAGTCTCAGGAAACAGCTGCTACATGACAACCTACATTCACCAAACAAGGGTTCTCAAACACAAATAAGAGCAGACAACCACAAAATTTGAGAACAACATGAAAGTCAGACACAGAACTCAAAAACACAGAACACTCGATAAAATGAGTGTTTTAACCAAATAAACAAAAAATTTTAAATTAAGTATAATTAATATCCTCAAAGAGGTCTAAAGAATATCATAACGTTAAATGGAAAACAGATTGCTATTAAAACAAAATAGAATTTTGGAAATGAAATAAACTCAAAGGCAGAGATAAAAGAAACTTACTTAAAGGCATATTCCCAGATGGAAATATAACCATTCCTTATTGGTGTTAATATTATAACGATCGGTTCAAGTCACAAATATAATTATGTGAATCCCAAAGCTATTAAAATCTGAGGAATGGGTTAATTTACCATCATCAAGGACAAAACTAGGACTTGCGTGTAGTCCCAATAGGGAAGAAAATAGCAAATAATAATGAACACACACACACACACAATCATCCTCTATCCACATGTCATTGTATAGAAGTGTTTATGTACACATACACACATACTTAGAAGTTATGTATGTTTCACTTTTTAGTTGAAATTACTTGGGTAGTAATTTTGATATTTCTCGATATTTGATAATTGAAAGAAACAAAACTTAAAAATGGAATAGATAGGGCTTCATTTAATGTAATGTAACATTATCTACCCACCTCACAGCTTCAAAATTTAAAGTAGTCCCGCTACTTTTGCTCTATTCTCTGAACCCCGAGTCTCAAACAACCATGTTGTAAGTAGGAGGACTTGCTTGTATGGGGACTGAAAGTATTCTAATATTAATGTAAAGTTATCCCTATTTGGGGAAGATTCTTTTTTTAGTATTACTTATTCTTTTTGTTTATATACACCACCAGGATAACATCCTGACATAATCACAAAAGCATGGAATACAACCCACTCCAATTCACTGGCCAGCACTTCCCTCCCGCCCCACTTCCCGGTGCTCCCTCCACTCCATGGATCCCTCTTGGATCCAATTAGAGTCTGCTTCTTTTCTTATTAGTGTCCTGTGTATAAACACAACGCCAAGACCCGCCGTGCCACATCATGCATGCACATACAAAAGTTCCGTCCGAATCATTCCACTGTTCCTCCCTTTTCCCATCCCTTCTTCCTTCTTCTCAATCCCCTTTGTTCACTCTACTGATCTTTCCCCTATTTTGATGAAATTCCCTCTCCCATTTTTTCCCTTTGTCTTTCTTTTTTTAAAAAAATTTTTATCCCCCCCAATTCCCGCTTATTTTGGATTAGCTTCCCAATACCAGAGAAAACATTCAACTGTTGACATTTTAGGACTGGCTTATTTCACTTGGCATGATAGTCTCAGGTTTCATCTATTTACTGACAAATACCATAATGTCATTCTTCTTTATGGCTAAGGAATACTCCGTCGTATATATCTACCACATTTTTTTTTATCCATTCATCTGTGGAACAGCATCTAGACTGGTTCCATAGCTTAGCTATGCTGTGAATTGTGAATTATGCCGCTATAAATGGGAAGATTCTTTCTAAGCATATGCCTGGTAGGCCTCTACATCTATTAGACATGCTTGACTATGTAATTCAACTGTATTTCTGTGTTTGTTCTGGGTACCCGAAGCTCAGAGGCAAATGTGGTGTTCAATTATAAGAAATATTTCATCCCCTTAGACTGGCATATTTGGGTCCTCACCTTTCCATTGACACTATTTCTTTTTCTTTAGTATCCCCATATTTTAAAAAAGCATTCGGGATATAAACAAATAAAAAGAAAAGCTAGTAAAGGGTTAAACCCCTAATGCAATGTTTCAGCCTAAATTCAAAATCCTTCAAATTTAACATCGATTTTTATTTTAAAAATAAGGCTCACCACTCAGCCATATGTTTCACTTACCTGCATTATTCTCCTCTGACATTACAGTGTGGCAGAGAGCAAGTAACCTAAGGAATTCATGTACTTGGGGATCTCCCAGCTTAATAGATTCCATCAGACTGTGGTCAAACAACTGAAATGTTCTCTTAGTTTGAGATTTGACTGAGAAATCCACAGATTCTTTTTTCTGCAGGAGAACAATAACAATATCAAAAAGAACTATAGATCTCATTCCAACAACAACCTTTTAAAATGTTAAATTACTTCCTCCAAGTATTTCTAGTGTTTGTATGGTATTGCAGCTTCAAATGCCCAGTGCTAAAAGGGCTATTTCATCATCACTATTAAATGTAATCTTCTCATTTCAGAATCTGCACCAAAGCAATGAATGTACCAAAAGTATACAGAGAAGAAAAATCTACAATGTTCAAATGCTAAATAGAAAAATCCCAGAAAACAAAATCTACTTAATGGCAAAACCTGAACTCACTTGACTCACTTTGGCAACAATATCTGACCCGGAATAGTATGTGTCTGATTATAGGCTTTCTTTTTTAGCCCACTTAATACTTGTGAATTAATATTTTTCCAACACAAAATTACCAATGTGCTTGATTACTAGGTACTTTCTCAGGTCTCACTGGAGATAGCTGCATAATATAATGGCAGACACGTCACCGTATCTTTCTTCAAACTAGAAAGTTCTGAATTTCTAAACACATCTAGTCCCCAAGTTTGAGATTAAGGATTGTGAACCTGTATCTATTTTAGGAGCAAACCTACAAAAGGCTCTTCTCTGGACACTTTCTTCTAAGGGTTTATCAGCTACAGAGCCCACATTGTGTCCCCCAGGACATCAGATGAACCTCTGGAATTCTAAATTATGCATTTATGCCACTGTTTTTGGATTTAAAAGTATTAGACCTTATCTAAAAATTTCCTTCCACAGTTAAAGATTTAGTTCAAATCCACGTCTCCATTTTTCCTTTCCCTTTCTAATGACATACATATATTCCTAGTTTTAATGTCTCTATCGGTTCCTTCTGTAACTTTAATGTAAGAAAGACCTCTGTTTTGTTTGAGTTCATCAATTATAAACACTCCCTTATGTATCCACCCGCACCTCCTCTTCATGTCTCTTTTCTCTTCCAACCTCTCATTCGTATTTTTTTCTAGCTCACTATAGATGTTTAAAACACTCAGGCCCTGTACTGTAACCAAACTTAAATCCTTCTCACTGGTCTAAGGATTGATTCTAAAAGCAATGCATGGAGTGTGCATAGTATGGATTTGAAATATTGCTCACAGAAGAGGCCAGAAGTGCACTTGACTATAAGGGTCTTTGTGGTCTTGTCCACTCAAGTATGATTGCCAAGTCTGCTACTAGGCTACACCCTGGGATTTCCCTCAATTATCCTCCTGGGCTGGAGTCGGTTTCTTCATCTCTTGCCATCCCCTTTCTTAATCCATTTCCTTATTTTATTGGGGCAGAAGAAAAAGATCATGGGAAGTAAATATTTTGAGTCGTTTTGCCTGAAAATGCCTCTATTCTGCCCTCCTACTTGTCTCATAGTTTGAGACACTTCTCTCTTCGGAAAGCTTTCAGTTCCTCTTTATCCTTAGAGTCTGATATTTCTTTTATAATTGTCTGTTCTTTCTCCTAAGAAACCACTTGCCTAAATTTTGCTTCTGCCAGCTAACCTTCCATTTTATCTTTATTCTTCTGTTTTGATTCTCTCCCTTCCCTCTACTTCTGGGAGAGTCTTTGACTTAGTCTTCCAGCCCTCTATTGTTGACTATATTATTTCATCACTTTTTTATTATTTCCAGGAGATTTGTTTGTTTTTCTTGACTGTGTTATTCTAGAGCATCGTGTTTTTTGTTTCATGGGCACCATGACTTCCCAAATGACCGTAGTGACATTAAAGTTCTGTAATTGATATTGCTAAGTTCAACTCTATTTTTAAAATCATATTAATTCTTATTGTTTCATGTATTGGGGTTTTTATATCTCACATTTTATCACATATGTTTTGTTAATGTTGTGTGACTTTCTATTGCCCGTTCACCTCTAACACTGAAACTGATCAAATTCTTTATATCAGCAGGACTTAAGTGTCAGGTGTGCCTTTCAGATGAAGAAGAAGGAAGGTGGCCCTGTGACTTCAGGCCACTATGTACCAGAATGTAGAAGGCATTTCACTAGGAAAAATACTCTCAGTTCTTGCCCTACTTCTGCCCAGAAAATCTGTGCTATTTGAAGACACCCTTGTTTGGGAGAAGTATTACTACATCTGAAGACTTTCAGTTAACTCCCACAAGGCCAAGGCTAGATGAGTCAAGACACAGGTATAATACATAAAACCGAAGGAGGCGCTTTTGTTCCACCTGTCCATTTGTTCATTCAATAAAAACAAAACAACAACAACAAAAAAAAAAAAAGAAATATGCCCTTGATTTTTCATTATATATTGGGCACTTTTCTAGGTAATAGGAAAGTGAAACTCAGAAGAGAACAAGATAGATTTCTACTCTCATGGAGCTTATACCATCTTAGGTTTTGACTTTAAAAAAAAACACACAAACAGATCATTCAGATATTTGAAATACAAAATATAAGTCCTTCAATTTTTTGGAAAAGACAAAAGAATACTAAAAAGAGGTTATTTTAATAGTCACTCGAGTACTGAGCACATCTAATGCCCAGAGTTTCAAGATACACTGACCATTCACTGTTTAATAGACAACCAGTGTATTTTTTTTTTTTTTAAATATTTATTTTTTAGTTCTCGGCGGACACAACATCTTTGTATATGGTGCTGAGGATCGAACCCGGGCCACACGCATGCCAAGCGAGCGCGCTACCGCTTGAGCCACATCCCCAGCCCAACAACCAGTGTATTTTGAAATACACACTCAATGCATTCATCAAATATTCATCATGCACCCTACAATGCTCCAGGCAGTGTTCTGGGTTCTGGAAGTAGAGTGGTAAACCAGATGGCATCATTGCCCTTGATTAAATTTTCTCTTTTAGAGAAAAGCATCAAAAAACAAATGGTATGGTTTGATTATTCCCTTCAAAACTCAGGCTGTATTTAGTTGCCATTGTAACAATATTAAAAGGTAGGACCTTTGAAAAACCCTCTTGGGGTAGGCTCCTAATAAAAGGATAAGTTCAGCAATATTTCTGTCTTGTGTGTGCTTACCTGTCCTACCATTATTTTGATGCAGCGAGAATACCTTCACTGAATGCAGCCCCGTAATCGTGGACTTCCTAGTCTCTAGAACTGTTATTCAAATAACCTTTAATTGTTTACAGTTTACTCAGTTTCTAATATTCTGTTATAGCAGAAGAAAATAGTCTGAGTACAGGCCATACAATGTAGTGACTTATGGGATGAAGCAAGCACATTGGACCAGGGTATGGAGGAAAGATCCTAGACAAGTAGAATCTAAGTTGAAGCTGGAGGAATGAACAAAAGTGAGCCATACAAAGAACTAGGGTCAGATGATTTCAGGCTAAGGCTATAACATTTGAAGAAGCCTATGTGAGAAACTGAATGTGATTCATTTGGAAAGACTTTAAGGAGTATGGTATGGCTGAGGCTTTAGTGCATGTGGCCAAAGAATCAGGAAAGAGAGAAAGGGGCCAAGTACTCAATGTATTTGTCTGCCAGTGGCCAAACTCTGCCAGACAATTACCAAAGCTCCCTTTTTCCACTTCTGGATGATTTGTCCATTGCACTCTAAGTGTCTCTGAAATTAGAAAAAGCAAGAATTTGTAGGCAGAGCACTGAAAGGTCAACAAATATTAGTCAGACTTTTAACATTATTGCTCATTACAATACAAAGATAGATTTCTACCTTGCCTTGCTAGAAATCACCGAGAGAGAGAGAGAGAGAGAGAGAGAGAGAGAGAGAGAAAGAGAGAATTAGAAACAAACAAACAAACCTCCATTTTTAGGTAAATTAGTAAAACCTAAACTCATATCTCCTTGAATTAGGTCTAACTACAATCAAAGTAAGGGAAAAAAAGATTACTGCATTAGGGTAAAGGTGAAAGGTAAATCACTTCTAATTCAAAAATAAAATTTAAAAGATAAAACTATCCAAAAAACTATAACTAGGGCTGGGTTGTAGCTCAGTGGTAGAGTCCTCACCTCACATGTGGGAGGCACTGGATTAGATCCTCAGCACCACATAAAAATTTTAAAAAAGGTATTGTGCACATCTACAACTAAAAATAAATGTTAAAAACTATAACTAAGATAATTGAAAGATACATAATACAAATAGATATAAAGTATGATAGAAATGACAAAAAGTAGGCAAAGGAGAAGTCAAAAGAGTTTTTACATGCACTTAGTTATTAAATTAGACAGTTATAAAATATTTTATATAATTTCAAAAGTAACCATTAAAAAATTCTGTAGAACTTACAGAAAAAAAAAAAGACAAACAGGAATCAAAGTATATCAATACAAAAAAAAAAAATCAACAAAACACCAAGGAAACCAGCAATAAAGGAAAAGACAGGCAAAAGAAATACAATAACAAAAAAAAAAAAACAAGAAACAAGACAGCAATAGTTAATTTTTCCATACCAATACTTACGTTAAGTGTAAATAGGTTAAATTCACCAATCAAAAAACAAAGAGTCACTTAATGAATTAAAAATTTTAAAAAGATGACCAACTATGTGCTGCCTACAAGAAACACACTTTAGGTTTAAGGATACACATCAGCTGAAAATGTAGCTATGAAGAAAAGGCATTCCACATAAATGGTAAACAAAGACAGCTGGGATGGACATATTTATAATAAGCAAAAACAGACTGTAAGGAAAAACAAAACAAGACAAGAGACAAAGAAGCTCATTACCTAAAAAGGGTAGAAATTATATATGCAAAATCCAATATTAGAGCACCAGACGTAAGAACAGTTTGACAGAACTTAAAAGAGAAATAGACAATATTACAATAACAGTATATGTCAATACTTCATTTCTGTTACCAGATAGAACATCCAGACAGAACATCGATAATGAAACCGAGAATATAAACAACACTATAGACCAAACAGACCTAAAAGAAATGTATGAACATTCTATCCAACAAGAGAAAAATGCACTTTTGTCTCAAGTTCACAGAGTTCTTTCTTAAGAATAGATCACATGTTAGGTCACAAAAGAAATCTCAACAAATTTCAAAAGACTGAAATCATACCAAGTATTTTTTTCCTGACCACAATAGAATGAAACTAGAAATCAATAGCAGAAGGAAAAGTGGAAACTTCACAAAAATGTGGAAATTAAACAACACTTGAACAACCAATGGTTCAAAAAATTTTTTAAAAAATTCAAAACTATCTCAAGACAAATGAAAACGAAAATACACTACACAAAACTCACAGGATGTAGCAAAAGTAGTACTAAGAAGGATATTCTTAAAAATAAATGCACAATTTAAAAAGAAGATTTCAGCCTAACTTTATACTTCAAAGAGCTAGAAAAAGAAAAACAAAGACCAACATTACCAGAAGGAAAGAAATAAATGAAATTATTTATTACAGCAGAAATAGATGAAATTAGATGATAATAGATGATTAGAGCAAAAAATAAATGAAATAAAAAAATTATAGAAAAAAAGCAACAAAACTAAGGGTTGGTTTCTTGAATAAATAAACAACAAAATGAGCCAACCTTTAGCCAGACTGTGATGGTTTCAATTTGTCTCCAAAAGTTCATGCATTGCTATCTTAATTCCCAACGTGGCAGTGTTGGAAGGGGTGGGGGTGCTAAGGGAGGTGTTTAGGTCATGAGGGTTCCCTCATGTATGCATTGAGGCCATTCTCATAAGAGTGAGTTGGTTCTTGAAGGAGGATGATAAATGTGAGCTCTTCTATACATGCTTGCTTGCCTTTCCAGTTTTCTACCATAAGATGAAGTAAGCACAATGCTCTCACCAGATATTTGCTAAACCCATGCTCTTAGACTTCCCAGACTCTGGAACCATGACCTAAATAAACTTTTCCTTATGAATTACTATGTCTCGGGTATTCTATTGTAGCAGCAGAAAATGAACTAAGACAAACTAAAGGGAGAAAAAGAGAAAATTCAAATAAATAAAACCAGAAAAAAAGAAAACCTATTACAACTGATGGCAGAAATGAAAGAGATCCTAAAAGACTACTATGAACAATTTTATATGTACAAACTGGATAAATAAGAAGAAATGGAGAAATTTCTAGAAATATAACCTGCCAAATCTAAATCATGAAGAAACAGAAAACCTGAACAGACCAATAGATAGTATGGAGACTGAATTTTAAACCTATAGTCCCACACACAGGAGACTGAGGCCAGAGGATCACTTGAGCCTAGAAGCTTAGAGAGCAGCCTCAGCAACACAGCAAAACTCCATCTCAAAACAGCAACAACAATAAAAACTTCCAACAAAAAAGGAAAAAAAAAAAACAAGATGGCTTCACTAATGAAATCTACTGTACATTCAAGGAAGAATTAATGCTAATTCTATTCAAACTCTTCCAAAAATTGAAAAGGGAACACATTTAAACTCATTTTCAAGTCATCATTGCCTTGACACCAAGTCAAAGATACAATAAGAAAAAAAAAAACTATAAGCCAATATCTCCAATGAACATAGCTACAAAAATCCTCAACAAAATACTAGCAAATTTAATCTAATATCACATTAAAAAGACCCTATACCACAAGCAAATGGGATTTACCCCTGGGATGCAAGGATGGTTCAACATATGAAAATAAATCAGAGTAAAACACCACATTAATAGAATGAAGAATAAAAACCATATGATCATCTGAATAGATTCAGAAAAGGCATTTTACAAAACTTAATGCCCTTTCATAACAAAGACTCTCAACAAAAGAGGAAGAGAAGAAAAATGTCTCAACATAATAAAGGTCATATATGAAAAGCCCACGTCTAACATCACACTCAACAATGAAAAATTGAGAGCTTTTCCTCTAAAATCAGGAGCAAGGCAAGGCTGTCCACTATCATCACTCCTATTTAACATAATACTATAAGTCCTATCCAGAATACTTAGATAAGAAAAAAATTAAAGTCATCCTAATTGGAAAGGAAGAAGGAAAGTATCCCTGTCTAAAGATGTGCAGGATCCAATTGTCACAGATTCTAAAGAGGGGCAATTTGCAACATCAGAAATGAAAAATGCACATGCATTTTTATTTAGTAATTCCATTTCTAGAAGAGGATGTTATACTCTTGAATAACAATATACCCAGGTTTTTCTGCATTTTCTCTACTAGCAAAATATTGAAAATATTTGAAACTTCCATTAGTGTTTCCTTACGTAAATTGTGGGACACCAATACAACAGAATATCATTTGGCCCTTAAAAGAATATGTACTTTTCAAAAACTGATCCAAAAAGATCTCAAAGACATGTATTATTGAAAAACAAAGTTGAAGAACAAAGTATCCATTACACTACCATCTATGTAAAAAATGGGGAAATATATTTGCTTGTATATACATATATATTTCTAAAATAATTTTAATAATGAAAACATTAAAAAAATTTAAAAGCAGAGAGAACTCTGTGGTTGGGGGACCTAGAAGTGAAGAAATTTAGAACCATGTGGATCTATTTTATAATGTTATGCTTTAAGATTTCATCTGGTGATAGTGGAAATCAGACTTCTAGGAACTTATATTTTAAAAACACATACAATTTGAAATTAAAACTAAGAATGAAATTTTATCTCTTCCTTACCTTAGTTATTTCTTTCTTACGCTCCACATCATCATGTACTTCTCCTGCCAAAACAAAAATTGAGAAATAAAAGTAAATAAAATTGAAACTAGATTTACATATTTAAAGAATACACTTACTTATTCAAGCACAATTACTGGATGGCAATATAATTCAAACATAGGAGTCTTTGTACCCTTGAAAATGGGAATTAATGCAGAGAGGTACTCAGGTGGCCCAAGAACTAAAGTGAAGTAGACATTAAAACAAAATATAAAGTTGGAATCATGTTTGTCTGCAAATTTTGTCATTTCATTGTTACAATGCCTCTAATGCTTGAAAGAGACAATTTTTTGTCTTCCATATTACCCCCACTGTCAGAGAAACTAAAATGATATCCTAGCCAGAACAAGCCCCTTAGGTATAGAGCTTAATGAGTACATCTTTTCCTATCTGATCCCACCCTCTCCCTCTCTGTTTTTTGGTGCCCGGAACCCAATGGCGCTTAACAATAGAGCCACATCCCCAGCCCTTTCTTTAAATTTTTGAGACAGGGTCCTGCTAAATTGTTTAGAGCCTCGCTAAATTGCTGAGACTAGCCTAGTACTTGTGATCCTCCTGCCTCAGCCTCCCATGTCACTGGGAATGCAAGCAAGCGTCACTGTGCCTGGCTTTCTGCCTCAGTTTCAAGCCAGATATATTGGTGAATATCATGGTCAAATTAGCACGTAAGCTTTAAAAAAAGTCAGTGCCTCATAGGCAGAGAACATAACCACCTATGTGCCAGAAACTTAAGGATAAATGTCTTCTTAGTATAAAATTGATTATAGATGTTAGAAAATGCAGGACACTTATAATAGAAAATAAAATTCACTAAGCCCCATCACCCAGAGATAATCATGATTTGCAGGGGTTTTGGGGGTGTGTGTGTGTATGTGTGTGTGTGTGTGTGTGTGTGTACACACACACATATATAATCATATTGTTTTTAATTTATGGTTCTTGCTGTTTATCATGCAAAGTATGAGAATTTCTTCTATAATTAAAAGTTCTTGGTGGATCTATTTCAAAGGGTCAAATAATAACCCATTGTTATATTTTAGCATAATTTATTTTACCTTTTCCCTACTGTGGAGCATTTTAGACTTTTCCAACTTTTCCTTGGTATTTGAAAGTTTAATACCATTTATAAGGATTTTATTTCTTGCAATAATAATAATGAGTTACCTGCATTAACCTTATACCAGCCACTTACATTGTCAATAATACTTATAACAAACTTTCAAGATGAAAATTTCCATTCCTGTTATATGGATGAGGAAACTGCATTACAGAGTTCAAAATGACAGACTAAATTAAAACTAAAAAGTCAGCATGGTAGGTTTTTGAACCCAAGTTTCTCTCTCTGCACTACACAATACTGTGATCACAAAACACTCCACAAATAGTTATTGATTGTTTCTCTGGGGCCCAAGTCTGGATCTGGAATGCTAAGCTCTTGCTGTGCATAATAAGCCCAGCCAAGCACCTGGAATTTAAATCTCAAACTCACTGTGGTTATGTTCTTGTCATTACCACATATGTACTCACTATAGTAAAATGATGGGAAAAAAAGAAGAAGAAGAAAATCTGTGTCTTTGTGTTAAATGATTCCCCTGCAGAAAGCCCATGTATAGGGCTAGAGATGAAAATGAGGAAAAATTAAAGTCTAAGAGGTAATATTTTTGATCTAGAAAAAGAAGGTTTAGACAAAGCAGAGTGGAATATCAAATTTTCCCAAAGCCAAGATCTATGACATAAATAAGCCCAAGTTGTAAGAAAATAAGAAAAAGTGATTTTGAAAGCTTCTGGGACCACTTTAGTGAGAATATATTTTATTGGCCCTATAAGTGCATTATAAATTACAATGGCAAATAGATTAGGGGTCTAAAGAGGTTACTCAAGTTTTTCAGTTACTTTCCTGCATTTTATGATGGAAATTTCAAGTTATGGGATTTATAAATTTGGAGAGCTGCAAAGATCTTGAGATATAACAACTGTGAAAGCCAAGGGCCTTCTCTAAAACCAGTCATGCTGAAATAAGCATCACTATGAATGAATCTTGGTCCACATATCTGATAATCTCTTTTAAGATTGCCTTTTAGAAATAATCAATATGTAAGAAAAGAATACAAAAGAACCCCCAATTTCAAAATACCTCTAATACTCTAAATATTTCCTATTTAAATGAGCCCACTATTTGGGTTAAGGCAGTATTTTTAGAAAGCCTCTAAAATAATGTCAAAGAAAAGATTTTTTTGTTGTTTTTTTTTAATCTTTTTTGTAGTTGTAGATGGACAGATTGCCTTTATTTTATTTATTTTTATGTGATGCTAAGGATGGAATCCCGTGCCTCACACATGCAAGGCAAGCACTCTGCCTTAAGCTATAGTCCCAGCCCAAAGAAAGTTTTATGGAAAGGTTCTGTGCCATTTGTCAGTCATTATGACACTGACACAGTGCAGCTGAGGATTTGAAAAAGTCTGGGTGGGAAAGCATCTTGTCCACTACCAGAGAAGAAAGAAGAGAAAGCTGGGGTAGATGAGAGCTGCAGGAGCCACAGTGACCGTGGATTATGGCAATGGGCATAACAGAGAGTAGTCAAAAGGCAGCAGTGTGCAGACATCAACTTCCTGTATTTCTTGGTTTTGTTCAGGGTCAAATCTTGCTTTAAAATATTGGGCAATGGATGAAGTTTCCCATCAGAAGACAAAGGAAAAGTTTCCCTTACTTGGATTTTCTGAACTTTCCGAGAATACAACAAAAGGTTCCACTGAGCTCTGTGCTCTAGGCAGAAGGATGTTTGCTAACTGGCCATCCTCAGGTAAAAAGAGCCCCAAATAAATATAATTTTTGAAAACCCAAGTACAAAGCATTATCCTAATGAAAGTATACAAACAGGAAGTTAGATTGATGAAATAGCTTTTCCGGCCAAACAAGGTAGCCCTGTGAAGTGTGAATTCTCAGGGAATGAATAATAAATTCTCATGAACACATTTACTAATGTCAATCCCAGATCTGATAGCAAGCAAACATAAAATACTGCTTTACCAAGAAAAACAAAGCTGCAAACTTGTTCTCCCTGGGATGTGGGTCTATTGAACCCTGCAGAGCAGGATCACCCAAATTAAGTACGGAATAGAATTTTGGAGAGTATCACTTCTAAGCCCCTCTCCATCCATGAATGGTAACAAATCCAAGTTCCATCTAAATTATTCAAAATTTATCCAGTAACTTTTTACTGAGTGTTTATTACATGTCAAGTGGTACTGGTGGTTCGCTTATTAATAATAAAGCCAGTGATGGTTTCAGAGGGTATTTTTTTCCTTTTAATTTTAAAAAGGTTGTTACTTGTTAATTTAATGAACATTAACAATATCACTAAAAATGGGGAATTATTTCTCTTACCATAAATCTTTCCATTGATGGAACATTTTTTAAAAGTCATGATGTTTTGAGTGAGAGTACCCGTTTTGTCAGAGAATATGTACTCAATCTGGCCCAGCTCCTCATTGAGTGTGGTTGTCCGAGCTTCAGCAGGTGTTGCTTTCCCAGAGTAATACATCTTCCGATCCCAGTTTATAAAATAACTGTGTCCCAGACGAATTACTTCCACACTGTGGTCCATTAAAATGGAAAAAATAAAAAGAAAAAAGAAATGCTCCATCAATTTTGGAACATGCAAAGCTTTGCCAAAGTAAGAAGTCTGCCAAAGTCCTCAGAGTTTAGAAGAAAATGTGATGCTCTGTCCCTAGGTCCTAGTGATCTTCAAAAGCATCTCAGCAAAAAATCTGTTCATAAACTCAAGTTTCTAAGTCGTTTCCTTGCAGCACCATAAAACAATAAGGATGGCTGAGCAAAAAGCCTTAGGGAACAATTCAGGTTCTCTATTTACATTAAACAAGCCCAGTGGAGATTTCTGTGTAACATTAGTTTGCATCTCTTCCTATATTTTAGAGGAAACTAATTATTATTAAAGATGTTTGTCATACGTTCAGTCTAAAGAAATGTGTTCTGTCCAATACACTGATGTAGTTTCATTTTGCCAAAAGAAGTAAAAAGTTACATCCCCATGAAGCACTAAACAAACCATAACAAGTATTGAGTGAAAGGTGAATTGTTATATTACAAATCTATCCATTTACTAGCAAAAGAGCATTGCTTCATGTTCTAGGGATGATATACAACTTCCAAACTCCAGAAATGAAACTTCTGTGGCCAAGAGCAAGAACTCTTCCAATGTTTGTCACAGATAATGCCAAACTGATTTCTCAAAAGGCTATAACAATATAGGCATCTACCATTAGATTATGGAGAATTATCTTTTACTATACATCAATTCAAACAGCATCTCATTACATTTTATTGCCATTTATTTTCTCATCAGTGAACTGAGCACTTTTTTCAAATTTTATTGGCTGACTGTATTTCTTCTTGGAACTATCTAATTTTATCTGCCTATTTCATTTTTTCCTATTCTGATATTAGTGTATTTCTTATTAATTTATAAGAATTATAAAGATATTAAAGCTGTTAGATATTCATCAAAAAACAATACAAGTATTATACCCAATTTAATAATGTTTTTAATAATGTTTCAGTTTTTTCATTAAATGTTTTCTCTTTTTTATTAAAAAAGGACTAAATTTTATTGACAAACTGCTGCAGACATTTTTACATAAGTTTAAGCTACCAATTTAGGCAGACTTACACATGTAGCATTTAATCTTTATAGAACAAAATGGGAAGATGGTACAAACCCAATTAGGACTTTAAATTATGTACAAAGTGGATTTTTATTGTTTTCTCTTTTTAATCAATCAAAATTTTATAGTTATTCTTTGTAGGCTTTTGCTTAAATAGGCCTTCCCTGTGCAGAGATTGCATATACAGACATCTGCATTTTTCTTCTAGTTTATACTGAACTTTTTTCCATATTTAATTATTTATCCCACTAGGAATCCAGGAACTAAGGAGCTAATTTCAGTTTTTCCAAACAGAAAGATTTTTTAATCACCACTTGTTGGGCAGCTAGACCTTTGCTTATTAAGTTAGAATGCTTCCTACAACACATATAAACTATTTTATTCACTAGAATCTGGTTTATGATTTCAGTTTTGTTAATTGATGTCACTTAATCTATCTTTTGTTTTCATTATTGTAAATTTATAAAACCCAACAATACCTGGGAAGAGATAAAAGCAACTTTGTTTTCTTCCTTTTCAAAAATTCTTTGCTGTAATCACTCATTTTCTTCCTGGTAGAATCAATGCATTCATCTAAATAAACTTTTTTTGTTTGAAGTGCTGGGGTTCAAACACAGGGCCTTGCACATTCAAGACAAGCTCTTTACCACTGAGCCCAGCCCTCTAAATAAACTTTAAAATCAATATATCAGTTTTCCTAGAAAATTTATTTGGGATTATTTTTTTCTTAGGTCTATATTAAAATTTTTCATTATTTGAAAAGCATTGATCTTCATAAAACTAAATACAACTTCAAGAAATAAAAATCCAGCAATTAGAATTTTAAAAGTAGCTCTGTCAGTAACGAGTCTTAGTTTGTTTTGTTTTGCTTTGTTTTTCACATAGGTCCACTCCATGGCTTTATAAATGTGTTCTTGGACATAATATCTTTTTATTGATAGGTTTTTAAATTATTGTTGGCCTGAAGGAAAACTTTTAATTTTAAAAAAATATTGCTCACATAAACAAGTACTTAACTGAATTATCGTACTAAGAATTGCAGTAATTATTATTTTGATTTTCTAGTTTTATAGTCATTATACGTGACTTTTTTCTAATAGGTTTATTGCAGTTGCAGCTTTATGTCTTACTTTGTTCATTGATATTGCAGTTCATGTCTTTGCACATTAACAAGGGCATTCAGAAGAACATGAAATAGTAATGGTAGTTGCAAAGACTAATAGCTTATTTGTGAAATTTCTGCTCTTAGTGGAAATTAAGTTTTATAGTTTTCTCATCTATAAACCAAGAAAGTTAGACTAGATGACACCAAGACCTTCTGAGCATTAAACTCTATGCTTCAAGTTCTAAAACCACATTTTCCTTTCTAAATGGGTATGGTGCCCATTCATTTTTAACTATTTGAATGACAACACTTTTTTCTCCTAAACTAAAATCACACTATGACTATATAGAATCATACAAAGATAAATAAGTCATACTCATAATAAATACATACATGTATTTGTGCACATATTTTCATGTATGATTTACTCTTCTGTATATCCCACCCCCTGCCTACTTTGTAAGTTCCTGGCTAGCTGGTTTGATTCAGCTTTGTTTTCTTTATTTCTCCCTCTCAAAAAGCATTAACACTCCTTTAACAGGCCAGGGGCAGTGTGTTGCTGTCACAGGTGATCAGTCAGTGTTGATGAATAAATCCTGGCCCTCTCATCTCCAATTTCACCAATAGGACATTAAGTCTTGAAAAGTTAAGTGACTAACCTAATATCACACAAATAATTACCCACAGAGCCAAGACTGGAATTCCAGTATCTGGTAAAGCCAATGTGAACTTGGCTCCAAGAATGATATTATACAGGAATTTCCCCTTATATGAGGTTTCACTTTTCATAGTTCCAGTTGCCAAAGTTTACTGCATCTAAACATATTAAATGGAAAATTCCAGAAATAAACTATGTTTTAAATTGTGAACTGATATGAGTAGCATAATGAAATCTTACACCATGCTGCTCTTTCCCACCTGAGATGTGGCTCATCCCCTGTCTAGTATGTCCAGACTGTACACACTACCCTCTCAGTTACCTCAGAGCCATCTTGGTTATCAGATTGACTATTGTGGCATTACAACACTTGGTTCAAGTAACCTTTACGTCTTAGCCTAATGCTATGTCACAGCCCTGCATCACTTATCTCACTTCATCTCATCATGTAGGTATTGTATCATCTCACATGAAGGCTGAGTACAGTATTTGAGAAAGACCATAGTCACATAACTTTCATTATAGTATATGATTATAATTTTATGTTGTATTATTAATCTCTTAGTATGCCTAATTTATAAATTAAACCTTATCATAGATATGTATGTATAGTACAGAAAAAATGGGACTATATAGGATTTAGTACCATCTGCATGGGGGCGGGGGGGTCATGGAACATATTCCCTGAGAAGAAGGGTGTCTGCTCTTCACAAGTCATTTGAAGTCTGCAATTATCTGAAAGTATGTTAGCTCCCTGTAAACTCAGAGCAAAATGAACGTAAGAGAATTTGGATCTTCCCTGTTGTGGTGTAAGCCAATGGAAATATTCAAAATTCATTTGAATTCCTAGAGCTTAAAATAGCCTGTAGAGAAGATGGGGACCCTTTTAGTTTGGGAAAAGAGGATTTAGGAGAGTCACCATGGAACATGCACCCTTCCTTTTACAATAGCAGAGAAAAGGAGACAAATGTTCCGAGTTAGCAAAATTAGATGGCTTTGTGTTTTCTGCCTGACCACTCAGAGGGCAGGACTTAGGATTCCACCCATTCTAAAGCAAAAGAAGCTACAGGGAAATGAGTTCCTATTGCTTCAGAAAGAACACTCAAAACTAATTCCTTGGGAGAACAATAACTGCATTTCCTAAAATGATGTATTTTTAAAAAATCTGTCTGGGTACATCTTAAAACAAACAAATCAAGCATAGAAATGTCCTTGAAAATAAATGTCTCTGCTCACATGGAATTGTTAAACATTCAAAGTAAATTATGAGCTTTTGTCCCCAAGTAACACAGAGCACTAGTTTCGTCTCTGTACCTACTCAAAAGCCTAATGGGAGCTTTTGCAGAAGGCCCTCATCCCTCCAAATGGATACCTGAGAGTTCTCTTTTTCTGTGCCTAAGTCTTTAGGACCAAATAACTTGAAATTTCTTGGAATACTTTCCCCCTCAAAATGAGAATCACTGTTCTTTTTGGTAAGAGAAAAGCTCACTTTTAATCTCCATCAGTTCTATTCTTTACCAACAAGTAAAGAACTCTAGCCTCTTTTTTTTTTCCTCTTGATGTCTTCATTGATCATTCACAGGTTAGGAACAGGGGAAAACACAATACCAGCTGTCAGAAAACTTGAATTTGGATCTTGGTTCTCCCCGAAGCTAGCTCAATAATCCTGAACAAATCATGTCATTTGTGAAAGAAGTTCAGCAATAGCTACTTCTTAAAATTGTTGGGAAGCATAAATTAGATGAGGTATGTGAAAGTACTGTATACAAAATATTTTAAGAAAAAGATACCCATAGAGTTAGAAGATATAATATTCCTATTACAAAACATCAGTGAGCAACTTTGAAAATTATAAAAAGCAATGCATGAGGAAGTAGTTTTAAACAATATCATATACTTTTTTAAATAATAAAGTGTGTGTGGGGGATACTACCTAAAAAGCAGAGATGAACTCAGAAATTAATTATTTTAATCCACTCATTTTATAGAATAGCACATGTATGATAGACATTCTAAAGCACAGAAAAGCCAAGTGCTTTCTTTAAGGTCACACAGTTATTATTTGCAGTGTGAAGACTAGAAACTGGGTTTCGACTAATACAGACAGATTTTCTGTCAACCACTACACATTAGAAGTAAAAGGAATGCTAACCTGAGAATGTAGCCTTGGTCTCTAAAAATATCAATTTTTCAAATCATTAAATGAAAAATACCAATGCACTTCAAAGAAAGAATGTATACAAAAATACAGTTTTTTCATAAGGACATATGAAACTGCACATGTGCAGATGGTAAGCCACCATGCACATTTATTATTCATTTAGGACATAAAAGGAAAGCTATAAAAGTTGACCATAGCTCTTCTGGCAAAGAGCAGGATTTACTACAGACTCTATAATTGGATTCAAGCATGAGAGGTCCTCAGAATCAAAGATGAGCCAGTAGGATACAGTTTAAATAGAGCCCACTCCAACCACAACCCCAGAGGGCCCAAAGCAATTTGTGGTGTTATGGCCTTATGCCACAACTTCAAGTCAATTTCCCACAACTTGACATTTCAGTTTCCTGACCACTATCCAAAACAAGGGTGATTTTGTGCATTCAACTTCCCTTGCCTCATCATAGCTAGGTTTTTGGAAAGAGAGAAAAAGAGGCTAGTAAAAATTAGTGGGGATTTCAAGCTGGTGATTTTGTGTATTGTTAAAGTACTGATGATGAGAAGTGTTAAACAAACAAGCTCTATCTTGGCTCCACTGACTTTGGGACTGTCTGGATTAGTTTAATAGGATCAGGATCAAGCCTGTCTCAGGTATAGACTCCAGAGCTAACTTCTCAGTCTTATCAAGTATGCATACACACAAATACATGTATGTGCATGTACATGTGTATAGAAAGTGTGTGTGTGTGTGTCCGTGGAGAGAGACAGAGACCATTTAGCTTTAGTTTGTGGGATTAAATCTAGAAATGAGAGATCAAGATACAAGAGGAACTATAATACATAGCTTTTATATAAAAAGGGAAAAGCACTACCTACTATGTGTTAATCCATTTATTGTACTCATTTATAGTTACCAATAGAAAAATTAATATTCATAATAGCTGCCATTCTGACTGGAGTGAGATGAAATTAGAGTGGTTTTGATTTACATTTCTCTAATTGCCAGAGATATTGAACAGTTTTTCATATATTTGTTGATTGATTGTATATCATCTTCTGAGAAGTGTCTGTTAAGTTACTTGGGCATTTATTGATTGGGTTATTTGTTTTAGGGTGGTTTTTTTTTTTTGGTATTAAGATTTTTGAATTCTTCTTATACCTTAGAGATTAGTGCTCTATCTGACGTGCATGTGGTAAAAATTTGCTCCCATTCTGTAGGCTCTCTATTTACTTCACTGATTGTTTATTTTGCTGAGAAGAAGCTTTTTAGTTTGAGTCTATCCAATTTATTGATTCTTGATTTTAATTCTTGCACTTTATAGGAGTCTTATTAAGAAAGTCATGGCCTAATACAGCATGATGGAGATTTGGGCCTACTATGGCAGCTATTAAGAATACAAATACCAATAAATGTTGGCAAGGATATGGGGGAAAGGCACATTCATACATTGCTGGTGGGATTGCAAATTGGTATAGCCAATATGGAAAACAGTGTGGAGATTCCTTGGAAAACTGGGAATGGAACCACCATCTGACCCAGCTATCCCACTCCTTGGTTTATACCCAAAGGACTTAAAAACAGCATACTGCAGTCACATCAATGTTTATAGCAGCACAATTCACAATAGCTAAATTGTGAACCAACCTAGATGCCCTTCAGTAGATGAATGGATAAATGTGGTATATATACACAATAGAATATTACTCAGTATTAAAAGAGAATAAAATCATGGCATTTGCAGGTAAATGGATAGATTTGGAGAATACAATGCTAAGTAAAGTAAGCCAATCCCCCCCCCCAAAAAAAAACAAATGCCAAATGTTTTCTCTGATATGAGGATGCTGATTCATAATGGGGTTGGGAGGAGGCACATCATGAGAGGAATGAAGGAACTTTAGATAGAGCAAAGGCGAGGGAAGGCAAGAGAGGGAGCATGGGGGTAGGAAAGACAGTGGAATGAGACAGACATCATTACCCTAAGTACATGTATGAAAACATGAATGGTGTGACTCTACTTTGTGTTCAACCAGAGACATGAAAAATTGTGCTCTATTTGTGTAATATAAATTGAATTACATTCTGCTGTCATATATAAAAAATGAGAATAAATAAAAGAAAAAAGAAAAACTAATATTCAATAAACTTTTACAATATGCCAGTCATTATTCTAAGAGCTTTACAGGCATTGACTCACTCCTCATCCAATCCTATGAAACATTCCTCCATTTTTGAAATGAGAAAACTGAGGCATCAGAAGTTGAAGTTACTTGATCAATGTTATGGAGCTAGTAGGTGGTAGAACTGGACCTGAATGCAGGTATGTAGAGCCAAACTAGTGGTGGAAAGGTACCATCTCTATAAATCTCCTCAAAGGTTCTTTTTCTTACCCCAAAGCCACTCAATTCTTGCTCAGGTTGCAGTTCCATGAAATTATATCCTAGTCCATGGATTCCAAAGAAAAACATTACCAAGAAACTAAATCAAATCAAGAATAAAATAAAATGCATTTATTGTAATTTGAAAATGTAAAAGTTAAACAGATTAAACAGCTTAGTTGCCTCATTTGTAACAGATGTAGCAGATCATAAGCAGTTACAGCAAGCCATCTATCCCGCTGCTGTAACTTTAAAACAAACAAAAGTGATTGCGTGAAACAAAGGCTTTAAATGAAATGTCTTCATTAAAGTATAAATGCTCATCTTACCTCACATATAATGAAATGGGTACAACAGTATTGAGAATAATAATGTAGGACCAGAAGGTTAAGAATCCTGAAAACACAGAGTTCTTCTCCCCTTCACTCCAAAATAGGAAAGTTCTGAATTGGCCCCCAACTTGATTCTCCCAGATTGAATTTCCTATTGCAAGAATAATTCCCAAGCATACCAGAAATCCAAAAATCTGCAATAAGAATAGAAGTCTGGTTGAGGTTAACTTGAACCCAAAACTAGTCATATCATCCTAATCTAATTATACTCCTAACTCTAAGAAATTGTCCTTTAAAAATCAAATTATACAAACCTTTTCTTACTTCCCCATTAATCATATGAATAAAATTTAACATTTTTATGTCAAGAACATGACTAAATAGTTGACATACATTTTTTCACTTCATTCTCCCAGGCCCTCTGAGATAGAAACAGTCATTATTCACACTTTACAGATTGAAAACATGACACACACACAAAAAAACATAAGTGCAGAAAGACTACAAACTTGCCCTTAGTCACATAGCTAAGTTCACACCCTCAATCTGTGATGCATACACATATTTTCATGGGTCAGTGAAGGAGACCATTTGCTCTGATTTCACCTGGATTGCCCTAGTTTACATCTACTGTCCAGGTATAGTATTACTCATGTTCCCTTTTGCCTTCAAAGGTATCCTCCTTGGATGATAAATTATATGGTCTTCCCAGTATAAATGCAAAAGGAAAAATATAGATATATATATCAGTGATTAAAAAACTGCATAGAAGACATCAAGGAGGAAATTAAAAAATTCTTAGAGATTAATGAAAACACAGACACAACATATCAGAATTTATGGGACACATTGAAAGCAGTTCTAAGAGGAAAATTCATTGCTTGGAGTTCATTCCTTAAAAAAAGAAAAAACCAACAAATAAATGATCTCATACTTCAT
>NW_026000229.1:29561949-29642550 GCF_001458135.2 Marmota marmota marmota | reverse complement strand
AAAAAAAAAAAAAAAAAAAAAAAAAAAAAAAACTGCTTCCAATGCTCATCAAGTCTACTTCACGTCTGGCTGCACAATCCTTAAGATCACCAAGAAGTACAAGAATTAATTAAAATACTTCATGACATGTTCACTTTCCACTTGAGATTAAATGAACGCGGGAAGCAACCTGAAATATTTTAACAGACTCTTATTTGGTTATTGGTATCAAGATTGGAAAAACAAGGTCAATCTGTGGTGAGACCAAAATTTCAGTCATGGAATGGAAGGACATAAGCTCAGTGAATGTGGTAAAATCTGAGTAGAAAAAGGTGTTTGGAGGACTTTGTCCTAAGTGTCACCCTATGTTGGAACTGAGACCAGGCACTGTTGAGGGGAGGGTAGTGCTGGAGATTAGGAATGCATTCTCTTCTATTTCCTTTTTCCTCCAAGAAATAATAATCATCATAAATTCTAGAGATGTTTTCTTCTTTATTCTCTCATGAATAAAATAAAGGCATAAGAAGAAAAGTTGTGGAAAACCTTATTTAGGGCAGAATTGTGAATCCCCCATATCCTACAATCTGGTACCTATATCACACTATCCTCTTTTCTGTTAATGATTGAAAATAATTTCAAAAATTTCAAGGGGAAAGAATTCACAGCAGATAGAAAACTATGGCCAAGTTTACGTGTCTCTGTGAAGGAGGTCAACTGGGACTTGGGGCTTAGAGACTTCATAAGTAGAACCCGCTGCCTAATTTTTAGGGCCTAGTGTCAGATGAAAATGTAGGCCCAAATTATTAAGAATTTCTAAAGGGCAACAGTTGATCAGTAAAACAAGGCCTTTCTGAGTCGGGGCCATTTGTAGCTACACAGGTCACACGCCTGTGAAGCTGGCCTTGTCCATAACTATGCAGAGAGGGTTTAAGCAAGGGTAAGACAGCATAAGCACAGAAAATGCACCAGACTACCTTTAAATTATGTTTTGTTTTTCTTATTTTATTTTATTTTAGTGGTTATATATGATAGTAGAATCCATTTTAATAAAATTATATGCATAAGATATATCTTATTCTAATTAGGACTCTATTCTTGTGAGGGGGGCATAATGATAAGGTTCATTAGGTAATTTTATATGTGTACATTGGAAAATTATGTTAGATTCATTTTACTGTCTTTCCTACTCCTATCCACGCTCTCTTCCTTTTGTTCCCCTTTTTCTAATCTACTGAATTTCTCTTCTTCCCCTCCTCCTGGCCCTTTATTGTGGTTAAGCTTCCACATATCAGCAAAAACATTTGACGTTTGGTTTTCTGGGACTGGCTTATTCACTTAGCATGATATCCTCCAGATCCATCCATTTACTGGTAAATGTCCGAAGGTCACTTGTCTTTATGGCTGAGTAATATCCCATTGTGTATATATGCCACAATTTTTTTTATCCATTCATTTGTTGATGAGCATTTAGGTTGGCTCCATAGCTATTGTGAATTGTGCAACTATAAACATTGATGTGACTGTATCCCTGTAGTATGTTTATTTTAAATCCTTTGGATATAACCAAGAAATGGAATAACTGGATTTTGTTTTTCAAACATAAATCTTTGCAATATGGAGAACTGAAAAACTGTGAAGGCCACTATAAACACTAACCTACCTTTCCTGATAAATTCTATCATTTGTTGAGAAATTATTATAAACTAGAAAATAGAAGGCAGTATAACTGGGCTTCAAATCATAGTGTCCAAACACAACTCCACATGAGAAATTCTGAAAGAATTTCCCCCAAATATAAGAAATATACTAAGGTAATAATGACTAATGACATTGCCTAATTTTGTTATAGTTACTTACCCACAGTACTAGAATATTCATCAATCTATCAATGCTTGTTCTTTTAAACTTTGTTTTACCACTGTTCTGCATTAGTTTAGTGTCAGGACCTGTAAATAAAAGAAGAGCCAACTTTGAAACAATTAGATGTAATAGTAGTAATTATTACTCATATCAATGTCTCTAAAAGGGAAAAATATATTTTTCAAAAATAATTTAACTTTCATTAAGAGCAAGGGCCATTAAGTTGTATATGATTCTTAACTAGTGGCTTAACAATTGTCCTGGAAACTACAAGAGAATCAATCTCTATAGAATATGTCCAGGTTAGAATTTGTTGCTACATAAGTCTTAAGAAATGCTTTTTTAAAAAAATAATGAATGAATGTGCTTGTAGTTTGAAGTATTCAATGACAACAAAATCAACAAAAGGAATTATTTGGAAATACTGAAAAGAACTATAGTAGCCAAAACAAATTAGAATACTGAGGTCAAAAATTAAAAGATGAGAAATCAAATTCCAGATGTTTCCCAAAAAGGCTTGAGGTACCCTTAATGAAGAATCTTAAAAAAACTATAAAACATGTATCAGCAAGTAAGTTAAACCTTTTCTATGATTGATAGCTGTTTATATAATGTGTGCTTTTCTAAGAGCATGATTTGACTTAAATCTTGTATTTCCTCAAGATTCAATATGACATATTTCTTAAGATCATTTTTTCAAGGAAATCTGAGACTAATGTTAGCTGCTTTAGAGGTGGGTTATTAGATAATTAAATAATAACATGTTGCTAAGGAAATTTCTTATTCACAGAGAAAATGCTAAATAGAAACAATTATTTTAATTATAACTGACTTCTGTAGTGTTCTTTTTCCACATTGTGTTCCCATTACTATTGATCCATGCAGCCATTTAATATAGGAGGAAGGGGAAAATTAAAGAAATAAAAGAAGGGGGGCACACATGAAATTATATACCATTCTAGAAGTCATGAAACGGTGGGAACATCCTTCGAACACTTCCTTTTCCTCAAAAAACAAACAAAGATTGGGGTCTCAGAACAATTCATTGTCTTGAGTTGGAAAATGCACCCCAGGGTCCTGTTCCTAGCCACTGGTGTATAAAAGAGACCACCCACATTTTCTCAGAGTTGTTTATTAAAGTCATATGGACATTGAGGGTGAGAAATATTTATTTGGTAGTAAAGATCACAAAGACCAAATAAAGTTTGTGATTGCTAACAACTGAAATATTGACAGACCAGTTGATGTTAAAAATTTATATTTCTTCAGCACACAAACATACACAGAGTAATGAAGAATCTACTTTATAGGCTGATAAGTACTTTTTAAAATATATCCACAAATGTTTACATACACAAATCTTCTTCATAATCAAAGACCTTGAAAGAGTCTTCTAGAGTTGGCTGCTCCTGTTTCCTGATCCTCCACTCATTATTCAACCTAGTTTTGGGGCTAATAACTACACCATATCATCAATAGCCTATAGTGGCTATCATCAATAGGCACCATAGGTTATGATGATTGTTTTGATACTGATATCATAGGTTCTAATATTGTTGACTATCTATCCTTGTATAACATACTCTTCCCTCAACTTCTGTGTTTAAATGTTCTCCTACTCTTACTCCTACTTCCTTGATAACTCCTTCCCTGTCTTCCATAATGTTCACACCCCTCTACCCAGTTGTTAAACACTGAGATTCTTAAGACTCAAGCATAAATCATCTCTTTATACTCAATCCACCTTCCCTAGGCAATCTTACCTATGACCATAATCAATCTGTAATACCATCTTCAAACCACTATATCTCTAGCTCATACTGCTCTTTGAACTCTAAGTCATATATTTAAATCCATATATTTTATTGCCCACATGAAATCTCCACCTGGATCTTCCTAAGGCCCCTCGAAGGACCTTTGTCAGCCTAGCTTGGAATCTTCAGAGTTCCTTACCTCAGTGAATGACACCACTATCCATCCAATTGTGAAGGTTAGGAGATACCTAAGAGTCAGAGTTGATTACTCTCTCATCCTCACTGTTAAACCTGTTCATCGAAGCTTGTCATCTCAACTTTCTAAAAGGCTTCTGATTTCTCTATCTCCATATCCCCATTCCAATCCAAAATACCATCATCTCTCAACTTTTAAAATCCTAGTAACTTTGTGTTCCTGCATCACTCTGTCCTGAACTCGATCAATATTTTTCCTTCTCAACATGTACTCTTTCCAGAACCTGCTGAATATTAACAGAGATTACAAACACTGTAGGAAAGAATGAATCTTTCAAATTTAACACATACACACCCCACCTGTTAGAAACTTGCAATGGCTTCCTCAAGCTCTTGGGATAAACTCCAAAATTCTGGATATTAACCACAAGGTCCTGCATGGTCCAGATCCTCTCCAGTCACATGTCTACCTCTATTCTTGGTGCTGTGTCCCACAGGCCTAAATTTTTTGACCTCACTCTGCCACAGAGCTTTGGTCTACAAATTGCCTTCTCATTAGCTAGTTCTTTCCCTTTTCTACATTCTTTGCCTCTTTCTCCTTCCTAACCCTTTCTCATTCTTCAAATTGCAGCTCACATTTCTTTAGGAAAACCTTCCCTAAAGTTCAGGTCCAATCAGTTTCCTCCATTATACACTCTTGTGATTCCATGTTTTGTTACTGTTGTTGTTGTTTTGGAACACTTATCTCAATTTGAGATTATGCATTCATTACTGTAAGTATTTGAGATGAATGTCTTTCTTTCTCTTACAAGGCTGAAAAGCACATGAATAAAGGAACTGCCTTTGTTTTACCAGATTTTGAATCCCCTATGAGCATGCAGAATAATGCCTCATGTGTAGTAGGTATTCAATAAGTAAAATTTTAGTGAATTAATTAATTGAATACTTGCTGTTCTAGGCAATAATCACATGTGCTTTCATTCGATTATATCAGCTGATACTTACAATAAACCAACACAATAGGTTATCCTTCATTTGTTAATAATGAGAATGAAGTTTAAAGAATTTACCTTACTTGAGATTTCTCATCTAATAAGTGACAGAACCAGAATTTAAACCTCCATATATCTAACTCTGAAGTTCTCATTTTTTAACTACTATTTTTAAAACCATATGAGATCATCAACCAATGTACATTTAAGACTGTCTCATTCAGGGTCCTAACAGGAAATATATATCATATTGAACAAGGATAATGACAGTGGAGTTTATTTAAAAAGAAACACTTTACAAAAGTAGGGGTGGGTATAAGGAAAGCAGAAGGTTAGTACAGTAACCAAGGGCTTCAGAGCAACCCAGCTATTTCTTCACCTCAGCCAGAGGGATGTCCAAAGGAGTATTACTGGGCCCTCAGGTGAGAGATGTGTGGGGTTTACAGCCTTTAAGGGATGAGTAACCTTATATTGAGGACCAGTCTGAAGTGACCACACAGGGATATATTCTGAAGGAATTAATACCTTGGCCTTAATCATCTTTGTCCCTTTGATCTTTTTCCCAAGACAGAGTCCAAAAGAAGCCAAAATTTAAGGAAAACTATCAGTGCCAACCAGACAAGTCAGCCTTCAAGGCAAAAAGAAGATTGGAAAAGGGTCAGAGCAGACCTGAACAGGCAAATGAAAGAGATCCAGCACTAAAATCTTACCTGCAACCAAGATGGTGCCTGATCCTGTAGACTCCTTAAATGGATTAGACTCCTGCTCTCAGAAATAACACCTGCTCCTCTTTTGAGCAGAAACAAAAGTCATTACCAGGGAAGTATGGCCCAGATGTTAGTGTATATTAGACTTCTGTAAATCATAGGTTTGCAAAGCAAGCCATATCTGTCAATTATATTCCCTGCACAATTCTTAACGGTAGATATAACTAGAGTAACAGTTCAAAAAGAAAAGTTAACCATTCAGTTAGGATTCACTTTCATAAGACCTACATAGTCACCTACAATTAGTTCCTCAACCAAACATCTCAAGACTTCGGGAACCTGACTCAGTTCAACTCTGACATGGACCAAACCAATGGTTCATTCCTTAGTTTGCCTTTATTCTGGTTCAAGTTTTATACTAACTTTTGTGCACAAACTAAAGTCAATAAACATATTCTTTGCTTTGCAAATGTCCACCTGATGGCTGTCCCCTGCAAGTAAACCTCTAGGACATATCACAAGAGAAAAGGCAGCTCCCTCTTTTCCCACCAAAGTACAGCAAGCAGGAAGTTTTCCCAGCTCAGCCCATGGAACAGGAGTATGCTCTGGATTGATGATGAAAGAAAGGAGAAGCATGGAAGGAAGGAAAAGAAAATTTGGGAGGCATCCTCTTCCACAGGCATCAGCTCATGGAGACTTCGCAGTATACTCTCCGATATGCTCGTTATTATCCCCGTGTTTCAGAAAGGGAAACAAAGCTTAGGGAGGTTAAGTAACTGAGGATAATGCTCCTACAGCCAGATATGCCTCATTCAATTTCTGTGAACTTTCTGCTCTTCTCCCTTGGAGGACATCTGTTTAACTTACCTCTCCACTTCCTTTTTTGTGAGAGCATTCTCCCATAGAGACAACCTTATGAAGAGGAACTTGACTCCTCAGTGGTTTTCAACAGCTGTCCGAGCATAACATAGTGTAACTGAACTACAATCCTGAATTAGTTGCTCCAAACAAGATCATACAAACTCAAACAAACTTCTGGACTATGTCCCATTCCTAGGGTGAGGCATCTCCATTTCTTTGGTGACAGGGAGCAAACTAGATGGGTATTTCCTACCAGAAGACTTTCAAGATGACTCCCTATCATTAAGTAGGACAGTAAAAGGAAGTTTGTGGATAAGCCTTACTGTTTCTCTGCAAGAAAATGCAAATAAGGAAATAAATAGTAAGAGGTTTATTTCCCTGACTAAAGAATAAAAGCATCTGATGAAAGAATCTTGAAGCCAGATTCATCCCCAGATAAAAGCACTATATTGTCTCATTTCTAGGGATTTCCCAAGTCCTTACAATACTAATGCCCCAAGCAGAAAGAGCCTTGCTAACAGCCACAGCTGAGAGTATTTAGAAACAACTGGGAGGACTTTCCTAGTTTGGAACACTTTTAAGTCTTTAATGAACATTTTGTTGTTGCTGAGGAAAGTTAAGAAAAACATTCCAATTTTGATTGCACATATAATCAGCAGACCCAAAACACATCTTAATTTGGTGCCACAATAAACAGGATTTATAAAATCAAGGGCTAGCAATTGAAGCCATGAGTACAATTTGAGTGGCTTTATGAAATGGTGCTACTGTGAGCTTCCTTAGCAGGAAACTGCCACCTTGAACCCATAGAGATAAAGTAGGGAAAGCAAAAATGACAGGCATGAAGAGCAGGAGGCATCGCACCCCCCCAGCCTCCTTCCACACTAGCCCCACCCATCATGCACAGTCTTTCCAGACCCCACTGTCCTGTTTACAAACAGTGGAGAAACTACAGAGTATAAACAGAAGTGACTGCAAGATCTCCAAGAACACTTTCCCAAAAGAGCTGCTTGACTTCCACAAACTACACCAAGAACAGCACAATGAGGGGCTTTCTTTTTTACTCTTCTGTCAATTTAAAAGGAGCTTAGTTAATACATAACATGACAAAATGACTGGGATGGGGCTAAAAAGACAGAAATTAAAACAATAGGTATCTAGCACCCACCGTATAACGGAGGCCCCAGCACCCTTAAGAATAAGCACAAGATGTCAGTGGTTCCCACACCTTGGACTACCTGGACTATTTTAAAGCTGTGGTGTTTTACCCTGGAGCCACAAATCCTGAAGTCAACTCCAGAGCAGCCCTTTGAAAGGGCTAAAAGCACCATGCTGCTCTGAACTTGGAGAACTATGCTGGTGTGTGTTGCAGGAAAGGGTCACATAGATCTGGCCCTGAACCATAAACTGTACCTGCAAAAATAACCATTCCAAAACACCAGCTGGTGTTCCTCAGGATGCAGCCTCTCAGGATTATCTTCTGATTGTCGAGGGAGTGCTTGCTGTCCTTCCAAGAGAGGACTCCCGTAAATTTGTCTAATTTGTTGTTAGGCGCCTCACAGACAACAATCCCTGGAAAATAAAAAAGCAAAACTCCTAATATGCACCTGAAACTCTCTTCAGAAGTCCATGGTCCTGCTGTGGCACCCTACTTCTATGTACAGCACATTTTTTCTTCCCTCTTAGCATGGTATATACCTGACTGTGCTGGAAAAATAAGCTTGGAGATGCAAAGATGGAAATCTATCAAATATTTTGGAATACAGCTTTCTGTTACATGAGATTATTTTTTCCCCTAAAAATTAAAAAAAAAATCACTTATCTTTCCTTCTAGTTTGTAGCAAATGACTTTTGGAAATACAAAGCAGTGCTCTCCTAAACATTTTATTTTGGCTTAATGCAAACTGTCACACAGGTTACCAAGGCATACTTCCTGTTTCACAGCAAAAGTTAACCATCTTTCTAGTCTCCTAATCAAGATTTTTGGGGTCCTACTATATTCCACCCTAGAAAAACCTGGGCCTTGTTTGCGCCTTGTGCTTGAGAATGCGTATGATTCCTTTCAGCTGTTGTATGCTTCTTATCTTGATTAGATTCAGAGTCCTGGGGACTCAAAGGCACCATATAACTTGCCCAAACTGGCCAGAAGATGTTTCTAGTTTTTTTCTTTTTCTTTTCTTTTTTTTTTTTTTTAAATTCCAAGTCCATTCCAAACCAAGGGCATGCCATTCCAAATCAATGAATCAATTTGTTCCATCATTTCAATAAGAAAATGCACATTCTGGGTGGGGTACTTGATAGAAAAAGAAACCAGAAATAATCTTTTATGGACCTTGTCACAAGACATAACTATTAGGTTAATATACATTTGCATTGCAAACAGGTGGGGTTACATTTTTAGAAGTAATGAATACAGAGACATGAAAGAATAGAACAGAGAAAAGCAAAGGAGCAAGAAAAAGAAAGCAGGAAAGAATGAAAAAGGATTTGTGGGTAGATCTAAGCAGAGTTCAAGTTGGAGTCAGGGATAAGATTAGGGCCTCTACATTTCTTGCTCTTCAAAACAATAAAAATGCATTTATTTAAGCGGAAGTGCAAAGGGCAGTTTGGGACATAAAAAGTGGCATTTGGAAAAGAAAGGGGAGCCTATTTTCAGGATTAATTGAAAGTTAAAGGAGACCAGATGATCTTAAGGAATTCTTTATGATGCTGTGTTAGTCAGCTTTCCATTACTTTTAAAAAATACTTGAGACAAATAGATTTATGAAGAGAAAAGGGTTATTTTGGCTCACAGATCTGAAGGTTTCAGGCCATGACCAATTCACCCCTTTACTTTGGGCCTATGATGGTAGGTACATCAGGGTCAGAGTACGTAGAGGAGCAAAGCCATTGACCTCAGGGCCAGGATACAAAATAGAAAGAGGAAGAGACTAGAGTTCCTCAGTTCCTTTCCAGGGCATTTCTCCAGCAATGTAAAATCTCCCATTATGCCCCACCTTTTAAAATACCCACCACCTGCCAGTTGCACCAAGCTTTTTACACAGGGCCCTGGAGGATATTTAAGATTTAAACTATAGAAGATTCTGACTCCGTCTTCTTTCCACACTGTCTTCTGAACTTAAAGAGGCTTCTTTCATGACTTCCTTTTCTTCCTAGGATTCTATGTTTTCCCTTTAGAACTCTTAGAGAAAGGTAACAGCAACTAGTTTTCATACAGGCTGACCCATCCTAACCAAACAGATTACTCACATTTACAGCCTTTGCATTCATAAAACAAAAACACTCTGGAAGGAATGAGGGATTCATGGTCTCAGGACTGCTTCTCCAATTTGCACTGACCTTTTCCTAATATAACAAAACATTGACCCAAAGACCTTGGGCACTTTCTGACAGCTTCTCAGACATCCACTGCTAAGGGAGAAAGTGCTGGCAAGAGTTTTCAAATAAGACAAATAACCTGTACAAGGTCATTTTTTTATTGATGGGAAGTGGCTGAATTGTGGTTAGCTCCCATTATAGCCCATTTATGTATTAAAACTGATTTAAACTAGCCCAAATTATTTGGGCAGCTATATTGTAGAAGAGGAGACTTTTTATAAATTCTCGGAATTCATTATCTTTTTTCCTCTACCAATAACTTTCATTCCTGAATTTTGAAGAACCTTGAATTGGGTGGATATTACTCACAAAACTTAAATAAAAATAATAGGCTAACAGAAGCCATTAAAGCTTATTCTAGTTTCTTGACCCAAGACTCAATTTCTCAGGCTTCAAAATTGGTACAAAAAAAAAAGTGCTTTGGGCAAAAACAACATGATACATGATTCCTGCCAACAGAAATATAAAAAACAGGTTCATTTGATCATTTTTATTGTCGTAAGCAAAGACTGACATAGAGGCAAATACAGCCTTGAACGTGTTGGCTCGCTACTCCCTGGCCCCAAGGCTCATCCACTTCTGGCCTCACACCAAGGGTGCGGTTCTAGACAGGAACAGGCAGTAAGGCTAAGGGTTCTGCATGGGTTCTTGGAGCCCAAACTCCAATTCAGCCTTTCTCAAAGAGTGTGGTGCCAGTGATTTAAGCACTAAATATAGGGCTCAGTCAAAACAAAATGGTAGGAACCAAGCCAAACTGCATTTTTTTTCCTTAATCATCAGAAATGTTCATCTTCCCTCTTCTTAGTCCTGTTAGCATAAAATCAAACTTCTCAATTTATTTTCTGCCCCTTTCCAAAAGAGGTTAACAGTTTTCTTTAGGGAGAACTATATTTGCCTCTATATTCCGTAACCTACCATACTATCTACCTACTAGGAACTTAATAAATGTTTGTTGGAGAGATGAATGGAAAAAATTCTCAGATAGTTTCAAATGAGAGGTTGGGAGATGAGATAGGTATTAGAAAAAAATCAAAGATAAATGGGAAAAGTAGGTATATTTTCGTAATAGTAATGAGAAAGGGGATTATCTACAGTCGGTAGAAATCCACAACAGGGGGCTTAGGTTGACCTAACTCTAATAGAAGCCAAATAGATCTGAGAACAATGAAAAAAGGTGGAGCCTCAAAGCACATTAGAAGCAACCAAAAATGGATTCTAATCAAAGCATAAGAAGGACTAGGGAAAACTCTCTTAGGATCCTTCTCCCTTTTTTCTAATTGTACCAGTAGAGAAAATGGTCAGTTTGACAATTGATAGGAAAGCATTTGGGTAAAATAGAATCATTTCTCACAGTCACTCATTGAATATATGTTTAGAGCCCAAAGTCATATTTAATTGGCAATCATACAACCAGTGGAAAGGCATACCAATTATGAATTAAAGGGATATAACGAAACTAGCGAGTCTCATTAGTTTGCCTCTCTGAAAAGATGTGAAAGCAGACATCAATTCAACCATTTCACAATCACATGGAAATGCCCCTACCTAACAAAATCTATAAGATTTCATTCTGAAGCTTTTTTAGTACATAAATTTAGTCACGAGGTTATTGATTAATTGCCAACTTGATAAATTTCTCAAACTACAATATTTATCTCAAAGAAGAAATCTGTAGTTTGTCATGAAAATGGAACTTGGTACTCAATATTCCATGGTTTTCCAGAGAAATTCATTTCTTTCTATCTATTATTAGCAATATTTCTTCATTATCTGCACTGCAACTCTTTCATAAAACAAACTCTGCATTCAGTAAGACATCATTATTGTTGTTCAAGAATTTTTTGAACCAAGAGCTTCTTAACATTTAGGAGATTGTCTACTATTATTGCCCTGATGATTGTGATAAATGGGGTTTTTTTTCTTAGAAACAAGAGTGTCACTTTCCTATTTTCCTTTATTCTTCATTCAGCTTTCACCCACCCATCAATATCATCATAATGGCCATGTCAGCATCAAAAAAAAGAAGTTACTCTTATCTTTACATGGAACCTATGTCTCGTGCATCAGTCAGTGCTATTAGGCTGTGCTTCCATCCAGGTGAATAGAAAAGCTATCTGGTAAGTTTTTAAAAAGTCACAAGATGCTAACCAAGTCTTTTTTATTATTTATTTTAACCAAAAGAAATGCTTATTTTTCTGTTTTAATTACACACATGCTGTTCTTTAGAAAGGACCACAAAATACACAAAGATTCCTGACTAAAGAGTCAACCTTTCTCTGGTTCAGAATTCAGTATTAACAGTCATACAAAATATGTAAACTTGTCATGAGTTGCAAAAAACAGATCTCAGTCCATCAGTAACAAGATGCAAGAGATTCTTAAACACATTTGGACAATTTACATCCGGGGCTTTCCCCAAGGGATAAGAATGTCCAGTTTGCAAATGTATAATTGACAAGTATTTCCAGTTACTTACTTATAAAAGCTTTTCAAGATCCATAAGGCTTTAATATGAAAACTCAAGACCTACTCAACTAATTTTTATATTTATTATAATATTAGATCAAATTAATATATCTTTTTAAAAAAAATTCAACAGACTGCATACTGATTTTTTTTTTCAGATGTTTGAGATGTATACAAACATTTAGATGAGAACTTTTCAAATAAATGGATTTACCTACCAAACTCTAACTCAGTCTGTGTGTACTGGTCTCTGTTTGGCTACCTCTTCTGTACATTTTTGTTGGGGATCCTCACTTTCAAAATCACAGAAAACATTGCTATCTTTTAAAAAAAAATATGGTAATCTCATCCTAGATCTGGATGGACTTGATCTCTGATAATTTGTACCTTCAGGTTGAAAGTACTTTTATAATTTATTTCTTATCCTGAGCAGAAGCTAAGCTACTGTGCTAAATTGTTGCCTTTCTGCTTGTATTTTTTTGTGCCCTTTGTAAAACAGGCTTTGCCAGTAGTCTGGATTCATATTCTGTCCCTCTACCTGGTTGCCATATGATACAACTTAGGTGGGTCTCAGATTCCTTATCTATAAATTAATTGAAGCTAATAATACTCTCTTCCTTTAAGAGATTATAAGAATTTAATAAAATAATGTGTATAAGTGCTTAACATGGTGCCTGGTACATATTGAGTACTTGTTCTTGTATCACTATCATGTTTAGGGCCTAAGAATTTAGACCTTTACCTTACCTTCTGTGGCATGAGCTCTGTTCAAGTATGTCTTCCCCCTGGGCTATAAATTCCATGAAAACAAGGCCTGGGTCTGACTCCTAACCTTGTATTCAAAAGAAAATTCTTTGGCACTGTGTGAAATATATATTTGCTAAATGAATGGATAAATAAGTGAATGAATAATAAAAAGAAGATAAGTTCATGTAATGCAAAGGAGGCTGCAAGTAAGAAGCTGTCTTTGGGTATAGGAGGGGAGGCAGAGAGACTTATGAGAGACACCTGAGTCCCAGTTCATCTCAGTTTTGACTCTAGATCAATTTGGAGTCTTCAGTGGAACCTTCTCTAGGAATAAGGGTGGGAAATTCAGGTCTTCAGACTTGAAAGATGTACACTTATGAGACAAGGACAGAAAACTAGTTTGGTGCTAGTCAAAATATCTTGGCAAGCCTCAGAAGAAAAACCACAGACTAACTAGAAGCAAAAATAATGTCATCTCCAGATTTGTCCAGAAGTCACAAGCTAAAAGATAAACTTAGCACAGTCATAACATGGGCAAGGACATGCCTCCTACATCTGTCTCATCTAGTTTACCTTGCCCAAAATCAAAGGTAATTGCCCACAATGCTGACATCATGCTTCTTATTTAAACTAAAGGAGGCAATATCTGGTCTTGATCCCATTGCCTTGGAAGTGTTTCTAGTCATTAGAGAAAAATCTGAGATTTATTGATACTTCAATAAGACAAAGGGGAATAAAGAAAACCAAAATAAGGGAAATAAAGAATATTGGCAAGTAAAAGGATCAACACAACCATTGTTTTACATTGTGTTCCTAAGAGGTTCTTAATAAGTAGACACTAATAAACATGGAGAAAATTATGAAAGCAGAAAAATGATGACAGGAAAAAAAGATACTACAGGTTGGAAAAAATAACAAAAAGTGTAAAAGGGAGATGAGAAGAGGAAAGTAAGAAAGAGTGCAAAAGAGAAGAGAGGCAAGGGGAGAATGGTGAAATGGGGTAGTTAGAGAAACACATAGGTAGTGCACAGTAGGTGTATGTTGGGGGGGGGTGTAAAATTTGTAAACCAGGACCTGGGAAGAAGTGGAGTGGACAGAGAAAAAATTGAAGGCTACGGGAAAACAAAAGCAATCATGAGAAAAACGTAGAGTTTATTAACTGTCTCAACTCTTTCAAAGATTTTTCCATACCACCTCTTGCATCACTCTCTTGCTCTTTAAATTTGACTGCTAACAGGGGAAATCTAATTTGTATATTGTATCTAATTTATTTCCCCTTAATCCATCCATTCATTCTTCAGATGCTTTCTTGGAACTAGCAAATCACAGTTTAATAAGGATAAACTCATAAAATAACATATTGTCTTGAACTGTAAGGTACTTTAAAATGAAATTTAAGATTTAAGAATGAAAAAGTAAATTTAACAGAAACCTGGTTCTTAGTCAAGAAATGTACCAGCCTCGTGAATTTGACATTACATGTTCTCTAAAAAGTGACCACAGCTTAAGTGTACATAATAGAAAAGAGAGGCCTATGTTGCCATTATTTAAGAAAACAATTATACTTTGGTGATGTGGTGAGTGGCCAGTCCTTGGTAAATAATAGTTATTACTGCACTTTAAAAGTTAATTTTATGAAGTAATTCTAAATATATATATATATATACACACACACACTATTTATACACACACACACACACACACACACACACACACAGGTCTGTTATACTAACCTGCCTAAATATCTGTTACCCCATCTGCGACAAAGGAATTATTTTTACTGAGGAATTATTTCTCTGCAGCAGCCTGGGCAACATCAACTTGCATTGGTTTAAATTCAGGGCTATGGTGTTCAATTTGTTTGGTAAAGGGGCTCTAAAGTAAAGATATTATAAAACCACCACCATCAACCCTCTCTCAACCACCTGCCCTCCAGGAGAAGGGGACCCAGAAACTCTTGTTTTTCACCATAAGGCCCCATCAGGAACCTTCTTCCTCACCCTGCAGTGTCATACTCTAGTCCCAACATCTTTATCTTAGGTTTTTCCTCTCCTTTCCCATTGCGTTCTGAGGCCTGATGCTGATCCTGACCCTCATTGCAATCATTTATTAATTCACTCTTTCAGTAAGGATTTATTGAGTATCTACTATGTATTAAATGTTGTTCTAGGTGCTTGGATATGTTAAGCATACTAAACAAAGATCCCTGTGGAGCTTACAATGATGAATATATAGGTGGATATTATGGTTTGGATGTGAGGTATCCCAAAAAAACTCACATGTGAGACAATGCAAGAAGATTCAGAGGAGGAAATGATTGGGTTGTAAGAGTCTTAATCCAATCAGTGATTTAATCCTCTGACAGGAATTAACTGAGGGGTAGCTGAAGTGGTAGGGTGTGGCTAAAGGAGGTGGGAATTAGGGTGTGGCTTTGGGGTATATTCTTGTATCTGGAGAGTGGAGTCTCTCTCTCTACTTCCTCATCACTGTGATGTGAGCTGCTTCCCTCCACCACTCTGTCCAGGCATAATGTCCTGCTTCACCTCTAGCCCAGGGGAATGGAGTTATCTGTCAGCCTCTGAAACCGTGAGCTCTCAAATAAACTTTTCCTCTTCTACAATTGTGCAGATTGGGTCTTTAAGTCACAGCTGTGAGAAAGCTCACTAAAACAACGGGCAATAAATAATAAACTTTAAATAAATAACTAATGTAGCACATCATGTTGGTAAGTGCTATAAAGAGAAGAAAAAGCAGGGTACAGGGAATTGACAGTATGAGAATTCATGCTGAAGACGAGGATATGAGGCCTCAATCCTAAGGTTCCATGTAAGAAATCTACCTAACCCAGCCTGGCTGGATCATTGATCCTGGCATTGACCTCCACAGCCACAATTCTTACAAGGGTGTGGCAGAGGCAGTGCTCAACAAATACCCATATCTGTTATTTCCTAGCCTCCCTTGCAGTTAGATGACAGCCAGATAACTCACAATAGCCCATGAAATAGGAGAAGAGGGAGCAGTTAAAAGCCACTGTGTCTCTTCCTCTCACCCTTACCCTGCTGTGGTGACCTGAGAGACCATTAGTCTCAGTATCAAGGCCAAGAGATGGAGAAGCCTCCCCAATCCACATCAGAATGTGACATGAACAAGAAATACAACTCTGTGGTGTTTAGGTCACCAAGATTTCAGGGTTTTTTGTAATTGCATCATAGTGTAGGTTATCTGTGCCAATATCTATGAAAAAGAGCTACATAATTATAACAATCATTTTCTGCTTTTCATTTGTTAAGGAAATATCTACCTCCTTATAGATTAATAGAGGTATACAAGTGTAAAGTTCTGCCAGGAAAGAAATGAGTAATGGTAAGTTATATTTAGATTACCCTTTTAGGATTTGATAAATGTTCAATGAGATATTTTAAGCAAGCTTTTTGATTCATGAAAACAATTTACTTTCCTTGGATTCATATAACACTAAAATTTCATTGAAAAAATTACTTTGTTAGAAAATGCGTAATTTGTTTTACTCTAATCTAAATATGTCTTGGGCCATTCAAAGTTTCCTGGCTACTCCCCTGACTTAAATCTCAATTTGGAAGAATATTTTTTCTATAAACATTTGTTATAATAGCATTCACTTAAGAGAGATTAAGATATTAATAAAATCAGAGAGTTTACAAGCAAATGCAAAGCACAGACAATATAAGTTCTAAGCTATGCACTGAAGAAACTTTACAATGTAAACTTAGTTGTGTTTTACTTTAACTGAAGAAAGGGTACTAAGAAACTTGTCCACATTTTCCTTTAGTATCTGGAGAGTAGAGTCTCTTTCTACTACCTCATCACCATGATGTGAGCTGCACTCTTTCAATTTTCATAAAGATTGTCTCAAATTCATAGACTCACTAGTAAATAAAACCAATATGTATGAAAATATTAATATTCAGAACCAGATTTACAAGTGAGCAAAGCAAAAGACCATTGAGGGGTAGCAGGAAGGTCTATGGCCTCTCATGGGCCTAAAACCCTACTAATACTGTCTTTTTTTCTTTGACTCTTAAAGAATTGTATTATTTTGTGGTCTCTTAATTATGAAATATAAATATCCCTAAAGTGGACAATACCTAGAGGCTATTCCATGAATACTTAAAAATAACTTTAACAGAAAAGGAAAAGATAACAGTTGGAAAGGATAGAATCAAAATATCACTGCTGAGGAGCAGGGGACTGGGTCAAACGGTGTGAAGGTGGTGATAATAAAACCATGGTCTAAAATTAAAGGCAACAGACAGCCAACTGATTTATAAATTAGAATGTTCTTTCTGAACACCTACTACCTTGAAGACATTACACCAAGTACCATACCAGATACAGAAATATATGAGGCAAAATGGCTGTCTCCAGGAAGTTGGGTTAGGTCTAGCGTTAGGTCTTTGTTGAAAATGGAGGGATGGTTAGATCTGGAGCTAGATATGGGAGTGTGGCCTGCATTCACCCCCAGCAAGTCTACAAGAGGTCTCCAGGGAGGCGAAGGTCGAGCAACAGAAGTGCATTGTAATATTGAAGGGAATGAGATCTACATGAGAAGAAACAAGGTGAAATAAAAAATGAACTGAGGAAGCCACTCTCCCATTGGTACACTCTGTTACTCCTTAGCATGAGATGACAGTCTTGATGCCGAGAAAATTTTATGTCCTTCCAGGAAGTATAGAAATTGGTTCTCAGATAACTAGCTTGTCACTTTTTCTTTTTGGTTTTGAGATTGTTCTTTAACTGTTTCAAACACTTACCATCAAACCTTGCAAGTCTGCTAATATCTGCTCCAAGTTCGGAGGTAACAGATAATGCATGACGAACTTTTAGGTTTGTTTCCCTGTAAAATAAATGATGGAACAAGAATTTTTATATGGAACAGCCTAACAGCATCTTACCCAATGCAATTAGGTGGATACAACACATGCAAAACCTAACTCGAGACTCAGGGAACGTCACTTTGAATGTCATTCACACTTCTCACACTGTCTTGGGAAAATGGGTGGGACTTCTCAGGCTCCTAAGAGTTGGCATTCCACCCACCACACATCTGTATAACACCACAGTAATCTGTTTTGCAATTTGAAAGAACAGAGAACATAATAAATATGGTTTCATTTGAACCTAGTCAAACATCATGCATGAGTTATAAAACACATTAGGAATGGGGAACACAGTTGCCAAATAAAGCAGTCCAGTATCACTCCAGATTCTAATATCTACCTAGGAGTTTTACTTGCAAAAGATGGTCATGGCTAATTTTACAGTAGCTGAAATTAAAATGGGAAAAGGAATGCAGCTTTCTTTTTCTTGGAGACTCAATCCAAGAAACCCGTAAGTCTCAAATAATACGAGACAGGCTCAGCAGGTCACAAAGAGCTGGTCATCTTCTTACAGGGAGGACCACACATATATTGGACAGATGGCTCTCTGGTATTCAGGATGTGCCCAGCAGTAATCCCACAGCCATCACTCCCATCTTGGGTTCAAGGGCTTGCTATCGCAGTTTTCTCACGGATTCAATCTAATTTTCGTCTACTGCAGCTCCCCACCCCATATTTAATACCTGGCAACCGCTAATATATTCTCCATTTTTATAATGCCTTTTCTCTTTAAATTAGAGTTCTACCTTTTACACAAATGTTTAATCATGGGTTCATTCAGTCAATAAACATTGATTGAATACTTAGCATAGTCACCTAGAATCTTCAATGCTTCCCCAAAAGATTATCCTCTTGGAGGAAACAAAGAGAAGATTTAACAGTAAATATCACTGTGTGGAATTATATGCCAACCTATGAAATAACTGAGTATAAAGAGACAAGAAGCAGTTATCCAAGAGGGCACTCCATCTGACCTTCTATCAGCCAGTTTCACAATGATGTGAGGACAACGTGAACCCAATGCAAAAATGCCCACTGCTAAAATAGCCTTCTTCAGAAAACTCTAAATTGGATGTATAACTGAAGTTATTAGTGGAAACAATCTCACTAATCAAAATGTGCCCATTCCTAGGTGGCAGAGGTGACAAGGGGTTAAAGTAGTCAAAAAGAACTTCCTAGATGAGGCAGAAATTGAGCAGGGCTTGCTGGACAAGAAAGAGGAAGGTAAGTGGTGTAAAGGCTACAGAATCACATGCCCATCCATCTGAACTACTTTTCTAATAATTGAAACAATCACACCAACTAAGCTGGATAGCTCTAGTTCTCTGACCCTACTCTACATCTGTTATTCATGGAAGTTCATCATCATTTTGAGATGCATCCTCAGAATCCTCTCCATTATCTCACTCTAGCTTCGAATGTGAAAATTTAAAGGGAAAGAATAATCACACAGAGGCCTTACTTACTTTAAAAATCTACTTTTAAAGACTCCTGATTAACTCCTTCAGTGCCACACCACACTCTTTTTAATCCATCTGAATATCTTAATAAAGTTCAAAATCATTTTCAGCATAACAAACAATATGGAAAAATCCTACCTTTTTCTCAGTTTCCCCTATTGGTAACACTTTGCAAAACTATCATGTAGTTTCACAACCCAGATATTGACAGTGACACAGTCAATATACAGAACATTTCAATCACTACAAATATCCCTTGGGTTGCCCTTTAGAGTTACACCCACTTTACTGTCTTTCCCACCCCATCTTTAATATCCGGAAACCACTACTCTGTTCTCCATTTTTATAATTTTACCTTCTCAGAAATGTTGTACAAATGGAATCATAGCTTTGGAATTGGTTTTCCATCTCAGCACAATTGTTTGAAGACTCATTCCAGGCATTGCCTGTGTTTGTAGTTAGTTCCTTTTTATTGCTGAGTGGCAATCCAGGATATGGAGGTACCAGTTTGTTCAACCATTCACCTGCTGAAAGATGTCTAATTGTTTCCTCTTTGGATGCTACAAATAAGTCTGCCATAAACATTCATGTACAACTTTTTGTGTAAACAGAAGTCTTCATTTCTCTGAGATGACTGCCCCAAAGTCAAATTGCTGAGTTGCATGGTAGTTGTGTGTTTAGTTCATAAGCAACAGTCACATTGTTTTCCATTCCCACCAGCAATGTATGAATGATCCTATTTCTCGACATCCTTACCAGCACCCAGAGTTGTCACTTTTTTTTTATGTTAGCTATTATGTTAGATCTATACTGATATATCATTGTGGTTTTAATTTTAATTTCCCTAATGGCTAATGATGTTGAGCAACTTTTCATGTGCTTATTGGTCCCCTATATGTCCTCTTAGGCAAAATGTTTGTCCATGTCGTTTGCCAATTTTCCAGTTAGACTGTTATATTTTTTAACTGTTGAGTTTTGAAAATATTTTTATATATTCGAGATATAAGTCTTTGTCAGATGCTGTGCAAATAATTTCTCCTGATCTATAGATTATTATTCTATCCTCTTAAAGCCTTTAATTTGATGAAGTCCAATTTATTAAATTTTCTTTTTATGGATCCTGTTTTTTGTGTCAAATCTAACTCTGACTAGCCCCAAATCATATAGTTTTATGTTTTGCATTTGAATTAATTTCCTTAATAGTTATAGACGTATTCAAGTTATTTATCTCATGTTTGATATATGGTCTGTTGTTTTTTGTTTTTTGTGGTTTTTTTGAGAAGTAGTCCATTTCATCTAAGGTGTCAAATTTATGTGTGTAGAGCTATTTGTAATAATTCTTCATTATCATTATCCACCTGATGTTTTCAGAATCTGGAGGGAATTGCCCTGGTTTATTCAGGATAGTGATAATTTATCTCATTTTTTCCCTTTATCAGTCTTCCTAAAGGTTTGTCAATTGAATTAATGTTTTCAAAGAACTAGTTGTGTTTCATTAATTATCTTTATGGTTTTTCTGTTTTCAAATTCACTTTTTTTTGTTCTTACCTTCACTTTCTTATTCCTTCTGCTTACTTGGGTTTGTTTTTTTTTTTTTTAAGTTTTCTATGTTCTTGAGATGGGAGATTATTGATTTGAGACTTTTTCTTTGTTCAAGTATATATACTTAGTGCTATGATTTTTCCTCTCAGCACTGCTTTAGCTATGTCTGCAACTGTTTTGCCCAAACCAGGGGTAGGATCATGCAGGCCAAACTGTTTGAATAGTTCAATATGAAAATGACTTAGGAGCCACTGTTGAAAATCATAGGTTCTGGTATCAGACTGCCAGCTTTGAGTTCTATCTTTATTCTTTAGGAGTTCAGAGCAAATAAACAAGTCTCTCTAAAACCTTGGTATCCTCGTCTGTACAGTAGGACTTATATAGTACCTATATCAGGATTAAATGATATAAACCATCTAAAAACACACACAAATTATTCAGTGTGATGAAAATGTAAGTATTCATTAAATATTTTTTATGCCAAACAGACAAATTGAATCCTATGAAGCAGACCTGCTATATGGTCTATAATGAAATTCTAAATTAACATCAATATCAAAACTGCATCACAATCCTTTTCTCTCTTCTTTCTCTGTATCTTCATTAACACAGATCCAAGGTTGCTTTTCCGTCCTTTCTTCCTCAGGGAACTCTTGATCGCCAGCCCTCTCATTTTTGTTAAAAAATGACTTGAACTTACAACAAACAAAAACTTCTAAGGCAACTCACTGAAGAATCCCTGCATGAAATTATTCACATATACATGTTTAGCTCACTGTTTCTGAAAGAAAATAAACTAAAAAGTCAGAGTTTTCAAAATAAATTCAAGAGAAAAGTAATTTTCAAAATTACTGCAAAGTAATTAACAATGGACTTGGCAATTTAGACTCTTGTGTCTTCCAAGGAAACAAAGAATAAGATTTAAGCCCTGCTTATAAAGACATTACTTTTAAATAAATTAAAAACCAACCTAATCAAGTATTCTAACTTAATAACTTACCCATCGAGCTCTGCAGTTTCAATATAGCACAGACCATGTGGCTCACTACTTGACAGAAGCAGCAAATCAGCCTATTTTAAGAAAACATGACAAAAGAATACTTGAGAAGGGGAGACTGGCTGAAGGTCTGTTCTGCTGCATCACCTCTCTACTACTTGCCAGCACAGCCTGAGGAACAAAGTGAAAGGGGTAGGATCCTGTACCACCTCCATGTGGTACCCCTGGACAAGCCCTCCCACCCTCAGTGTTCCTGTTTCCACACCCTTGACCATCACAATAGGAGCAAGTGCTGGGGTATCATATAAATTAATAGCCGCTTGCTTTACTTTTTTTTTGAAAGACATATATAAATTATATATTTTGTTTTCATAATTATTCATGGAAAATATGTCACTAATAAATAATTGGAAATATTTATGGGCACATACTTTGACTATCTAGTAGGACCAGTTAAGAGCAGGCAGCAGGCAAAGAGGATGAGGAAGACAGATGAAGGTGGAAGACATTAGAGAAAAAATGAGAGACAAAGAAGTAGAGATGAGAGACTTAAAAGATAAGAAAAGAGAAAAAAGAACAAGATGGTATATAGTAAAGAAAGAGAAAGAAAAGTGGGGCTAAACAAGAGAGCAAGGTAGAATAGAAAATATAATAAAAGACAATGGAAAAAATTAGACATTGAATAGTTTGTCTTTTGGGGGAAGGTACAAGGGATTGAACCCAGGGGTCCTCTACCACTTAGCTACACCTCCAGTCCTTTTTATTTTTGATTTTGAGATGGGGTCTTGCTAAGTTTCTAAGGCTGGCCTCAGCCTCCTGCGTTGCTAGGATTACTGCTATGTGCCATCACACCCAGTATTCTTTCTTTTAAGATAAATAGTTTTATTCTGCTGTCCATTTGAGCTTTGAAAATTACCTATCAAAATGCAGTCTTAGAATTCTGGTAGCTTTCTATATTGGGAAACTATTTTATTTCAAATTTCAAATTTTATTTTAAAATAAGCATTTTTATGACATTCTGAAGGGTTTGAATGTCTTCAAAAATTAGCTAAAATTTTAGGCTAGTTATTTTGAGACATTAGCCTAACAATTTTGTAGTTATGTCTGAATGTAGCATTCCAAATCTATGAAATCTTCTTACTTTATTTTTAAAAATATTAGAAATTTCATTCTCAAGACCTGGAGGTTAAATTTATAATCAATCCACTTGTTTCATTGTCTCTAGATTTTAAATTTCCAGTTCAAAAATTGGTGTGTGTGTGTGTGTGTGTGTGTGTGTTTTGTTTTGTCTAGATTAGACTGAAACTGCTGGAAAAACTTAGTGCCAGCCCTCGTGGGAATAAATGGGTTTGTATTATCAAGACTCCTCTTCAACTCTGAACAAAGAAGCCACAGAAGCTTCTTGAGGCAGGAATTTTCTTACTTGTCACAGAGTAAAACAGAGCAAACCCATAAAGAGAGTGTGTCAAAAATGTAGGCTGTTCTTGAACTAAAAATTACCTATCCTGATCTAAAAGGAAAGAGCAAATTTTGGAAAATTCACCCTGATCTTACTTCTCACACTTAAATTTCAATGTGTAAAGGCCTATGGCAGGACAGCAGAAGAGCTTAACGCTCTTTGGGCCTCTGACTCTCCTCCCTTAAGCTTAAAAGGATCATTTTAAACAAAATCCAGAAATCTCTAATTCTGATCATCAGCAATTGAAAAAAAATGTGGTGTGTAAGAAAGATATCTACTTGTACCTAGCTTTTCTTCTAAAGTCTACATAGAAAGAGTGAGCCAGCGTTACTGTTTCATACTGAGCTCTGCTGTGTTCACACTTACTTTGGGATAAACAAGGGGAGGATTCTTTGTGCACAGTGGGCTCCCAACATGTGACTGAGGCACCACTGCCACCTGGCGGCTGGATTCTCTCTGGAGCAATGATCAACTTCCTACAAGTAGAAACAGACCTACCCACCTACAATGGTTTCTGGCCTCACTGTTTCTGCTTGGTCTCCCTGGAATCTGGGACTTCCTTGCCGGCATCTTCCTGTCCCCTGCATTGCTACCCCTTCCTTCCTTCCTTCCTTCCTTCCTTCCTTCCTTCCTTCCTTCCTTCCTTCCTTCCTTCTTTCTTTCTTTTTCTTAATATTCTTTCAAACTTCTTGCTTCCCACTCCCTGATTTCTGGCCTGCCTCCCCTCATTCATCCTCCATTCTCCCTTCCCCATAGCTGAACCTTGGTAGTCCCTTTTGTGAAGCAGTCCCTTCATGGTATTTTTAATCCATTGTCATTGAAAAGGATGAAAGCACAGAGTGGCGGGGGCATCTGGCAGGATGAGTGGTCACACACTTAACAGCATGCCATCTTTCTCCCACCTTCTAGTCCATCAGAAATAATTCCAAAAAGAAAAGAGCAAGAGAATTGTAGTAACAGCCGTGTCAGTCCCTGATCACACATTTGTCAGAGGTGCTGGACCAGGAGCTGGAGCCACATGAGTAGTCTTGGGGTCCACCAGCCCCCAACTCTACAAGTCTCAGATCAAGATGACCCTTCCAGTAAATCTCAAGAGACTGGGTTTGTGGTTGATCCTGAAACTTGTGATCCAGTGGTAGTATCTATGACACCAATAGCCAATATTTAGTGAGGACTTTCTGTTTCTCTCACTTCCCTGAGGGCTTTATATGTAATACTTGATCTAACTCTATGGAAGTCCTATAGTGTAGGTCTTGTTGTTGTCCCTACTTTACAAATGAGTAAAGTGAGACCCAGAGAGGTTCAGTAACTTGTCTGAAGCTATTTAGGTAAGAAGCGGGAGAGCCAGAATTTGAATCCAGGCAGACTGAAGCATACACTGAAATGCATTAAAACTTCTTTGCTTGAAGGATTTCATTGTATAGTGAAGATAGAACATGGTAAGTGTTCCCAGGGTCATACTAAACAAAGAACTATGGGAAGAGTTCAAATGAGAAAGAACACTGTGTTGGTAGCTAAGAAAGGGCATCATGGAAGATTCTAGAAGCACTGTAAAGCAGAATCCCCCAGGCAGAGATAGTAGCAGGAGTAAGGAACAGAAAAGGGAAAGCATGATTATCCGAATGCAAAAATAGGCCAGGCAAAAAAAGTTGAAAATTCTAACCAGAACCACCTCCCATCCACTCCTATTTTTTTTTTTTACTTTCTTCTATCAATTTTTGGTACCTTTTCCCCATTCCCTGTCAGGGGAGACTCAGTTCTGTTTCCCATGAATGAAACAGTGTTTTCTAACTCAGCATCCCCTTCCCCGGCTTTCACAGGCAACAGAAAGCCAAGCAATTGCCTCATGGAAACCTGAAATGAATATTCCCATCATAGAAAACTTGAAAAGAATCCATTGAACATCTTTGAGCCCTCAAAGCCAAAGACATTGTCTTCAGAAATTTATTAGGTATAAATAACATTTGTGAAATTAAAGAATAAAGGAAGCAAAACCTCAAGAAATAATAACATCTTAAAGTTATATAATACTTTAAGAATTTACAAAACACTCCCTCATAATTAGGTCATTTTATTCAAATCCTTAACACCGTGTGCATGGGGAGGTCAGATCTGTCCAGCAGCAAAGAAGGAATGAACTCCTGCATGCACACCAGGTGATTTAAATTAATTCACATAGCGCCCATAGGCTTTCTTGACATCAGATTTATGGACACTAAGACCTTAAATTACAGATATGGAACCAGAATTCAGAACTTCTGATCCAAAAATGAATACTTTTTCCCCTGGTGCTACTAAATCACTGCAATACAACTCATGTATGTTTTGCTTTGTTGGTATTAAAAATCTAAAACTACAATTGTGTAAGAATGTTGGAATAGCAATTTCAAAAACTGATGGAAAGATAAATTCCTAAAATTAATTCGAATATAACATTTAGATCTCCTTTTAATTTTTACACAGTTCTTCATCTTCATCCCACACAACATTATTTTTAGTCTAAAAATAAAAAAAATTTAAATGACTTATGCATATTGTCAAAGATTAGAATTAAATCATGAAAATGAAAGTGTCTAAGATTACAGGTAATACTTTAAATTTCAGACCTAGTAAGCTCATGTTGAATAACTGCTAATATGTACTGGATACCTCATTCTTTTAGTCTTTATAATTCAACTACTTTGAGAATGCAAAAACGATGACAATAAAAAAAAGAACAAGAGAGGAAATAATAATGATGGCCAGAAGAGCCTTTATTCATTTATTCAGGCTCTTCCAGAAAACATCCTTGCCCATATATCTTCCCCACACATACTTTTGTTAAACAGAAAATAGTGTTTACCTTTATACTTTAGCAAGAAGCTGCTTCTTCAGTACAGCTTAGACAAACATATTTTTTAAAAATATTTATTCCCTGAAAATTCCCTACTTTATACTGGCATAAGTATGAGGTATATAGAGAGTTACACCTATAAAGAGGATTTACTTATAGCAATTAGATTGAAAGAATAACTGACTTGAAGCTATATGAATTAAAATAACAAGGAAGTCAATTAGACCACAAAAAAAAAAAAAAGCCTCTCTAGAAGTACATCCAATAAAGGTGCTGAAAGGGACTAAATGAGAGACAGCCAAAGCCTACCTGCTATGGTTTGAATATGAGATGTCCTCCCAAAACCTCAGGAGACAATGTGGTAATGTTCAGAGGTGACATGATTAGATTATGAGAGTTGTAGCTTAATCAGTGGACTTATTCGCTTAATGTACTTATTCACTTGCTGTACTGAGTGGTAACTGTAGGCAGGTGGGGTGTGGCTGGAAGAAGTAAGTCAATGAGGATGTCCCTTTGGGGTTTATATTTTGTCATTGGCACCTCAATCTCTGTCTCTGCTTCCTGGCTGTTATAAGCTGAGCAGCTTCCCTTTGGCATGCCCTTCCACCAAGATGTTCAGCCTCATCTTGGGCCCAGAACAATGGAGTCAGCTGACCAGGATGAACACAGACCTCTGAAACCATGAGCCAAAATAAACTTTCCCTCTAAGTTAGTCTTGTCAGGTATTTACGTCATAGAGATGAAGAGCTAATTAACACACCACCCCTGTTCTGGTCTAAAGTTTAGGTCAAATTAATCTTTCAAGACCTAGCTTCTGAAAGGTAAAAATTTTTAATTCCTACAACTGAAGAATGCCTTGGTTTTCAAACAAAAATTTAAGGGTCATGAACCCCCTCCAACAGGATCTGTTCCTGTAAATTGGTGGCATGGAAGAGCACAGAACGTGCAAAAAGAAAGGGAAGGAAGGAAGTTCCCGTCAAGCACACCACTCCCTGCCCCCAAATCCACCAGAGAAATCATTCCTGGGTGAGGGGAAGGATAAGCAGGGTGCAGGACACTTAAAAGTTTTTGAGTTCAGTATGGTCCCTCTAAATAACAATGGGAGGAGTCTAAGCACTCTCAATTCATACAACACAATAAAAGGCCTTATCTACATTATCCAATATGGTAGCTACAAGTCACATGCAGCTATTAAATCTAAACACAATGCAAAACTCATTCCTCAGTTGCACTACCTGCATTTCTACTATTCACTTGCCACACAGAGATATTGAATATGGCATTGGACAAAACAATTATAGAGCAATTACATTATTGCAAAAAGTTATATTGGATAGCGCTGAGCCACATGGATCACTAACTTCATGGGAAAATTCCCATGAGTCATATAAATGAGTCATTCCTTTTTAAACCAATGTTAATGATGCACCCATAGAACTGATTTCCTTGTATCTGATATTTGCACTTCTGTGTCTCACTTCACTGAAGGTACTGCAATAGTAAGTAAACATATATGCTATAACATAGAAAATATAACTAAATTAAAAACAAAGGCCAAAGGAAAGAGAAATTAGAATATCAAAGATAGAAGTCAAGTTGGAGGCAGAATGCTAGCCATGAGGTCCTATGGAATTAGATTTGAGACATTGACTTGATTCCTGCTTTTTCTGGACTCACCCCTAAGAATTTGATAAGTAAACATACTAGGGTATAAAATTAGTGAACAAGTGAATCCAAACTAATATTCATTCCTTTCAAAGCAGAAATGGGGCTCTTAACATGCATTATTTTTATTGAATACCTGAAGCAGAAACATACCTAGCATTGCCCCTGAATTATTCAACTCCATGTAAAATGAAAGTTAAACATGTGGCATATTTTAATGTATACTGTATTTCCTCTAGCACCACTGGAGATAAACAGTTGCCAAAAAAAAAAAAAAAAAAAAACTAGAAAAAAAATTAGAATTTCACATATGCAAGTCAAAAAAAAGGTTATTCACTTAGAAGCACCAAAAACTCTTTCACTGCAATCATTTTCATGAGAGTAAAACTAAAATGGGACCCTTTCTTTTAAACAATATATTCTGAATGTAGGTAACCTTTGTTTAATAAGGGCATCTAGACATTTTTATTTGTATCCCATTAATATAGAACACCCTGAATTTTGAAAATTTGTATCCACTTTTCATTTTTTTTCTGTCTTCTTTCTTACAAGATTGACACCTATTCATTCAATCAACATTTACTAAATGCCCCCTCTAATCCAACATGAAATTAGATGTCAGAAACCAGACAAATCAAGAATTCTTTGGTGTAATCTCAGTTTACACAATCACAGCATGTAAAGGTTAGAAGAGATATTTGAGACCTTACAGTGGTCTGGCACCCTAATTTGGCCACATGGGGAAAACAAAGGCAAAAAAAGATAAAGTATTTGCTCTCACTGAAGGAACAGAGCAAAGATTCAGCTCTCAGTTCCGTATTCAGTTACCATCGGTCTCAATCCCACATCCTAGTGTGGTGTTCCTAATTTTTAATGATCTGGAAAAAGGGTCAAACAAGTAATTTAAATTGTCTAAAATAAAAGTAAATAGATTGTGAATGAGAACCTGGCATACTGCCCTACATATGAGGAGCCCAAGCCACAGTGTGTGGACTTTGAGACCTCTGTTTTAGCTGCCCTGACACCTTTTTGCTTATTTTTGGTTCTCAGTTATTTTCTGAAGTCACCAGAGACATAAGTGTTCCTCCACTTCGATGGTGAACTCTTCTGTGCCTGACCTGTCCACTGGGTAGTTCCTAGTCTGGGCTCTTCCACACAAGTCAGGAAGTGCAGATGGAGCATTCATGAAAGAAGACTGTTTCAGAAAGTGCATGTTTAGAACTCTTAACTGGGTTATTCTTCTTTTTTTTAATATATATTTTTTTAATTTTCGGCGGACACAACATTTTTATTTGTATGTGGCGCTGCGGATCGAACCCGGGCCGCACGCATGCCAGGAGAGGGCGCTACCGCTTGAGCCACATCCCCAGCCCTAGGTTATTGTTCTTGTAAATAGATCTTGGGATCATATTTTTCCTTGTCATAAAATGTCTCAAATTTAATGAAGAATACAATTTGATTCACAAAATTGCACTCAACACAAAAATTTTCATAAGTAACATAATATAGAGAGATATAGAGACATAGATTAATATATATACATTTGACATGAACACTATAATAATTAGAATTTTTAGTCTCTAAACTGGGTAGCTTTTGTCACTCTAAATTTAATTTGAACTATAGTTAGTTGCATATATTTTTGGTGACTGAACTGAATTTTATTAAGGAAATTTAATATCCAACATAGCTTGAGAATAGATAGTGCACTTGATATGCAAATGAAGGCCTCATTAATATTTTATTAAGTCAGCACAATCAATAAACATTTTCTGATTATTCAAAACTGAGCAAACATTTTTTCTTTTTCTCTAGATTGTTGTTTTCAAATATATCACAAATTAACAGTATTGATCATAGTATTAAGGAATAACATTGAAAACAAATTGTTTCTAAGATACTCATAAGTACTTTAACATGTTTTATTACATAAATTTATTGACATCCTGATTTAAAATCTCTCCTATCTATCAATGTAAAATATCACAAAGGAAGTACACAAGGTGATAATTACTCAGCCTTATCTGACCTTGTTACTGAAAGTGATAAATTAATATATTTTAAAGAGTCTATAATTGAGACTTTGTACTGTTACAATACTGGTATTCACTCCTTAATTACCCTTTATTAGTATGGATTTACTAAATATAATTATTTCTATCTATATGCTATTTTCATCTAAGATAAAGTCTTCAATTAATATTGAATACTCACAGCAACAAATTGGTTATTTTCTAATTTAACGATGTCTCCCACTTTGACATTCATCCATTTTTCACTCTGCAGTCTAAGAACAAAAATAAAATTAATTTTTTCCAAGAATGGAGAAGAATCAAAAGTATAATCAAGGGAATGTATTCACAATACAGTAACAGGTAATGGGAGGAAGCAAATAAGGTTTCCCAGGATGTTAAATTCAAAAGGCCCTCTCATAACAATGTTCTTTAATATGGGAATAAAGGCTCAGAGAGGTTAAGTGATTTGCCCAAGGATACGCAGTGAGTTAATGATACCCCTTGGCAAAATTAAAAATGCCTAACTCATGGCTGAGTACTCTTTTCACCACCTCATGATGACAGATTTATACAATAGCTATGAACTTTCAACAAACCCAATCATTAACATTCTTTTCAAATTCCCTATTAATAAATACAGAAATATTATTGCCATTGTCTCCGAAGTCTATTTAACTAGAGGCAAAAAGAGATGGGAAGACAGTGGTAAGAGAGAGTAGTCCTGGGCAATAGTTAAAATACAAGTAAAAGAGAAAAAGAATAAAAATTTGGAAAGGATCACAATGGATGAAAGAAGAAGACTGGAAGACCAAGAGAGACCACCTACAGACGCTGCCCAGCACTCTGGCTGAAGGATGGCTTGGACCAATGACCCAGGACCCAGAACGACACAGCTGAGATGCTGCACAGCTTTCTTTGAAGACTATCTATATAGCAGAGTCCCAAGCCGACCCTGCACCAAGTTCAAAGGGTTTATGATGAAAAGCAATTGTGTCCATCAGATCTGGCCCCTGGTGACAAGTTAGTTGGAGCTACCCAAAGCCAGAGAGACTGGAAACAGGCCACCTGTGGCAGGAAGCCATAATGCTATCATCCCTTCTCAAACTCCCTGAAAGGTAAACCCGCCTTGTTTTCCAAGCTGGGGGCACTCATCACACTTCTTCCTCAGAGGTTCCCTCTTAGAAGGGAAAGCCAGGCTGCATTGGGCAGGATTCCCCTGTAAGTTAAAGTGGGCAGTTTACTTTCATTGTGCAGTTTTGTTTTGTTTTGTTTTGTTTTGTTTTAAAAAAAAAAAAAAACCTCATTTACTTGCTTTATAGGCTGGAAAACCATTTTAAATATTTATACAACTGTGAAATATGCCTCACACTATCAACCCTGCTGGGTCATTTGGCTTAAACACTCAAAGAATTTTTCTTTAATACAGATCCAAGTACATGTTGTTCTGGAAAATTTTCAATTGCAGCATTTTCATCTGTAGCCAGAATTCAATCATTTCTCCAGTGCCATGCTTCTCTGCACTTTATCTAGCTCGATGACAATGGGGGAACTTGGGAAGCCTTGTAAATCTCACTTTATTTATCTTTACAGGTATGGATTATGCGCTGGTTTACTTCTCCCAGGGATACCTCCTTTGGAACGTTTCTCAGGGGACTGCCTATCAGAAATAGTAGACATGAATGGGTGGAGAAGGATATCATGTCATTTATAGAAATTGCACTGCTACTGAATTGCCCTGGAGTCTCTATTGAAAGTGCATCTGTTTCAGGAAGCTGAGATGATACTAAGTTCCATTTCCAAACTCTTATTCTTCCTATTTTCATGCTATAAGCTCCGGAAGAACTGCACAGGAAAAAGCAAGTGGTATTCCCTAGATGTTGATCCAGAGTCCAGAGTTGTCCAACTGACAGCTCTGGACAATCAATAACGTACACCATGGTCAAGCAGACATTTGTCAGATTTGTGAACAGAGCCCTGACAAGAAGAGAGCATAACCCTCACAAAGTAAGATTATGCTAGAAAGTCATCTGTGACTTGACAAAGTTACCAGAAACTGAAAGCAGAGTAAGATAAGAAATATAAAATATATTATTTTAAGGAAGAGAAAATAACACTCTAAAAATGTAGCTCGAATTTTGCAGAAAAGAGGCCTGGAGATATTGGTAAATCATAAGTCGTGTGAGATTTGTGAGTTAATCCCTTATTTGGATATGTATCTATAGAAGAATAAATGTGTATAATACAACTACGGGTGTGAATTTTTTTTAAATATCATTTCCTATTCTTCCATACCAGACATATTAACTGCACCTAACTAGGAATTGAGAGATATATTTAATGAGCACGAAGGGTCATAACTACCAAAATATCCAAATTTACTAAAGAAGCGGAAACTAATAAAGACCTGCAAATTAATTTAAATTGTCTATATTTTGAATCCCACTATCACCATGGACAATACAAGATCAAAGACATCCCAGCAGAATTAAAGGGACATGCAAGAAGATTTTCTTTAAAGCTCATCTTCAAAATATTTCTGGACTTTTAAGATTTTAAGTTGTATGGTGATTGGGTTTCGTCATTACCCCAAAACAATAAAAACAGACACTCCCTGGTTCCCCATGTGTGTTGCAGCTGTTTGCTAGGCTGGTGTTTGAAGCACTCTTGCATCATAGCTCTGGAGAAGGATACACAATGGCCTCATGGGCTGTGAAGATGATACTTGGCCCCAAGGACTCAGTATCTTTGAACTTGGCTTTTACCTTTGTCAGTGAAAGCCCTCTTACTTGTGTAGATGAATTGCCATCTTGAGTATCCTGCAAACAAGTTCATGTATTTGATCACACTGAAATTCCAAGATTTTAAAATGTGGATCAATTTTCAGAACCAGATTTCTCAAAAATAGGGTAACAAGATAGCCTATACCTTAGTAAACTCACAAGCCAATTGATACATAAGCCAAAATTTAAGAAAATAGTTCATAAAATTTACATTCCAAAGGCATCATAAAAATAAAGAGTTCAAGTGCCACAGAATGACAACAAGAACTACTTTAAGGGGGGAAAAACTTTTTATGTACCCACTCTGAGTTCTAAGAAAAGGAGATGAGAGATAGCAACTTCACCTAATAATTTTGATAAATAAATTAAACCTGCTTTTTCCTGATGATGCACAGTACAATATTAGCTGCTAGGCTTAGGTGAAAACCTCTTGGAGAAAATATAAGTCTGAGAGTGAGATGGCACTAACCATGCTCTATGTCACTGAGATGGCACTAACCATGCTCTATGTCACTGAAGTGTTGGCTCCCAAGGCTACAAATCAATGGTTTACTTTGACCAAGATACCAAGCCCATTGCTGAAGCTTAAGGTACGCAAGAGGGGACCTTTGACAGGCTCGTTAAGGTGTCTGTCATCTTTTCCATACTTTAATACTCCTAATTTCCCATTAGACACTTGAATTCCTGAAAAAAATAGACTTCTTAAAAGCTATAGAAGAAGTGTTGGGGTACTATAGAGAGAATAGAGTTGACCTTCACCAATTAATCAATCAGTCCACTAGCCTTGGCTTCTTCTGTAGTCTCCAGCATACGCTATATAAAACATGAAAGCACTTCCTGTCCATAAGGACTTTATTTTGTTCACTTCTGTATCCTTAGGATTTAGAATAATGCCTAGGTCATGACAGCCACTAAATAAATACTTATTGAATGAATGATAAACAAATTAAAGAATATAAAATCAATAGTTCCAAAATAATTTGTTGAATAGTAGCATTTTCCTGAAAGTCTAATAAGAATTATAGCCACCAACATTTATTTAGTGCTTATTACATTCTAGGTACTGTACTGATCCCTTCGTGTAAGAGTTGCCAATAAAAAATAAATGAAATGTCATCAAATTTGAATTTCAGATAAACAACCAATTATTTTGTTAGTCTAAGTATGTCCCGTGTAATATTGGGGATATACTTATATTAAAACACTATCATTGTTTATTTTGATTTTCACTGGAGTGTTACATTTAAATTTGCTATACCCACTGAGACTATTTATGATTCTTAACTCATTTAAACCTCACAACAACCCTATGAGATAGTAATGTTTTTACTCTCATTTTATAGAGCGAGATACAAGGTTCAGAGAATTTGAGATGTTTACCCTATTTTGCAATATCTGTAAAAAAAAAAAAATTGAAATGCCCACCCACCTCAATACAGATAGTCCACCTGAACCAATAGTAGAGATGCTTCAATATGAATGTACAAGATGTTTATTGTAGCATTATTTATAGCAACTGATTAGAAGCCAATTAAAATTAGACAGAAGTGCCATAGAACACTTATTCCATCATGGCTCCTGTACTCACTGGAATACAATGCATGCACAAGAAGAATAAAATGGTTTATATGTGCTAATATGAAATATACTCTAACATACATTATTAAGTAAAAAAGAAATATGTGTGGGTAAGAAATTTGGAACAAGGATATACTAACACATATGTGTGTTTTTGCAGGCACAGAAAAGTTCTTAAAAGACACACAAGAGAGTGGTTGCCACTAGAGAAAGGAAATGAAGAGGGGAACTGGGAGACAAGTAAGAGTTCATTTCGACTGTATACTCTTTTGTGCTGTTCAACTTTGGGGCATGACACAAACTGGCATTTTAAAGGCCAATTTGGAAGAGAAAAAAAGAAACAAAAACTTTAAGGTCACATGTAAATGGCAGGATTGGGACTGGAACCTAAGTCTATCTGGTTACAAAGCCCAGGCTCTTCATGAATCCATATTTATTGTTCTTTTTTACTTTATTTTCTATGGTCATTATGTGCTGTCTGTTTAGGAAGAGGATAGACCCTGAGGAGCTGAAGTGATTTGATCAGGGCAATGGTGCACGCTCCCAGTGTTTAAAACCAGCCAGTCCAAAGACAGCTTGCAGTCATGGTCCCCTGATACCAGTGCTCAGTGGGCAGCAGTATTTCTGGTTCTTTTCAATCCCAGTGCTGTCAGAGCTGCAGCAGAGGGAAACACACAGCTTGGCCCTAATCCCCTAACAGCACAATGGTGAACAGGATCTCATTACGTTGAGAATGAACATAATGCTCATATCTTTGGAATCTATTTATTTTGAACAATGCAGATGTTTCCCTCCTTTTCCTCCCTTCTCCTTAGCAAAACACTTAAGCTGAGGCAAAATCACACAGGGAGGTCTGTAGTCAGCTGCTGAAGATGGTCTCTCACCAATTTTGCCAGGGAAAAAGAGTGGGTGATGATGAAAGATGCAGTCCTACAGCATGGATAATTTAATTTAACCATTTATTGAGGAAAAAGTAATGAATCTTGTAGATGTCCTGCCTTATTTATATAAATTTATACGTAATTTAAATCAATCCTATTGTGCATTATTTGGATGCTGAAACACACACACAATTTAGCCTCCATACTTTGAAAATAAAATGATTGATACACTTATTAAGTTTTACATGAACAATAAACCTGCTGGATGTTGTGCAAACTAAATCTTTCCCTAATCGGTCTCTTAAGACCCTCGCTCTTTTCTGTAAAGTCTTAGAAGGATTCCATTCATAGATAGCTAACAGATGATACCTCCTGGTGGCTGGGGAAAGGTATCCTGTAAGTCCTGAAGGGGATGTGCTGGCACTGCAGAGAATCCACCACAAACTGAGAGCCCACTCCCCAAATCTGCTATAGACGTGTTCATGTAATTATTATAATACTCCTTTTTAAAATATTTTTTAGTTGTAGATGGACACAATATCTTTATTTTATTTATTTTTTTTGTGTGTGTGTGGTGCTGAGGATCGAACCCAGTGCCCCACACATGCGAGGCAAGTGCTCCGCCACTGAGCCACAACCCCAGCCCAATGCTCCTTTTTAAATTCTAATCTGTTTAACTTTCTCTAGTTCCACTTTCAATTTCAAAAAGTCAGTGTGAGCAGCTTCTCACTGTCCAATTAAAAAATCTTTGGGGGGGAAAATATGTAAACTCATCTCCCACTCCAACAGTTAGTAAATAAGGTTGGAATGGTCATCATTACCCTAAGTACGTGTATGAAGACACAAAGGATGTGACTCTACTTTGTGTACAACCAGAGATATGAAAAATTGTGCTCTAGATGTGTAATATGAATTATAATGCATCCTGTTGTCATATATAACAAATTAAAATGAAAAAAAGAAAATATTTCTGTCCATTAAAATATTCTAAAAATTACCACTGACTCCCCAAATAGCATAAGAAGAATGTCTGTGACAAAAATCTATTTCTCTATGGGAGAAATATTCCTTATATAAAGAACATATTTTAATGAAAAAAATTACCAGCAACCACCTTGGCCTGGTTAGATGAACCGTTCTCTGCATCCAAGTGACCACACTTTATTTTGAGGAGAATTTTCTCTTACAAAGTTCAATAAAGAATAACTTTTCTTTTTGTGGAAAAAAAAATAACTCACCCCAAAAGTAGTTCTCAAAGGAGGAGAAGAAAATCTGAGGGTCTTAGTTCCAGGATTAAAAGCCTAGATTATGTTTTTCCATTGCCTCAATTAATGGTCTCAATGATTTTTCCTATGGAGGGGCAGGTTAACAGAAAGAACATTGACTGCTTAAAGTACCAAGTGAAAATAAGGCCCATATCAATAGAGACAATGTGCAAGTGTCTCCCAATGGTATGATTTGGTTTGTTCTGGTCAGAGAACTTAATATTTCTGAAATCAGTATACCTGATTTTTCAGCCCCAAGTACAACTAAGGGAATCTCTGGAAGATTATGATCTTAATTACTTGCTGTATTTTCAGTCACATTAAGTCCTAAATACTTTCTCACAAACTTAAAACTTCACTTTAAAATAAGTTGTAATGTTTATCCTCTTGAGCTCCTCAAAAACAGAATAGCTTGTAGGTAGAATTCTGAACTAGTTGATCATCCACTGGCATGTAATTTGTCACCCTTCACTAATGAGTTCAAGACCTGCACAACATGAGCACTCTGAGCTAGACACTGTGCGGAGTGTTAGGGCTACAAGTGGAACTAGACGCAGTTGTGTTTATCAAAAACCTAGAGACTCATGGGAAAATGTAAATCTGGCTCTTAAATAACCCAGTTAAATCATCTTTGTCTCCTGATACCTGGAGCATGTGGCTATACTTCCATTCAACAAGGAAAAATACCTGTATTTCAGGAGAATGACCTCAGTATTAAATTGTTTGCCATACAGCTGTCATCAAAAGCCCAGTGAGAAAACGGATAGACCATAGAGATTGTCTAATATGAAGGATATATTAACTTTCATGCCTTAAGATATTCCAAGCTTTGTCCCCATATACAGTGAGCTCATCAGAAAACTATATGCCTGGACTTTATTACTCTGATCCCTTTAGACTTGTCTTCTCAGAAGCATGACTTAATACCATGCCAACAGTCTTCAATCAGGTCATGTGTAAAATATCTCTGCTCTCTGAGGCTTCAACCATTATGTCATTCATATTTCTCTCAGCACCAGGATAAATCTTATTGCTCACAATTACTAGAATACTTCCTTCCACTGGACCATCAGTTTTGTATCCTCAGCACCTTCATTATGAGGAGAAATAAAGTTCAAGGACTGTTTTAAATTCATGAATGACAAATCTTACTGGATTGTTTAAACAAAAACTAGAAAATTTTTATACTATGACTGACTTTTTTGGGAATAATCTTGATAATTCCATAAACAAAATTCTGTTCAGAATGGACCAGCAGTTGGAACTGAACTTTTAAAAATTATTATACTCTTATGGATTGGCCTCCTGCTAATGAAGGAAATGATGTGACATAGCAGAAGAAGTTGTATAATTAGAAAACATAAACTTGAGTCCAAGCTTTACCATCAACCAGTCATGTGACTTTGGTCAAGAGTTTGACCAAAATTTGAATATCTTCCTATACTATAAGAATCTTGTCAAGCTCTCAGAAAGTCTGTTAGACTGAGATCTTTAAAGTGGCATACCACCAGGGGCTGGGGTTGTGGATCAGAGGTAGAGCACTCTCCTGCCATGCGTGAGGCACTGGATTCCATCCTTAGCACCACATAAAAATAAAATAAAGATATTGTGTCCACCTATAACTAAAAAATAAATATTTTTAAAATAAATAAATAGAATGGCATAACACCGGGCTGGGATTGTGGCTCAGTGGTAGAGTGCTTGCCTAGCATGTGTGAGGCACTGGGTTCAATTCTCAGCATCACATCAAAAAATAAATAAGTAAAATAAAGTCATTATGTCCAACTATAACTAAAATTATTTTTTAAAAATGGCAAAACACCACCTAACACTTAAATATCTGTCATGACATTTGTGAGTTTCAGATAAGATAAATTTATAAAAGCAGTTTTAAACTGTAAAATGTATGGTGATTTTTTTTATTATTATGAAGCACCTCATTATAAAGATGGTACATTCTGATTTTTACTTCAAGTCTTCAAAAGAGCTTTTTACCTTTAACTGCTGCCCATACTTTCTCTAATCAGGACTCATCTCCACCTACCCAGCTATAACCTCTCTGGTTATATCCAATAATCATTTCTCAGTTTTTCCTTTATTTGTCATGGTGAGCTGCTTCCTCTTTCTTCAAACACTCTACTTTAAATCCAGAATGATACATTCACATGGTGTCCTTTTCACTTCATTAGTCACTCCTCTACAGTTGGCTGTGTCCATCAAAGGCCGATGAGTTGAAGGCTTTGTCACCAGCCTGTGGCACTACTGAAAGATGAGGAACCTTTAGGAGGTGGGAGCTAGTGGAAGAAGTTAGGTTTCCTCAACACAATGACTAATATCTTAATGGAGCTATGGTATCCCAGTCCAGGCAGACAACTGCCACAATAGCAGGAATCATCCCCAGTAATCCCCATCTTGGAACTTCATTCAAGAACTATGAACTCTTGATTCACAGATATCCAAAACAGCAGCATTCTTGTCGTTGTCATCTTTAAAATATATCTCACTGTGTGGGTACTGGATGATATTATAAAAGTACTGCTATTTTGCTGACTATACAGTATTATGGCTAAGTATATTTTAAGTTCTTATGCTCAAGATAAATAAAAGTATTTACTGATAGCATGATAACAACATCCAAAATTTGCTTCTCAAAAACCCTAGAAAATAAAAAATTTGGAATAGACACAAAAACAGTCAATGGTGGCTGCTGTAAGGTAATATATAGATGAAAATTCCATTCTGTTTATACTGTTCTATTTGTATTTGAAAATCCATGATAGATGATGATAACGATGTAGATACATAGACACACACACACACACACACACACACACACACAGTCCTACTTCTTATGTCCTCCACTGTTATCACCCATGTCCGTGGCATCATTGTGTCCCTGGGACGACAGTAGGAAACAAAATTTGTCATCAATATTCTGCCCTTGCCTCCCTCTACTGTCCAATCTCTACATATCAGACAGAGAAATATTTTTTGTTATTCATATCATTTTCCTGCCTGAAACCCTCCAATGGCTTTTTATTACATTTAACATAAAACTGGAATTCTCTACCAGGACCTACAAGAACTGAGTTTTTCCCATTCCTTGGAATTTTCTTTATCATAATACTCCAGTCATTGTGGAAATCATACTGTCCAGTTCATTTCTACCTTGGGACTTTTATACTTGCTGTTCCTGTTACCCATGATCCTGGCATGTCCAGCTCCCATTCAAATATCACCTCTTCAAGAGGACTTTTCTGGGAACCCTATTTAAAATCATCTCCCGGGCTGGGGATGTGGCTCAAGTGGTAGCGCGCTCGCCTGGCATGCGTGCGGCCCGGGTTCGATCCTCAGCACCACATACAAACAAAGATGTTGTGTCCGCCAAAAACTAAAAAATAAATATTAAAAATTCTCTCTGTCTCTGTCTCTGTCTCTCTCTCTCTCTCTCTCTTTAATAAATAAATAAATAAATAAAATTTTAAAAATAAAATAAAATCATCTCCCTACACCTCCCATCCTATCATTCTCTATTCTATTTTCTTTGCTGTACTTAAAAACTATGTCCTACAGGAAAGCTTACTTCTTCCTTCATGCCTTTAAATTTCTAATTTCTTCACTGTGGTCTGTCATGAATGCACATTGCTGACTGAAAGGGTAGGTGGAGTCTGCTGAATTTAAGCACTCACTATATTTCAAGCAATGGTGACAAATCCAATTGGGACTCTGCCCTGAAGTGACTGGCAGTCAAAAGAGAGCACCTAAAAGGGGCTAACTTCTAAAATGCTGTGTTTAATTGTGCCCTGATGACATTTGTAACATGCTGTGGCAACACAGAAAGAGTACTAATTGTTTTACTTGCCCAAAGTAGAGACTGAAGGAATTTCCAGAGATGGTAGCACAGAAGCTGAGTCCTAATGGATAAAAGAGGGAGAAGGAAAAGAACACACTGCAGGTTTTTAAAAGCAAGTCATTTGGTGTGATTAAGGATGATATTCAAATGATGAGCTAGAAGCTATACTGAAATAGGTTATTTTGATCATAAAGGACACGTTGGGAAGCTACCAAAGAATTTTAACAGGAATATAAATTGACTTGGACTGCTTCATGGAAAGTGGCAGGAATGTGAATGTCTCAGCAGAGCCCAGTCCTGCCTAGAGAAATATCACTCACCCCGCACACTATGCCAATCAAGACCCCAAGGCAATATCTCCATATACAACGTAAGGATGTCATTGTTTTCCACTGGAGAATTTATTGGAAAACAAAACTTAAAATAGATTCTCAGCATGTGGAGTAATACTATAGGCCAATAATAGACTATGAATATAAATAGATGAGTCACAGAAAAGACAAATAATAAATGAAGTTAATAAATATTTGGGAAAACATAGTTAACTAGAAAGCAACAAAATTTTTAAACAACGCACCTATTCCTACTCACCAGATTGACCTAGAGTTTTTAAAATATAATACGTAAAGTTGTGAAGGCGTCATGAGAAAAACACTTTCATTTGTTTAGATACAAGGATAAATGTCCTGGAAAGCAACTTAATGATATGTAAAACTTCAAACACCTATTTGTTTCTGTAGAAATATGGTTATAAAGAAATAATTGGAGGTGCACATAAAGTTCATATTCAAAAGATGTTCCTCTAAGCGTTATTTAGGAAAACAAAAAACTAGAAACAATTATCCAACAATAGAGGAATCATCAATTACAGCACATCTATTATACAGTCCTTAAAAATATGTTACCAAGGAATTTTTTTAGACCATATGTGATTTACCATGTCAAAAGAAAAAAAGTGGAATACAAAATTGTATGCTTTGCATGTACTTTTGCATATATACATATTTGCAAGAACAAATTAAAAAAATGAATACTTTACAGAGTAGATATTTTTACTTTTCTAGGTTTTTTATTTTCATTGATTAATTTTAGTTATAAAGCTTACTTCCTCTAGAAAGCCTTCTATGACTCCCTAACTAGACTAAGTATCTCCCCTTTAGTACTTCCATGGATAGTCCATATGAATACCTCCACCATCATGTACATTAGGTTATAACCATCCACTTGTTCTCTCTCTCCTCTATAAAATGTGAGAAAACCATAGATGATATGTCAATCATCTTCAATCCATAAATAGTACTCAATATTTGGAGAACTAAGATGGATGTAAATATTTCTCTTTGGTTCAGAGCAGCCATCGTAAGTCTGGTCTTAATAGTTCTGAAACAATCACTCAAATGTCTTCAACTAGGCTGGCTGCACTGTTGATTGTAATCAGTTTTTCTAATCTAAGCCAAAAGGATAGGGTGTAGCCAGAAACTACAACACTGTGGCCTGCCATAAGCTAGGGCATGGATCAGAGTGCCCTCATCAGTCTATTTGTCCCAGATCTAGCAAACCTGAGTAACATTGGCTTTTGGTACCTTGTGTCCCACTGACCACAACTCTCTAAGTCCTGAGCCAAGGGCTGGTATATCAAGTGGAGGTTCCATTTCTATATTTCAAGATAAGAGGAATGATATAGGCCTTCTAATAAAATCCCTTCATTTCTCATTACTCACACTGATATTACTCAAATGCCGATTATGTTGAATTGGCTTTCGTTTGTTTTGTTTTTCTACCCCTGGATCTAAGTAGAGATTAGATAAATAGATAGATAGATAGATAGATAGATAGATAGATAATAGATCTCTATGTATTTATGTGTGTGCATGTATATACAAGTCAACTCTGTTTTTCTCTATTAGGAAGATGAAATTTTTCCACCAGAAAGTTGCCCTTTTAGTTACTTTCTGGAAAACACTCTACATTTGTGCTCCATCCAGCTCTGTGACGCAGTTTTTCTGCTTCATAGCAATAACAGGCCAGCCTCCCACTCTCCCAAGCCTTTTCTGCTTTCTAGTTATCAGGGGGTTTCCAGGCCTTATGGCCTTATTATAGTTTGTTAAAATATGTCTAAATTTATGTATGAGTTATCATCTCCCTCCCGAATTTCTTTTCTAATTATAACAGCCACTAGGGAACTTTTATTTTCAACTTGGCTAATTAGGAGATTTCATGCCAGGGATGGTGGCCAATAATCAGATACCTCTCAGTAGAATTTATACTAGTTTGACATTGGTTACAGGTTTGAACTTCAGTATCAACAAATCTGCATGGAATTATAAATATTTATGCTACAGCCTTTGTATATTTGTTTGTAAAAACTCTAGTCTCTACATTTTTAGATATCCAGTTCTCTAAAATGCTCTCTATTTAATAGGGTCATGTTAAATATTGTTTGCATAGCACTCTTCATATCACATTCCACTGTTATTTTTTCTTCATCCTTGAAAGAAAAGTGAGAAAATAGATACAGCACAAGGACAAAATTTAGAATAGAGAGAAAGAAAAAGAGGAAACAGAGAGAAGAGGGGAGAGAGGAGAAGGGAGAGGAAAAGGAGGAGAATAAATTCCCCATAACAGCATCTTGTGTCACAAAAACTGAGTCAAAGGCAAAAAATATATATATTTTTGAAACTCCTATTTACTACTTTCCATAATGAAGGATCAGGTAAAAAAAAAAAAAAAAGGTGGGGGGAAAGTCCAACAAAGAAAATAAGACATTTGCTGAGAAATAGTGTTATTTATTGTAGTGCATTAGTTATTTGATGGTGTGCAAATGAAGGAAGCTGTGTCCCTTTTCTTATTTTTTTAATTTGTCTTATTTTTACTGGAAAATTAGGGCTCTCATATTTTTAAAAATATCAACCTATTAGTTTCATCCAAGATTCAGAAGGAAATCTTACAGGTACGAAGACAGAATTCCTTTAAAGTCATGTACCTAGCAATTTAACTCATGGTACTGTGACCCCAAAACCAATTTCTGATAAAGCAAGGTTTTGCAGAGCTGAGTCCTCAGGGGGCTAAGTCTGGACAGCCCTCCTTGGTTGATAGAGACAGTAAACAGATTGTATGATAGGGGCCGGTAATTTCCAACAGACACTTAATAACTGAGTCTAGAAGGAAAAAGCTTCAGCTCTGCACTTTTGGCAGAAAACTTTACTTTTTCTTTTTCCTTTTTTTTTTTTTTTACATTTTAAAACTATTTTCAGTTCATATGTTTTCCAGACCCACTCTTCCAGAAGCAAGGGCACCATCCCCTGCCTGAGTCTCTCGGCACTCCACATGTGATTTCGCAGGCAGCCAGCCAGATGAACATTTAATTCGAAAATGAAGCCTTAAATTTGGCAGTGTGAAGGGGAAAGCACATCTGAGCACAAATGCCTGGAGAGGGGCAAGGTAACCAGATGAGGCGAGGGGTGAAAGCCATTTGTCAGCCAGGAAACTCACAAAGTGCTGCTGGGAGGGAAAGGTCTGCTGCAGACCCCAGCATGCCCTGCTCTGCCCTCAGGGTCTAGAGCTGCCCAGATTCCCACAGTTTTTTCTGTCTAATGTGCTACAATGTGAGGGAAGCTATCGATAAAACAGTAAGCCTGCTTCAGGCACTGTCCTACACTGTGCTGTTTCAGAAATGAAGCTCATTAGGTGAGGTGGAGAACATAACTCTCTTCCTTGCTTTAAATTTCAGATATTGTCCCATGCGTGTTAAGGCATGGCATACCAAATGACTCCTAGTAACACAGAATACTAGGATTAAAAATGGGTTTGGTATCCAAGGACCTCGTATATATTCAAGTGGCAATTATAGCAATGATGCACATTAAAAGTGCAGTATATGGACACCTCCCCTTGTCCTTATATTAATTACAGGGTAGAAGGGGGGGTATTCTGCTTTTGCCTTGAAAATGAAATATTTAACTTACTTAAATGCATTTTGCTTTCTCAACATATAATATTGAGGATCGACTGCATGCTGTACGGTATTCAGGTGGTAATAGAAATAGATCCTCTCAGTCTCAAGTAGTTCACATGAATATTAAGAATAGACAGACAAGTCTTCTCCTCCCCACAACTACCCTGACCTCTCTCCATTGGTTTCTCCCAATGAAGCAGAACAAGATTTTCCAAAGACAGAATTTTCCATGTATTCCCTTTTGTTGTTAGGGGAAAGACTCGAACTCTGAATGTGGCCTCCAAAGTCTTGCAGGATCCGACCTCTCATTGTGTTCCCAGCCCCATCTCACTCGGCTCTTCTCTTGGACTTCCTCACTGGGCTGCGACCATTCCACCATTCCGTCCCTCATAATAAGCATTCTCCATCCTTCCCCAGGGCCTTTGTGATATACTGTGCCCTCTGTCTGGAATTCTTCCCATCTCACTGCTCCCTTCTTCATCATCTTTACCAAGTTAACTTCTAGTCATCATTAAGTTCTCAGCTGAAAATTTACTGCCTCTTTAAAGAACCCTTTCCTATTCTGCCTCACGTCACCACACGCTGCCTATCCCTTACCCTGCCACCCCACAAACCTTGCTTTAGAACCATATTCTTTTCCTTTGCTGCATTTGCCTGGGATTGTAATCATACTCTACCTAGAATGACTATTTTATTAAATCTACACCACCACCACCACTGGACAGTAAGCCCCAAGATTGCATAATCAAGTCTGTTTGGGTTTGCCTGAATTTCTAGCACTTAACACAATGTCTGGGATACCATAAGCACTCAATAAAGACCGAAAAGTACACGAAATATAAGAGGACTATTAGGACACCATGTGCTAGATAATAGAGATGAGCACAGGATTTGGGGAGTATTGGGTCAGGCCATTAACTCTGGTAGCCTCCTGCTCTGACTTGCCTCCTGATGCTTTTTGCTACACTTTCTTCCATCTGGAATACAAAAGCCTCACTGATGAAAGCTCCTACGGTTGAATTTCATCTTCTGTCCCTAACCCATTATGTGACTTACTGTCTTCTATCTGATGTTCCTCTTCTACCACATCCTAATCACATTGTCATATCTACCTTTATAAGTCCAACCTCCCATGTTATGTTAAATCTTTCTTTTCTGTAGTCATTGGCTTCCCTTCTTTGGCTCCTCACCATATGACAAAGCTGAAGAGGATCACAGAATCAGTATTTAAGGGCTGAGAAGGACCTTGAAATATCTAGCCTACTGGTACTCAAACTTCAATGTACCTGTGCTTTTTAAACACACAATCCTGAGTCCCAGATCCAGAAATCTTTATTCAAGTCTGGGAAAGGAACCACAAGTCTACAGGTAGGGTGATTCAGACCTAGGAAGTCCTCCAGTCCCATGTAGAGAAGCACTATTCAGTGTAATGTTATTCATGGAGGCCCCTCAAGGGATGCCACAAGGGGGAAGCAGGTGCGGAGGGCATCTGCTCTGTGCCTCTATTCCAGTTTCATCCTGAGCAGCAATATTTGTACCTATTTTATATACTGAACTTCCATATATGATTTCATTTAGAAAGGCTTCTGCTAGCCAGTGCTATATGGCACACTTGTAATCCCAGCAGCTGGGGAGGCTGAGGCAGGAGGATTGAGAGTTCAAAGCCAGCCTCGGCAATTTAGTGAGGCCCTGAGCAACTCAGCAAGACCCTGTCTCTAAATAAAATATATAAAGGACTGGGGATGTGGCTTAGTGATTAAGCACCCTAGGTTCGATCTTTAAAAAAAAAAAGAAAGAAAGAAAAGAAAAGAAAACTCAGTGCCACAGTCAATCAGTTACAGACCCCAGGACCAGGCCCCAGCCTCCTGACATAGGGCTGGTGGGCTCCCTACAACACCCTACTGCCTCGTAGGGTAGAAAGACAACAGGGAAACAGGGATTTTGTGTTTCATCCAACTGTCTTATGATGAGTGGCTTATATATGAAGAGGGCACTTGTGGCTGGCCATATTTCACCAGAGCACATAATTGGAGAGATGGGAGGGGTGGGAGAAAAGGGATTTACACTTGCTCATCTACCCATATTTCTTATCAGGCATGTTCTTAGCCTCCCCCTGAAACAAACCTGTGAAGAGCCAATCATCTTTTATGGTCTGGCCCCTTTCCTAGTTTTCCCCCACTCTCCCTGCCCCACATATCCAACCCCCGCCCCACCATTCAATTAGCTCTTCCCCAGTTGATTTTTGCTGAGGGCCTAGTCTTTCAAGGTTATTCTGAGATAATGATACTCCTGCCACTGGCCTCTCAAAACTTGTGTTAAGATCCCCTGTGTGTGTGCACCTAGAGAACCTCATGCTTCTTTTTATCATGCCACCTGTTACTGTAAAATTATAGTCAGTGAATTTGTCTAGCTCTTTCCCTAGACTCCAGGGACTTGGTCCCTATATCCCTAGTCCATAACAAGCATAGGGGCTGGTACAGAAAAGTGTTACAGAAAATGTGAATTGAATGAACAGACAGATGAGTGGTGAGCATGAATCCCTGCCAATATGCTCAGTGTCCCTATAAAACTTGTACTGCACATCCCTGATGAAGCACTAGCACATGTTGATAGATGCACAGAGCAAATCAGATGATCTGATGAAAAGCATGCCCTATTGCCAACATAGCCCCTTAAATCTCCACTGCTGCTCATGTGCTCTCCTCCCTGAGTCCTCTCTAAATCTCATTTTCATTTTCAATACATAGCTTTTCTTTTTCCCCTACAAATCCCAATACTGTAAATGTTAAGCTAATTTAAAATTCAATAGGTAGGGCTGAGGATATGGCCCAGTGGTAGAGAGCTTTCCTAACATGCATGAGGCCCTGGGTTTGATTCCTGGTATTAAAAAATAAAAAAACAGAATCTTATGGTTTAGAGCTGGGATTCAGCTCAGTGATAAAGTGCTTGCCAAGCATGTGCAAAACGCTGGGTTCAATTCCCAGTACCACCCCCCAAGAAAAAAATCCAATAGGTATTTATTGTAAAGAAATGTTCACTTATTTTCCAAAGATTACAGAAAACATACTTTATTACACCATATGTTCTCAATATAAAAATACTATCAACTTTCTTCACATCTTCAAAGTCTCTTCTTTCTCCATTATTTAGAGTTCATCTCATTCTTTCTGCAATGTCCAGCATCACTCTCAATTATATTTTCCTTATCTTCAGTATACAACTTTGCTGCCAGAATTTGTCTTTCTATATGTTGCTGACAATGTCACTGTCACAGCCCCAATAGTTCCCAAGTTCTTTAGATCTAATTTAGAGATCATTACTCTTACTTTCTGCTATCTGCCAAATCCTTTCTTTTCCCTTCATGGCACATCCAATCCTTGCCAAATACCGAAAAGTAGAATTAGAACACTTCCTAACATGGAATGAGAAAACAGATTTTAGTTTTTGAGACTACTGTTTAATTTAAAAGTGGTCCAGTGTTCCTCTGAGTTACAGATTCAAAGCACCATTCTTGACCAGCTTCCCAAATCCTACACCAAGGTTCTCTAACACCTGGCATTGTTTTGTCTACAAAGCCTGAATACTGACAAGAACTTCTGAAAATCACACTTTCTTAATGAGATGAGACTTTTTTTTTTGATACCTTACGTGTGAATAAAACAATGAAATATTAGAGTGTCCTGGCAATTCCAGAAATAAAGCTAATCACGTTCATTTATATATGATAGTTTTATATTTGGGGAAGAAATTATGTCTTCTTTAACTCTGTAGTCCCAACATAGAACAATCTGCCTGGCACACAGCAGGCACTTAATAAATGTCTGTGAAGTGAAAGAATAAACAAACATAGAACTTGTTAAGGGAAAACTAAAAACAAGTGCGTATTAGTTTCCTAGGACCACTGTAACAGATTACTACAGAGTATGCAAATTCAAACAGCAAAACTATATCCTCTTGCGGTTCTGGAGGTGAGAAGTCTAAAATCAAGATGCTCAGAAGGCTGCAGTCCCTTGGAAGGCTCTGGAGGGAGACCTGTTCCATTCCTCTCTCCTACTTTCTGGGAGCCTCAGGCATTCCTCCGAATAGGGCTATGTAACTTCAGTATCTACCTCTTTCTTCATATTACCTTCTTTTCCGTGTCTCTTCTTCTCTTCCTTTCTCTTATAAAGACATTTGTATTTGGGTCTAAGACCCACCTTACTCCAGGATCATCTTATCTCAAAATCTTAATTATATCTTTTCTTTTCCAAATAAAGTCACATTCACAAATTCCATTGGATGTATCCTTGGGGACAGAGAGGGGAAGAGACATTCAACTACAGCAGTAGGCTATGGAATAATTCTCAATTATTTTTAAAACAAATTTTATATGGAGGAGTAGAAGAGAAAAAGAAAAAATGGAGGAGGAGGGGGCAATATAATATGTCCACAAATTAATTATAGTTAATTTATAGATCTAGATAATGAAATCAAGAATAACTTCTATATTCTACTTAAATTCTTTCAATCTTTTAATTTTTTTAAATGTTTTACCCACTACAGACAGATCATATGCAAATTTAAAATACGGAAGAAATCACCCCACTGAGATCACCTCAGGAAACCTAAAGCAAAATATTCCTGTTGTGTTTTCTATGAGAAAAAAAAATCAATGGGGGATAAATAGTTAATCAAATGCTGCTAAAACATTGGTTGGGTATAAACAACCTTTGAGCTATGAGTGAAACTAAATCTATTCATAATAGTATTATAAGCTCTTTTAGCTTTCAGGTTTGAAGACTTTTTTAAGATCTTAACTTTTCAAAGTTAAAGTTCTAACATCTCCAAGGCCTCTGTAGTATGCCACTGGAATTATAGGAATGTGCCACTGAGCCCACCAGGAATCAAGTTTTAAAATACATCACGTATCTGGTGATGTATTTTTACAAAGGTGATATACTTTTAACGTGCTCTGTCACCTAAGATAAGTGGGCCCTGGTTACATAAGAGTCTGCCATCTTGGTGAGTAGCAGCAATGGGTTCAGAGCTGAAGAAAACTCAAACTCCATTGAGTGATAAAAGTGAGATAAATATGAGGATCCCCAGATACTGAGAGAGAGGAGACCAGAGCCAACCACATTGAACACTGAATGGTGAAGGTAAGATTCAAAAGATCAGCAGCAGAAGAGGAGAACTTCTTGGGAAGAAAAACATGTGGATTCCACATTGTTTGGAAAGGGCTATGTGACGTGAACCTCCTCAATGACCTCCTCCACAAAATCTGCAGTCAACTCTACCTCACTCTCCAAGGTTGTTATGTGAGGAAGTTCTTTGAAGGAGTGTTAAGAGGACAAAAAAAGCAGCTAACATCTGTGTTGTAGAAACTGTAAAGATGATATTAGAAGATGCCACTGAAAACTCCACATGCAGAGGTCTGAAAGTGTTATAATTTCCTGTTATTTCAAGATTCATCTCATTTGGGGAAACAGTCACCATTTAGAAATTCAACCTTTAAAAATTGCATCCTTGCAACATAATAATTGATTACAACAGAAAATTGTTTATAACAATTTCACAGCTCTCATACAGAACTCAGCCCATTGGCAAATGGACCCTTCCATCTGCAAAGCTGATGAGCAGAAACTGCCCGAGAAATGATCAACACAAGACTTGAGAAACCAAAATTAGTTTTGTGAGAGTGAAACTATTTTTGAAACAGTTTTATTATGAGTTATCAGCATGAGTTAAAAATTAATTTCACTTTTGGTCTTTCACTGCATCCAAATAGCACTTGAAACTACTCCCGTTAGCTTGCTTTTGAACTCATTATTTAAGCCCATAAAAGTGATTTATTAGCATTGTTTTTAAAAAAGAAAAAAATCAAGCATTTTTCTCCTCTAATTTTACTTTCTAATCTGCAAGTCTCTTCATATAGATCCTAAATAGCTGTCCCCTGGACCCAATGGTGTGATCATAATGTAAAAATAATTTGGGCAGGCTGAGGATAAAAATAAATAAATAAGAAAAAGGAAAAAAAGGCAAAACGTCAGAGCACTGGTAATCTCCCTTGTGTTTAAGCACAGACGTCTCCATTCCAAATGCAAATCTGTAATTGAGATGAGATAACTCAACAGAGGGTGCATCAATTCTCCCATGAGATCAACAGTGTCTTACTCTCCTGCATTCAAGACACAGAAAGAATGTGCTTCAGCTGCATGTGCACTAAGTTCAATGGTCTTTGGTATTTTTTATTGCAGGTACAGATAAAATCAGAGCCTATCTGATAAGAATAATAATTCACTCTTGCCCAAGATTGACATTTTGTATAAAATCCAGCAGAAGGTAATGCCACATATGAAGACTACCCCACACCCCTCCCTGAGGAAGTTATTCCCAGGAATTCAGCAATAAATAATAGAACTCTTGACTATTGCTCCATGTGCGTCTAACCTGGCAAGATAAAGAAGCTTTCTTCATAGCTGTCCAAAGGATCTGCCAGTCATACTTTTGAAATACTGTCCAAATTTACCACAGAAACTCTACAGACCAGAACCAATATATATTCTTCACATATGAGTACTATATGGTTAGTAATTATAATGTAAAACTTATATTCAAACTGTTTCAAATTATTGATATTTGGGGGTTTATATGTGTCACTAATACATTTTTTTAAAGAGAGAGAGAGAGAGAGAGAATATATTTATTTTTTTTTTTTAGTTTTCGGCAGACACAACATCTGTGTTTGTATGTGGTGTTGAGGATCGAACCCGGGCCGCACGCATGCCAGACGAGCGCGCTACCACTTGAGCCACATCCCCAGCCCAACTAATACATTTTTTTAAAGCAGCACTTTTTTTTGCATCATGTGTAATGATTAAGAGAAGATAAACTTGGAACTTGTTGGTGTTCTGATAGTCATCCACCCAGGACACCCAAAACATAATTGAAATGAAACCTTCTAGGGTTTCAATATGCCCAACCTACTCTTTATCACACTTGAATCCTGATACACTTATGAAAACATGTCCGTGGACTGAACAAGGATGCTTCAGGTTTCTTTGCTTAGTAAAGAAATAGTGGGCTTATGTAAGTAACCCTTCTAGGTGATTTTGATACATATGTCACAAAGAAAAAGCTAAGACATAAATATGTCACAAACACCTAGGTCTTATGGAAAAGGGTAACTTCATCAATCTAGAAAGATGAATAAATTATATTTTAAAATTGAAAGCAGACTAAACATTCAAAAAACAGTTATGTGAATTATGAGACATATACCCAAAGGAATGTTATGCAGCCCTTTAAAATTATATATCTAAAAACAATATAAAAACATAGAAAAATTTTAATGATGTGAAGTAAAAACAGAATAAAAATATACATACATAATTATAAGAAATCTTGGCATAGACAAAAGACAGAAAGGAAATATAAGCAAATAGCAATGATAATAACTTTTGTATTCTAGAAGAGTAAATATTATTTTCTTACTTGGACTTTTTTCTTATTTTCCAAATTTCTTTTTTTTTGGGGGGGGGGTGTTTTGTTTAATTATTTTGTTGTTGTTGTTTTTAGATACACATAAGAGTAATGTGTATTTTGACATATTATACATACACAGAGTGCAACCCATTCTACTTTTATCTCATTCTTGTGGTTATACAGGATGTAGAGTTGCACTGGTTGTGTATTCATATATGAATATTGGAAAGTTATGTCTAATTCATTCTACTGTTTTTTCCTATTCCCATTCCTCCTCCCTTCCCTTCATTCCTCTTTGTCTAATCCAATGAACTTTTGTACTTTCTCTCCCTACCTCCCTTATTGTGGGTTAGCATCCACATATCAGAGAGAACAATCGCCTTTGGTTTTTTGGGACTGGCTTATTTCATTTAGCATGATAACAAAAAGGATGAATAAATAATTAATAATATATTATTAAATAAATAAATAATTTAAATAATTAAATAAAATATTTAAATAATTAAATAAAAAATAAATATATATCCATTTACCAGCAAAAGATGAATGGATAAAGAAAATGTGATATGCACACACACACACACACACATACACACACAATGGAACACTATTTTCCAACTTTCTCTTAATGAGTGTGTTCATTTTAATGGAAAAAAATAGATACTAAAGGAAAAAATGAAACAAATTTTAAATTCTCATATTCAATGGGAGTCATCACTCAATCAAAGTGGAAAAGTCAATTGGGCAAAGGGAAAAGTTGTTTCCCACTGAAATAATATATTTGGTTGCATAGTTTTTCAGCGTTTAGGAATATCATACTTGACTGGTGCAGAGACTATACTCGCAGTAGTCAAAGGAAGCTCTTATCTTTCTCCATAATGCACACAATTTCAAAACAAAAACAAAAACTGATGGGAACAGTTCTGTGAAGCTCGGGAGATTTGAGCAAAGTTTACCAACACTGAGGAAAGTTTAAAGTGGGATTTGTGTTCCACAAAGGGCTGGTGGTCAAGTGCAATTTGAAATCTATAGGGGTCAGGGAAACATCCTGACTAAGAGGAAGGTAATTGCACTGGAAAATCTGATCTCGGATTGTTCTAATGCAAGAGTGTACATTAAGAACTGTCAGGGAAACAAAAAAACCAAGAAAAAAGGATGCTGGCTCTATTTGTTAACAGTGACACAAACAGTGACTACCACAGATGCTGGCAGCCTGGAAGAATGAACACAGAATCCTGAGCTACATATAGGGAGGCCACGCTCCAAGCAGAGTTCATCGTCTTCTCTGTTCAGTTTCTTACTGCTCACTAAAGATAGAGTATAGAGCAACTCTGTTCAACAGAACTAGCCACAAATCTGTGGTTTAAAATATTCTAGTAACCACGCTCAAAACAGGTTAATAAAAAGAAAAGGTAAATTTCATCTTAATAATGTTACTTAATCCAATGTATACAAAATATTATAATTTCAAAGTGGAATTGATATAAAACAAATTATTTTTATTGATTTTAAAAAAAAATAAATGACAGTGGAATGCATTACAATTCTTATTACAATTTTTCATATCTCTGGTTGTATATAAAATATATTGACACCAATTAGTGTCTTCATACATGTACTTTGGATGATGATGTCCATCACATTCCACCATCCTTGCTAATCCCCTGCCCCCTCCCTTTCCCTCCCACCCCTCTTCCCTATCTAGAATTCATCTATTGCTCCCATGCTCCCCCTCCCTACCCCACTATGAGTCAGCCTCCTTATATCAGAGAAAACATTTAGCATATGTTTCTCTGGGATTGGCTAACTTCACTTAGCATTATCTTCTCTAACTCCATTTATTTAGCAGCAAATGCCATGATTTTATTCTCTTTTATTGCTGAGTAATATTCCATTGTGTATATATGCCACATTTTTTTAATCCATTCATTCACTGAAGGGCATCTAAGTTGGCTCCATAGTTTAGCTATTGTGAATTGTGCTGTTATAAACATTGATGTGGCTGTGTTCCTGTAGTATACTGTTTTTAAGTCTTTTGGGTTTAGACTGAGGAGAGGGATAGCTGGGTCAAATGCTCGTTCCATTCCCAGATTTCCAAGGAATCTCCATACTGTTTTCCATATTGGCTGCATCAATTTGCAGTCCCACCAACAATTTATGAGTGTACCTTTCTCCCACATCCTCACCAACACTTATCGTTGTTTTTCTTCATGATAGCTGCCATTCTGATTGAAATGAGATGATAGAGTAGTTTTGATTTGCATTTCTCTGATCACTAGAGATGGTGAACATTTTTTTCATATATTTGCTTATTGATTGTGTATCCTCTTCTGAGAAGTATCTGTTTAGTCCTTGGCCCATTTGTTGATTGGGTTATTTGTTTTTTTGGTGCTTAGCTTTTTGAGTTCTTTCTATACCCTAGCAATTAGTGCTCTGTCTGATGTATGAGGGGCAAAAATTTTCTCCCAGGATATAGGCTGTCTATTCACCTCACAGATTGTAAAACAAATTATTAATAAAATAGCTAAATTTTTTTACTAAGTCTTTAAAATTTGGCATACACAGTCTTTTTACTTGCAACACATCTCAGTTTGGACCATAAACATTCCAAGTTCTTGGACAGCAGAAGATCTGCACATCCTTTTCCATGTTTAATATCTACATGACTAGAAATTTTTATGGGATAGGGCAACAAAAATTGTAAGTCGCATAAATATGTACAAGTCAGTGAGTGATTCAGCATTCAGAACAGTAGATGTAATGGAGAAAGAAATAAAACACAAAAATGGGCAAAACTAAAATCTTGAATTTCTGAAGAAAAGAAAAACATGGCAAAATAATTGTTGATCGATCAAGTGTTTAACTAAAAATGTGAGTCCTTCCAAAAAAAATTACAAATATGCACTGCAGAATAATTCCTTTATAAGGATATTTATAATGTGACAAAATGATGCTTCCTATTTTAAAATAACTGAAATTCATTTCCTTGAGTGTCTTAAAATTAAAGAGATATAGGCTAGAGAAATCTATATGGGTAAAGAGGTGGGTTTGATTAGAGGTCCTTAAGCTGTCTGCACATTAGACTCCTCTTGGAAACTGAAAAACATTAGGCCTTCACCTCTAAGACCCTCAATTATTCCTACATGCAGCTAGAGCATAGATAGATACATACATACATAAATACATATAGACATAGTTGTTGTTGTTGTTGTTTAACTCTCCCAAGTTATTCTAACATGACTCCCAGATTAAGGAGTATGGTGCAGGTGACCTCTGCAGGAACTTTCAGGGTGCTTCTCACCAGCCACTTACCTGCCCTGTTGCTCCCACAGAGGCCAAAGACAGTTAGCATAACTTGAGAGTAAATGTTCTCTTGTAAAACAGTTACGTCTCTACTGATATTTATAGAGTCAGCCGGCAAATAGTATTTCATGGCCTACGGTTAAGGGTGTGTACTTCCTCTATAGCTGTCACATTTATTTCTACAATATGAAGCCACCTCTACTTAATTTTACAACTCAAGTCATCAAAAGATTTTATCAGTGCCTAATGCAACACCCATTTCTAAAGCAATTTCACATATTACAACAGTTTGTCAATGCAGAAGGTTGGTCCTAATATGAAAGAAATGAGTGACCATAAAAAAGTAAAATTTAAAAGGATGGTCAGAAGGGAAAGATTTCATTTATTTTCATGGATATTTTAAGACTCAGTTTTACAATGTTGTTCAGCACAGCAAGAATGAAGATGAATAATGCTTCTGGCACCAAAAGTAGATATACGTGTTTGTATACATGTGTATACTACATATAGATAAGCTACATGTATATTGTGTAATGATTTTATACTTATATAATTGTATACAAAGCCTTTGAAATAAAAAACAAATAGTGAAGACCTGGTCAGTTCACATTTACGCATTGCACCATGAGTGGATAGGAGAACTCTAATTTAGGGTCCTGTTTGCCATGGAACCCTAGACTAGTCATTTCCTTTCTGAGCCTTAGTCTCTCCATCTTTTAAAACGGGGGAACTATTGCCCATATCCTAGAGTTTTATGAGAGTTAAACAGAGAGCACTAGGCCCCCACACAATAAATATGTGTTGAATGTGAGTGTAGCCCCCACCTTCTTTGCTTCTAAGATAAAGGGCACCTGAAGCCCAGAGGAAAAGTTAATTGCCCAGTGTCACACAGCAATCACTTACATGGGCCCAGATCTTCTGACTGGTACTTTCAAACAACCCTTCCTCCTCAGGGACTTTCTCCCCAAAGCTGACTATATCTTTCCTTGCCCAAGACAAGCCAGTCTCTCCTGCACTAGCATGAAGACCTTGACTCTAAGACCTTCTGCCAAGAACACACAAAGGAAGCCACAAGTACCCAGCAGTGCCCAACCCAATGTGACACCCACTCCCAGCAATGCCTATCTCCCAGGGCCCCCAGACCCAAGTAATTTTACTTTTATTCTTGGACCATGACCCACAGGAGCCAAGGAGAGGTTCAAAACACTTTCTTAATATTTTCTATTAATATTGTCATGGGCTTAATTATGCGTTAACCACTGCATTCCTAGAAGCAGATCCTGATATGAGGATTCATGTGCAAGTGGCTAATTAAGACAGTACTAGGAGTAACTGATAAGGGATATGAGAAGCATCACAGAACAAAGGAAGCAGCAAAGCAAAGGTGTGACTTCTGGCAAGGCTCATCTTTTGTCTGGTCTGGAGGAGTGCTCAGGGGTGAAATTTAACCTCAGAGTTAGTCCAACTTGAGGTAAGGAAGCAACTCTTTCATACTCCTGTACCAGTTAATCTTTGGTTCCAAGAACCCAAGGGCAGTGTTCTGAAGAAGGTGGCAAGTACTAGTTCTGAGAGGTAATATACATAATTTCTGAGCCCAGAAGAACCAGGTAGAGCCACGAGCTCCAAAGAAAGACTGGAAGCTCTCTGCAACATCTCAGATCTGAGCCCATTTGATTTCCCCGGCACCTCCAAATCCAAAAAGTGAAATGCCAGTCTCCACAGCCTGAGCACATTCTGCTAAAACCATCATACCAGCCACCAGAATCGGTTAGTGATAGGTTTTAGCAAAATATCATAGAACATTCTCTGGCAGATTGCCCTCTCAGCAAGATGGCTACAGCTCGGTACCAAGATTCAACAGACACCCTGGTAGGCTCAAGTGACATAAACATGACCAAGAGGCAGGACCCCTGCCCTGGAGAATTTCAAGTAATCTTTCAAATGGAAATGTTTGTAAATGTAAGCATTTACACCAAATGCTTAAGATTATCCCATTCTTAATGATAAGTGAATCTCTCTTCAACTTCATAGAATCAGCAACAATACCTCCACAGAACATCAGGCCATACTGGTTTACAGACAGAACCTACCTCATAAGGAATTAAGGAAAGGATAAATGAAACCACAAGAAAGTAGCACTAATACTACTCCCAATAATGATGATAATGATAGCAAGTATGTGTAAGAAACACCTAGTCACCAAGCTTCTCAATATCTAAGTTACTGGATTAATCAATCCATGGCCTCCAGATAGAAGCCCCAATATCTTAACCAGGTATCACCACAAAATTTAACTTGAGAAGATAAAAAGACACATGAAGGCCACTAGTTCAAATTAATTATATCACTGTATATATTTTAACACCCTTTATATGAGATGATACAAAGTAATGAAACTGATTATCAAATGTTCCTTGGAGAATTAGTCATAACATCACTTGAGACAGTCAAGACATGCAATGCATACTGCTCAAAGCCACAGACCACATTAGCTTACAAAGAATCACCATGCCTTAAAGAAATAACAGGCCACGTGGAAATGCTGGCAACACACCAGACTCCAGGCAGAGCACGTTATAGTAGCTCAACCCTCACAACACCTCCATCCATGCATGGGACCCCATCATAACCCCACTTTATACAAAAAGAATCTGATGTTTATAGAGGTTAGGAACTTGCCCAAGACCACAGAAATATTCAGGAGAATGAAACCCATACTTCAGTCCCTCCAAGTGCAAAACGCATGCTTTTAACACCACACTATCGTGGCAACAATTCAAAACCTGCTAACACTGGAAATGAACCAGATGGTTCCAGCATCTTTATGGCTTATCCTTGTCACACCAGAATTATGCTTTCCAAAGCTTTGTCTCTACAACTCTGGTTTTAGAGTAAGATCATCTTTCTTCATTAAGTACCATTTTGTAAAACAAGACAATAAAAAAAAAACTATAGGAATCATTGCATTAATAGTATCAACCAACATATTAGTTACAGAAAGAGATTAATTACATTAATCTTACTATTTATTATCTCAGCTACCTAGCCTCTCTTGATAAGTCTATCACTTTGTGGAATCTTCTCTCACATGAGGTTAATTTGCTCTATTATTTTCTCTTTTAAAATTATATTCTTCACAATATCTAAATAATTCAAAAATCCTTGGCTGGTGTGATTTACTGTCAGATTATGAATTAAAAATACATTACAAATTTACTTTGCCACCTGTTACCATTAGCAAAAAGAGGGGACAGAGAGAAAGCAAATAAGAAACGATGGAAAGAAACTTTGAAATTTACTCTTGTCAAGTTTTCTGGAGATGTTTTCAGGGTTGTTGGTATATAGAGCATTTATGATTCTAGTACTGTTCCGCAAATATTTCTCCATTAATGGATAAATTTAAATGCAATGAAAAATTCATGATATAGTGGATAGTATATTCTAAATTCAACTCTCAAGGGAATACAACATCCTTATTGCTATCACTTGACACAGTAATGTGCCAGAAGTCTCTCTAGCAATCTTCCCCAGAAATTGCCAAATTCAAAAACTCAAATACTCATGAAGTCTACAAAACATGGCATGTATGCCACCTCTAAATAGTATTCTATCTAGAAATAAAAAGTGACAAAGATATGTCTGTGTCCCATAATAGAAAGCCACAGGAATTCAAAGCAAAAGTTGAGTGAATGGTACAAATACTGGTTGAATATGAAAAGAAGACATGAAGATGGAATGGAATTATATTTCAGCAGCTAATAAACTAAAGGAGGGAGGAAGCAAACATTTAATTAGAAAAGAAAGCCACCAGTTGTCAAGACCAGTTTTGGGGACACAGAAATCATAATAATAACCCAAAGAATGCATTTCTTACTTGCTGTCAATGATCACTTCAGACTGCCGATTGTTCACTTGGTTATCACTCTTGTGGCGGAACTGGAAAATCAAAGTATTCATGAGATAATATATTAAATCACACTTGGTCAACCCAAAGGGACAATGGAAATTTTTTGAGTGCATGTATCTGGACAATGTCTCCATCTGCCTAAGATGAACACAGTTATACTTACCTTGAACCCAGCTGCACATTCTAAATCTAAATCAACACTCAGCTCACTAAAACTCATTGTAGGCATCACCAGTGGAAGAAGTCTAGCCACATGCTCGACTCACAATTCCAATTCTCACACATTTTTAGTCACTTCTCAGAAGACAATGTGTTCTTTCCTCTGTCACATAGTACCAGAGAAAACCATACATTAATTTTGATGACTCCAACCAGGAATGGGGACTTCCATTTCTCTCACATATGTGCTCAATACTTTATTGGAACATCACTGATTCTGTTTTATGGATTTCTTTGAAGTCAAGAAATTACTTGTAACAACATGTATTTTTATTCTCCAGAAATTCTAATTGTTAACAGTGATCTTATGAAATAGCAAGCATTTAAAACAAAAAATCAGAATACAATACTTAACCACATTTGGTGTGAATTTATGTTTTATGCCCAAGAGATCACATTTCCAGTAATGTAAATATCTTATATTGCTTGAAAGAATCCATGTATTATAAGTTCCTCACTAGACTCAGAAATTAGTAGCCATTGAGATAAATGTTTCTACATGAACTTTCAAGATCATATTATTATATGTTAGTTATTACAAATTATTAGAGACAAGGGTAATAGACAATAGTGTAAATTGTAATAGACTAAAATAGAAACAAAGTTATTTCAGCATATTAGCTTACATACACATATGAACGGGGATAATTTTAGAAGACATGAAACTTTGATTTTATAGATTGTGATCATAAAGATAAGTCACTATTCTTTTTTTATTTTAAATGTTGTATCAATAGCGCAACATATAAAATGCTTCAACAAAACCTTTTCTTTTTAACATCATTCCAAAACCCATTGCAATCTTTCTATTATGCTATCCCTGATACATATAATTGCACGGTATTATACAGGTATAAGTTAATGGATATTACCAGTAAAAATAAGAAGACAAAGCTATTTAGCATTTTTAAGATTAAAATAATTTAAAATATTATAAACTTTTAGGAGTAAATTGAGCCCGCCCATTCACTGATGTGTAAACTTATTTCTACAAATAGAACACTAGAGATGGAAACATTTTTCTGAGTACATGGTTTAGTGGGGTTGCCCAACATCTTCTGTTTGCTCCTCCATATCTTTACCTTAAATTTTTCTATTCTGCCCTGTGCCAATGGGAAGCTGTCCCCTATGGTCTTTGTTTCTGGTTGCCCTTGGCCAATAGGTGGTACTGAAGATCAGAAAGCCAGAGAAGAGTAAAATGAGGGTATTTATTCCCCTGCTTCCTTCTAGTTGAGTTAGCAACGGCTATGTTCTCTACAGATAGCCCCAGATGCAGCAAACAGCCCCAGCTATAGCTCCAGGGCTGGTAATTGCTTCCTTCCTTTCTTCTTCAGGCCTAGTATTTACAATAGTAGGGTAGCCCATGTTGCTAGCCTAGGTGCTTTTCCTTGTAAATGACCCCTTCATTATTAAACTCTCCAGTCTTCCCCATTTCAGAGTGACAGCTCTCTCCTGCCAAGACAGAATATCTTACTGATGAAGATATTCAACTATTGCACTAGCATATTATCACAAAAAATAAAAGCACTTTCAAATATTAACTATAGTAAAATCAACGGGAGACTTCATGTTTAGTCATAGCTGTATGTAATCTGAAAATACTCCTCTAAATTGAATAGTTAGGCATCAAAGGCCAAATAGCTCACCACCTCCCCAAAATCTGAACAACCCACACTCTGGGCTTCGGGATGGAACTCCCACTTTTGCTCAGGCTTTGCAAAAGGGTTTTGGTATTGGAACAGATGGAGTCTAGAAGGATTAGATTTGGTCTTCTCAGGCCCAAGCTGACTCTTTTTGACGATTTCTACTCTAGAAATAAATACAAAGTCTTAGAGGGGATCTGCTCCAGGCAGGAAGGGAGCAGAGGACCAGCATTCATAGTGTACTCATGGTAAGCCCAGCTGTGTATCTGGTGCTCATTTTATCCTTCACCTCATTTTATCCTCCCAACAGTGCTTATGTCATTAGCTCCATCACTCAAAAAAGGGAAGGGTCAGAGGTCCACTTGCTGCTAGTCAATGGTATGGTAAGATGTCTTCCTCCATGTTTTTTCTACTCTACTATTTTTCTCTTTAATGAAGTGTGACTATAATGAATAAGACCTTTAAGGACATTATTTAGGAACTCATGCATCTAAATGAATATTATTTCTCTGAAAGGTCAGATAATAAGGAGCAACCATACACTTACTCCAAAGGTATCATTGACCAAATTCATCCTCAAATGTCGGAGTCACAATGTGCACCATGAAATTGTTTAGGCATTTTGAAACTTCTTGTATAATGAGCACAATATGTAAGAGTGTCTAATGCTTGCCAACTCTCAAAACTTAGACAAAGAATCTGATAAAGGATAAATAATACTTCATTGTGTGAATGCATGTTGTGTTCTAAATCCAGTTTGCTTTTCAACAAATAGGTGGTATTATCCTAAGCAAAATGCAAGCTCTCTATGAATTTTAGTTTCCTCATCTATAAAACAAAGGAGTGTGTCTAGATAGTGAAAGCCTCTTGCTTTTAAAGAGGCACAGCTTCTATGACACCAATATTAGCAGATAGCAAAACAAATAGAAAAATATGTATTACGTGGTATTCACCAAAAGAGTTTCATCCAAAATTTTAAATAGATTTCCACTTTCTGTTTAAATAGATTTCCACTTTTCTGTTTCTGAGATGTTGCCATTGAAACTGAGACCTCGATCATGCTCAAGAACAAATACTCACATAGTCATCTGTGGCATCTTTGACAGCTGTCATAGTTATTACCAGAACCAGAGGCACGATGGTAGTAAACCAGGTTAAGGAGGAGATTTCTGGAATTAGCTGAAATAAATATTTCAAATAATTTAGGGCTGTTAGCATTAAGAAATATATCTTCCAATTTTGTTATTTAATTCTATAAGACTTGGAAGAAATTAATGCAATTATATCCTGTTATTTGTCCAAATGTAGAATAACCCAATAATTTCAGTGTTTGCATTTGATAAGACACATAGGGTAGAAGCATCATTCTGCCAATTTTCAAACTGAAAAAAAAAAACATGAAAATTCTAAAGCAAGTTGAGAAGTAAACTTTTCTTGAAATTTTTCACATATGGTGGTCTTTCTCCATGTTGTTAAATGTCACCTGTCTTTCTCAGCTTCTCATCTAACTTTTAATAATTTTACCAATGCTTTATCACACCAGGTCTCAAAGAAAGATCCTTTGAATATCTACCTTGCACCAGACACTGAGCCAGTATTTTCCATATATCATTTGATTCCCAGAAAAATTCATTCAGTTAGATTATGTGCTATAATTATTTTTGCACTAGTCCATAGGGTTTTTATTCCACATATTTTATAAATAACTAGAAGAGAGGAGTTCAAAGGTTCCAAGTGCAAACAAATGATTAATGTTTGAGATGGAAATGCTAATTACCTAGGTTTAATCATTACACATTGTATATATGTACTGAATTATCACACTATACCCCATAAAGATGTACATTATTGTGTGTCAATTAAAAGTAAAAACAATTAAAAAAACAATAAGAAAACAAAATAAAACTCCTCTGAGGAGGCAGGAAAAATGTTGGACTAGTAGAAAAGCTGGATCCTACTCCTAGTGTCTCAGTAACTCATGCAAAAGTTTTACACATCACCTAAGCTCTCTGGATCTCATTTCTTCATCATTAAACAAAGGAGGTTGGTCTGAACCATCTCAAATGTACTTTCCAAATATAAAATTGTATGAACTAGGGCCTGGGGCTGGGGCTCAGTGGTAGAGCGCTCACCTAGCACATGTGAGGCATTGGGTTTGATCCTCAGCACCACACAAAAATGAAATAAAGATATTGTGTCTACCTCTAACTAAAAAATAAATATTAAAAGAAATTGCATGAACTGAGGCTTTGACCACAGGTAAGAAAGCCATCAGAGAAATGGATCCTAAGTTCTGCAGTGGCGTGAAGGGTTACACGAAGAAACCAAACTAGTTTTGTGGGACAGAGAAAAAAAACCTTGGATTCTACATTTTCTTCAATAAATGGTAAGTTGCTCATTAATTGTGCTCATCTGTTTGTTTGTTTTATTTTTATTTGGGGGTTTTTCCTGATTGTTTCTCAACTATATCCCTATTCTTAAGGAACTCTCCTACCCGCTCCACTTTCAGTCCTCGTAATTTCGTTGGGTGATTCCATTCTGGCTCCACACTTTGGCACATGATCTAGGTCAAGCCAATCACTGTCTCAAATCCTTGAGCCACAGTGATCAGTTTAGTAATGAGAAATAATCTCAAGACATTTACTAGAGATAAAAGGTAATTCATTCTCTCTCTCTCTCTCTCTCTCTCTCTCTCTCTCTCTCTCCCCCCTCCCTCCTCCTCTTTTTCTGTCTCTATCCATCTACATATCTATCTCATATTAGAGTTAGACTGGAGAGCAAGGAAGATAGGTCTAAAACTGCCAGGGCCACCAGATAGTAAGAATTTACACAAGAATCCTCATGACCAGCAGGGATGAGAACAGAGGAAGAGAAGCTACATCCTCATCAAATTGTTACTGCCCAGGAGTCTAACCACACTAGAGAGGAAATATGACCCTGAATATATTCACCTTTTGATTAAATTAATTTAGATTTCTGCCACTTTCCACCCAAAGATTCTTAATACAAATAGCTACTCGATTAAAGGAAAATAGTACCCAAAGCTTATAATCTATACTTCACACATCCAACCTATCTTCTACCTCTTCAAACTAAAACAAAGCCCAGCACATTCTGAATCAACCAGTGTGATCTGATTAAATTATCCAAAATTAATACTAAGTAAATAACTGACTAACAGGAACTGTTTCTGTGTGTGTGTATATATATGCATCTTTCTTGACCTATACCTTTTTCCTTCCCAAAATATCAGTAAGAGCTAAAATTTCAATTAAGCTTAAATTTTAGTCAGATGAGAAGGGAGAAATTAACTAATTACCACTCAAAACTGTAAGAATAATCATTTTAGAGTGAAATAACATACAGCAAACATCATTCATTTTATATGCACATAAAATATGTCATTGTTTTTGATCAAAATGAAATGTGCCAAATTAAGTACCGCAACCCTCTCAGTCTTAGTCAGCAAAGACTCTTTGCCTCAACTCTAGCAATCCCCACACTGTCATCGTGAGAGGAAGATAAAAAAAGAAAGGAGGCAATGAACAGTCATTATTATTAGGCTCTGGTTTGGTTCAAATAAAGTGCAAGTCTGCATTTTTTAAATGACCTCAGTGTTTAAAATGATGAATGCCCTGAGTGTTACCCATTCTTAGCACTCCCACATTTGTGAAGAGAAACAGCAACAATAACATTAAAAATCTGATAAGGATGGCTTTACCTCATCGCAAACATTTAGCAGAGTAAATTAACTTACTTTTCCAAATTATGTGAATATTTTTAAGAGATAATGAAGAACTACAACCCAAACATTACCTGTAATATCAGAAGGAAAAGGAAATAGGCATTTGCCACTCTTTGGAACTGTTCAAATAAATTAATTGGCAAGAAGGTAAGAATGTTGTACTTGGATGTGTGGATACGATTATCCTGAAAAAGAAATAGCATCGTGTTAGTATGAGGCAAGGTGTTGCTCATTATAGCTCTGAAATGTACAAAGATGAGCATGAATCATGCCAGAGTAAGAAAGAGAAGCCAGTTATCTAGGAAATGTAAAACTCTGCATGGCCCAAGCCCTTCATCTTTCCCAAGATAACATACTCCTCGTGCTAGATGAAAGGACGATGTGGTGCCATAAAATCACCCTTACTAAAAAATATATCAACTGCACAAGTCCACTGATTAGATATTTTTGCTTTTGTGCATTCATCCCTTTGATATGTATTGCTTAAGTACCTACTATATGATGGCATTGAGTTCATGCTAAGGCCCATATATTGGAAGGAATCTGTGTGAAAGTCATCCAGTCCACCTTCCTGAAGCATGGTCCTTTAGGAGCTTGACAAAGGGCCCTTAGAATTGTCTTTGAAGGTCTCCTCTGATGGAAAACTTACTGCCTTTAAAGGCAGCCTGTTCCCATTTAAGAACAGGAATTACTAGAAAAGTCTTTCTTATGAGAAACCAAATCTGCCTCCCCATAATTTCTTGTTATATGCTGAATTCCATCCCTCAGGTCACCCAGACTAAGTTTGTCTTTTCCATGTTGATAATTGGTTTTGGGGGGATTTTAGTTGTTTGTTTTTGGTTTTGTTTGGTTTCGTTTAGTTTGGTTTCAGTACTGGGGACTGAGCCCAGTGGCACTACATCACTGAGCTACATCCCCAGCCCTATTTACTTTTCAGTTTGAGTCTCTCTAAATTGCCAAGGTTAGCCTCTTTCACTTTCAATCCTCCTGTCTCAGCCTCCCAGTTCACTATGATTACACGCATGTACCACCATGCCCAGTAACCTTCAAATATTTGAAGACCACTCATAGAACTCCTCTAAATCTTCTTTAATCCACATTCCTAAACCTCTCAGTCTTTTTCCATGACCTATTTTGCAGACATTTTTTATTGGTCAGCCTCTTCTTGACCTACCCCAACTTCTCCAAATCTGTCTTAAAACATAGCACCTAAAGCCAAATACAAATTACAGACCTAGTTCAACCAGACCATGTACAGTGGGACTTTGCTGTTCAGTGTTCTGAACTACTATGTTAACAAGCCCTAAAGTTTCATCAGCATTTTGGAAACTGTATCTCCATATGTATTCATATTAAGTTTCAATCATCCAAAATCCCTAAATCATTTTTACATAAACCACGATTTAATCAGTTTTCCTTCCCTATTTTTTTAATATCAATGTTCAAGATCTTTCATATATTCCTATTATATAAGACTAATAGAAAAAAACATTTTTAAACCTTACTTGTACTATAATAATGTATTTAATATTCCTCCCAGCATTGTATCACCAGAAAATTTTAAGTACATACCTTTTATATATTCTTCCAAAGACAAAAACAAATACATTAAAAAGGATACACCACAGATGAAAATATTGTTCATTTAAAAATAAAGCTAGCTTGGCGTGGTGGCACACGCCTGTTATCCCAGCAGCTTGGGAGGATGAGGCAGGAAGATCATGAGTTTAAAGCCAGCCTCAGCAAAAGTGAGGCACCAAGCAATTCAGTGAGACCTTGTCTCTAAATAAATACAAAATAAGGCTGGGGATATGGCTCAGTGGTTAAGTGCTCCTGAGTTCAATCCCCAATACCAAAAATAAAATAAAATAAAGCTATAGTAAATTACCAGAGATCTCTCTATAGATCAATGTTAATAACATTTTAAGGTATTATATAAAACATATTAAATACACTTTATTTAACCACTTACAAATCCATTTACTTGTACTCCACTGAGGCTTAACTCTATCATATCCACAAAAATAGCATGACAAAGTCAGGATGATAAGTCCTGCTAAAATTCAGAATCAACATGCCCTAAATAGATTTTTTAAATGAGGTTGTTTATGTTCCTAGTAATCACTGTTATCTGTTTAAATAAAATTAAACCTTCTGCTAAATGACCATTTTGACCATTTAGCAGGAATCAAGATATCCTACTCTGTGCTACAAGTTGTGGGAAAGTAAGAAGAGGTTAAGAGAAGAGTTCTCAGCTTAGTGGTCTGATCACTGTTATGTGCTAAAAACTGCTCTATTAGCTGAAGATGAGTAACTGCAGTGTGTTACCTACTCAAGAGCTGGGCTGGAAAGGAAGGATGTAGGAACTGTCAATCATGATGTTTTCCTCAAGAGGGAACTTGGAGAAAATACTGGGGAAGAGGAAAGCAAAGGAGAAAAAACAGTTAACCAAAAGTATCTTATATTCCAAATTCTATTTTATTTTTTCCTTCTAAATTAAAACTAAAACAGAGGTTAAGCTTGCATCTTGCTAAAAGGATAGATACAACATCTGTGTCAGTCAAAATCATAGTAAGAACTATAAAGAAATTCTCCTGAATTCCATATAGGTGAGGAGCTAATTCTGTGGGATGAAGTGATAATGTCAACCAGAAACTATGACAATTTTCTCCTAGTTACTTAGCTTGACATATAACAAAGATTATGTTTGTTCTGGCTCTGTTGTAACTTAGTCACAGATGATGCAAACCTGCACATCTTCGGCTGGGAGCAAGGAACAAGGGCTCCCCCTCCTGGACAATCTCTGGGTCCATCTACTCCTTGTTCAAGAATGTATTAGTGACAGGACTGACAGATGCAAGTAATAGGAACATGAAATTAAGGGAATAATTCTATAAAATGGGGCCACTATGCTGATCTCTATATGCTTTCTTTTCCAAGAAGCAATTTACCTGAAGCCCTGCCTACCTTAAGCAGCCTGGATATGTTACATTCCTTGGCAAACTACCTCTTATCAGCAGGAGAAATGTAAGCCTAAAATAATATTGATGCGAGGAACCTAAGTTAGCCTAAAGGTGGAAATTTTTGTGACCCTTTTCAGAGACCAGATCCTGAAACTCAGAGAGATAAGGATAATTCCCCCTATCCATAAAATCCATAAGAATTTATGGTTAAGAATACAATTATATCCACTTATTATGGGCCACGGTGACCTAGAGTTGTCATGGCAGTGAGGACTTGAAAGTCTGATGTCATCCTGCTGTCAGTCAAAAGTCAAGAGGTAAACCTGGACAGGACTCTCTGGAAACTTCTTTTTGATCCCCAATAGAAAATGGAGTACAGGAGAAGCACACTGTCCCTCTCCTGAGAGAACCCACTCTCTCCCTTAAGAGTATCACCTTTCCCTTCCCATCACTTTAATAAACTCATAACTGTTACTCTGAGTGACATGTCTGAAATAATTTTGACTTGATTGCAAGAATTGGGGTTTGAAGGGAGGGGGCTTCATGCTGCCTCAGTTACCTGGAAGGACCTTGGCCTATAACATTAGGAAGACCTTAAATCAGATACATTGATAGTTAGCCATTTTGATGAGCTGGCCTATGGGCTTTCAGTCAAATTTTAGTATGACTCACTCTATAATACAGCACAGAAGATCTTCACCTCCACCATCTTAGAACTACTTCTCCACTACAGAATACTAGAAACATCCAAATCAGAAAAGAATGAGAAGGGAGTGGCCCCTGGAGAATCCGTGTGGCATGTCTGGTGCTAAAGGAAGCCAGGCTGGAAGCCATGGTGTTAGCTTGTTAGCCAGATGGGCTGGTCAATTGGCTCCATGATGAAATAGACTGAAGCACATCATCAAAGACCATGCTGGACCAGGGCAGGCCTTCCAGACAGTGGGAAAGAGCCAGCCCAAGGGAGCGTGGAAACCACCCACTCCCTATGGGAAACTCACTCCCGAGAGCTCAAAGTGAAGCCAAGGCCAATTACTCCTGCAAGACTGGCCATCAGGAAAATGACTCCAAGAGGCACTGTGAGTAAAGGTCTGCAGAGGTACATGTAGCATCGGTAAAGAGCCTCCCTCTCAACGTCAGGATAAGGACAACGCATTGCTCCTCTAAAATGTGTTAATAAAGCTCCAAGGTAGACAGAAGATGGCCTGACCTAAAAGAGACTGGAAGGAGAGTCAGGACTAGAGGGTTCAGCACAAACTGGGCTAGAGGGAGAAGCTCTTAGGAATCCATACTAAGAAATGGAGGGCTCACCAAAAGGTTTTAAAGAAAAAAGTTACCTGATGGGATTTTTTTATGTTAAAAAATTTCAGGGTGGAGAAGAAATTGGAGATGACTAAGAATAGATATAAAAATAGCAACCAGGAGGTCTTTGAATTATTCCAGGTGAGAGATGATGGGCAGCTTCCACCACTATGGTGATGGCAGAAGGAATGACGAATAATAATAATAATAGCAGATTTTTCCAAGCTCTTATTATATATACTATTCTTTATATTTTATAGCCCATTTTATCTTTAGAACATCCTTATGAAATAAGTACTCCATCATAAAGAGGGAAATCCAGCATTCAAAGAGATTAAGTAACTTACATGAGGTTATGCAGCTTATAAGTGGTGCAGCCTGGATTTGAATCCAGGGACTCTGTCTCTTTAGCCCACCCTCTTCCCCCCAGTTCACTGTCCTCTGCTGCCAGGATAATCCTCCTCACCCTCTCCTCCCTTCTTCTCAATCCTGCTGGCACTTTCTTACCAAAGGAACCAGTACTTCCATCTATCTCTTCCTCTCCTGTCACCCCTCAGTCAGAGCCCTAGTTATTAACTGCCAATGTATGATTACAGTTTCCTTGTATTCCCTTTCAGTTCCCCTCAAGAGTGATCCCTTTGTCCCCTCACAAAGATCCATGCAGACAAATAGTATACATAACCACACCCTTATTTTAGCCTTCTCAACAGAAGCAGCAGTGGTGAAAGTCTTTTTCACTTTTCAGTGCTGACTAATAGAAAGGAGGGGGAAAGTAAAAATGACAAATTCCTCAAACAGGCTGTTCTAGTTTAGATGTGAGATGTCCCCAAAAAGCTCATGTGTGGGACAATGTAAGAAACTTTAGAGGTGAAATGATTGGGTTATGAGTGTTTTGATCTAATCAGTGCATTAATCCCCTACTAAGGATTAACTGGATGATAACTGTAGGCAGACAGGTGTGGCTGGAGGAGGTGGTTGTCCTTGTTGAGTAGAATCTCTCTTTCTCCTGGTACGAGGTATTGAGCCTCTTTCTATGCCACACTCTTCCACCATGATGTTCTACCTCACCTCAGGATACAAAGAATGGAGACAGCTGTCTATGGACTGAGACCTCTGAAACTGTGAGTCCCAAAATGAACTTTTCCTCCTCTATGTTGTTCTTGTCAGGTCTTTTGGTCACAACAGTGAAAAAGCAGTGACTAAAACAGAAACTGTTAGCTGTGACTAACCTGACCATGTGGTTCAGAAGCTTTTGGAGCCTTTTGGAATTTGTTGGAGAAACTTTGAAATGTTTAGTGATACAAGTTGGAAAAGTTTTAGATTGTTGTAAACAGAGCTTAATGGGCAATTCTGGTGGGAACTCAGAAGACCAGAATGTTGATTTGACTGTGGAGAGTAGTGAATGGGCTCATGAGATTTCAGAGGAAAAGAAGAACTCTATTGGAAATTGGGCTGGAGGCCATTCATGTTACATTCTGGCTAAGAAATTACATTTTGCCTGTGTCCTGACACCTTCTGTGAGGCTGAATTTGTAGATGATGGACTTCTTAATCTGGTAGAAGAAATTTCCAAGCAGCATACAATTCAGGAGATGGCATGGATATTGCTGGTGGCTTTTAGCAGAAAGCAAGGAAGAAAGATTCAAAAAACTCACAGTTTGGCCAGAAAACTGTGAGTAAAGCTGAGGATAAGGAAGTTGTGGTTGTTGAAATCATTACAGCCACTTAAAAAAAAAATGTTAAAGACTTTGCCCAGAGACAATAAGAAAGATGGCTTGTAAGCATCTCAGGAATTAGCAAGACCACACCCATCTTAGGCACAAGGGTATAAAAGTAAAATTCTTTTGAGAAGAGACCATGGGGACACCCTGCTTGTATATGGGTGCCTATGAAGTTATTTCACCATGCTCAGCCACATAGGCACTCAGGTGGAAACTTGACTACTGCTTGAAATGGCAGAAACCACATGATGCTGGTTTTGCAGGATTACAAGATGCTAGAGTTAGGGCCTGAGAGGCCTGGTAAAGTGCAGCAGGGTCACCAACCCCTGAGAGAACAAAGTGTGGACAAGGAAGCTGAAGCTATAGTGGAGTTCTCCCAAATTAAGTATCATCGTGTATCCCAGATGCTGGACATGGAGCTGCAGGACTTGTTTGCCCAGCTGTATTTTGCTCTCGCTTTGGTTCCATCCCTTCTTCTATGCCTCTGTTTCTCCCTGGTGGAATGGAAATGTATACTCTGAGCCTTTATATATTGGACATATGTAACTTGCTTTTGATTTTTATAGGGGCTTATGCTGAGAGTTTGCCTTGAGTCTCAGAGGAAACTTTGGACTTGGACTTTGGGACAATGCTAAAACTGTTAAGACTATGAGAACTCTTGAAAATGAACTAACTGTATTTTATGAGATGGCCATGAGCTTTTGAGGCCCAGGGGCAAAATGTTATGGTTTACATATGAGGTGTCCCCCAAAAGGTCATGTGTGAGATCATGCAAGAAGGTTTAGAAGTGAAATGATTGGGTTATGAGAGCTTTAACCCAATCCATGCATTAATCCCTGGATAGGGATTAACTGAGTGGTGACTATTGCCAATTAGGGTGTGGCTGGTGGAAGTGAGTCATTGGTGGATGTGTCTTTGGGGTTATATTTTGTGAGCTGAGTGCTTTCTCTGCTTCCTGACCATCATGTTCTGAGCCCTTTCCTCTTCCACACACTTCTCCATGATGTTCTACTTTGTCTTGGGCCCTGAGGAATGGAGTCGGCCATGTATGGACTAAGACCTCTGAAACTACAAGCATCAAAACAAACTGTCTCCTCTAATTGTTCTTATCAGATCTTTTGGTTACAATGGCAAAAAAAACTGACTAAAATGTGGGCCATCAATAAAATATTAATAAAATAGAAAACATTATTTTGATAATAAGATTCCCATCTACTCACAATGGGAGTGTATTGCTTTAAAAAAATAGAAAATAACACACACTGTGAAATTCACAAACAGAATATTTGGGAAGTTGACCTTGATTTTTCCACTGGAACATAGTGCTAATAATATTTCTCATCTATATATTTATGGAACTATTATGTAGATAAAGTCATAAATGTAAAACCATTTTACATTAAATTAAAGCATTTTTACATGAAAGAATTATACATATACAGGATTGTTTGTGAGCAACTCCCAAATAATCCCAGGGGGAAAAACACATACAATGTACTAGTCAGGATAAACTGACCATGCCATGCTAACAACTCCTAAATATTCATAATGTCATCCAATAAGTTTATTTCTTCCTCATGCTACTTTTCTAACATGAGCCCTCTCATCGTTGTTACTCACAATGGACCAACCATGTTTTCAAATACAGTTGCCATACCAAAGAGAAAGAGAAAGCTTTGAAGAATCTCACACCCATATGTTAATATTTTAACCTGAATGCTCACAAATCATTAGACAAGAGAGTCACCATGTATACAGAAGACAAAAAGCTAAAAACAGTGACGGACATCAACAGCTACCTCAAATGGAAATCTGCCACAATATTTTGAGAGTGTGAGACAAATCAGTACAAAAATAATTTATCAAAAGTAAAGGGAAGGGAGAAGGAAGGGGAAAAGGAAAGACAACAGAATGAATCTGACATAACTTTCCTATATACAAATATGAATATACCACAGTGAATCTCATCATCACATACATCCACAAGAAATTAATTTTTAAAATATCTATGGGTAAGTGGAAGAAAGATCAATAGAGGAAAGGGAGCAAGGGGGCAGGGAAGAAAGGTACTGGGGACTGAATTAGAACAAGATATATTCCATGCTTTTATAATCATGTCAAAATGAATTTTTCTGTCACATATAAAACTAAAAAGAACCGATAAAAAATGTAAAAATGAACCTCAGTGCTCCAAGTCCAGCTCTAATACACAGTTGACTATGTTCCCTTTCCCCTCAACTAACAGAGTTCTATCTAGACAGACTCAACCCCCATCCTGTAACTCCAGGGCCAGGCTCAAGTTAACATAAACCAACTACATGGTTCACCCTCATAATTACAATTTTGAGTTCATACACAAGCACATGACTGGTCAATTCTGGAATTTGCTGAAAATTTAGGCTTTCTCTTTCCTATTTCATCTCCACCTGGAAACATGCAGCATCTTGGGGTCATGAGTAGGGAGGTTGCCAAGAATTAACTTGACACTGACTATACAGCTAAGAAATGTAGAGAAAGAAATTAAACCAAGCCTTTCCTGAGGCTAGCCCTAAATATGGAATTTTTCAACCAAAAAAAAAAAAATCAGGTAATAATACACTCAAGATCAGTTTATGTTTTCATATAATAATCTACTTTTATCTCTACTTTTGCCTAAAAGAATGCATCATGGAAGGTTAAATTTATGTTCAGCCATTGACCAGGGACACTGCCTGTACCTGTAAATCCCACAGGCCAAGACCCAAAGCTTTCGCAATCAGTACCACAGTCTTAGCACTCTTTCCTCACTTGATGAAACATTTTTTATGTCATGACAGCTGTAAAAAGTAACCATCTAGAACTTGAAGGGGAAATATCTAGCTTTTCTTGCCACAAGAGGAGAAAGATGGAGTATTGTTATGATACAATCTAGATTCTAGGGAGAGAAATAATCCTGATTTTTAAGGGAGAGATTATCACTAAACCATGAAATTAAAACCAAAAAGAAACTGTGTCCACAGACTTCTTGCATAAAAGAGGAAGTGGCCAAAAGGCATTTGCACCACTCAGGAAATATGTGAAACACACATGTTTATGCAAAGATCCTAAAAGAATGCACGTATGGGGCAAATGGGCTGGAGATCAACGTCTGGCACCTCACTAATACCAGGAGAAACTCAGCTTCTCAGCATTAATGTTGCCTAAAATGGAGTCCACTGTGTTCAGGAGTGGAGGAAATGAAGAGATGGGATGCTCATGGATGAACCCACCTGGGGTTGCATCAGCCACAGAAGAGGCTGTGCAGAGAGCTGTCAATAGACATCAGCTACATCCTCATCATTATCTTAATATTCTCCTAGGCCTGGGCTGCCAACCTTGAGCAAAAATATGTATGGAGAGGGAATATGCAGAGGGCACATTTCCCCAACATTTACCCACTTATCCAATTCATCTTTATGAAAGGCTTTATACACGTCAGGTACAATATTATTGAGCCAGGGCTACAAATGCAAATAAAGTCCCCACCCTCCTAAAACAAGTTTGCACTTCAGTAGGAGAGAGAGAGGCAGGAATACAAAAATAAACCTGCCAACTGATGACACAGTTTAAGTAAGTGATTGCTGCTATGAAAACAGTGAGCTACAGAACAGAAGTACCTTATGCTCCCTTAGCAAGCCTTCCTGCTTGACTTTCCAAGCTAATGCAACCACAGGATTATCCCACCCAATGAGACCTTTGGAATATGTGACCCATCTTCCAGGAGTGCCCATCCTCCAGGGGTATCCAAATGAATCCTATGGACTAGCAGGGAGAAAAAGTGAATGTATATATTAACTAAAATTGTATAAAGATTACTAATATTGAACATACAGATTATCTTTACTATAGATGATGTGTACTATAGATATATGTCTCTAGTAATGACAATATATAAACATACATGTACGTGTGTGTGTATGTGCACAAAGTGTATATTTGTGTATGTGTGTGCATGAATATGTGCATATTATGCATATTTATATGTATGCATACAAATGTGCTATATCTTTGGTAAAGACAATCCATGCATATATGCATAGATATGCTCATACACAGATTTATTTTCCTTCTGACAAGTAGGAAACATGCTCAAAAACCTTGAAGACAGCAGACTAATTATTTTTATGGTCAAAGGAAATGAGGATGACCCTGTTCACCAAAACTTGGACACAGGACAGAGAACATGTGGCTTTCTGTGTAATGTTTTCTCTGTGTCACACAACACCACCAGCTCACAGGTATAGTATTCTTACCCATACTGAGCACTACGCTGAGGCGCTGTACATACATCATCTCAAGCAGTCCTAAAAAACCCCAATAAACTGTCACTATTTCACTACCACTTTACAGATGAGGAAACTGAGGTTTACAGTTCTGAGCAGTTCTGAGGATTGCCTAAAGAACAAAGCCACATACAGTCCTGTGTGTTCTCAAATGAAACGTGTTTCTTAGAAATGCATCAGAAATGAGAAATCTTCAAATATCTCTTGATTAGTGAATTCACTGACCCTCCTACTACAGCCCTCACCCTAAAAAAAACCAGGACCTCCTTAAGACAAAGCCCAGGAAAGGGCTCACATTAATCCCATCAGCAAGAACATCCACTTCAGTCCTTTCAACTGAGGGAGTGCTTTGCCAGGCTTGGCTGGGGAGCTCATTTCTCATCTAGACCTCAGGGGCGGGGTAGGCAGTAGGCCTCCCTCTTCCCCCAAAGCAAAACTGCCTGACAGTGTCACAAACCTTGTTCTTTTTTCTACCCTCCGGCCTTGGTTTAGCGTTCCAGCGTCTGAAAGACTGTTCTAGAACTAGTAAATGTCCTATGAATAGTGATTTGTCTACAAAGAACTAATTTTGGACAATTACCAGGGGAACAAATTAAATTTTCCTTTGAGATTAATTTAATCATGCTAATTTTTTTTCTCCAGGATGCTTAGATGCTTACGACATTTTAGACAGTTTCAAACAAAATGTTGACTTTTCTTTTGTGACATCGGAAAAAAAGAACTGAAAATACCTGTAAAATTAGAGAGAGAGAGAGATTTCAAGTATACACCTTCTCCAGAGAGATAAGAAGGTATACAAAAGAGCAAAGGAAAGATGAAAAGTTGCATTTTCATGGAAATTTCATAGGCATCCCTAATGATCTGTGTGCCCCCTATTTCTGCCTTGCCAGAGCTCTTCTATGCCTCCTCCTATGGATCCAGTATCTGCTGGAGAGTAGGCCCTCAGCTCTGGCCGACTGGCCCATCTCAGTCGGGGCTTTGAGTTCTATGAGTAGATGGGCACTTCTTTGAACTGATGTGGAAGCTAACTTGCTCAGGCAACTTCCTGAAAGGACTTTGGGAACAACAGTACACATAAGCTGCTTTGTTTATGAGGACTAAAAATTTAAAAGACTATGGTCACACACTGCTGTGCAATCTGGGAACAAGGCCAAATTTCCAGCAGGACTTCAATGCTTATGACAATTAAAAAGGCACAATGGAAAAGTCCAGTCAAGAAAAAAAAAAAACACCTCTGAAGAACTTCCCAGAGGGCCAAGAGGTTGTAACAACACACTATGAATAGTCTAATCCTTCCTGGGACACCACTGCTTCCACCAGGGGTCTACATAAATAATACCACCTCAAGGGTTGCCATTTTCTCCTGAACCCCAAGAGATTAGAGGGGAAGCCCCTGCTACTGCAAGGCCCCCACCCCTGCAGAGTGCTGTAATCAGTTGGGACCCTACTGTACTCCCTTGCCTGGGTTGGCAATGAATCTAAATTTAAATTTGGACTGACCCACAACACCTGTCTTTGTGGTTTTTGTTCATAGTTTTATTTGGAGAGTGAAATGAGAGGGAGAGAACAGAGGACTGGTTGGAAATAGGGAAGCAAAATTCTCTACATTGGTGAGGGAGGAAGAAGGAGACAGGAGTGATAAGAAGACCTTAAAAATATCCTTAACACACAGCAGAAACTATAATTTATAAATAAAGTGTCAGTCTGACTTTTTTGTGATCATAACATGCACAAAGGAGGGTTTGATAAATTTTTTACCAAATTTGGAGGTTATGCTGGAGATGATCCGAATTAAATAAAGATTACCCAAAATTTGCTTTGGGATTGACAGTGGGGTTCCCTAATGGCATACATAAAAATAGGCAGTTGTCTTCTGTAGCCACCAACACAGAGATTCAAGAAGAAGCCCAAGTGAGGGCTGAGCACAACAAGACCTACCATGATGTGATCACAGAGTCCCCAATCAAGGACAGATGCTCCAAGTCACTAAACTGATTTGCAAATGAGCTGCTTCTCACAGAAGCAATCCTAAGTACAGGCCCCAGAGCAAGTAATTGTAGAGATTAGTTTATTTAACAGTTAACAATCCACCAGAGCATCACTAGGGAGGCCGGCTAGGAGTAACTACCATATACAAAACTGCTTCGAAACAAAGCAGACCAGATCCTTTCCCCTGTTTCTTGAATTAATAAATGAATGAATGTGGGCTCCTGACTGCAGTTCCCAAAGCTTCTCTGCCATCTCACCCTACTTCCTTAATTCTTCTTCCCAACCCATTCCTCTTCCACAGTCTTCCACCCAATCCACTCCATCTAGGGGGTAAATGTTAGAAAATTGGACTCTGCCCCTTTCACTGGATGACAGAGGGATCACCAGTAGCACTGTAAATTAGGATTTTAAGGGGCGAGGAAGTAAAACCTAGGGGTCTGTGGCCGAGGGCTTTTTTAGAAACAAGTTTTCCCCAAATAGTTAATGTTTATAATTATAGGTACTAAAGATGTCAAGCTCTGTTTTAGATACTCTGTTCCCACAATAATTTTCAGAAAAATTATTTGCTTGCAACCTTAGTAAGGACAGTGAAACCTAGAAAGGATGAAAGCTAAAGCCACAGTCCACAATACCCAAGTGTTTTTTATGAAATTTTCTGATTCCAGATCTAAAGAAAATCTCCCATTAAGAAACAGGGAAGAAGAGAATGCAGACATGCTATAAAGAAAAGAGTTACACAAAAACTGCAAAGTATTAGATAAAAACAGAACCAGAGATCAATGGAAAAGAGTAGAAGACAGAGACAAATCCTCACAGATACAGTCATCTGATCCTTGACAAAGATGCTAAGAACAACATTGGAGATAAGACTGTCTTTTTAACAAATGATGCTGGGATAATTGAATGCCCATATGAAGAAGATTGAAATTAGATCTCTATATCTCACTCTGCACATGGTCAACTCAAAATGGACCAAAGACCTAGGAATTAGACCAGAAACTATGCAACTGCTAGAAGAAAATGTAGGGTCAACCCTCCAATATACAGGTGTAAGTAATGACTTCCTCAATAGGGTCCCAGAAGCTCAGAAAATAATATCAAGAATTGATAAATTGGGTGACACCAAACTTAAAAGCTTCTGCAGAGCAAAGGAAAGAAATGAATGAAGAAGAACCTACAGAATAGGAGAAATCTTTGTCAGTTACTCTTCTGGATATATATTAAAATATCCAGTATATAGAGAGAGGGCTCAAAAAACTTACCAACAAATAAGCCAATCAAAAATGGGCCTATGAACTAAACAAATATTTTTCAAAAGAAGAAATACAAATGGTCAACAAAAATATTTTTAAAAAATGTTGAACATCTTTAGCAATCAGGGAAATGCAAATCAAAACTGCACTGAGATTTCATCTCACTCCAATTTGAATGGCAGCCATCAAGAATACGAATAATGGGAGGGCAGAGAAGACGGCGGCAAATAGAGTGCATCACCCCCGTGTACCGCGTCACTGCGCAGGTGAATAATGAGTTAGAACGACCAAAAGCTATCTTGTTAGGAATTTCCAGCAAAATTGGGGTGCACCAAAACCTAGAGGAAGGATTTCCGTCATCGAGGACCGGTTACTGGGTCTCAACCGCGAGTGAACTGTGTGCCCGGAGATCCAGGCTGATTGATCCACGGCCCGCCCCGCGGCTAGAGACGGCGGGGTGCCGAGAAGCGGCCAGCAACGCAGAGAAACGGCGCTACGGATTCTGTGGAGTCCTGCCGGCTGTGCCCTCACTGAGCTCCGGGCTGAGTTCGGGGTTTGAGATGGGGGAAGGAAGTGGTCCAGTTCTGTCCCCCACATCGGACAGTCCACCAAGGAAGCCAGCGGCCACCATATTGGAGAGCTGACGTCACCATCACCAGTTTCCGACAGATCGCAGCAATAGAACAGATGTGTGTTATTCAGCCCATCTCCCATACAGCGGGGAATTCACATAAAATCTCTCCCCGGCTTTCCGGAGACGGGACTATCAGAGTGAGTGTGGATGGAGGCGTGGGGAAAGGTAAAGGCACCTGACCTCCAACTCCCCCTCCCATCAGCAGCAAAAACGAAACCTGTCTTGCGAGCTCTGGGTGAGTGGCAAGCGGAAGGAATCAAACAATAAGGTGCCAGTTCCCAATAGCCACGCTCCACACCCAGCAAACTGCAGGCCCAGAGTATAGTTTGAACTGCTGAGAGGTATCACACTGGGGAAGGCCTGGCTAGCAGGAGAAGCCAGGGGACTAGAGGCCAGGAATAAACCTAAGCTAACAGGTTTTTGAGAGACACCAGGGGGGGAGGAGGGAGCGGCCTCACATGGATTGTATCCTACAGCCAGAGGGCAAAATCTTGGCCCGGAAGGCACAGCAGCACCTACTGGAAGCGAAGAAAATAGAAACCTAACAGTGCCTTTTTTTCTTTCTTTCTTGTTTCATTTTTTTAATTCTTTAATTTTTTAATTTTAACTTTTTTTCTTTTAATTATTTTTTTTCAATTGTAATTTTTTACTGCATTTTATTATTTTTTATCATTTCTTTTCATTTCTATTCTTTTCTCTTTCTTTCTTCTCTCCCTCTCTCTTTCTTGGTTTGTGTCCTTACCTTTTCCCCATCTTTCCTCTTAAGCATGAACACCCAGATTACATATAACTTATTAAATTAAAATAGGTGAATACTACGAATAGGTCTATAGTCCGCTAAGCCCTTAACTACCCCCAAGTACTCCTGTCTATTCTCTTGTTAATATCCGCCTGCATTTGAGCAACCCCCCAAAGAAGCTAACATATACTAACCTCCATACCATCAAATTGCCCGACCTTAACATAAAATCCTAAGTCCAAACCTCAATTCTCTATATGCCATCAAAATCTGAAGCCTTTAATGAAACTATGAATTTACCTTAAATCACAATTAAATCCAACATCTCTAAACATTGTCTCCCAACACAAAGGAGAGATATTGGAACTATAAAAACCAAACAAATTTAAAGGAGAAAACAGAAACACAGCAGTCAAACAGAGTTGGAAAGTAACTTGAGCACCATGAAAAAACAAGGGAAAAAAGGATTACAAACAATGCAGGACAACTTAAATACACAGGAGAACCTAGAGGCATCAGAAAAATGGACACAGAAAAAACTCAAGGCATACCTAACTCAGATGGAACGGAATCTTAGAGAAGACATTAGACAGCAAGTCCAAACAATGAAAGTACATTTTGAAAATGAATTAAATAAACAAATTCAAATGGCAAAGAACGAGCTCTACCAGGAGATAGAGATTTTTTTTAAAAAATCAAACAGTAATCCTAGAAATGCAGGAAACCATAAACCAAATTAAAAACTCAAACGAGAATATTACAAATAGACTAGATCAAGTAGAAGTCAGAACATCAGATAATGAAGACAAAGTATATCAACTTGAAAAGAATATAGTCAACACAGAAAGGATGCTTAAAATTCACGAGCAATCTATCCAAGAGATATGGGATGTCATAAAAAAACCAAACTTAAGAGTCATTGGGATAGAAGAAGGTATAGAGGTTCAAATCAAAGGAATGGACAATCTATTGAATGAAATAATCCTAGAAAACTTCCCAGATATGAAACATGGAATGGATTGCCAAATCCTGGAAGCCTACAGGACCCCAAACATTCAAAACCGTAATAGACCAACTCCAAGACACATAATTATGAAGATAGTGAACATACAGAACAAGGAGAGAATATTAAAAGCTACGAGAAAAAGGAGGCAGATTACATTCAGGGGTAAACCAATTAGGTTAACAACTGATTTTTCATCACAGACTTTGAAAGCAAGAAAATCCTGGAACAACGTATTTCAAATGCTGAAAAATAATGGATTCCAACCAAGAATACTGTAT
>NW_026000229.1:29555120-29560313 GCF_001458135.2 Marmota marmota marmota | reverse complement strand
AGATTGGCAGCCATTATGAAGTCAAACAACAACAAGTGCTGGTGAGGATGTGGGGAAAAGGGTACTCTTGTACATTGCTGGTGGGACTGCAAATTGGTGCGGTCAATTTGGAAAGCAGTATGGAGATTCCTGGGAAAGCTAGGAATGGAACCACCATTTGACCCAGCTATTGCCCTTCTCGGACTATTCCCTGAAGACCTTAAAAGAGCGTACTACAGGGATACTGCCACCTCAATGTTCATAGCAGCACAATTCACAATAGCTAGACTGTGGAACCAACCCAGATGTCCTTCAATAGATGAATGGATAAAAAAAAAAATGTGGCATTTATACACAATGGAGTATTATGCAGCACTAAAAAATGACAAAATCATGGAATTTGCAGGGAAATGGATGGCATTAGATCAGATTATGCTAAGTGAAGCTAGCCAATCCCTAAAAAACAAATGCCAAATGTCTTCTTTGATATAATGAGAGCAACTAAGAACAGAGCAGGGAGGAAGAGCTGGAGGAAAAGATTAACATTAAACAGGGACATGAGGTGGGAGGGAAAGGGAGAGAAAAGGGAAATTGCATGGAAATGGAAGGAGACCCTCATTGTTATAGAAAATTACGTATAAGAGGTTGTGAGGGGGAAGGGAAAAAAAACAAGGGAAAGAATTAAATTACAACAGATGGGGTAGAGAGAGAAGATGGGAGGGGAGGGGAGGGGGATAGTAGAGGATAGGAAAGGTAGCAGAATACAACAGTTACTAATATGGCATAATGTAAAAATGTGGATGTGTAATCGATGTGATTCTGCAATCTGTATTTGGGGTAAAAATGGGAGTTCATAACCCACTTGAATCGAATGTATAAAATATGATATGTCGAGAGTTTTGTAATGTTTTGAATAACCAATAAAAAAAAGAATACGAATAATGATGGGGAGGATATGGGAGAAAAAAAGAACAGTTATACACTTTGTGTAAACAATTATACACTTTTTGTAAAGTAATACAACCCATATGTAAATCAGTTATCAGTAGACAAAAGTAGGAATGGAACTACCATATGACCCAGCTATACTACTCCTCAGTATTTATCCTAAAGAATTAGCATACTATGATACATGCATATCTATGCTTATATCAGCACAATTCACAATAGCCAAATTGTGGCACAGGCCTAGGTGTCTTGATAAATGGATGAAGAAAATGTGGTATGTATACACAATGATGTTGAAGCCAGAATTAGACAGGCAGTCAGTGTAGATAGGTAAATCGAGTCAGGTTGAATCAAGGAGGCCAATTTTGAGTGAGTCCAGCAAGTTGGAGACTGTCCCCTAAGGGATTGAAATGTTAATTCCTTCAGAGCCCTTCCTCCACATGTAAGAGTGTACTTTTTTCCCCACATCCTCTCCAACACTTATTATCATTTGGATTCATGATAGCTGCCATTCTGACTGGAGTGAGATGATATCTTAGAGTAGTTTTTGATTTGCATTTCTCTGACTGCTAGAGATGGTGAGCATTTTTTCATATATTTGTTGACTGATTGTATATCCTCTTTTGAGAAGTGTGTGTTCGGGTCCTTGGCCCATTTGTTGATTGGGTTATTTGTTTTTTCAGTGCTTAGTTTTTTGAGTTCTTTATATACTCTAGAGATTAGTGCTCTATCTGATGTGTGAGGGGTAAAAATTTGCTCCCAGGATGTGGGCTCTCTGTTCACCTTATTGATTGTTTCTTTTGCTGAGAAGAAATTTTAATTTGATTTCATCCCCAAAAGTACACTCAGACATTGCTGGTGGGACTGCAAATTGGTACAGCCAATATGGAAAGCAGTATAGAGATTCCTTGGAAATCTGGGAATGGAACCACCATTTGACCCAGCTATCCCACTCCTCGGTTTATACCCAAAGGACTTAAAAACAGCATACTACAGGGACACAGCCACATCAATGTTTATAGCAGCACAATTCACAATAGCTAAATTGTGGAACCAACCTAGATGCCTCTCAGTGGATGAATGGATAAAAAATGTAGCATATATACACAATGGAATTTTACTCAGCTTAAAAGAGAATAAAATCATGGCATTTGCAGGTAAATGGATGGCACTGGAGAAGATAATGCTGAAAAACCAGCCTCTACCTCAGAGCAAAGCCTGTCCAAGGAAGGGACATGACCTTTGTCCTTGAAGAGACCCACAGAGCACTCCTAGGCACATTCCCACTCTGCTAAGTTGTTTATCTACAAATAATAGGAGAGATCTGCTGCGCCAGGTGTCCCTGACTCAGTCAGGCTAGGTGGGGACCCGTAGCAACCCCCTATCAGCCACCAATCAGCATGAGACAGGGAAATACCTGGGATGCCAGATGACCCTCCCAGTAGTTTATGGTGTTGGGAAACCATGTAGTTCAGCAGGAACATCCCTCTTGGCTTAAACCAATCAGTTCAAATGAATACCCCTTTTGTACTGACCAATCACCCTTACCCAACTTGTTCCCACCAGTGAATGTGCTAATCATGTTTTAGAGTTGTTATTTGATTTTCCCCTCCCACGGTGTGTGATGATTTGCTAAGAGATGCTATGATGTATGTGGGGGTCCCTGCCTTCTCCAAAGAATGTATAAAACTGGTGCAAACCCTGAGCTTGGGGCCTCTCAGCGTCACCAGTTGCTGTGTGTGCGTGCGGAGGACTGAGCTAGCTCGCAATAAACACCTCTTTGCTGCTTACATCAATCTTGGGTCTCTGGTGGTCTTTTGGGGGTCCTGAATTCGAGCATAACAATGCTAAGTGAAGTTAGCCAATCCAAAAAAAAAAAAATGTCGAATGCTTTCTCTGATATAAGGGGGCAGACCCATAGTGGGGTAGGGAGGGGGAGCATGGGAGGAATAGATGAATTCTAGATAGGGAAGAGGGGAGGAAGGGAAAAGGAAGAGATAGGGGATTAGCACAGATGGTGGAATGTGATGGACATCATTATCCAAAGTACATGTATGAAGACACGAATTGGGTGTCAGCTTACTTTATATACAAACAGAGTTATGAAAAATTGTGGTATATATGTGTAATAAGAATTGTAATGCAAAAAAAAAGTACAGGTATAAAGGCAAAAAAAAAAAAAAGAACCCCCTCCCCCAGCTCCAACCTGTTGCTAAGGTAACTTGTCCCAGGAATTACCCCTCCCTACAAGAAGCTATACTTGTTCATTAATGTGTCCTTGGCTGCTCCATCCTGCCCTTCCCCCTTCAGACCACCTGTTTCCCACCTTTTGGCCATCCCACCAGCATTTCCTAGGCCTAGTCAAATGCCTAGTCATGTAGCAGGAAGGAGAAAGATAAGGGGAAGAGGGCAGAAGAACAAAGAAAGCGTAGGACATATAAAAAGGGCAGAACACCTCACTTCTTGGGATACCAGGATACCAGCTATGGCCCCCTTCTCCCTCTGGGGAGAAGTCTATGTTACCCCTTTCTAAATAAACCCTGCTTTATATGCTTGCTTCCACATGCTTCTCTAATGTTCAAACTTCAACATGAGAGAAAGCAGGACTCATCACTGATAACCAGCAGTATCAATGTTGTATTCAGTCATTAAAAAAAAACTGAAATTATGTCATTTTCAAGAAAATGGATGGAACTTGAAAGCATTATGTTAAGCAAAATAAGCCAAACTCAGAAGGTCAAGTGCATATGTTTTCTCTCATATGTAGAAACTAGACAGAACAAGGTGGGGAATGGAGTGAGTCTCATGAAAATTGAAGTGAGACAAGAGAGTAGAGGAAGAGAACCAGGGATAGGGAGGAAGGCAGGAAAAAAGGAGGTGCAGGGGAATTAAATTGACCAAATTGTATTGTCATATCATCGTGTGCATCTATGAATATTTAACAATGAATCTCACTATTATATAGAATTATAATGCAGCAATAAAGATTTTTCTATACGAAAACTAAAAGGAGGTAGTATAATGAGACACTTTAACCCTTAAACTCAGGATGCATAGATTAAAAAAGAAAGACCTTGCTCACAAATCTTCTTTCAGAAAAACTTCAAGACCTTTTAAATCCATTTCCCCAAAAAATATCTTAGTCATATTTACTATAAAGAAAAAACAATCCAGTTCAAAATTACTCTATTGAGCACCAATTGTCCCAAGAGATAACAAGTAATAGGAAAAAGTAAGGGTTTGAAGTCCTAAATCTAAAAGGTGACTCCATATTTTACCAATTAAGTAACCTTGGAAAAGTCACTTAATTCTTCCAATCCTTAGTTCCCCTTCTTGTGAAATTTGCATAACATTATCTACCATGCAGAGTGAAATCAAAGATCAAAAGAGATAGTAAGGGTAGATTACTTAGCATTGTGCTTGGTAGGTAATTAAATACTTATTCCCCCACCCCTGCTTTATGCTTTTGCCAAAATCTTCCGGGCCACTCCTAAATGAAGTAAAATCAATGCTTCTGAAACTCAAACATGCAAGATGAATCATTTGTGGATTTTGTTAAAATGCAATATTACATCTGCAGTTTTGTGGTGGGGCCTGATAGTTTGCATTTCTAACAAATTCCAGGTGAAGTCAATGATGCTGGTCTCAAGTCTGGAGACCACGCTTCAAGAAGCAGAGTATTAAATAACCCACGAATTTTCATAGGCTCAAATCGTGATGATATAGGAAAGGCCACATGTAACTTTTTCAAAATCCTCTGAAAATAATTAAGTTGAATTAATACACATCCAGTAAAGTCCCATTTGTGCAGTGTAGATTATGAACCTTGAGAGGTATTTGTGTAGTGTAAATTGTAAACCTTGAGAGGTATTTGATCTCTCCCAAGAGACTGTGGAGCTGAATCAATGTCAGAGGTGAATCCTTTTGATTCACTGAAGATATTTTTCTGGAGTTTTTTCTTCATTTTTTAAGAAAAATATACTGGATGAAAAAAAAAATCATAGATTTTCTTTTCATACATCTTAAACTTAAGCTCTAATAAATGAAGATTAGATCAAGTAGGAAGTTGGGAAACAAAGGAACCATTAAGGAAATTCCATAGGTGTGCGGATGCAAAGGGGAGTGTGGCAGCATGGGAAGGAAGCAGGGGACAGGAGGAATCCCTTTATAAAAAGGTACCTGGCCAAAAGGCAGGCATTGTTGAACAGATAATAGAATACAGACTCTGAGTGGTTTCAGGAAATTACTTAGAACTTTTTTTTGGTG
>NW_026000229.1:29548030-29554224 GCF_001458135.2 Marmota marmota marmota | reverse complement strand
GGGATTGAACTGAGCCACATCCCCAGCCCTATTCTGTATTTTTTTTAGAGACAGGGTCTCTTAGCACCTTCCTTTTGCTGAGGCTGGCTTTGAACTCATGATCCGCCTGCCTCAACCTCCTGAGCCACAGGGATTACAGACATGTACAAGGATTACACCAAGCCCAACACTATAACTAGTTTCGATAAAACATAAATTCAGAACTATTCCAATGTCAAAATACCTTAAGTATTGGTTTTAATAATGATGTATATAATCCACACTTGAATTTAATAAACAACAAAATGTAACTGCCTGTCAGATTCAAAACATTCAGTTCCTGTATATCCCAGATAGACTTTTCAATGAGCTCATTTTCTTTTAACTAGTTTAGGCTTAGATCAGCTTCAAGGTGACTGACACTTGGCTTTTTTTTTTTAAGAGAGAGAGAGAGAGAGAGAGAGAGAGAGAGAGAATTTTAATATTTTTATTTTTTAGTTCTCGGCGGACACAACATCTTTGTTTGTATGTGGTACGGAGGATCAAACCTGGGCCGCACGCATGCCAGACTTTCAAACTAAGTCAGACCATTCTTATAATATAAATGAAATGTGGTATTTTATCACTCCTTAATATTTTAAAAAGACATTTATTATCAATGTGAACTACAAAATTTATAGTAGATAAAATAATTTTGTTTATATATGAAAAATTAGTTAACATCAGTGTTCATAATCCACAACTCAACTCAATAATTTCTAGTACATAACCCAGAAAAAAAACTGGGCACTAACATAAATATATATTTTTCACATTATTTAGCATGCAGGCAGTTTATTGATTTTTCTCATATTAGAATTCAAGAGAGAAGAAAAAATCAAATATTCCTTTGGCTTCTCTTTTCATCTAGAAAAATATGAATTATGCTTTCTCTGCAAAATATTATAAAAAGGATCTACCCGTTTGTACTCCTAACCTCAAAAATGTCTTGCTTAGGACAATGGCGTTTTTGTGGTCTTTTGTCTACAAGAGTGTTTGAAATATCAAACAAATATATGGAACTAAGTGGTTTGCAAAAATCATAGAAACATGACTTGGAAAGGAATCTTCAATGTTCAATTATTCATTCTATCATTCTGCTTCCATATAAAAGTCATCTGGACCAGTACTAGAATAAATTTTTTAAAGGCATTTATGTTTATTAAGACCAGAAGCAATCATACAACATAACTGAACAAATATTGGGTTGGTGACAAGGTCCATTAATTATAGAAATTGAATCTAGTTAAGTAAACAAGGTGCAATGAATGTTTAACCACTCCAAAGCAACCTCTAGGTCTGCAGTGATACAGGATAAGGCATGTGGCTATGCCTTTAAGAGTGTTGGACTCAACATGATTATTTTTACTAACTTAGATCAGGGATTCTTAATACTGGTTGTCCATTAGAATCACCTACAGAACTTTAAGAAAATGCCTGGACTCCACCCCCAGAGCTCTGACTCACTAGATCCATTAGTTTTCATATTGCTGGAGATATAGAAGACATGCTCAGTAAGACCACATGTGATACAATAATAAAAGGGATAATAACCCTAACCCTAATCCTAACCTTAATGACAGGTTAAGTCAGTCCTTGAAAATTACATTAATAGGAATCAATAATCTCCAATAAACTAGTGCAAATTTAGGCTGGATGAATAATTTTTTTCTCTACTTAATAACTTCTAAAATATTGTACTTGACTTTGGAGAACCCCCCCTGTAAGAAGTTACAGAAAATCTGAAGCTCTTTGAAAAAAAAAAGAAATGACAGATGATTGTCCTGGAGATTAGTCTACTTAGTGAACTCTTGTTTGACATTGTAAACACAAATATCAGAAAGATTGTCCTATAAAAAATGAGATATATTAGTTCTGCTTTGACCTCTGAAGGAAAGCAAAAACCAGTGGAAAACAAAGTAAAGAATATTCATTTGGCTCATTTGATGTTAAAATTATCTAATGATTAAAACTACCCAAAGACAGAAAAGCTATTTTGTGAGGCAGTGATTTCTGCTCCTCTAAAGGGATATAAGCCCAGACTGGATATGCAGTTTAGAATTCTGTAAAGAGAACTGGATGGGAAAGCTTTAAAGGTTAATTCCACACTGAGTTTCTACAATAAACATAAACTAAATTTACAGTAGCAGTCAGTCAGCTTTTTCCTTTTGCATAAAACAATCCTTCTTCTTCCCTGTACTTTTAGACAATTGGCACAGAATGATGTCACCATCTCCAACATACCTGGATAACACCTGAATGGCCACAGCTGGAATAGTGTGCTCTTGTCTCCCAGTAGAGAACACATGCTTCTTGACAACTAAGAAGTTCACACTAAATCCTGAACAATTAGGACTGCTGAGATGTCCAGACTAAGGTAGCAGCAGCTGGAGATGTAGATTATCAATCCAGACATATGAATCTGATTGTTGTCCTATACTTAATTGCTTGAAGATCAGTCTCTCGCTATTCAAGCCAAAGCATTCTTACAAAGCTCTATGCATATCCTTAACTACAAATTCATGCAGCACACATAACATTTCTGCACACATAGATAGCCTCTAACTAACTCCTAGAATCATTTTTAAAGTATCTTCAGGTTTAATTTTAATGTCTAAATAGCTTACTTTTGTAAGAAGCTCTGTTTTGTATACTTGATAATTGTTGTGAAAGTAGACATTAGGTGTTTTCACCATAAAAAAATAATAATAAGTATGTAAGGGAATGCATATGCTAATTAACTTGATTTGGCCATTCCATGATATCCCACAATAAATATATGCAATTTTTGTCGAAAAAAATAGAGAGAAGCACATAGAAAATCAGTGATCTGAGCACAGGTTTCATAACAGTGAACATGAATTAGAGACCACATTTTTATGTTGATGATTTGATTAATCTTTCAACCAAAATACGGAAGGCATGATAAGTCACCATATTTTAGCAATATGATCACAGAACCATATTATTTGGTCCAGGGAAAAAAAATAACAAAACAGGATGAAAACCACTCAGAGACCGTTGGGGTTGGTGGTTTTTCTGTTAACTTCCCAGTTGTTACTGAACTTGCCCAATTTCATCTGTGTGATGATTTATGGATACTATCATACACCATCTACAAACAAAGGAAACTGAATTTGTAGTTCTCGGTCCACAAGGGAAGTTCCTTTTCTTCCAGCTCCATATTTTCATTTCTCAGTCTTAGCTGAAATTTGTTTTATGATATCCAGTCTATAATAGTGCTCCAAAATTCTACCATTGAAAATTGCTTATTTTAACTCAATTCCAATTACATATTGCTTGGATACCTTTCAGTTTCATATCATTACAATAAAGAAATAAAAAATAAAAATAAAAGTCAAATCTGTAGTTTCATTTAAAATTTGCCTCGCAAAACAGGCAAATGAAATTAAGGAAGCAAGGAATCAATCGAATGCTTAGCCAAAAAAAAAAAAAACTACACAAATCAAACATCAGAAAGATAAAACATTTATGCCTTTAAACCTTTGAATCCAGAAAGAAAATGAGTTTGAGAGTTGTCCAAAAAATATTTCCTTCTCCAAGTAAATTATTTAAAAAAGAAAAAATAAAATCTCTGCTATATGTAACTTTGAATAATATACACAGGTATTAACAACACACAAAACAGAAGGCAAATAAAAAAAACAGAAAGCATTTTTGATGTTTGTTTAAAAATCACTATTACCATGGTAATATCAAACATTATCAATGTGAACTACAATGCCCCAATACAAAGACGCAACAACTAACAACCAAAAACTCTTAATAATGCAAGTTCCTGGCACTTTTTATGGTCAATTCCAAATTGTCATTCTGCTTACCATCATCTCTACTTGTCAGCTGGTACATGCACTATTCTAGTTATCAGGCCTGCTAGTAAGGATCAACAGGATATTCACAGTACAACCACACTGCCCAAGGAGAAAAGGAGAAACCCAACTTTCTCATCAAAGCAGGATGAGGGGCTGGGGTTGTGGCTCCCTTGGGGTTGTGGCTACCACTTACCTAGCATATGTGAGGCATTGGTTTTGATTCTCAGCATAGCATATAAATAAGTAAATAAAACAAAGGTCCATCAATAACTAATAAAAATATTTTTTAAAAAGCAGGATGGATTGTGCCCAACATGTTGATATCCCAAAGGTCTCCCAAGGAAAACATTTAGGGTTTTACCTTTCTTATGAATCTGAAAAGCCAAAGATGCAAACAATTGATTTGAAAATGCATCATTTAATTTCAGTGAGCCTGAAACTTCCCATACTGCCATCACTCCTTAACAAGTTTCATCCTTCTCTTAGCCTTAAGTATCTCCCTCCATCTGATATTTCTAATCTACAGCTCTCATTACACCGAAACTCTATTCCACATTAACTTGGGCATTTCCTTTTGGGTGGTGGGTCTATTTAATCTGAAGGCCAACAGTAACTCTTTTTCACTTTGTGACACCCAGATCCTAAGAACCTGTCACTTCATAGTCACACTCTTTGAACAGTCTGGTCTCACCTACCTGAACCATGATTTTCCATGACACACCCTTACTTCCGTTTAAGCCCAACTATAGACCTCTCCTTGTAGTTCAAATAAAGAAACAGTACTGGAATCATTTCCCATATCCTCTGGCAAAATTTCCTCAAACGTTTGCATTCACACTGAGCTCTCATCTCCCTAACATTTACAGGCCACATAACCCAAAGGAAATTTAGTATTACCTTTTCATTATTATCTATTGTTAGGTTCATTCTAGTGTAGTGGTCTTCTCTTCATGAGTAGATTATCTATACTCCTTGAAGGTAAAAATCTGAATTTGTCTCCATTTCTTAATAAGCCCAGTAGCACTCAATACACAGCTAGTTTACACACATAGATCCTTCCAGCATGAACTTTTGGGCCCACTAAAAATACGCTGCACATACCAGTTTCCTCATGTATTTTTATCACTTTGAGCTTTATAATTTTTGCACATTGCCTCACCACATCTTCTTTGGAAAGTAAATAAAGCAATAATCATACATGTTACTAGTTATAGAGTAGGCACATTGTGAATATCAAATTTCAGGAATTGTTTATTTCGATTTTAAAAAGATACAATGGATTGTGTATTCACTGATATGTATATAAATGAGAAATTTTACTGTTATGCCAATCTTTTCTCAGAAAAGATACATATACATCATTATAATGTAGACCTACAGAGATTGTGAGGACCTAAAGAGGTTCAGTGATTGTTGAAGCTCACATACTAGAAAAATAGTGAAATACTAGAAAGACAGTGAACCAATAAAGCAATAATAAAGTTTCAGGTGATGAATATGCTAATGACTCTAATTTGATCATTACATAATGTCTACATGAACTGAAGCATCACATCATACCTATAAATTTGTACAATTATTATGAATTTGTCAAAATAGTATTTTTGAAAAATTATTAAAAATAAAGTTTTAATGGTACAACTATAATTAATTTTATAAAATATTTGGTGATGGGGTGTGGTGAGCCGTTCTAATTAGACCGTGGCCGCCATTAGAAGATGGCGCCGGCTTCCACTGTGGCCTGTGATAAACAACTCCTAATATGGAGAATTGGCACGCAATCCCTTACCACCCTATGAGAAAGGTCCACGTGGCAGCTTAAGATTGGTATGCTGGAGGCTTTATTAGGCTGTGCTTGGGCGCTCGGCGACGGGTCACTAGAAGATGATACATGAATCAAGGCCTGAATAAACTGCTGAAAGAAGAATCCTGTGTCGTGTTTTCCCTTGCCGGCGAGGGGTCGCGGCAATTGGTGGCCCGGACGGGGAATTATATTCCTCGAACCCAGGATCCAGAACTTTCAGCAGTCAGGGTGGTGCACCGGTAAGTTCCCAGGTAAAGTGGGAATCCGCAAGCAAATAGCGGGGCGCTCTCTCTGTAAATAAAGAGAGAGCGGAAAAAAGGACGCTCCCCTGTAAATAAGGAGAGAGCGGGGCTTCTGTACTTTCACTTTCTTTATAGTTCTAAAAACATTATGGGCGCTACCTCTTCAAGCCCAATTTTGTTGGCCCTAGACGGGTTGCTACGTTCAAAAGGACTTAAGGTAAAGCAAAGCACTTTGCAGATGTTTTTGAGAGAAGCTGATATAGCAGCTCCTTGGTTTGCCTTTTCAGGGAGTCTTAC
>NW_026000229.1:29535854-29543848 GCF_001458135.2 Marmota marmota marmota | reverse complement strand
CAGGCTACCTGTGTTATCCTACTTCTCGCCGTCATCACGATGCAGGATGCGAGGCAAGGCACTGCACTTGAGTGATCCCTCAACGGACCTCAAGGAAAGCATGTCCTATTGCATGCGGGTTTGACGTCCACGCCCCGCCCTACGAAAAAAGGCGTCGGCTGATATGGGACCAGGTCTAGGGAAGGGCCCTCCTTAGGACTGAACCATACATTGCAGCCACTTCTGCACAGTGGGATAGGACCTCTACTTTCGCCTGCATTGTTTTATAAAACAGAAGGGGGAACTGTGGTGAGCCGTTCTAATTAGACCGTGGCCGCCATTAGAAGATGGCGCCGGCTTCCACTGTGGCCTGTGATAAACAACTCCTAATATGGAGAATTGGCACGCAATCCCTTACCACCCTATGAGAAAGGTCCACGTGGCAGCTTAAGATTGGTATGCTGGAGGCTTTATTAGGCTGTGCTTGGGCGCTCGGCGACGGGTCACTAGAAGATGATACATGAATCAAGGCCTGAATAAACTGCTGAAAGAAGAATCCTGTGTCGTGTTTTCCCTTGCCGGCGAGGGGTCGTGGCAATGGGGGGGCAGTAAAAGAATGATGGTGGACCATATTTTTCTACTCTACTCTTAACCTTAGATTCTAAGTCAAGAGAAAAGCAAAGTGACTATGGAAGCACACACAAAGCCCTGTTGAAATGAATGGGAGGGAAACAGAAGTGTCTGTTATAGCAATGACTGCTGGGAGCTGGAGGTACTGAGCCATATTTGTTGCACTGAATGAACACTCTTTGGAAAGTCCAAATGAGCATATTCCACCATTCACAAAAGTCATAAGAAGAACGATAGATTCCATCCAATAACCATTTGTCAACTAGGCATATTAATCCTAGGAATCTAGTGTTAGAATCATGACTTTGGATAGAAGGCCTTATTTATAAGCTGAAAACTCTTTAGTTATATCTCACCAACTTATAAAAGCCTATGTACTTCCCAGGCAGGATCAAAAATTTCAGCTCAGGAGGAGAAAAAAAAATCTCCCATCTACCTAAGTGTATGAGATATTCAGATAAAGTAGTCAGTTTTTCTGAAGTTTCTGAGTTTGAGGAGGAATAACTTTTTCATCACTGATGAATTCATTTCCTTTCTCAAATTATTCAAAGTTCAAAAAAAGTAGGGAAAGAGCTTGCGTGGGCCACAACTAGAGAGAACAAGAACCAGTAGAAACCAATGTTTTCCATCATTATTTCTTCATTTTTAAATGAGTCACAAAATAGCCATAATTAACCCAAAATTTTTTCTGACATTTCTTGACATTCACACCTTTTCATAAAACTACAACTGTTTATACTGCTTCTTCCATTCATTTTAAACTCCTTTTACCAGGGATAATGAGTCTGACTGCTTGGCTCTCTCACACATATTAAACATTTTTAACATTAACATATTTTAATACAACTATTCTCATTACTTCTATTATGCATTTATTTTATTAACCAAGAATACTTTGAACTCTCTTCTAATGAGAAAACTCATTCTAGCACTTGGCTCACTCTCTCCTCTTTCCAATCCCACTTTTTTCTACAACTCTTGGCAGTCTGAAATTCCTCTTATAATTAATTTTCTTTCCCACCTTCCAATTTTCACAATATCATGTCTGGTTTACCAATTAATTTTACTTACAATCATTAACCTTGTCTTTTGTTTATGTTCTTAATCCTTTATCTTCTTTATCTATCCAAAGTGCTTTTGATCATTTTTCTAAGCCTGGGTTATGTCTTATAATGTATTTTGCAGCTTTAGAGTTTGGTGATAAATTAAGTTTCTCCATGTATTGAAATATCTTCCTTCAGCCTTCAAAGAAAAAAGCTTACTTTATTAGCTTAGCGTCTGTGGAGATTGCACCATTTATCTGAGTTTTATGTAAATTTTCCGCTCAATTCACATATACAAATGCTAAAGATAAGATTTAAGGTCATTCTAAGGCCACTTTGTAAAATTTTCTGTCTCTTTTTATCTTGTTTTGTCTTTTGGGTATAAAATCTTTGCCAATGGGTACATGAGGGAAGCAAAGGAGATTAGAGTAATTGGGTTGTTGTTTTGGTTTTATTGTGCTTATTTATTTGTTTGCCAGGATGGGTCAAAATAATAGTATGATATCATGGGAAAAACACACACACACACACACACACACACACACATACACACAAGACTTTGGAATCTGGCCAATTAGAGTTTCAATACTGCCATCTTTTACTTGTGTGATTGAGACAAGTTACTAAATGGAGCCTCATCTATATCTCACTGGGCATTTTGTTTGTGGGTTGGTGGTTATTTATGAAGCATAATGAAACTTTACTGAAAAAATTATCAGCCAAAGCAACAGAGTAAATTGCAGTTAAATGTAAGATATCAAGACATTCTTTATAACTTGATTGTTTGAAAAGTCATCAGTTTTTCACTGTTTTTATTTTTCCAAAGCAACTGGTACACAGCTGGATTGACAACCACATGAGTAGAACCCATTATCTACTTACATAACCTTAAATCCCTTAGGTAAGATATCTATGTCTCGATGTTTTAATGTACAAAAGTGAGATGATAAAAGTACTTCATGGAGTTGTAAAAGTAAATAAGTTTAATATAGTAAAGTACTTACAACTATGACTTTCATTTGGTGAGAACTACATGTTTTAAACCATTATTGCTATTATAGCTACATTTATTACTACTGATATTATCACACCATATATCTATTGATATTCGTGCTGACATTGTAGGAAAAATTCTGAACTCAGCAAATGCTTTGCACAAGAGTAGGTAATCAATAAATATCTCATTAAACTATTATCATTTTAATATGGCTCATTTTGGAAGGAATCTCTACAACCACACTTGTTTGTACTATTATTCCTCTTCTTGTTTTAGGTACATTGTTTTTTATACTGTTGTATAATCTACATAATTTATTAGCAGCTTCCACACCTTCAGAATCACACATTTGCTCAATCTGGGACATATTATTAACTGCAAACAGTTTACAAGTTTAGCCTATTCCTCAGTAACATCTTAACATTACTATCACCAAATCTCTTACTTCATCTGTAAGGGTAAAAGAAATTGAAGTTAAAGCGTAAAAGTTAAAGGGTAAAAGACCAGGTGTTGTAAAAGTTTCTAAGCTGCAAGGTCTGAGTTAAAATGTAAAGGAGGTATTGTTAGGTTTCTATGCTACCTGCAAAACCTGAAATTTCTGTAGCTGTTAAGACAATGCTTAGAACCGCCCAGTAAATATTTCCCCTGACTGCTTGGTTATTTAATAACTGAAGGGCTCTGTGTAACTGGTCACATAGTCCTCTAGGCCCTAAAACCAATCAGTTTGAATGTGTACCCCGTTTAGAAATGACCTATCACTCCAGCCTGACCTGTTCCCGCCAATGAATGAACTAATCATGTTTAGGAGTTGTTGTTCAATTTTCCCGCGCCTCATGATGATTTGTTCTGATGTATACAAAGCCCTCCACCCTCCCCAAAAAGTGTGCTTAAGCAGTGCTCAGCCCCTGCTCGGGGCTCTGGGCTGCTTTCCCTTCTTGAGTGGGCACGGAGCCCCAGCATGCTGGTTCAATAAATCCCCTTCTGCCAATTGCATGAGTGGTCACTTGGTGGTCTCTTTCTCCGACGTTTCGCGGGACCCTTACACATCCAGTTCTTTATAAATAATCCAAGATTTATTGTGATTATTTTCTCAGAGCCATTTTTCTCTTACATTTAGGAGAAACCGAGGATTAATAGAGAAATCCATACAAAAGGTGTACCACGGGGCCTGTTACATAGTAAATCATCTAATAAATATTAGTGTCACTATTATCAAATATTTTATATTAATTAGCTGATACAATCCTTCAGTAAATAATCTCATGAGAAAAAAATTCTTCAGGTCATAGGTGAAATAACTGATGCTCAGAAAAATAAAGAGATTGAAATCACAAGTTAACCATTAAGATAGAGAAAAAAGATTCACACTAGGGTCTATCTTATCCCAAAACACTCTTCTCCATTTCATTTGAGGGCCTTCGCCATTTCTCCTTTCATATTTTTCATGACAAGTTTGGGCTTATTTGCATTTATTTTTCAGTCTTTTGGTGGGAAGAATACTTCTCCAACTGATATAAGTATCCTGCCTGGCATCAATTGGGGGTCTCTCCAAATCTACTTGCATTTAGGATGATATCCTTTAAAGCTGGGCAAGACTAAGCAAAAATGGCCAAGGTGTGTTGTATATTATTCTACCTTACTCCTTTCAATAATTCTATGAAATAGGTGCTTTTATTAGTCTCCATTTGTAGCAGAACAAACTGTGGCTAAGATAAGCCGCACAGCTCACTGCATTGGGAATCCCCAGGAAAGGCCAGGTGCTTGCTCTTTCCCATAGAGCCACAACAGTGGACATTGCAGTTGAGATACCTGTGCCCCTCACTTTTTTTCAGCTTCCCTTCCCCTATTTTTCATGTCATTCTTGGTTTTACCAATCCATAATGGATTTTGCTTTTGCTCTGACATGTTTGCACTCAGAGACTGAGCTGCCTTGTAGAATCTGCTATTGTTCTACTGCCCTTTTGTTATTAGGAAACAAAAGAAAAAACACATCTAGAGTTGCACACACGTGTGCTTTTGCTCACTATCATGAAAGATGAACTATCCTTGTAGCACTAGCATATCATTACTTTGAAAAGAATGATCTGAAATCATCTGGTAGGTTAACATCTACTCAACCCGAGTGGTGGGCACAAGGGTGTCACACTATTTCTCAAACTTCTGTGTAAGTTTGAAATATCTCATATATTAAGCAAAAAATAATAATAAATAGAAAAGACTGTCATCTTAGAAAGCACTTTTAGAGTTACTGCTCACAGAATGAAAACACTTGTTATACATTGGAAAATAAACATAGCCACGTACTTACATGTATAATTATACCCATAGCAGATTAGTTATTATTGTTTTTCCTCCCTCTGATTGGGCACTGGATGATTTTGGCATAAGCTGTGCGGCTTAATCAAGGCTTTGAAAAGTCATCCTCTACAGTTAAAAGAATGGATGTAGAATGGGTGGAAAGGCATCACTTGAAGATGACCAGAGGGGCTAATTGACCGTATGTCAGGAGACCACACAGAGTGCATTTATCACCTTGAGAATAATAGTTTCTCCTTCTCAGGCTAAGACACACGTGTATCACCCTTCTGAGGGGGATTCCTCTTCTCAAGAGCAGACTTACTTTAACAAAGCTCACAAGACTGATAAATAAAATCAAAATGTCAACATTGTTTCACAATGAAAAATCTGTCATAGAAACAGCATATTGACTCCCTGTGGGGCAGCCTACATTGAAAATCAAACTATAATCACAAGTTTTCGTGACTAGCACAGAATGAGAAAAGAGAAGTGTTAGATAACTCTGCTGCATATTTAATAGTGTCAAGCTATATTGTCCAATGCATCCATCCATATATACAGGAAAAGACCCACCCATAGGAAAAAAATACTACGAAGTTCCTTGACCAAAACTCTCTCTTCTCTGGCCAGTGCCCAGGTTTGCCCACATGACTCTCATATTTTTGTTTTAATGGCCATCAAACCCCTCTTTGAATGGAGACTTTTTTTCATTAAATGCACTGACACACTCAACATTATAGCAGGTCTTGTAGGCCACGTATCACCTATAGAAGTGATTGATTCTGCCAGTTGCCCATGTTAGAGCTTTTAAAAGACTCAATGTAGAAACTTCATATTGAGACATAGATCACAAAATATTTATGAGAGGCCGTAATGTAATTCACAAAGTCATTCATTAATGTGTCCCAAGTTCCTAGAACAGTGCCAGTCACTTAGTAGACTCTTAATAAATACTTCTTATATAAATGAAGAAAACTCATTTAAAAGAAAAAGTAGTTCAGTATAAGCCTAATGAACCTAATGATCCTCACCATTCACTTTGTAAATATAATTATCCAGAGCCTGGGAACTTTATTCTAAATATACTTTTCCACATTCATCATGAATTACTGAGAAAAAAATCCCTCAAATGCCATTCATCAACTATCAGCCACTACTACCATTTCCATCACTAAATACTATCAAAAAGGGCCATTTTCATATTGTTCTTGAAACCAAATGGGCACCAAATGAACTATCAATTCTTGATAAAGAAGATATTTCATCATCTCACAAAGCCAATAAGCACACCAACCAGTCTTAGTGCAGAAGAGAAATAAGTGTGTAAACATTACAAAAATATGTATTTATGGAAACTTCTGTCACCTTGCTTTTAAAACAGGCCAACAAAGAAAGTTTATAGTAAGGTCATAAGGTCCTAGAAGGCGTGATCCCACTTATAGTCCTTAAGGTCAGACCTACCCTAGCATGTATATGCTGTGTGTTTTACTCACCGCATACTGGAACTTTTCATTATATTCACGGTCATTGGCTTTTACAATCCGTTCCACTTCTAAAGAGAAAGAAAAATCAGGTATGAAATCAAATTTTAAACCCTCAGCAATATATAACTCATTAAAATAAAATCTTTCAGGTTACTTTCTTGTCAACATTACAAGAATTCTTTTCTTTGAAATCGAAGGGCAATGGCCTTTTTCTAGCCTAAATATTGGAACCTGCATTGGAAAGTCTCAAAATGGAAAGCTGAAATGTTTCTCATTGTCTTTTTGATGCCCGACATAAAGCAAAACATTATGTGCCTCCAGTTCCTATGTCCTTTCCACTCCACAAAGACCATTTTCCTTAACTTCAGGTCATTATTAAAGGAGAAGGAGTCACTGAAAACCAAATGTACCTTGAGTTTTTTTTTTTTTTTTACAAAATATAATACAGCTAAATAGAAGCATACAGAAGTGAGACAGCAAAAATGTCATATAATTAAGAGACTGAGACCTTTAATTAGAAGTAACCAAAAAGTAAAATCTCTTCAGAAAGCAAATGCAATCACCAATACAAATAACAAAATAAAACAATAAGCTCAAAGATTATGATAGTGCACAAATAAAATTTTGTAAAGGGCAAAAAAAAAAAAAAAAAATAGTGCCCAGAAATACCAGCAGTGCATGTTTTATAGTGAAGGTAGCAAGTTCTTGTCTTGTGTTTACTTGGAGAGTTACTACCAGAGTTGAACAAAGGTTTCTGATAGAATAAACTTTGTTCTATCAGAAAAGAGTCAGTAAAATTCTCACCCATGCAAATGGTGGCCTCTCATGGTAAGTGACATAACCCACTCACCTGGGATTTCCTCAATCCCACAGTTCTTTAACTGAGTACAGGACAAGGTAAAAGGTATAGGTATAGGGGTAGAGAGAAGAGTTTATAGAAGGTACATACAATCACAGAGACAAAGAAGATCTGGAGGGTGGAAAGTAACTTGGAGGCACATGTCAGGGCTGAGGAAGGCAAACCAAGAGGACAGAGTAGAGCTGCAAGCAGAAGGAAAAAGAAAAAGATGAGCGAGATGAAGAGAGAAAGAAAGAAAACACTTAGACTTTAGCACCGCCCTCTGCATGCCAGACACCATGAATTGTAAGAACTAATTTTTCCAGGAATTCCAGGAAGAATCTAAATGTTTCTTTGGCTCCTGTGGCTCATCTTCCAAACCTGAAGGTCACCTCTCGAGCTTGCTCCTGACACATGACACCCTGTTTTCAAGGTGACACTTGGGTTTCTACCATCTGTGGGGTGTTTTGTTTGCTTGGCACCCACCTATGTGGTTTCCTTTTTGCCTATGAGTAGTCAGGCCCTGTTATTGTTCCTGTTTTCTAGTCTGACTCACCTAATTGCTGATAAGAACAATATTGGACTGAGGTCAACAGCTGACAACACCTGAGTGGGCCCACCCCTGATGTGGATGACTCTAAAATCCAGAACCCACCAGGAAGCAATCCCTCAACCAACCAACCAACCAAAAAAAAAAAAAAAAAAAAAAAAAAAAAAAAAAAAAA
>NW_026000229.1:29525007-29534449 GCF_001458135.2 Marmota marmota marmota | reverse complement strand
ATCCCCTGTGTGCCTTGAGAGACGCCGACCACTCTACGAGTATACAGTGTCCCTCTACCTTGGAAAGGAGAGACCTGGGTCTCTTGTGTCAGCAACTAGGAAGCTGACTTACTCTAGCTTCAAGACCCAATGGAACTTCATGAAGCTGCATTCCCCTTTGTCCTAAAAACTGTGGTCAAACAACCAACCAACCCAAAAAAAAAGAAAAAAAAAAAAAAAAAAAAACACCTAACTATGAAAGAACAATTCTTTTTTCTGATTCTCCACAAAGAGCAAAAAACTCAAAACTCAAAAGCCCAAAATGGTATTTCAGAGGATGAAATTATTTAAAAGCTTAAAAATCTAGATAATTTATTTATACATCCCTATCTTAACCCAGGAGTAGTGAAACAGATGACAGGAAAACAATGGATATTATTGGTAGGGTGGAGGTGAAAAGTTAACTTGGCCCACTGATATGGGGCATCTAATTTATGAATTAACTTTGGCTCTAAGTAAAAAACCAAAAATCTTATATACTAATTTGAATATTAATTGGCCTTAGCTTAGACCATGCACATTCAGATGGTGATAATTTTCAAATTTTACAATTGTATGATGCACATCCAAGAACAGGAAGTTCCATACCTAATTTTACCTACTTTAAATACCAGAATCTTTACTCTATGAGGTAAGTAGGAGCCATTTATCCAGTGACTATATGAAACCACACTCTACAAGGATTGGGACCAGCCCTCCCACAAAAGTGACCAACTAATTTCTATGATGGGTCAGTTTGGTGTCCAAGATTACCCTTGTCCCATAAGATCTGGTTGGAGCTAACAGTCCTCTTTTTTTGGTTCTAAATCCTTATGATTAAGTCTTAATCTTTGCTTCTATATTTCCAGTAATTACTGTCTTTCTGAATGAACATTTATGATTAATTCTGGCAGATTTCACATTACTTCACTAAGCTCTGCAAAATTCTCACTTTGGTTCTAAATCCCTCCACCTTTCTGCCTTTAACCTAACTATGCTAAACCTGAATTATCTTTGCAGGGATTAACTTTCTTTTATATGCTACCAGAATATATGAGGGGATATAAACCCTTCATGACAATAACTCACATCCTACAAGAAAGGAAAGTAGAAATAAACTCTAGCAACAACTCCCAGTGAGAATGGCTTAGTGGTTCTGTGACTTAAACCAATATCTCATAGGCATCATGGGACTTTCCAGATGTAATCTCAATAGGAAAGTGGTCACCATGGGGTTTGTGAACGACCCGCATAAACTCACCCCTGAACAATTATCAATAAATTTGTGTGACTCCAAAAAGAAGAAAAGTGAGATATGAGGATCACTTTTTAAATATAAAATATAAAAATCATTTTTAAAAACCTGGTATATCACCAAGGATAAAGTACAGTCAAAGAGATACAAGGTCTTCCCATTTAAAATGGAAAAATGAGTATGCTCTTTACCTGCCTAACTTCTCAAGTCCCAATGAAATAACAGAAAACGTTTTTTAAGAATAAAGACAGAACAGTGCTACAAAGCAAAAGTATGGCTAGCAGAGGTTCATAAATTTTTAAGAAAGCTCAGAAAATAAATTAGAAAGTAAATTAATCATTATGACTGAGAAATTAAAAAGATAGGAATAACTCCAGCAACAGAATTAGAAGAATGGTCTTCCCAGGAGAGCCCCCAGAGCAGCCCAAATTCAGAGTCAGTAAGTATAAAAATTGAGAGTGTATTATAGACAGGGTGACAGTACAAATCTAGGCCTATTAGCTTTGTGAAATAATTGATAGGGTCCCCTTTCTTCTCAAAGTGTCTCAATGTGAATAATAAATTATATTATTACCTTACTTTTGGAATGTCATCAGAGTAACTGTATAATACTGGACCCAGATAGTCCTTCCCACACTCCCTCTTTTGCCCAACATACCAGAGGAGGAAACCAAGAGTGGGTGCACAGGCCTAAGAGACAAGCAGCTCTGACCCTCTACAATAGCTATAGTAGATTTTAATAAAGCCTGCCAGTCATGGAATTTTCTAGACCCCTGCCATTCCCATAGAAAAGCCTGACAGCTGGCTACTCTCTGATCTTCCTATTTAAAGGAAAGGACTAATAAAGAAAAAGAACTTTGCAACTGAACTAGCCTAGCCAGTTCTTCACTTAAAAATATAAACCAGTAATCAAAAGTCACCAGATAGCTAAAAAAAAAAAATCAGCACAATTTTTTTAGAAAAGGATCCTAGAGAAAGAGATAATGCTGAAGACAGGTGGAGAGGGGATTGATTTTTTCTAATTCTAATTAGTACCTTGAAGATATATAAGAAGACATATCACCCACGAAACAAAAACAAGCTGATACAAAGGAAACAAGAGTGAATTCTTGGAAATTAAAGATATTTAATAAACAAACAAGAATAGATAAGATTAAAGAAATTTCTTAAAATATATATTGACATGACAAAGAAAAGGAAAATGTGAAAAGAAAACTTGAGGGAGTGGAACACAGGCAATGGACAGGAAGACATAATCAAATAAACAAAGAACTCTGCACTAGAGTAAGCCATAACTCTCCAAAGTGAAAGGGCCATTAAATGACAATCAGGACGAATGGAAACAGGCCCACAAATCTTCATAAAATTTTTAGCTCTGAAGACCAGGAGGTGATCCTCAAATCTCTCAGAAGGGGAAAAAAATTGGTTAAGCCCAGAGACATAAGAATCAGACCAACATGAAATTTTTCATCAGCAACAAAGATGCTAGAAGACTTGGAGTGATGCCTTTCAGGTTTAATTAGAGATGAATTTGAACTTAGAAGCTGATATCCAGGAAAGCAAACAATCAAGTATGAAGGGAAAATAAAGACATTTTCAGACCTGCAAGAATATTTACATCTAAGAATAACTTTTCAAGAATGTACAACAGGAAAAAAGTTGTCTTTCTGAATGAAACTTTACGATTAATTTAAATTTATTTTAAATTTTAAAAGTAGAGTAAAAAGTGTAGAAGCAAGGGTGGTGATTAACCATAGTCAAGAATGATAATAAAAATGCAAAATAGGATAACCCACATACCTGCCCAAGATGGAGCGTAAATTCTGTAAGGAAGAAGCATTGTCTAGTGCCCTTTATCTCACAAAATCAATTTTTTGGAAAAAGTAAAAGTACTACCTATTCTTGGCTCAGACATTAATTTCTCTAAGAACATCTCACAAAGAAGTCATTGGTACAAAGAAAATAAAAATAAGATTTTTAGAGCTCTGTTTTATAACAGCCCTATAAGATGTCATACCAAAACTCAATTCGAAAGGACCAATAGTGTCCCTGTACTCATTCTCTGCTGATCTGATTAAATCCAGTAGCATATTGTAGGATCTTTGGGTGAATAAATGAACTGAATGTCCTTCAATCATTTATTCTAATCATTATTTCTCTCAAATTCACTTGTGCTAAATATTATGTGACCATGAGCTTCAACATTTCCTGAAAAGTACCTGGAGAGTGGCTGTGTTGTGTTGCTAAGTACAAGACAGAAGATCGGTTGGAAGTAAGGTTACACCTCTGTGTCAACTGAGGAACAAAGGCAGGTATCTGGAAGGGACACCATCGTTCACCATCCCAGGGACCTACCCAAGAAATCAGCCATCAGATAGAATTTTCTTGACCTTGTTTTGAATCTGCTTCAGAATATAGAAAAATAAGTAATGCCTTCAAAGTCCTACTCCACACAGATGATGGAAATGGAAAAAACATTGTAAAAATATGAAAACCAATATAATTTGATGTCTTCCTCAACCAATTAAATATCAATGAAGCACTCATAGACTGCTTATCTTTGATCCCATGTGCTTCCTGTTACATTCTCCAAGATAACTACATAAGGATAACTCATTTATTTAAGGAAGTGGTTACTTATGAATCAGTAAAATGTTAGGGATCATTTACCAAAAAGAATAACCTGGTCTCAGAATTACCATCCTATGGTCTCTTACATCATGATAGAGCTGATGGTTTGTTAATGTCACTCTGAGTTCAAGATTTTTTTTTTAATCTGTGTTCACTTGGCTTGTCTTTCAATTTGGAAGAGAGATACCTCTAGCATATCCAAAAATGTTAGCAGATCACTTAAAAAAAAAAAACAAGTTCAAAAGGTGATAGAAACCTAACACTACCTGCTGGAAAATAATAACTGCAATTAAGATGCTGTTCCTTTATAGGCAAGATTTTTAGCACCCATAAAAGTGAGAGCTTGATGAAAGAGCCCTCAGATAAGAAAAATCAGCCTGGATCTTGAGAAAAGAGGCCTGAAGTACACTAACTCATAACCTCTCCTGACCTATGATTTCTCAGTAAAATAACACCACTATGGGTCATAACCATTAAATGAGGAAATGTGTGGGAAGCCCTTTATAAACAAAAAAATACCAGAAAATTCTTTCTTCAAAAAATAAATAAATAAAACATAGAAAACAGATGAAAAAAGAAAATCACCCAAGCTTGGATAGCCAGTCTTATAGTTGCTTATATTATTATCGCCCGAGAGGATCTTAAAGTAATTTTCTGAATATTTTTAGTGGAAATTGGCAAATGCCCATTGATTCTACTCCAGGTCCCTGAAGGCAACACCCAACTGCTCATCTGGGCTCTTCTCCATCATAATGTAATGAATTATGCATTATTCATCTTCCACTTCCAGTAGGCAAAAGAAAACAGCTCATTTGTGTCTTTTTTTTTAATTATTGGTTTGTCTGTGAACAATTCATAACACCTTACTATTTAAGGCCAATTAATGAAAGCAGGGCCTTTGCTAACAAGACCAAGAGGAAAAGGAAAGATTTGGGAGGCTTCCACTGGACCCAGGAGTGACCACAGCAAGCATGAGTCCCTCATTAATAAACACACTGTCTTTCTTCAATTAACTCCAGAGCATTTTGTCCTTCACAAAATGTGGTTTAGAAGACAGCCTTCAGGCACTTGGCTTTAGACCCCCCAAATCATGAAATGATAAAGTGCTATGGAGAATTCAGGGCCCCCTATGTAAAACCCTGATAGCACAGACAACCATTTCTTGAGCAAGGTTGGTACTGAAGATTGTCTCTAAACATGGTGTGTCATTTGGGGTTTGGGATTGTTGTGGATTTGCGGGGTTTGGGTCAGAAATCTCAGGGGGAAAAAATTCCCCCAAGCTAAATCAATAACTTCAGTTTTTTCCTTTCTTAATTTTCTTTCATTATTCACAATCTGGTCTATGTGGATGGAAGCCAGACCAATTCATTAAAGACATGAGGGGAAAACAATGAGTGGGGAGAGCTTTAAAGAAAAGAGTTCCCCAGACTCCAAGATTTTCTGATTTGATTCCAAGAACACATTCTGATACAATTGAAAACTATGTGTCTTGAATTGGGGTTTCCTATTGAATCCCAGTGGTGACCTGCAGCTTCTGGGACTTAATGACATTTAAGTTGAAAACTAAAGATAATTAAAGGGAAAAAAATCTTCCCACAATTTTTTTTTTATTCTTGTCCCCACAAAAGAGCTTGGAAACAAAGTTAGGGAATTCAAACAAATACGAAAGGGCCTTGGGTTTGTTTTCTTCTTGGCTAAGCCAATTTGCTCATCAAGTCCAGATAGTTGGAAAATTTGATTTATTAGGCACTTTATTCCTTCCATGGCTTATGATAGCTTCACAGAGAAATATAAAATTTTTATTAATTCATTCTTCTTCTAGAATAATGAACTGAATTATATAAATTACAAGTGAAATCAATAAAATCCTTAGATAAGTCCTCAGCATTTAGCTTCCTATAAATATACAAATAATAAGTATAGATTCATAACTGGGGATTTGACTCACTATACCAATAATAATAATAATAATAATAATAATAATAATAATAATAATATCTAATGTTTATTAAACACTTATTAAAAGCTAGATATTTTATGAAATATCTGAATGCATTATTTCATGTATCCTCCAAACTATTATTAAGTCTCACCCTACAGATAGGGAAAGAAAGACCTAGAAAGATGATACAAGAGAGTCAGAATTCAAACCCAGAACTGTCTTCCCTGTAAAAGATGGTTGGCAGCAATTCTGGGTATAAGGAGATGGTAGATGATACCATGCAGAGATGACTGGGAAACTACAAATTGGTGTGTGCCTGAGACCAGAGGTCAAGGTGAGAGGGGCCTCTCTCATGGGATGTAATATTCGGGGATGTTCTTCAAATGGTACGCACACATACGCACACATACACACACATACCCATTCCAGTTAACCTTGTGGCCCAGTGGCTTCTTATATCTCACTCATTTCCAGTCCTGGACTCTACTCCACTGTGGAGGACTTCCTGTAGGAATCCTCTGGCCCCTCTTTGGAGACTTTGGGGCAGTCCTAGCTGAGGATGCTCTCCCAAAGCCCTGTTCACAGCTGACTGCTTTCTTTGAAGCCCTTATTACATGTGCAAGTTTTACTTTGTTGTTTTAATTTCACATTCTTTTACAATTTGAGAAAGAGAAGGCAGTTTTATGGACTGGGCCAGAATCAGAATGCTTTCTCTAAAGAGAGATGTTTGTCATCTTAAGATGGATGGAGCTACAAATTGAGTTTCTTTAGTACATATTGGTTCTGTATCTCAGCTCCCTGAATCTGTGTGGCAAATTAACATTGCTGGAGTCAAGAGAAAGTGATTTATTACAGAAATATTTATTGAGCTCTTTTGGGAGGCTCTACTCTAGTCAGTGAAAGAATAACAAAGACAAGTCAGCAGTTGCCTTCAAAGGGTAGGCATGCCCACAAATACAAGCACAGCAAGGAAGCAAAGAAGAGATCCAGAAAACCACAAGAAAGCAGAGAAAAAAAAAGTCAAGTCCAGATGGGTGGCCAAACATGTCCCACCCATGCCAGGCAGATCTGAAAGGAACTTATGTGGCTGTATACACACCAGAGTGTGCTAGGCTGTTTTGCCATGCACCTTTTCCAAGCTAAGCAGCTGTGTTTACTGAAAAGAAATGTGCTTGAGGACTAAGATGGGGAAAAATACAGTCATGAAAACAGGGCAGCTCAAGGGGGATCCAAGATGGAGGGCCAGAGGGAAACAGCATTCTGTGTCACTCCGTGACCTGGGTCTCAACTAGTGGGAACACTGCTTTGCTGAGAGTGATAGAGGACCCCTCCAAGCTGATCCCACACGGGCATCACAGCCGCCTTGCCATGAGGCCCCATTAAGCAAGCAGCATTAGAAAAGGACTTTCGACTCCCCACTACTTGCCCACCCAGGTCTCACAAGTGCCTTAGTGGGACGACCGGCATCAGCTGCAGAAATCCCAGACACTGCTCACATGAAGGACACTCAGCTGCTAACTACACACAGGAACTCCAGCTGCCACTCCTGTGTGGACCCCCATCTACCAACTTGGTCCTTCATCTTGGGACTCCAGAGCTACTGCCATAGTTCCCACTCAAGGTAACCTGTTTGCACCTGGGGACATCACAGGCTCTGAAGAAAGCCAATAGCCACAACACTGCAAGCCACACTGCTCATCTCTGAACGCATCAAACAACGCCATCACCTGGCTCCCCACAACCAACCCAACACCCCATCTGTAAAAGCAGCAGCATCCATCTTGAGTCACCTCCATCGCCATTTTTAGTCGGGGCAACTATCAGTTTGGAACACCAGATAGCCAGGTGAGGCCCTACAGGGCCACTATAAGCCTATAGGGTAAAAACGGTAATGCTTCGGATCCATAGAGTTAGAAAGGAAGACACACGAGCAACATGAAAAGACAAGGGAAGAAAATGCCCCAAACAAATCAAGACACCACATTATTAGAATCCATGGCTAGCACAGCAGATGAAATGACAGAGGAGTTCAGGATGTACATAATTAAAATGTTCTGTGAATTAAAGGATGAAATAAGAGAACAAATACAGGCAGCAAAAGATCATTTTGGCAAAGAGCTACATAAGCAAATACAGGAAGCAAAAGATGACTTCAATAAGGAGATAGAGCTTCTAAAGAAAAACCAAACAGAAATCCTTGAAATGAAAGAAACAATAAACCAAATTAAAAGCTCAATTGAAAGCATCACCAACAGATTAGACCACTTGGAAGACAGGACCTCAGACAATGAAGACAAAATATATAATCTTGAAAAGAATGTAGACCACACAGTGAAATTGGTAATAAACCATGAACAGAACATTCAAGAAATATGGGAGAGCATAAACAGACCAAATTTAAGAGTTATTAAAGTAGGGGAAGACATAGAGTTCCAAACCAAAGAAATGAACAATCTATTACATAAAATAAAATCAGAAAATTTTCCAAACTTGAAGAACAAATCCAATACAAAAAGCTTACAGGACACCAAATGTACCAAGCACGTTATAAGGAATATGCCTAAAATACAGAATAAGGAGAATATTGAAAGCAATGAGAGAAAGGAATCAGATCACATACATGGGGAAACCAATTAGGTTATCTGCAGATTTTTAAGCCCACTCTGAAAGCTAGAAGATACTGGAACAACATATATCAAGCTCTGAAAGAAAATGAATGCTAACCAAGAATTTTGTATCCAGCAAAATTAAGCTTTAGATTAGATGATGAAATAAAAACCTCCCATGATAACAAAAGTTAAAAGAATTTACAGCTAGAAAACCTGCACTATAGAACATCCTTGGCAAAATATTCTATGAAGAGGGAATGAAAAACTGTTGGAATAACTTTCAGTTTACAGCTAGCAGCTAGCAGTTATGAGCAGCTCAGAGTGCTTGAAGAATCTACACTCTTCTGAAACGGAAATGAGGAAAAACACCCCATTCACAATATCCTCAAAAAAAATAAAATACTTGGGAATCAACCTAACAAAAGAGGTGAAAGATTTATACAATGAAAACTACAGAACCCTAAAGAGAGAAATAGAAGAAGATCTTACAAGATGGAAAAATATACCCTGTTCATGGATAGGCAGAACTAACATCATCAAAATGGCGATTTTACCAAAGGTTCTCTATATGTTCAATGCAATGCCAATCAAAATCCCAACGGCATTTCTTGTAGAAATAGATAAAGCAATCATGAAATTCATATGGAAAAATAAAAGACTCAGAATAGCAAAAGCAACTCTAAGCAGGAAGTGTGAATCAGGCGGTATAGCGATACCAGATTTCAAACTATATTACAGAGCAATAGTAACAAAAACAGCATGGTACTGGTACCAAAAAGGCGGGTGGACCAATGGTACAGAATAGAGGACACAGAGACTAATCCACAAAGTTACAAATATCTTATATTTGATAAAGGGGCTAAAAGCATGCAATGGAGGAAGGATAGCATCTTCAACAAATGGTGCTGGGAAAACTGGAAATCCATATGCAACAACATGAAACTGAATCCCCTCCTCTCGCCATGCACAAAAGGTAATTCAAAATGG
>NW_026000229.1:29516438-29523394 GCF_001458135.2 Marmota marmota marmota | reverse complement strand
TATATATATAATAAAAATTCTCAATAAAATTCTGGCAAATCAAATACAAAAACATCAAAAAGATAGTGCACCTTGAACAAAAACATCAAAAAGATAGTGCACCTTGAACAAAAACATCAAAAAGATAGTGCACCTTGAACAAGTGGGGTTCATCTCAGGGATGCAAGGTTGGTTCAACATACAGAAATCAATAAACATAATTCATCACATCCATAAACTTAAAGATAAGAATCATGCAATCATCTTAATTGATGCAGCAAAAGCATTCCACAAAATACAGCATCCCTTTATGTTCAAAACACTAGAAAAACTAGGGATAACAGGAACATATCTCAACATCATAAAAGCTAAGTCCTAGGCCAACATCATTCTAAATAGAGAAAAATTGAAAGCATTCCCTATAAAAACTGGAACAACACAGGGATATATCCTCTTTCACCACTTCTATTTAACACAGTTCTTTAAACACTGGCCAGAGCAATTAGACAGACAAAAAAAATTAAAGGGATATGAATAGGAAAAGAAGAACTCAAATTAGCTCTCTTCGCTAACGATATGATTCTATACCTAGAACACCCAAAAATTTACCAGAAAACTTCTAGAACTAGCAAATGAATACAGCAAAGTAGCAGGATAAAAAATCAACACCCATAAATCAAAGGCATTTCTGTTTATCAGTGACAAATCTTCTGAAAGGGAAATGAGGAAAACTACCTCATTTACAATAGCCTCAAAAAACAAAATATTTGGGACTCAACCTAATAAAAGAGGTGAGAGACCTCTACAATGAAAACTACAGAATGCTAAAGAAAGAAATTAAAGAAGACCTTAGAAGATGGAAAGATCTCCCTTGTTCTTGGATAGGCAGAATTAATATTGTCAAAATGACCATATTACCAAAAGCACTATACAGATTTAATGCTATTCCAATCAAAATCCCTATGACATTTCTCATAGAAATAGAAAAAGCAGTCATGAAATTCATCTGGAAAAATAAGAGACCCATAATAGCTAAAGCAATCCTTAGCAAGGATTAGCAGATCTCAAACTATATTACAGAGCAATAGTAACAAAAACAACATGGTATTGGCATCAAAACAGACTGGTAGACCAATGGTACAGAATAAAGGACACAGAGACTAACCCACATAATTACAGTTATCTTGTATTAAACAAGGTGCCAAAAACATACATTAGAGAAAAGACAGCCTCTTCAACAAATGGTGCTGGGAAAACTGGAAATCAATATGCAACAAAATGAACTTAAACCTCTATCTCTCACCATGCACAAAACTCAACTCAAAGTAGATCAAAGACCTAGGAATTAAGCCAAAGATACTGCGCCTATTAGAAGACAAAGTAGGCCCAAATCTCCATCATGTCGGATTAGGCCCTAGCTTCCTCAATAAGACTCCTATAGCACAAGAATTAAAATCAAGAATCAATAAATGGGATGGACTCAAACTAAAAAGCTTCTTCTTGGCAAAAGTGAGGTGAATAGAGAGAATACATCTTGGGAACAAATTTTTACCACTCGCACATCAGATAGAGCACTAATCTCTAGCGTATATAAAGAATTTAAAAAGCTAAACAACAAAAAAACAAACAGCCCAATCAATAAATGGGACAAGAAACGGAACAGATACCTCTCAGAAGATGATATACAATCAATCAACAAATATATGAAAAAATGTTCAACATCTCTAGCAATTAGAAAAAAATCAAAACTACTCTAAGATTTCATCTCACTCTAGTCAGAAAGGCACCTATTAAGAATACAAACAACAATAAGTGTTCGTGGGGATGCGGGGGAAAAAGCGCACTCATACATTGCTGGTGGGACTGTAAATTGGTGCAGCCAATATGGAAAGCAGTATGGAGATTCCTTGGAAAGCTGGGAATGGAACCACCATTTGACCCAGCTATCCCACTCCTCGGTCTATACCCAAAGGACTTAAAAACAGCATACTACAGGGACACAGCCACATCAATGTTTATAGCAGCACAATTCACAATAGCTAAACTGTGGAACCAACCTAGATGCCCTTCAATAGATGAATGGATAAAAAATGTGGTATATATACACAATGGAATATTACTCGGCAATAAAAGAGAATAAAATCATGGCATTTGCAGGTAAATGGATGGAGTTGGAGAATATAATGCTAAGTGAAGTTAGCCATTCCCAAAAAACCAAATGCCAAATGTTTTCTCTGATATAAGGAGGATGTTTCATAGTGGGGTTGGGAGGGGGAGCATGGGAGGAACTCTAGATAGGGCAAAGGGGTGGAGGGAAAGGCAGGGGGCATGTGGATAAAAAAGATGGAGGAATAAGATGGATATCATCACCCTAAGTACATGTATGAAGACATGAATGGTGTGAATATACTCTATATACAACCAGAGATATGAAAACTGTGCTCTATATCTATAATATGAATTTTAATACATTCTGCTGTCATATATAACAAATTATAATAAAAAATACATTTTAAAAAGAGGGCTTTTGGGGCTGGGATTGTGGCTCAGCAGTAGAGCGCTCGCCTAGCACAGGCGGGACCCGGGTTCGATTCTCAGCACCACCTAAAAAATAAAGGCATTGTGTTGTGTCCATCTACAAAAAAAGATTCTCTCTCTTTCTCTTTCTCTCTCTCTCTAAAAAAAAAAAAGAGGGCTTTTTCCTCTGCTGTTCCTTCTAGTAGCATATCTGTCCCAGTGTGAAAAGAACAACAGGAAAAAAAAAAGGAGCCTCGTTTATCTACTTATTCATGAAATATCAAATAAAAAGCACTTAAAAAGAGATATGAGTGAGCCAGGATTTCAGGCAGAAAAGAAAGGTGGCATTTAGGCCATCTGGCCACTTCTCCCCAGCTCTCCTGCCCGTGCTTTGGTTTAAGCCACCATCATCTCCCACCTCCTTCTGAGATTACTGCAATAGCCTCCCCTCAGGTCTCACTGCCTCTGCCCCTGCCTCCCAGTCAGTCTATATTGTCAACAGAACAGCCAGAACAGTCCTTTCAAATTCTCTTTTCTATTTCTGTTTTAACAAAAATTACGAGAAACTTATTAGCTCAGACAACATCAACATATCATCTTACAGTTCTGGATGCTGGAAGTCCAAACCTGTTATCAGGGCTGAGTTCCTTTCAAGGCTCTTCAGGTAAAACACTTCCTCAACTTTTCCAGCTTCTAACAGCTGCCCACATCCCTTGGCTCATGGCCCACATCCCTCTGAACTCTGCTCTCATTGTCAGGCCTCCCTCTCTGACTCTGACCATCTGACACCCTCTTCTCTGGGTCCTGGCAGTTATTCTGGGGCCATCTACATAATCCAGGGTATTGTTGCCATCTCAAGAGCCTCCACTGCAAAGTTCCTCTAACCACAAAAGGGAATGTATGCCTAGGTTCTAGGGAAGTAGATATTTTGGGGGAGTGGAAGCTTCAATCTGCCTTCCACAAGGATCATCTCTTTCTAGCTTCTCAAAGTTGCAAAGGCCTTCAAAACAGTCACAGTAAGATTGTCAGCTGCTTTTTCAAAAGAATCAGTAGAAACTTGAAAGCAGTGGAATGACATCTTTGAAGTTCCAGAAGAAAAGGCTATCTGCCTACATAGAGGAGAAGGATTCACATTCACAAATAAATGCAAAATAAAATTGAAACTATATTGAGATTTCATATCATTTTACTCAGAATGGAAATTATCAAGAATATAAGTAACAATAAATGGTGGTGAGGATGTTGGGGAAAGGGTACATCCATACATTGTTACTAAAAAAACACTCTGGAAGGCAGTACAGAGATTCCTCGAAAAAAAAAAAAAAAAGAAAAGAAAATGGAACCATCATATGACCCAGCCACCCCACTCCTTGGTATGTATCCAAAAGATTTTAAATCAGCATACTACTGTGATACAGCTACGTCAATGTTTACAGCAGCACAATTCAAAATACCCAAGCTAGAGAACCAACCTAGGTGCTCTTCAACAGATAAATGGATTAAGAAATGTGGTATATATACACAATGGAGTATTACTTAGTCATAAAAAAAGAATGAAAGTATGGCATTTCCCAGTAAATGGATAGAACAGGAGACTATCAGGCTAAATGAAATAAACCAGTCCCAACAAACCAAAGGTCAAACCATTTCTCTGATAAGCAGAAGCTGGTCTAAAATAAAGGGAAAAAAATAAAATTGGGGGAGATGTATTCCATCAAAACAAAGTTCAGTGGAGTAAAGAAAGGGAACTAAGGAAGGAGAGGAGGGACAGGATAAGGGAAGAACAGAAGAATGAACCAGCCCTAACCTTCCTATGTACATATATGAATATACCACAGTGATCTAACCTTATGTATATCTATAAGGCACTATTTTTTAAAAAAATCTATAAGTAAGTAACAGAAAGATCAGGAGTGTAGAAGGAAGGAAATCAGGGAAGGAAGAGGAAAATGAAAGGGGAAGTACTAGGGACTGCATTGGAGCAAAATATATTTCATACTTTTATAATTATGTCAGAATGAATCCTAATATTATGTGTAACTAAAAAGACCCAATAAAAAAAGCATCAGAAACAATAGGTGTTCATTCAAACATCTATTCAGTTTCTGGAACAAAATGAAGAACAGCATGCTATATGTTTCAAAGTCAAAAAAGAGAAAGACAGCATAAATTTCCTTGTGGAACTCAGATCTCAGTCATAATAAAAATTTGAAAACTATGAACCATGTCTTATATTAGAAAAAACTGGGAGGTGTCTAACCAAAAAGACAGATATAAAGGGAAATTCAGAGAGAGAGAAAACATGGAGATGTAACAATATGAGGAAGGTCTTCAAATATCTGATGATCTTTAATATAGATGGTAGAATATCTATTCTGCATTATTCAAAAGCTCAGAACAGAAAGTGAAATTTACAAGGCTCTGAAATTCCAGTTAATATGTAATTGAATTTTCTGTCAAAACAGAGAACAAGTCGTCTCCTAAATTAGATGCCTGAACTACCTGTCAGAGCAAATATTCAAGGAAATATTCAGCTGCACTATAGGAATAGATTATCAAGTTGGAAGTAAAGCTGGACAATGTGATTGTGAAGATCCTTCTATTTCCCAAATCTTACCATTCAATACAATTACTATGGTTTGAGTATCTACCCCAAGGATTTACGTTAGAGGATTTGTTCTTAGTGCAACGATATTGGGAAGTGGTAGATCTTTAAAAGGTGGAGTCTGGTTGGTGGGTTTGGATTACTGGGGTGCTGCCCTCAGAAGGGACTAAGGTAGGTTTAAGGGACCTGAGTTCTTGTGAGAGCAAATTCCAAGAGCAAATTTGACTCCTGACTCACTCTCTGAATTCCTGTTTAGTGATCCAATCTCTTCCTCCCCTGTGTGTTCCTACTGTTGGGATGCCAACTGCCAAGAGGTCCTCACTAAAACTGAGCCAATGCTGGCACTACGCCCTTGAACCTTCAGAACCGTGAACTAAATAAATCTCTTTTCTTTGTTTAAAAAAAAACTGCTTCTGCCTGGGGTACTATGTTATAGTAACAGAAAACTGGCTACTACAGCAATCTAGAACTGTATTAAGAGTACTATTAGATCAAAGGTAGCAGCAGAGGGAAATAAGGTATAATATTTAGTTTCTCACAGTGTACACTATATTTAAGAATCATCTCCTTAGAAGTAAACAGAAGCCAAGATAGAAAACAAGTTCTCTATGGAACAATATGTTCGGAGAAAAAAAGTGAAGAAGACTGAACCAGGAGAAAATTCTGTAACAAGGGTCCAGTGAAGAAGATAAAAGTATAAATCTGAGAAGCAAGAAGAATGTGAGAGTCATGAAGACTAAAACTGATGAGCATTCAAGAAGAGAACAACCACCGCTGCTAATACCAAAGAGACATGAGAAAGGACGGTGTTGAAGAACAGGTTCTAGGCTTCTCCTTAGGAAGTCCTCTGTTACTGTTGATCTTTTACAGCAACCTAACCTAACCCACATCAGGGGTAATAAAACATCAGATCTCTCTAAGCCTACATAGTGCCACATTTGGATAAAGTTAGAGTAGCACACAAACTCAGTAAGTACTTGAGAATAAGAAGACAGCTCTTCTCTGAACTTTCTATTTGCAACTCTGCAAAATTACTATGGTGGTCAATTTTTAAATAGAGAATGAATCCTCTGTGAGAAGATTTCTATTCCAAGACTAAATCACAGGACAAAAGTCTGGAGCACACCTAGGTCTAAGGACTCCAATGCTGTCTCCTTCTGTTCTCCTAATCAGAGAGGCTGATGAACCTAGGGATGGAGGACAACGTCCTGCAATATTTAGGACAAGCAGCAGGACTTGGGATCTCTGGGATGATCCCTATCATCTTTTTTTAACACTTATTTTTTAGTTGTAGGTGGACAGAATATCTTTATTTTATCTTTATGTGGTGCAGAGGTTTGAACCTAGTACCTTATGTGTGATAGGCAAGCACTCTACCACTGAGCCACAACCCCAGCCTCCCCCATTATCTTTTTACATAGAATTTTAATGTGGTAAAATAGAAGGGATTAGGTGGTTCTCACCTCTAGTGGCACCAGAGAAAATACACCTTGCTCCTTCCTTCCTGAATACCAAAAAGTTATTAAAATATACATGAGACATCATTAGGAAATTTAAGCCCAAAGTTATGAGAGGGCTTTTGTGAAGCCAGCACTGTCTTAAGCATGTCATTGGCTTATCAGTACCTTTTGGTATTTCATTTCAATGGTCTCATTCAATTAAACTAAAGAAAACAGATTTTGAAAAAAGCATGATCCAACTTCACAAATGAGTTACTATAACAGAAAAAAAGCAAGTTTAAAACGACAGCTACTTCATGTAACTGCAAAACTACTTGAGAAGACAGCCTTTGGATTTCTGTTGTTGTTCCATAAGAGATAAACCCAAGGAAAAATATGTTCTTTAAATATATATA
>NW_026000229.1:29508693-29516163 GCF_001458135.2 Marmota marmota marmota | reverse complement strand
ATATATATATATATATATATATATATATATATATATATATATATAATTAAGCCAAGCACAGTGGTGCATGCCTGTAATCACAGAGATTTGGGAGACTGAGGCAGGAGAATAGTGAGTTCAAAGCCAGCCTCAGCAATATAGTGAGGCTCTTAGCAACTTAGTAAGACCCTGTCTCTAAATAAAACATAAAAAGGGCTGGGAATGTGGCCCAGTGGTTAAGCACCCTGGGTTCATTTACTGGTTAAACTATATGTGTGTGTGTGTGTATAAATTTTATATACTTGTAAATTTTATCGATACAGGAAATATATATATATATATAAATTTTACATATATATTATAATTACATTAATGTATTAATATGATACCAATAAGGGTAGAGTCTGCGTTTTTTTTCATTTTTTTAATCACAAATTCTCTAACACAGGACAAACCCAGTGTCTAATATGCTCAAAAAATGTCTGTGGCATTAACTAATCTAATTACACAGGAAAACAAAAATATGGACTTTATTCCTTTATTAGAGCCAAAAAAACCAAAAAATCCAAAATTCTGTTAGCATTGAGGCTCCATAATTCCTGGATCCTATTGTTGCTTGGTTGCAAAACAGACATAATAATTCAACATTTATTTTAAGAGAAATCACTATAAACTCCTGCAAAGCAGGTATATAAATTTCAACCAAAGCAGCTGATTCTTATTGTTTCTACCACACTGGCTGGCCTCTGACTCACCAAAAATAAATAACCCCTGTGAAATGAGCAACACAGCAAAGACTCCCAGGGCTTCCAAAATGTTCTCTTAAAAATCAGAGCCCCTTACAAGTTAAGTCTGTCAACAGAAAAATCCACCTGTAAAGGTATTATTCATGTCAGCCATGAAACCGGACAAAATCATTTTGGCAAAACCCAGAATATTAGGATAAAAACCTACCAACCTATGAACTATACCAGGTTTCTATGAATTCAGTAGCCTAACACTGATACAGTACTTTTGTGATTTGTAAAGTACTTCATATATGTCATTACATTTTGCATTCATCTTCACGATAGCCTTGAGAGAGAGAGAAAGGGACGAACCCCATTTTATAAATAAGAAAGGTGAAGCTCAGAGAACTCAAGCAGGAAGAGCTATTAAGCAGCAAAGGGCAGGTTTACTCCTATTGCTTCTGACTCGTGTTTCTATCACACCACGAAGGACCATTACAGAGGGTTAACAGAGCTTTACACACCTAGAGCACTAATGCTGGTCAAACCCAGGAAATTCTTACGCTATTGATCTAAATGAACCATGTTACATCACAGCCACCTAGAATCAAACGTATGGATAAGTTGGACAAGGAAAAAACTCTGAAGATTTTGGAGTGTAGTGAAAATACGTAAGCGCCATAGAGTTCTATATCACCGCATGATTTTTAAACTTATAGTAGCAATAATAACGTCAAAGAGCTACATTACTGCAGGCATCATGGACTGCTCTCTACATGAAGGTTCACAAAAATAAGCCTAAGAAACCATGAAGCCATCTCTCTCTCTCTCCTGCCCAGGACATTTAGGGTTGCTTTCTAGAAGGCAGCTGGCCCCAAACTGGTTCAGGGCTGACTTCCCCAGGGGCACAGCTGGCAGAGTGCGTAGGCCCCGTGATAATTTTAAGGACCCTCAAAAATGTTTTAATTTTCATTTATTTTAAAATCAAAAGAAAAAAATGAATAAAATAATAATGGATTCACAATAATGGATCCAGTCTGAATTCTATTTGTCTTTGTACTAATGCAGTCATAAAATCCAATGTTTAATACATTTTATGGAGGAAGGAAAAAACAAAGGCAGAAGTGCCTAAGGCCCACGGACGACAGAAAGCAGCCCTGATCTGACTCGTCCCCATGCCCCATAAACACTCTAAGGGCGGCCCTTGTGGTGTAATACGTGCTGGCTCCACAGCTCCCGCATTTTGGAATCAAGAACAGCTTTAGTAAAGAAAGATCTTAATTATCTACTTCTTTTGCTTTCCATATTGCCAAAGTAATAAGATCTGAATTAGGTATTTTATACATGAACAACACTTTTCTGATTGTTTTATGGAGAAACACATATTAGCTTTAACACAATTTGTCGCTGGGCCTCCCCTGCAAACTATCCAGAGAGGGTAAATTACAAAAAACAAATGGAAAATAGACTGTAGTCACAGTGTTTTAAGTATCTGACTCAATTCACTGTCATTTTTCACATCTCAAAGAATGTGAGACTTATATGAATATGGAGATAATAAAAAATAAAGTATATCTCAGGAGGAGATTAGTATTTTCTCATTACACTCATGACTGGTTCACATATTTTCACAAAAATTATCAACAGCCTCAGCTTCCTGATGATGCTGAGAGTTTAGATAAGTCTAAGTGCAGCTTTATTAATGCTGTAGATGTGAAGTACCTTATTGAGGCACAATATCACCTCTTCAAGATATTTCCCCAAAGAAACCCAGGCAGATTCAAATCTCTACATTGTACTCCTCTGGCAAATATAACACTGTAATGATGGTGAGTAAGATGTTTTAAAGTCATGATTGCTACCATAAATATAAAAATTATGTGAGTATATATATATATATATATATATATATATATATATATATTCTATTGAATTGTAAAAAGCTACAGTTAGTATAACAACATATCATAAGGGTTCTAGTATGTTTTTTGAAAAGAAATGATAAATGTCTGAGGTGAGGGGTATGCCACTTATTCTGATCTGATGATTATGGTGCTTTGTAAACATGTACTGAAATGTCATACTATACCTCATAACAATGCACAACTAGTATGTGTCTATTAAAATTTAAAAATATACTTTAAAAACTGCTATTAGCCAGGTACAATGGCACACACCGGTAATACCAGTGGCTTGGGAGGCTGAGGCAGGAGGATGGTGAGTTCAAAGCCAGCCTCAGAGAAAGTGAGGCACTAAGCAACTCAGTGAGATCCTGTTTCTAAATAAAATACAAAATAGGGCTGGGGATGTGGCTCAGTGGTCAAGTGCCCCTGAGTTCAGTACCAAAAAAGAAAATGCTATTGATTGACTGACTGAATGAATAAAAGAATGAATAAATACTTCAAGTAAAAGAAGCTCTCCACCCTATTACCAGATCTCAAGGAGAAGAATTAATGTGACCCAAAAATGCCTCATTCCCAATCATGATGATGATGCTAGTGATGGTGACCCAATGTGAGTTTCTAAGTCATATGGCCATTGTAACAGGTCCAAGAAGAAGGGACATGCCTCAGCTTTCTCTGCCAGTTAGAGTTAGGGTGCAGAAACAGACACAGCTATGTGGAAAAAACCAGTTAACTTCCTTAAAACAGCAGTGATTATTTGTCTAAAAGATGAAATTCTGTGTGAAGAAGATAAACACTGCATTTCTCATTTAAAAAAAAACTATCAGTTAGAACTTTTATAAATAAGAAAGGTGAGGCTCAGATAACTCAAGCAGGAAGAGCTGTTAAGCAGCAAAGCCCAGGTTTACTCCTATTGCTTCTGACTCGTGTTTCTATCACACCACGAAGGACCATTACAACTGTCCATTTAAAAACAATTGTTAATATAATATTTGTACCAAAAGCATTCAATCCAAATCAATGTAGTAGTAATTAACTAAACTATTTAGAATACTTTTTCTTTCTTCCTTTTTTATTAGTGCATTACAATTATACATAAAAGTGGGATTTGCTGTCACACATTTGACATGCACACAGTATGACAATATTTTGGTGAATTTCATTCCCCAGGATCTTCCCTTTCCCTCTCCTCCTTCTCCCTCCTGGTCCCCTTTCTCTATTTTGCCACTCCATTATGAAGATGCTATAAATGGCTGGACTAGACTTTCCTAAAATTCAAAATAAAGAAAAATAATCTAAAGTTAAAAGAAAGTAAACGGATTAAAAGCCAAACTCAACGTGTGAATAGTGATTAGATATTGTATCAAATTTAAATCAGCTCTGAGAGATGAGATTTTGGGGTAACAGTTGGGGAAATTAAAAAATGGAATGTATGTCATTTATCAATGTTATGTTTCTTACATGTGGTACCAATACTGTAGTTTTGTAGGAGAAAGCCTATTCTCAGGAGAAGCATAGCACTTTTTGAAGAGAAAGGAAGAAAGAGAGGAAACAGTAGCAAACTGTGACAACTACAGATAAAGTGAAGTGCATGTGGGTGTTCATTTTAGGATTCTTTCAACTTCTCAGTAAAACAATATTTTCCAAAAAAAAAAAGTTATGGGAACATGTAGATAAGAATAATGTTATGGAGAAATAATTAGACAAAAATATCTATAACCACAGTATTAAGTTTAAAGAGAGAGTTTCAAAATAATGTGCAGTGAAATTCCATTTGGGGATACATAATTAGATCAACACACAAGTGCATGAATAGAGCTCACTGTGGTGGGGCCTCCAAAGTTGTACCCCCAACAGCCTTGAATGATGGTCCCTAGATTGCATAATTACAGTCACTTCTGCTTTTTTACTTTTATTTATTAAGAAATTGCCTCTTTTTTGTGTGTACATTAATATATATATACACAAGTGAGGCCTGGGTCTCAGACCATGTTCTTAACACACCAAATTTTGCAATATTAGGTTCTGTCAGAAACTTACCCATGTTCTAACTAACCTTATGTTTACAATAGTAAGATCGTACCAGTGGTCTGATATAAATTATTTCAAGTGACAAAGAAAAAAAATGACAGTCATTCTAGACTCTTAGATTAGTACTGGGAAAGCGTTGCCCCAGAGGGTTGTGGTTAATGGCCGGCAGTGGGAACAACCTTGAGACAACTTGTAACTCATTTTGAGACTATGTTGCAATGAGTGAGTGTCCAACAGCATGGCCTGCACCATGAAATCAATACCTAGGCAAGTAGGTTAAAGAACTGTCAGGGGTGTCACTAGAAAGGATGGGGCAGTAGATTAACTCCAGCCCAACCTTCAGTCTACAAAATCTATGGTCAAAAATAAAGAAAATAGCAGCAATAAATTGGATACACATTCACTGAAGGAAAAACTGCATGATAGACTGCCACTGGCTAACCAGGATCAAAAGGCAAAATCAATACTTACTAGTTGGGATGCTGCACAAGAAACCAGAATATTATTAATACTATAGTTTGAATATCTTAATCTAAAATGCTCCAAAATCCAAAACTTTGTGACTACTGACATGATACCCAAAAAGTTTCAGATTCTGAAGCATTCCAGATTCCCACATTAGGGATGCTCAAGCAGGTAAAGTCTGTGCAAATATTACAAAATCTGAAAATATTCAAACTCTGAAATACTTCTGGCCCCAAGTATTTCAGATAAGAGATGTTCCAACTATTTCCAGTTGACTGATTACTCAATCAAGAAAACAAAGTATTTCCTCCTACAACAACCAAAATTATTTCCACCGTGTAAAGTTGGTTTTAAGTGTTCGTGTATGCACACACCACACAGAAATAAAAATGAAGAACAAACTATTGATTCATGCAACCACATAGATATGCGTCAAAAACCTTATACTGAGCCGAAGAAGCAGGACCAAAGAATAATTCTGTGTTGTTTCATTTATATTTGTGTTAAAAACAGGCAAAGTTAAACTGATAGAAATGAAAAGATGGCTGTGGGGAATGCAGGAAGGATGAATAAAAAGACACACCAGGGAATTTTCTAAGGTGACAGAAACGTTTTATATCTTGTTTTATACAACCTTGAGAGTTACAAGGATGCAGACACGAACTGTCAAACTTGTTGGACAGAACACTTAAGACCAGTGTATGTGTTGTCAGTAAATTAAACCTCCATAAAAAATTAAAGTTAACACTAAAATGCATATCGCTTCATATCATCTGAAGAACACAATACTTACCAAGCAATTTCTTTTTCCTGCAGAACATTATTGCTCCTGACCATTTACCAGATCTCAAACACGGACCTACGTTAGAAAACAGGAGAAGCATACAATATCAGTATTTGAAAAATGTTCAATGACCATAAATTTATATTTATTAACTTTCTTCCTAGATAAATCTATATGACTAGGAAGTCACTGACACAATAAGGAACAGCTTCAATTTATCAGGCTTAAATCTAACTGGATAAGAATAATTCTACATTGCATTAGATAATGTGGAATGAAGGGAAGGGAGGGGAGATGGGAATAGGAAAGACAGTAAAATAAATCAGACAGAAATTTCCTGTGTTCATATATGAATACACAACCTGTAAAACTCCACATCGCACCATGTATAACCACAATAATGGGATCCTAATTAGAATAAGTTATATTGATACTCCAAGATGGCCACGAATAGAGTGCATCATACCCCGTGTACCGCGTCACTGCGCAGGTGAATAACGAGTTAGAACGACAAAAAACTATCTTGTTAGGAATTTACAGCAAAATGGGGGTGCACCGAAACCTAGAGGAAGGATTTCCAGCACCGAGGTCCAGTAATTGAGTCTCAAACACGAGCCAACTGTGCGACCGGAGATCCAGGCTGACTGATCCGCGCGGCCCGCCCCGCGGCTACAGATGGCAGGGCGCCGCAGAGAAGCGACCAGTAAGCAGAGAGAAACGTTGCTACGGATTCTGTGGAATCCTGCTGGCTGTGCCCTCACTAAGCCCCGGGCTGAGTTCGGGATTTCAGACAGGGAAGGAAACAGTCCAGTTCTATCCCCCACAACGGAAACTCCACCAAGGAAGCCAGCGGCCACCATCTTGGAGAGCTGACGTAACCACTGCCAGTCTCTGACAGATTGCAACAATAAAACAGGTGTGTGTTACTCAACCCATCTCCCATACAGCAGGGAATTGGCATAAAATCTCTCCTAGGCTTTCCGGGGGAGGGATTATCAGAACGAGCCTGCATAAAGACGCGGGGAAAGCTAGAGACACCTGACCTCCAACTCCCCCTCCCATCAGCGGCGAAAACGAAACCTGTCTTGCCAGCGCTGGGGGAGGGGCAAGCGGAAAAAATCAAAACAATAGAGTGCCGGGGTTCCCAATAGCCACCCTCCACACCCAGCAAACAGCAGGCCCAGAGTACAGTTTGAACTGCCGAGAGGCATCACTCAGGGGAAGACTGGTCTAGCAGGAGAAGCCAGGACTAGCAGGAGAAACCAGGGGACTAGAGGCCAGGCCCTCATGACTGGGCGGCTGGAGACCGCACACCCGCCGGCGACCGACCGCGCGACTGGGCGGCTAGAGATCGCCCGCCCACCGGCGACCGGGAGCTGAAACCAACCAGAGACAGTCCAGTCCCACCCCCCCATTCGGACGCCCAGGCAAGGAGCCTGGGGCCCACCATAGCAGAGAGGTGACGTCACTGGAGCTCGGCCGTCGGAATTCCTTCCCAGCGGAATCCAATTTAGCAGGCATAGTCTACCAACACAAAGGAGAGACAACAGAGATATACAAAACCAAAACAAATCTATAG
>NW_026000229.1:29476902-29506315 GCF_001458135.2 Marmota marmota marmota | reverse complement strand
GCAGCACTAAAAAAATGACAAAATCATGGAATTTGCAGGTAATGGATGGCATTAGAGCAGATTATGCTAAGTGAAGCTAGCCAATCCTTAAAAAACAAATGCCAAATGTCTTCTTTGATATAAAGAGAGCAACTAAGAACAGAACAGGGAGGAAGAGCATGAGGAAAAGATTAACATTAAACAGAGTCGAGTGGGGGGAGAGAAAGGGAGAGAGAAGGGAAATCATATGGAAATGGTAGGAGACCCTCAATGTTACACAAAATTACACATAAGAGGTTGTGAGGGGAAAAGGGGGGGAAACAAGGGAGAGAATTGAACAACAGCAGATGAGGTAGAGAGGGAAGATGGGAGGGGAGGGGAGGGGGGATAGTAGGGGATAGGAAAGGTAGCAGAATACAACAGTCACTAATATGCCATTATGTAAAAATGTGAGTGTGTAACCGATGTGATTCTGCAATTTGTATTTGGGGTAAAAATGGGAGTTCATAACCCACTTGAGTCAAATGTATGAAAGATGATATGCCATGAGCTTTGTAATGTTTTGAACAACCAATTTAAAAAAATCTAAATCTTTCTAAAAAAAAGAATAAGTTATATTCCATGTATGTATAATATGTCAAAAATACACTCTACTGCCATGTATATCTAAAAAAGAAAAAAAGAATAATTTTGTACTAAAACAAAATTTATTTGCATTATAAAGGTTTGGAGGCTTAGAAAATGACGTCCCAGAGTGAAGGAAAGTTTCTCTCTGAACTTTTGCCCTTCTGCCTCTGACTCCTCATTCTCCCTCAAAGTAAGCCACAAAAACTGGAATTCCTCTTCTCCAAGACAAGAAAGCAGAATCCTTTTCCCCCAAAGCCATTCATAAAACCTAAAACTACTATTCCTTCTCCTACCTTTCTGTGTAGAGTTGACCATAAAGAAATTCTCCAACTTACTTTTTTTATTATAGATCAATAAGATCCCCATTCCAGAAAGTTCCTAGCCCATACCTGGGAGAAAGAAATGCTACAACTGAAGGGCCAAGAAGAATCAGATCAGACAGGCCTTGCTGGGCTTCCCCCATTTGGTCATTTTCACTAGTTCAGACCCTTTTTGCCCAATTATAGTTCTCCATGGTTCTGGCTGCTTCATTGAACCTAAATATAAGAATGAATAACTCATTCCAGGTCTCTGGGTGTTTAATATGAAGCCTCCTGCATCATGTAGGACTATGATCAAATAAAATGTGCATGTTTTTTCTCCATTAATCTATTGCCAGTTTATCTCATTAGACTCAAATATCTAAACTTCAGAAGAAAAAATTGAACTTCTCTTGGACAACTCAAGGTAAGAACAAGTGTGACATTCAATTTGGCATTAAAATTGTACCAAAACTAATATATCCCATACCTTGTGGCCCAGAACATCTTGGGGTGAGGTTTCAGCATCTGCCTTTTACTCAAGAGTCATAGGTAGTTCATATCAACTGGAGCTGGTAATAGCTCCTGTACTTTGGGAGCCACATGTAAGAGAAATTATTAACCAAGCTCTGGAGAAACTAAACACAATTCAAATTTTTTTCCTCCATTTATCCTCATAGCCTCATCCAGGTTTTATCAAGAAATCCAGAATAATGCCATTATTATCTTCCACATTTTCTGCACAGGGTCTAATTTCCTTCTTATAGTAAAGTCTATTAAAGATTTAGAATGAATACAGAAGCAAACAAATGATTTCAAATATTCAGAACCCAGTAGATCATGGATGTAACCCAGACACCTTTGCAAATACCTGACCGGGTACACAGAGGTAATGAATGTATGCTTTTTGTATTCAAAGGGAAAATGACTTGTTTGCTTCCTGCTCAGAAAATTGATATGGTAGGATGCAGTAGACATACATAAATAAGAAGTCTGTCAGTCATATGGAGACCACAGAAGGGGAAGAGTAGTTACAAAAAAATAGTTTGCACAGGAAGCACAGCCCACTCTGCTCCACCACAGATCCCCCCAGAATCTAAAACTCCTGAAACAACTCCTCATTGTGCCTCTGAGTTCTGCCTGACAAAGAAAGCCACTGACACCTCATAGGACCTGGGCTTTTCTAGAGCCCAGGCTACTAAAACTGATGACTCCAAGCAAGAAGAGAGGGCACTGCTGCCTAGAAGCAGGGATAGGTGTCAAATATGACCCATCAGTAAGTCCCCTGTTCCTCCCTCTACACCTTCTACCTACTGCCACCAAGGTTGCCCAAGACCATCCTTCCCACCCCTCCTCACTACTTCCCTCACCCCAGCCCCGGCCGTGGGTTGTGACTAGGGCATGTCAGCTCTTGCCCTGTGCTCCTTCCCCACAGGTCTCCCTCGCTCCAGCCTTGGCCACCTATAGACCAGTGTCCACATCAACACCAGAGTTATCTTCATAAAAGGGAAATGTTGTGCCCCTGCTAAAGACCCTCCAAACACTTTCCACTGGCCTTGGGAAACAAAGATCAAATTCTAACATGACTGCTAGAACCTTCCACACCCTGATCCCTGTTCATCTTCCTAGCCTGATTCCTTATCCCTCTCCTCCACCGCCCACATGCCTCCCTGCATTTCTCAGGTCTACACTCCAGAAACATTCCATTTAGCCTCTTGCCATTTGGGAGACTTCATACACACTCTTCCCTCTGTTTGTGTTAACCACCCAACCCATCTCTGCCCCTCTCAGCTCTCATACCCACTCATATATCACTACCTCTAGGAGGCCTTCCCTGACCTCAGATAGGAACACCCCAATGCGCTCCCATAAGCCTGAACGGCCCATTTCAGAGTCCCTATCACTCTGAATTGCCTGTTATTTTAGCTATTTCCCCATTGCTTCATATACCCAATTAGGGCAGAGACTTTATCTGTCCCAGTTCTTAGCTGTAAGTCTGGTATCTAATACACGCCTGGTGCACAGGATTGCCCTATCAACACTTGCTGAATGAAAGAAGATGAAGGAATAATGTCTTGAAATTCTAAGAGGAATGGAGCAAGGGCTTCTAGATGCTAAAAGTCACTGAGCAACTATCCTTCTCAATCCCCAGATGCAAATGGTAGAATGTTAAATCTGCCTTTCCAGAGCTGGGGACTAGAAGGCTTCCTGGTCCAAGGAGGCTCCTCCCACTTACTGGCCCCCATCCTCCTGTGTGCCCCTATCTCCAGCCTAGAACCCCAAAGGATTAGCAATAGGAAGATTGTTGTGGGCCAATGGAAGAGCAAATGAGCAAATCCTGGGAGAGGGAGCAAATGAGCAAATGAAGAGGAACTAGAGCTAGAAAGGAAGATTTATAAAAAGGATCGTTTTTTGAGGTAAAGCTTTCATGTGAAAATAAGGTGGGCAAAGTAAGTTCTCATCCATGAAGGATTTTCTTTGTTGTTTCTTTGTTTCCCAAAACAGTTGCAAACAAACAAAAGCCTCAACAGATATAAAATTACCTAAGGAAGGAAGATGGAGAATCCTGTGGCAATGACCCTTGTATCTGGTAGCCCCTTCTGGCCAGAGGGGGAAGCTCATCAGCAATTCTAGGCTAACTTGTTAGGGACTGAAAATTCTCTCTGGGGACTAAGTCAACATGTGCTATTTTCAATGGCTCAGAATCCTTGGAGCAGAGGAAGAACAATTCTTTAAGCCAAGATGACAAAAGGAACTGTATACCCTGAGAGGGAACAAAAAGAAAGCAGGCACAAGGAATTCAACTCTCAGAAGATTGTGACAAGTCACTGGCTAACTCCTTCTTTCTTTTTCCTTGTTGATTTGGCAGATTGGTCTGAGAGATTAGAACTGACAGATAACCAGTAGAAAAGATGGACCTAGGGCTGGGGTTGTGGCTCAGTGGTAGAGCGCTTGTCTCGCTTGTGTGAGGCACTGGGTTTGATTCTCAGCACCATAAATAAATTAATAAATAAAATAAAGGTCCACTCACAGTTTTTAAAAATATAATTTTAAAAAAAGATGGACCTAAATGTATTTGTGTAATATAAAGGTAATCCAAGGGAAAATATCCATGTAACCCCTTCCCACTCTTAGTTTAGATCTTCCAGCAAGCACTTCTCATTGTAAAAACTCCGAGACAATCAAGCATAAAGCAATACCAAATCCTTTATGGTCATCTTCATGATTTTTGATTTTGTAGAAAATATTCTCTATTTCATAATTAATCAAGAGTGATAAAATAATCACTATTGGATGGATTAAATAATATTTCTGAAAATTTTTCAGAAGTTATTTCTTATTTTTGATACTATTCAACTGCTTTTTTATTCTCAGAAACGTAAAATTACAACGAAAAAGAAAGAATTGACATTCAAGCCCATGTTTCCTCTAGACCAATCTTTTCCTTAGAACAATGGCAATTCAGGAGTATTTTTATGGAGGATTCATACCAATATATCAGATTCTAGTTTAACTTTGAGGAAGGAAATTTGTCTTTTCATTCTAGCATCTATATCACCTCACCAAAATACCCCTGCAGACACTTGTTCCATCTCTAAATGATGTCAGAGTAGAGAAACAGTCATCTTTTACTAAACTTTTGGGCCAGAAGATATCTAAGGAAATACAGAAAACAAAATGAGATAAGAAGAAAATGTTTTCAAAAAAGTAAAATCTAGCTGTAGAAGCAGGAACTTGGGATTTTGAAATTCAACCATTTACAAGTACTAAAGCAAATTATAATTACATAAACGTTCCCCCTTTTTAAAATTGTCCCAAACCAGAAGAAATGGGAAGAAGCTGCTAAGTAGGTAGGTCTTATCTTACTCCTGGCTTCTTCCTCTCATGCAGGCGACCAGAATGGTGGTTTCCTTGGGTTAAAGTTCTAGTAGATTTTATGTTTACATATATATGTGTATATGTGTGTATCACATATGTGATATGGTATGTATTTATGAAAAGGTATGAGAAAAATAAGAGAATGACTAACAGAAATTACAGCTAAGGGCTTTATGCATACATTCATTTTAAAATGAGATTAGTACTTTATTAAAATCAAAAATTAAAATTCTATGAAGATTTTCTTTTCTTTACATTCCAAGTTTAGGTTTGGTCATAGAAAATAATTCTTGTAATGATAGAAACAACAAAGTCAAAAGAACATCCCAATTCATAGAGGGAAAATGAAGAGTTGTTTTCAGACACCTGGAGATTGAGGTTAGACAGGCTAGTTATGCCTATGTGGGGAAGAGGGGCCTCCTGTCCTTATTATGATTTCAGATCTCTTATAGTGGAAAGTGTACACCAGGTGCAGGTGATACAATACTTTAGCAAAGGATTAAAATGGAGAGTCCTTTTAATGACCTGAGGCTACTCAACAATCAAGTTATTAGGGATAATTCCCCCTGCTCCAATTTCATGCTCACCAAGCAACCTGCTGATAATAAGTTGCTTTCCCACAGAAGCTGCCCTACAGGGAGAGAAGGCACTAGTCATGGTGAAGTGAACATTCTGGTCCTCCTGACAGTTATATTACATATTTTAAATCAATAAATTGTCATTCTTATTCATATCATCTGTCTCCTGAGCTAATATTAGTTTGCTCCAGGAAGGTAGATCTGTTTTTGGTGTGCTGTTGAATTACATTCCAAAATCTACAGGACAGATGGCCCACTCTGGCCATGGTGATTTCACCAGGAGGACCTCAAGGGAATAGCCTGGTGAGCTACTCAATCAGCAATGGGATGTGGTAGTTGGAAGCCTGTTCTTTGGTGTCAAACAGCCTGATCTTGGATTCCCACTCTTTCTCCTATCTCATTACAAAACCAGGAGCAAATCTCTGTATGCCTTAGGGTCAACCTGATAGGCTACAGAGACAAAGGGCACAGAGTGTTCATTAGATATGAGATCTCAAAGGTAGCTCTTTGAATCTTTTTTGCCAAAGTAGCCACACAAATGTTAGAAAGAAAGGAGGACTGTGAGTATAATTCCTTCAAGACATATGCAGTGCAAGATAAGTGTAAAAGGGTAGTAAGGCTTTAAAAAAAAGAAGGAACTGAATTTGGTGTAACCCCAGCTTCTTGAGAGGGTTGCTAAGTGAGCCTGGGCAACATGGTGAGACTACCCCAGTCCCCTGCATCTAAAAGAGAGGAGGAGAAGGAGGAAGAGAAGGAGGAGGAGGAGGAGACTTTAAAGAGATGATACGCATTCAGTGTAGAGATGGTGTGTAAGGGGTAACCTAAGGGAGAAGAACCAGTAGAAGGAGAAAGATTGAAAAGAGTGACAGAAAGGCAAAGGAATGGGAAGAGATTGGAGAAGAAAAAGAAAATGAAGGGGCCAGGGCAGGTAAGGAAGAGACAGGAGCAGTCCAGACCAGGAGTTTGGACTGCGCATGGGGCAGATCCTTGGCTGCCCTGGGAGCCCCTCCCTCCCCTACTGAGAGTATAAGGAAGAACTGGAAGTTTCCCACCAGATGGATCCTCTACTTCCTTTGAGCTGTGGGTTCTCTTCAGAGGCCAAGGGGAAAGGGACCCAGTATGGCTCCAACCTCAATCTCTTCCCATTTCTTTGCCAACACCAATCCTGCCCTCCTCTCCTCTGGGCTCCATTCTCTACTCTGTCCTACTCACTTTCTCTGACTCTGCTTCCTCTTGCCCCTTGGAGACAAGAGAACTAGACAGGAGAAACTTTAAAGATAATAAGATTCAAATCTCAGCTCAGTTACTTTCTAGTGTTACTCTGAACAACTCGGGTACCCCTCCCAAGGCTCAATCTGAATCTATGAAATGGAGACCACAGTGTGTCCTCCAAGCTGTCGCACTGTTAATATATATGTATATACAGTTCTCTCCATAAACGTGTGTCCTCCTCCCGGTCTGCCTTTTCTCCTCCTTCAATCTCCCAGCTTCCTCTCCCCGCCTCCTAACTTTTCTTTATATTCCTCACTGCGGTGCTTCCCCGCTAAATTCCACCTTGTCTCTGAGAACCAGCTCAAGCATGGACAGGAAGAGGGCTACTGTGTGGACTGAGGTGAACCTTGAAAATCCAGCTGCTTGAGCAGTGGTAGGTACTAGGGTGGAGGGCAGGATGAGGGAGCAGGCCCCTTCTTCTCTTCTTGCTCCCTCCCGCCTTCTCTGGCCCTATCTCTGCCCCTTCCCCCCCCAGGCCCCAGGTTCCCAGAGTTGAAGAGGAAAAGCTTTAGCAAGCCCACCTTAGAAACACAGCTCTAGGACCCCAGAGAAGGGAGATTCTGGTGAAGCAGAAGAATCAATGTGGGAGGTGAGGCCAGAGAGGAAGCAAGCCCAGGGTAGTCCTGCACATATTCAGCTGTGAGTGTGAGTGGTGTGGACACTTGAATCACATTTGGTATCAGTGGCAGATGCCTACATCACGGTACTTGTCAACATGGTACAAAAGTAGAAGTGCAAACCATCTAAGCCAATCTGCATGTGCACGTGTGTTCATGTGGGAGTAAAAGCAAAGCCAAATATATAAATTGCTTAGCAATTATGTATAATTACCATGACTCAATAACAGATTGCTGTATTTCTGTATAAGGTATATCAGGTTAACATTGTCGTGAGTCATCCTGTCAACCTATCGTTTTATAGTCTGTTAGGCGTGTAGTCATTACCCAGCCAGATTTTCACAGCTTTTCTTCTTGTTCATCCCTGTTCGTTTGCCTCCTTGGTCACCTAGCTTCATTTTCTCTTTCCTTCCTCCTCCTTTCCTAGCCTGATTTACCTGCCCCCACAGGATTGAACCCAGGGGTGCTTTAACCCAGGGGAGCCACCTCCCCAATTCCAGCCCTTTTTATTTTTTATTTTGAGACAGGGTCTTACTACATTGCTTAGAGCTTGCTAAGTTGCTGGGGCTGGTTTTGAACTTGCCAAGTTGCTGCAGCTGGCTTCCTGCCTCAGCCTCCCAAATCACTGGATTACAGGCGCACACCACCATGCCCAGCCTAGCCTGCTCTTGCTGCCTTTCTTGAGCATTTTCCCCACCTTCTCCTCATCTTGTCCTTTCTCTCCCAGACATGCCTCCCCTGATTTAGTCATCTTCCTTCCCCTTCTCACTTCTCTATTTCTCCACCATCCTGGAGTCAAACCACTCAGGTTTGCGTGGTCCAGCTAACCCTTTAACCTCCAGCAAGTTCCCCCACCTTCTAGCCTGTTTTCTCATCAGTGAGTCTTGAGCATCAGAGTAGCTCATAGGATTATTAGGGAAACAAAATCAGACCATACCTGTAAAGAAATTAGCACAATACTTCCTGCCTCAAAGTTAAGTCTCATTTAAGGAAAGCTACTATTGTTTTTATTTTTCTTAAATGTGTTTTCTAAACTCTCCACGTGTAGAAAAACACTTATCCAATTTGAGAGCCATCTCCTAGTGATGCTCAAATAATCAGACATTCATCAGGTGTCTACTCTGTGTCTAACCTGGGCTGGGCATGAGGAAGGCAAAGACGCATTCCCTATCCTTCAGAAGGCCACAGTCCAGGGACGAGAACAGACACACAGAGCATTAGAACAGGAGTGCAGGGCTGTGGTAGGAGGCATGGAGAACCATGGAGGCAGAATGAAGGGAGTCACCCAGCCTGCTCTACAAAGTCAGCTAATACCTCACACATGGCAAGTCTGAGCTGAGTCCTCTTGAAAGGAAGAGTTTGTTGAATAAAACAAGGTAAGGACAGGCAAAACGAACAGACTGTGGAAAGACTAAGTGTTGTGAAAGGAAGGTGAGCAGTAACAGTGGTCGCAACAGGTCACAGGGATTTAGGTGGAGTATGATGTAGCAAAGTAGATGAGAGCTGGATCCTGAGTGACATCACTGTCACCACGGTCTTCCCCATCACCATGCATTGAGTGCTTGACCCTCTGCCAAGTACCAGCATGTATCATCTCATTCAGTCATCACCAAAGCTCTGTAGATAGGGACCATCATGAGGAGACATAGAGCATTGCTGCGGCCAAGGTCTTTTATTGGTCCTGCAGGATAGTGTGATTAGAATCCAGCCCCTCTTGTCCTTCATCATTGCTCCCTGTGTCTCTCTATGCTAGTCCATGCCGTCTGAGTTTTTAGATTACTCTCACAGCATGGGCTGGCATGGAAAGGGATTTGGAATCAATGACAACAGGCGACTGAAGCCGCATTCTAGACATGGCTCTGCAGTTGAATCACCAGACTTTACAAGTGGTCCATATGTTGAGGTGCAGAACAAGGAGAGATATGGGGTTATTGTTAGGTTTTTTCCTTGGACACTGAGAGGACAGAGGTACCGTTAATTAAAACGACAAATGTAGCAAAGGAGGATGGAGGAGAAGAGGGAGGGGCAGGAGCAGGAACTGGGATAGGAGAATAATGAATCTATTCAATCCCATTGGTCCTGGAATGGTTCTTGATCACTGAAGACATCTTCAGCACTAATGATAAAAGACAAATTTGTAGACTTGGAATCATCCACCCATAAAGTGCTGAAGTCATGGGGAATGAATGATCTCATTCAGGAAGAACAAGAATGAAGAGAGGAGAGTGGGTGAGGATAAGTCAATAAAAGAATAAGGACAGAGCCCTAGGGAATCTCTTGGGCTCAAGAAGAGTCAGAGAAGGACCTACTGAGATGAAATGCTTTGGCCTACCCACAGCCCCCTACTCCCCTAGGCATCCACACTGTGCCCAGCACAGAGTAGGGGTTCAATCAACTTCAGGTGAGTAAACCAAAGAAGAGAGGAAGAAAAGGTAGACTCAAAGCAAGGAAGAAACATTTCCAAAAGTATAGCAGTCAATAACGTTTGATATTTATTTAGAAATGTATTGATATTTAAAGCACTCATTACTACTAAGAAGTTATGTTTTTCTTTGAGATCTTTGCATTAAAAAACCCTCAAAACCACCTTCTAATTTTTATACATGCCATGCCACCAGCATCTAGAACATACACATTAAACATTCTATTTCTGCCGGGCATGGTGGCACACACCTGTAACTCCAGCTACTCGGGAGGCTGAGGAGAGAGATCACAAGTTTGAGGTCAGTCTCAGCAACTTAGAAAACTTTATTTTGAGACAAGTTCAGAGCATTGACAAGGTCTCAAAACAAAGTTTAGAACGGGCTGGGATGTAGCTCAATGGTAGAGAGCTTGTCTAGCAAGCACAGGATCCTGGGTTTAATCCCTGGTACTGCAAAAAGGAGAAGAAGTCAAATTTTCTTTTAAATAGTTAAGCTTTTTTCTTACTAAAATTATTTCCAATTAGCCATCTGTCAACAACAACAATAACAACAAAAAATCCCCAGGCACAGAAAAGAAGATCACTTGGTCCTTCTATTTAAAGATTCATATATGATACGACAAATCACTGAGTTTTAATCTTAGAGAAAAGGGCCAGCACAGAATAACCCCTGAGGCTCATGGGCACAGGTGTTGCTCATCCCACACAAAATCTTATATTTCCTCATCCCTTCCTAATAAGCCTTCAGCCCCCAATTAACAGTTCTCTCCAGTTTTCCTTTTTTTTTTTTTCAAACAGCTGATCGTTAACCAGAGACCTGCAACACTTTCATGTCTATCAATAAAACAGCCTATAAGGATCATTTCTTCTATTCAGAAATATCTCAGCACTGAAAAGTTAACCCTCAAGCTTCAGAGGGATGGACCAGTGCAAACTGTCACATCTGAGCCTCGAATTCATCATCAAATAAAAGAGTATCTAGAATAGGCTCGCTAGATAAAATCTTACTGGGGTGGAGGGGAGGAACTACCAAAGGAAATGACAAAGACCCACACATCAAAAAGAAAGGGACATTCATGCTACCCCCCCCCCGCTTATTTATAGGCTAACATAATAAAAATCTGAATTTCAAGTGAAGAAAATGTCAAATCTCCCATCCCTAAATTCTCTCAAAGGAATTTTTTAAGTAAGAGGAAAATAATACAGAATATTTGCTAAATCTCAACCACAGATAAAAAACAGCAAAATGAAATACTCATCCGGAAGAAATGAACAGAAAGTTCCCAAGGAGCAGAGCCAAATAAATGCCCACTTGATCTCACCAACTCACCTCAACCTGGGAAGCTCTCCCAGCAGCGCAGAAAATCACACGAGGATCCGACCCACAACCATATTGAAGAGAAAAGCAAGGCTATACTGCAAGAAACAAACTAGATCTCTAGAGGGCATTCTTGAAAACCTGAGATCAACTCCCGGAAAAATGGTCTTGACCACTTACCGCTACCGGAAGCTACTAGGTAGCAGCCAGATTCAGCCTCTCACCAGAAAAAAAAAAAAAAAAAGCAAGTGGCTGCAAGTGAGGAAGTGGGGGAGAAGAACACTCCTAGGAATAGGTTAGAGAAAAGCCTGTCCTCCAGCTGCCTGCTACTGCTGCCAGGACAGAACTGGTTAATATTGGAGAAACAAAAGGAAACTCCCAAGAGGCTGGCTTCCTCTGTGAGAGTCAAGAATTCAGAAGGGTGAAAGTGAACAAAGGAAGGGACACCAGCTAGCATCTACTTACCAAGCCTCCACCGCCCTCCACCGATAAGCGAAGAAGAGTCCTTTGGAGTTCCCACCTGTTACCAGAGATGAAAGACTTAGCAGTGAGGTATTTTGTTTTGTTTTTGTTTTTAATCATCACAAGGGGAGTTCAGCTCTCCTACAGATGAAAGCCAAGCACACATGAGCAACATTGAAGACGCAAAGAAATGACACTTCTTCTTTCCCAACATCCTTAATTTCAACGCACAGGAAGCAAGCATTAACCCTGAGGATACCAAAGAACAAATGCTCATAAGAAATAGATTTGAACTTTTTTTTTTTAGTTTGGAATAGAATTGAGGGATTCTGGCTCAAAAGGTGGGATAAGATAAAAACAAAATATTTTGGTTTGTGTCTATTTTTAAAAGGAAGGTTATGGCTCCTTTTAAATATTCCTGAAGTCATTTAGGGATTTTCCAGCTGTTGCATCAGATCTGCCAGTTCAGCATTGAAATAAGTATGTTTTAATCATGTCTCTGTAACCAGAGCAGGCTGATCCCCTGTGCCTCGTCAACACTGCTCTCCTGGAACATCCTCGTAATGGGCCCTAAGTTTTTCACAGAGCCAGATAGACAGAAACAGGGGCCTTTCCCTCCCCAACCTAGAAACTACAGACTTCTGGAAACAAGAGTGATGACTTTCTCCCTTATGTGATAGAGGACCAAGAACAGCTTAGAGAAGGATGCAATCATCTCTTTAAAGTATTTAAAATAAAAACATCTTTAAATAAAAAAAGACTTAAGCATAGCCTCTAAACAATTTTTAAACCCATCATATTGACAAATATTGTAAGTCTGGTAATCCTCTTTGTTGAAGAAGATATAAGAAAACCTACACCTTCTCTTATATTCTTATTGAAATATAAATTGGTAAAATACTTTAAAAGGAAACTAATGCCTATGAAATCTAAAAGTATATATGGTTCCATTTTTTAGAGATTTACCTTACAGATAATCATACACATGTGCAAATGTGTTGGCAAATATGTTCATTATAGATGTATGTGACAACAAAAGAAAAAAAAACTAACTAAAATTGACCTAAATATAGGGAACTGCCTAAATAAGTTAAGGTACTGTCATACAAAGGAGTTCTATGCACTCATCAAAAGTTATAAACCAGGCATGATGGTGCACACCTGTAGTCCTAGCTACTTAGGACACTGAAGCAGGATTATCACTTAGTTCCAGGAGCTTGAGGTCCACCTGGGGAACAGAGCAAGGCCCTGACTCAAAAGAAAAAAAAAAGGGAGGATAGAATTGGAATGAAGACTCAGATCATCTGGGTTCAGCTCTGGCTCCACTGGTAACTGAGTAGGTGACACTGGGAAAGTTCCTAAACCTCTCTGGGCCTCAAATTTCTCATCTGCAAAAAAGTCAATAATAATATTACTTACCTTATAGGATTGTTGCAACTAAAACAGTGGCTGGAACATAGTAGATACTCAATAAATATTAGCTATTAAAACTAAAAGAGAGCCAGGCGTGGTGGTACACACCGATAATCCCAGAGGTTCAGGAGGCTGAGGCAGGAGGATAGGAAGTTCAAAGCCAGCCTCAGCAAAAGCAAGATGCTGGGGCTGGGGATGTGGCTCAAGTGGTAGCGTGCTCACCTGGCATGCATGCGGCCCGGGTTCGATCCTCAGCACTACATACAAACAAAGATGTTGTGTCTGCCGAAAACTGAAAAATAAATATTAAAATTCTCTCTCCTTCTCTCTCTCTTTAAAAAAAAAAACAACAAGATGCTAAGCAACTCAGTGAGACCCTGTCTCTAAATTTAAAAAATACAAAAAAAAAAAAAATAGAGCTGGGGATGTGGCTCAGTGGTCAAGTGCCCCTGAGTTCAATCCCTGATATCCCCCCCCAAAAAAATAAATAAAGGCCCTAAGGCCTTAGTTATTCATGCACTAACTGGTCTGAACTGATTTAATCATGTTTTTTTCCTAACCAAAAACACTGAAAGAATGAGAAATCTTAATGGGAGAAGACAGGCTAGAAAGACAGAAGACATTCCTACCATGGCACCCAGAACTCCTATCTCATGTTTGTCTCATGCACAGAACTGATTTTAGTGCATGCACAGGTGTGCAAGAGGGAAAGAGAAATCCAGCAGTGATCACTTATCACTTCAAAATACTCATTTTGGAATGCAAGTGTCTTGCCATTTGAATACCCTCTTCCAGGTACAACTTCAGATATTATAAAAAATAATTTTATGGTGTCATAAATTATGTACTGAAAGTCACAGAACACCAGATTTATTTGTGTCATCCCTGAAAGTCCCAAATCTCTTTATCCACCTCTGGAATGTAACATTACAGCAGTCACCTCTCTTCTCTGCCAGGCCCCTTTCTCATCTACACATCCCCTTGGCTCACATTATTCAGATTTCTGCTCACTCACTGTGTCAGAGAGGCCCACACTGGTCAGCCTTCCTGAAACAATACCCACCCACAACAGTGTCATTTCCTATCCTTTATCTTGCTTTATTTTTCTCCACTGGAAAACTACACAGCCATTATACTATGTATGTCCTTGTTAAGGGTCCAGTTCACCCCAGTTCGTCCAGTTCACTAAGATGTCAGCTTCAGGAAAGCAGGGACTTTGCAATGTCATAGATGTGCACATAGGACCTAGAACAGTATTTAGCAATGCTTGATGGATAAACAGATGAGTAACAATGTGGCAAAGTAGTCCAGGATTCTATAAACTCATTCTTGAACAATCCACCTGCTCCAGGCAGACCAGAAGCCAATTTGAAACAGCATCTCTTTGAGAGGAGCCCTGGAGTCTACACCATAAGCCTGATACAAAAGAGTGAGAATTACTGCTGGTAATGCTGTAAACGATGCCAAGTTGTGCAAATTATTGAACAGTCCTAAGTCTTAGCTTTGGGGTTGTAAAATTTAAAAAAAAAAATTATAAACTTCTTCTCCAGCTATTTGTGAATTCTAACCAAGATACTCCTTAAATGAACAACAAATGAGTCCAAGAATGAGTTCATTTAAAAATTGCATATGCAGTAATAGAACAGAAATAAATAGCACATGACCTAGCACCCATCATATAATTGTTGTCTAACAAAGGTCAATGTCTACTCTCTTCCCAGAATCTTCCTAATGACTACATGGTTTCCTATGTCAGAGAAGAAGGAAGACATCTGAGTTCTGAGCTAACCCACATCCCCCGTTTTTTCCTGATCAAATCACCTGGCTTCTCTTCCCCAAGACAGTCGTTCTCGAGCATACCCTTTTGATATGTGATAAAAAATAGATCTTTTAAAAGGATGAGATCAGTAAGGGTAAGTAGAAGTTTTACTGTTTTCTTCCTGCACTCCAGGAGACTGTCCTCCATGTCCCACATCCTCCCTTCCCCTGAACTCTGTAAAGCTCCTGGCCTACTGCCCTACTGCACCCTTTCTCTTCAGTGGTTGAGACTCACTCACCTCCTATTCATGAACACTTCCACCAAATCATTGAAATCACACGTACCCCTATGGTCTTTAATACCTAAGTATGGTTGTGTTTTTGTTTTTGTTTTTAAAGAGAGAGAATTTTAATATTTATTTTTTAGTTTTCGGCGGACACAACATCTTTGTTTGTATGTGGTGCTGAGGATCGAACCCAGGCCGCATGCATGCCAGGCGAGCACGCTACCGCTTGAGCCACATCCCTTGCCCTAAGTATGGTTTTCTAACTTCCTGTAGTTTCGTCTATTCTCTGGCACTTTCCATGGTTTATTGGGTTGAAGTTCACCAAGAAAATGTGATTCAGCCTCCCCCAATTTCTCCACCAATTGCTTCCTGTTGGTGAGTTAACCTTTAGCAAAAGAAAGTAGGTTTCCTTACATTGACCAACATAAACGACTGACCAATTGCTGGTGGTAAAGTGTCTCAAGTGGAGTTTTCCATTCTCCATAAGAGGATTCACATTTGAGTTTCATTATTACTCAATTAGCTCACAAAAAGAGAATAAGAACATAAGGAAATGTTTCTTTAGAAGTTAAGCAATGGATAGGGACCTAGACTTAGAAATAGAGGAGTTTCTTAATGTACTACTGAACTTTCAGGAATTAAAAATAAACTAAAAATAATATAAGCCCACTACTACATTAAATGATTTAAAAATTAAAAACACCAAAATTCCTGACTACCTCTAGAAACCAGCTCCTGGCAGCAATCTGGACTTTTCCTCAAGGACTCTCCTAAATATCCCTTTCAGTGCACCAAGCAAAACATGGAACCTAGAGAGTTTACTGTTATGCAAGCCTGCTCTCCAAAACCAGGTGATTTGCATTTAACTCGCCCTTTCTAATCCATTCTGAACCATGTGTTCCAGAACTAGATGACCCAGCTTTAAACCAGACAGCCTAACCCAAGCCAGACAATTGGCATCCCTAGTTGTAAAAGTCATTCTAACAGTTTGTTTCCAAATGACGAATGCTCCACAGACAAAACTGGATCCTGGAATAGACTACTGGCTGAAGCATGAGAAACACTCCCCAGAATGATGCAGCTCTGGCTCTCAGGGAAGTACAGTGTCTTCTTTGCACATACTAAGTACCCAGGAGAGATTTGGGGCCTCTATTATTTTTTTTATAGAGATTGAAATCAGAAAAAGTCTTTCCAGCAATAAGGGCATTGATCAGAATGGAGTGGAAGAACAAATCTGATTTGGATCTATTAGGGCTCCAGTGGCTCTTGCCACCTCAGAACCTTCAAGAGACAGAAGCAGACAAACCGTCAGGCTCTGCTAACATACTCCTGCAGCCTTGTTTTCTCCTTAGGCTGTCATCCCAAAGAAGCCAGGACCCAGGCCAAATGGTATTATGAAGAAATTCTTCTTAGTATCTCTCCCCTTTTAGTCCATCCTACAGATCAATAGTGTGAAAATGCCCTGCCCCATACAAGGCACTGGCATAGTGCATCATCAACTTAATGCCCCCAATTAGAGCATATCTCCAAGACATTTCACACATTTGTCACCATTTTCCAAAGTCCAATTCTGTATCAACCCCTCAACAAGGCACTGGGAATCCCAAGGCAACCAAAATCCAGTCTCTTCCCCAGCAAGAATATTTCCAGGGGAAGGGAAATGAGTTGTCAACAAATTGTAATTCTGTGTGGTGAGAACTCTAATAGAGGTAGCTCCTGTCCAAACAGGATTTGGAACTACAGAAGGACATGCTTTTGTGTGGGTGTGGAGGGGTCAGGGGACACTTTAGCAGAACACATGAAGGTGAAGCCTGAAAAAAGAAGTAGGCAAGTAGGGAAGATCTTTTTATAAGCTAACAGTCCAAGAAAAAAAAAATACCACTGAAAGTTTTTATCTCCTCTTCTCATCTATACTCCATCCCACATCAGAAGACAGCATCCTCTACTATGACCTGGGCATTCATTTCCAAGTCCTGGACTGAGTCACAAACATGTATCCTAGAGCATTCGTGAATGTGGGAGACAGAAGCACACTTGTCGTTATCTCAATCTATCAGTATAGGTGAGGACTAGGTCTCACTGGATTAGAGACCAAGCATGGGTTAAGCAGAAATTGAGTCTCAGGTGCCTCAAATGCTACCTCGTGTACATACCAACCCACCAACCTGGATGAATTCTTCCTTGGGTAAGTGTCTCCGGCTTGCATTGTATTATTGACTGTAAGAAAGTCAAGCTTATGAAACTGGAAAATCGCACTGGGGCAGAAGGTAAAAGAAGAGGGTGATAGGAGGGACCCAAGGCTGTTGAAGGTAACTTCAAGGTCATCCTGCCTCTGGAGGTATTCCATTCCTGATGGAGAACAGACCCTACCGAAGACCGTCTTTGAGGAACTATTCCAGATGAATAATGACAAGGTGTCCATCAGCGGCTCTGCACACATCATCACTATCACCACTAGCACCTCTGGGTAGAGTGTGCTGAAGTCTCAAGGCCTGGGACCTACAATGGCTGAGTGGATTATGGAACCATTTCCTGTGCTTTCTCATGTTTCTGTGCATCCCTGGGTAAGGAAGGTGTCACTTTCAGATCTTTCTATATTGGTAAACCAGTGCTTCACCTTGTATCTAAATCTGCCAGGAGAAAGGGACATGAATATCACCTCAGAACAGCAGGAGGAAATATGGGGTTAAGTAAAGCCAGAGGCCAGAGAGTGAATACAGAAACATCCAGAAATATATGGAGGCACCTGAAAAATCTGAGCTGATGTATGGTTTCTTTCAGCTCTAAAGTGTGCCTTTGTCCATCAGATAATCAAATGCTGCAAGGTTGGGGGCACTAGGGAGAAGATTGTTCCAAACACTTTAGGCTGTGTTCCTGCCGTGTCACAGCTGATGAAAGGAAGACCTGGGTCAAAGTGACAAGATCTCCTTGTGCAAAAGAATCCAGGGACCCAGTATGGGCCCAAAGCTTCTGCTCCCTCCACTGCCACAATCATCTAAGTCCTGTGATGCCTTGTTGGGAGGATCAGGAAAAGAAAGGGACACCCAAGTGCCTTAAAAATGACTGATCAGAAGAGGTTGTTTGAACTGGAAAAAGACTGTGACAAATAAGATGGCCAAGTTAAGATGGAGGAATACTTTACCCCTGGTTACCCTTTGGGGGACACTCACGTTGGTGAGAAAGAACTGGTCCACTGTAGAAGTTAAGGAGTCACATTTTTCAGAGCATATAAGTATTATGAGTACATGTAACCTCAGTGCACTCACATCCGCCACTGAAGGAAATCTGTCTCTCTCTTGTTACCTCAAAGAGTCAAATTCTTTGAGGGTTGCCATAGCAAAGTACCACAAGCCATGTGGTTAAAAACAACGGAAATTTATTCTCTCACAGTTGTGGAGCCTGGAAGTTAAAAATCAAGGTGTCAGTCACTCAAGTTGTTTCCTTCAGGAGGTTCTGAGAGAGAATCTGTTCTGTGCCTTTCTTCTAGCTTAACCAACAACTTTTGGCATCCCTAGGTCATAGATGCATCCCTCTGCCCGCTACCTCTGTCATCACCTGAGCCTCTCCCCGTGTTTCTCCTCTATTTATTGTGCCTTCATGTGAACTTCGTATAAGGACACCAGTCATTGATTTAGGGCCCATCCTAGCCTTAATTTCTGCAAAAACTCTACTTCTACATAAGGCCATAGTCTGAGGTTCTGAGTAAACACAAATATTGGGAAACACTACTGAACCCAGTACAGATGCAAAGGGAGTTCTAACAAGTAGCCAGTATTAAAATTACAGTAGTCTCCCCTTTTCTGCAAGGGCTATGTTCCAACAGTCCCAATGGATGCCTGGAGCTGGAATTTGAACCCTGATTCTGATTCTAGATTCTGTCAGCCTAACAAATCCATTATATCTGCTTCTCTAATGATGTCCTCTTTCCATTCCACAGAGGAGCTAGTGGAAATTTATTTATCCCCAAGAGAGCAGATGTGTCTGAGTCTCCACTGATATGTTAAAAATATAAACTCTAATTCATCACAGTTACATAAAAAAGGAGCAGCATTCAATATCATATAACCAAATTTTTAACACCAAGATCCAAACATTGGTAGGCTTTAATACTCTCCTGTTCAAACTCTGGTAATATGATTAGGAATAATACTAGCAATACTTGTTTTGAAAATTAACATTAATTATAATTAGTAATACTTAAAAATAAAGGCTGTAAAATCATGATGCTACAGTTCCTGTACCTTCTTATATCCTTACTCAGCATTACAATCAAAAATGTTTTGTTCTGAAATTCATACCTGATTTATATTGATGTTGGAGCAAACTTTAATGTAATTTATTTTGACTTTTCAATCATTTTTAAGATAATAGTAAAAAAAAAAAAAAACATTGGTCCCATGCCTGATTATTAGTTAATACACTATAACAGTCATTCAGCAATTGGTCTGTGGTTTGGTGTCCAGGAAACTGACTTAAAAAGAGACAACTTATTGGCAATATTTAGAAACAGGATACATTACTACTAAATAGCTAATGTCCTAATTCTTGATTTTCATAATGAAAAGTACATAAACAGCTACCCCAAGCTTATGTTGGAGGCATAAGAATTAACTAGATGTAGCTTTTTACTTTAAAAAGTTGGAGATATATGTTCAAAAACACACACACTCAATACACACAAGCACACTATGTAATATTTTTCATCCTTAAAAACGAGAGACATTCTGCCATTTGTGACAACATAGATAAACATGGAAGACATTAAAGAAATAAATCAGGTGCAGAAAGTCAAAATGTATAATCTTATTTATATGTGAAATCTAAAAAGTCAAGCTCACAGAGACAAAGGAGAATGGTGTTGCCAGGGGCTGGTGGGTGGGGGAGGAGTGGAAGATGTTAGTCAAAAGATACAAATTTGGAGGTACAAAGTGATCACTTTTAAGAATCTAATGTATAACATGATAGTTAAAACACTGTATTATGTACTTGAGATTTGTTAAGAGTGCATCACAAGTGTTCTCACCTAAAAACAAAATGGTAACTATGTGAGGTGATAGATTTGTTAGTTAGCTTGATTTAGATATCAGACCATTATGAATATATGTTAAATATATACTATTTGTATTTGTCAATTATGCCTCAATAGAGCTGGGGGGATTTAAGAACAATAAACTATCGATAAATAAGTAAAATAAAAAATAAGATGTTGGAGTTTAGTGACAGAAAACTTAACTATGACAAATAAATTATACAATGATAAGTGCCACTGTAAAGTCGGAAAGAAAGTTGTGATGGGAAAGGAAGAGGAGAAGTGGTCAAGATCAGGGCAGACTTTAGAGAACTGAGAACATCTGAGCTGGGGGGCTTGAAGGACTAGTCTGATTTGTGTACACAGCAATAGGAGCGAAAGTCATTTGGGTAAAGTGACCACAGGAGCAAAAGACAGAGAAATCAGAAAACAGAACATCTGCCAGGTTCTGGTAAATACACCAAATACTGTACACCCTCTCTGGCTGGCTGGCAAGTGGAGTGTCTGGGAGACAATGAGTAATATGGAAGAAAAACAGATATTAAGGTTCGGCATACAATCACCTAGACAGTGATACAAATGTCAATGGGACTGGAGAACAAAATATTGATTCAAGAAGTATTACAAGAATGGAATCAACAATACTGGACAACAGAAAGGGAAGGGAGAGAGAAAAAGTCAAAGATGATACTACATTCTTTGCCTTAATATTTAGGGGTACGTTGATGATCTTGACAAAAAAATCCGGAGGAAGAAGGTGGGACAAAATCTGTTCTGCCTACTTATAAGCCTGTGCCCAGCTAGCTCATCGTGAAGCAGAAGTAGAGAACATTCCAAGCCTGACAGTCATTCTGTGACTCATTTAGATATAAGAGTAAAGTTGTTGTTACTCTCACAGAAATAAAACAAAATATGCACATTATTAACAAGATCCTTCAGGTGGGTTGTTGAGAACAGCTAAGCCTTAACTTGAGCTTCAAAATTAACTGTAGGGGAAAATGTCAAATGTTTTACCTCCCCAATCCTTTAGGTCTTCACTGGTTAAAATCTGAAAATCATCTCTTCTGCTTTTGAGATGTGGGTATAACATGTTATTCATTTCTATACTCTTTCAGTTTCACCTACACTAAATATTCAGTGTAACAAATTCTCACCTTATCAGTTGATGAGTACTCTAGATTTCATCATTTGGGGTCTACCTCCAATATTCTGCATAGTCTTTCCATCTTGCCCTCAATCTTTAACGGCTCTGCCCCTCCTCTGATGGTATCACACTTCAGAGAATCTCCAATTTTAACCAGGTTTCCAGGAATTATTATCACTGTGATTTGTGGGAATTACTTGAGTTATAGCCAGAGTATTTGACACGTCACATCTGGCCTTCAAGATTGCTTTAGCTGACCTTTACAATGCACATGTAACTATGCTCCTAGACATCCTTTAACTTGTCAAGTAAGTATGGGGAGCAAACACATGAAAAACCCAAGTGCACTGACCTCGCCTAGCATCACAGTAAGCAGATGTTTTCTGCTAAGCAAGGAGATGAAGTCTACTTCCTGAACATATTTTCACAGGGCTTCCTAATTGAAACCTGACGTACATAAAACTGCAACTAAATACCAGTGCCATTGAGGAAGAGCACCATAAAGAGAAGTGTCCTAAACTCCTCTTGTACCTGAAGGGGAAGCTTTCTGCCCAGTTAAGGGAACACAGATGTTGCTTCAAAGGGCCTCCAAAGAGTGCTAAATTCTCACTTATAGACTCATATCTTCCCAAAATTAAATGGTATAGTCCCCAGAGATCTAATAATTCTCTCATATATTTCAATGAAAGATGGAGTTGTTTTATTGAATCCAAACTGGAGTGTGGATTCTCTCCTTTTCATAGCATTTGAATGCACACAAGTAGCAGCAGTTTGGTGCTACACCATCTCCTGATGGTGTCAATTACTATGATACTAACCATGCCCATTCCATCTTGGAGTTTAAGTAAACAGGACCACCCCTCACTGCTCTTAGCCCATGATTTACAGGGGCCCTGTGTCTGGCACTCAGGAAGATGTTAGCTTGCTCTCACCAGTGATTACAACTACAACATCGTCATGTAATTTTCAGATTTTTTAAAGACTTCAAAGCCCACAGCTCTCTGTGAACTTGCTATCTGGGCATGTTTTCATGGTAAGAACTAAAGGGAGGAGAGCTATACAGAAACTTCAAATTATGGGCACTTTGCAAATGCATTTCGCATTTCTATTAAATGTCAAAACATCAAGGAGAAAAATAAAAGGGCTGGTCAATCCGCCACCCATACAGGGGAAAAGCCAAGCTGGGGCAAATGTGACTTAAATGTTGGTTTGGAAGGGCCATTTGATTTTTCCATGATCCAGATATTGTATCCTAATTGCTTCCTTTGCTAAATGAGTAGTGCTTAATTAGTAAGTAGAAATGAATTTACTTCCCCCCTTCTCTCATTTCCTAAGTGACCAGATGTCCCATTTGGACGTATCCTTTGTGGTGTGGTACTGAGAGCACAGAGCAGTCTTCATGTGTCTTAAGAAGCCACACTGCTTGATGGTGAGACTAGGGACTCCAGAGTCAGACTTGCCCATGTGCCAAGCCCCACTCTGCCACACTGTGGCTGAATATCACTGCACACCATACCCTGTGTGACTCAGTTGCCTCATGTCTAACATGGGGAATCATAATAATAATGCCTACCTCATCAAGCTGTGAGGATCAAATAAAATAATTATGTGCCTGGGACATGGAAAATGTTCAATGAGTATTATTTTATTATCATAATTGGAACATTGCTTAGGGGAAATTTTTAAAAGTTATTTTTTTGCTTAGAGATTAATCTCTAAATTCTCTTATCACAATTCTGAATTCTATATCCCCAAAGTTTTTGTTCATGCTCTAGTGGAGCATGTCAAACATATATCAATATCCTAATATGTATGAAGCACCGTGCGAGTGACTTTTTATGCATATTATAGTCACAGAAACAAACAACATGTTAGCACCAATTTAAAATTCAATAAGGACCTATTATATGACAGGCAGTGGGTCTGCCAAATGCACCTGCCCAATATCCCTCTTACCAATCAATGAGTAAATTTTCCAAAAAAGCAACATTTGGAGAGATGTTTAAGTACCTGTGGTATCCAGAACTTTGCAGGAAGATTCATTCAGAGAGACGGCACATTACACATGACTTTTCATGTAGTACTGGGTGAGGAAAGCCACCACATGCTGAAGTCACTGTGCATCATCATGACTCACAAGTGATAATCACTGAGTTACATTTAAACATCTTAACTAAATACCAGCAGCATTTTGCTCATTATTAGAAGCTTCTCAGAGTGAATGTGATCTTGTGATAAGATCTGAATCACGTCTCTGAGGGCAGCAATGCCTACTGACAGGAAATGTATAACAAACTGCCAGGACATGAGAACAGTATCATCTCATGTCACTTTTCACCAAGAGGTATCTGATGTCTCTCCCTCATCAACAACTCTTGTAAATGCTTCCCTCATGAAGTGAGGCATGTGACCCTTACAGGCACATGCAGTGTTAGCGCTGGGAAGTGCCGTCTACAGATGTGGATGGTCAGATAGGAGAGTAGAAGGAATCTAACTTTTATTAAATTCCAGAACCCAGACTCCCTGTGACTTTAATGATCTTCCTACTGCATCACACTAGTGACGACATTTCAATCTTCTGCTTATATATTCTTCTGCCAAAGTCTCTGTTTACAACTTAACTATCAATATTTTGGTAAAAGCCGTGAGTATGAGCTGCCAACTGCAATGCTCATATCAGTATTACTCTAACCACATTCTCCCATGATGAGAGGATACATTGGTTCAACCTCTCTAGAAGGCATTCTGGCAATCTTTCAAGCACCTCATTTAAGTATATACCTTGGAATCAATCCTTCCCCTTCTAAGAATGTACGCTAAAGAAATTATCAGAAATGTGGCAAGCGTGTGTGTGCACATAGTTAGCAAGGGTCAGGGTGTTTGCTGGTCCATATCCCCCTCTCTCTGAATGAACTACCTGCTCAGCCACACCTTGCCACACTAATAAGCACTGACCCCCTCCTGATGGCAGGCACTATAATCAAAGGCACAATGCCAAAGATGAACTATTATACATAGGCATACCTCAAAACTCAACCAAATTTCACTTACTTGCAAGCATCCTAATTGTAAGCCAGAAATTAGAATTTTTCTAAAGACACTCCTTTCCACTTTGTTATTTATCTTTTTCTCCTTTTATTGCCATTTTAAGCTATATAACCATCTCCTCTTCCTCCAGCCTCCAAGAAGTTTCTCTGAGTTGTAAACCATTTTCCTTTTTTCAAAGTCAAATTGTACATGAACAAGACTCAGTTGCTAGATGGGGGAAACTGTGTGAATAAATAGGGTAATTGGATACATCTGTTTGACACATGATGTGATACTACTTGGAGTGACTTTGAAATTTCAGACTATATAGTTCAGATGTGAAGTAGTTCTCACCACTAACAATCTTCCTATAAAACTTCAAATTTTTAATTAAGAAAATTCACTGATTATCCCACATATATTAAAGGAAGTAATTTCACCAACAACTACATTCCAAAGAAAGTATTTTTGTTAGAGATCACATTTTTTCCTTCACTATACAACAGGGTGGTTTTTGTTTGATGTGTAGATAGAAATTAAACCTGGATAAGCATAGAAGGTAACACAAATGGTAAGAATAGATTATCCTATAGAGGATTCTAAGAAGAAAAATGTAGAACCTAGACAGCTCCCACTGTCCAAGGCTGGATTTCTGACTCTGTCCACTGGCTCTTTCACTGGGTTAAAAGAACCCAAGACCAATCTGGTCCCTTTCTGACCCTGCATTTCTAAGTCACTTAATCTCAAAGAACATACATTTAGGCATCATCTTGACTTCTCCTTTTTACATTTGTGACTATTTAATAAATTACTTATAATTTTTTGATTAATGACGTCTGTCTTCTCCTTAAGTCTTGAATCTCCCTGAGAACAGAGACTCTCTGTCTCATTCATGGCTTTATCCCCAGTGCCAGCCTTATTGCTGGTTCTCAGTAAACTCTGTCCCCCATTCTAGAAACCAGGTAACATTCTTTCCCACACCAAGCATCTTGCATGAGTCTCTGGCTTGAAAATACCCTTAGAGTCTGGGACGCTACCTTGTTCTTACCAGACAACCCATAACACCAAGAACAAAGCTCAATCCCTTGACAGCCTCAGGTCTCTGAAGCAGGCTGGCTCCCTCTCTATTAGCCCCGCTCTCCTCACTCCAGCTGCAAGACTTTCTTGTCTTATCTATCTGCCAGGCCCAGCTCCTCCTTATTTGACCCCTTTTAATGACAACAGAGCTCCAGTTCCAAGGGTGGAGAGCCTCCAATCAAAGAGTCCCTCAAAAACCTCTATATTCAAGACCCAAGAGATCATGGAGGAAAATAATGTGATGGGAGTTAGCTGCAGAAAAGAGCCATGCTGGGTCACTTGCTATAGGGTAAGAGAGTGTGCCCACAATCCTATGAAAGATCCACTAAGAAAATTTCAAACATGACTCTCTGGAAGGGAATAGAGTCTACTTGAGAGCCTGATTTATTCACAGGTAAGTATATAAAACATTTTTAAAATTCATAAATAAAGCAAAAATCATATGAGGATGGAAAATAATGCAGATGGAAACATGAAAACAACTTTCAACTTTTTTTTCCTGTAAAAGGGCTAAGGGGAGAGTACTGACTAGGAGCTTCCAGCAGATGTAGTAGCAGTAGGAGTGACAGTACTCTAGCAGCCAGACTTAATTAGTGTCCTGGGTGGGCTAGGCATTGTACTAAATTCTTCATGTAAATGATCTCAGATCATCATGAAATTTACCAAAGACACAATATCCTCCTTTTAAAGAGGAGAAATCAAGTTTAAATAGATTCCCCCAATGTAACATAACTAGAAAAGAGCAGGAAAAAAGATTCAAGATAGGTCTATCTGAGACCAAAGTCTATACCTTGGTGCTGGGTGACATTTCCTGGAAAGAAGTAAGAAAAAGGAGCTTTCACAAAGTGAGTGTCATGCTCAGGAGGTGTTTGTGGTAGAAAAGTGTCATACTTACTCTTCTGATTGAAGAGGGAAGTTGCTTGGGGGAGTTTCAAGGCAGGTATTTGGTGGTGGGGGGGGGGGGCAGGAAGCAGCCATTGGAGGGTGTTGAAGTAGGTCTCTCTCTACATGAGAGAGAATGGTCCAGGGTGCAGTTGAGGAGGAAGGACAACTTCCAATGTTCTGTGACACAGTAGGGTAACTTCAGTTGACAGCAATCAAGTACATATTTCAAAATAGCTAGTAGTGAGGATTTTGAATGTTCTCAAAACAAAGAAAGGATAAATGTTTGCAGTGATAGACATGCCAATTCTCCTGATCTGATCATTACGCACTGTATACATGTGTTGAACTATCACACTGTACCCCATAAATATATACAATTATTACAAGCCAGTTAAAATGCGTTGAATGTCAAAAGCCCATGTGATCTTTTGAGTTGGACAGTGACTAGTTGGGGAGAATTCTTTATTGGGAGCTGAGCATAGGGTGAAATTGAACTAAGAGATCAGAAGCAGTCAATCCAGCGTGGTCCTTGGTCCTCAGTGAGGAATGATCCAAGAAACTGGAATAATAGGAAGGGAGGGGCTGGGCCAGGGAAGGAGCAGAAATACCTACCTGATGAAGGATCTGGAAGGCAGGAAGAGGGAAAAGCATGAAAAAATTAAGATTTCAAAAGTGTCCAACTGTGAAGGGAATTTGTGTGGCTCAAGTCAGAGTTATTTGGATGAAGTGAAGAGGAGAGAAAATACACAATAAAGACTAAGAGAGAAAACTGATGCTGGAGTTCATTATTACATATTACTTGTTCTAAATAGGCTTTTAGAAAAAGCCTATTTTTTAAAAAATGAGATGAACTGGTAGCTGGCTGGGAAAGTTAGAATAAGAGTGTTTTTCCTGTTAATCAGGAGCTTGAATGCAAAAGAAAGAGAGCAAGAGAATAAGAAAGAAGAAGGCATGGAGCGCTCACAGACCTCTAGGAAATCCCCCAGGTGGGCAGAACAATACTTGCCAGTTCCAAGCAAACTCACAAGTTTCCAAGCAGCAAAGCCTCCTACTGTGATGAACTGGCATGGATCACTGCAGGCCCTGATCCCTGAAGCTTCCCAGACTGGCCTTGGGACTTAAAGCCACTTCTGGTCCTTTCCTGATGTAATGTGGGAAGAACAGTTATTTCCCTGTCAACCCAGCACTGTGAGACCAACACTAGGAACTCATCAAATATTCCCTGGTTGATCTCACAGAGAAGTTATGAAAATACAGATAAGAAAGCATCTGGAAATACTCCAGAGGGCTATCAGTGTCATTATTCAGTAAATGCTGTTTGCCAAAGTAGATCAATATTTATCATGTGTTAAAGTGAAAGCATAATTCTACTTATTCTAATTCCTGAACTTAAAATATACATGGAATGAAAAAGCACACTGTGCTTCACTGGGGAAAGTTATTTACATATAAATTTTATTATACATTTAGAGCAGTGACTCCTAAATAGCCACCTAAATAAATTCTAAGAGAATCAACAGGGCAGCTTTTCAAAACATAGGGATGTTTGGGCCCCACTCTTGGAGATTCTGATTCTATAGTTCTGGGGTAAGACTGGGGAATCTATACATTTCAAATTTTTCTAAGATGATTCTAATGCAAAGACAGCTTTGGGAAGCACTAGCAGAATGTTTTACAAAAGCACTGATCTGTCTTAGGTAATTATTAGGCTGTCCTCCAAAGAACAAAAATCCACCTGTATCTTCTCAAACCTAACATGGCAGGAGTTATGGGTCAGATATTCCCTCTCCAATATCTATGGGCTCTAGGAAGTTCTGGGCCCACACCTGCTGCCTAAGCCACTTCCTCTGTTCCTCTTTTCACTTTTCTTAAAGCTGCCTCTTCCACCCCAATCCTTATTTAAAAATTAAGATTAAAAATTCATGTCCTCCATCACCTTAGCCAGGTTTGCAGTGCTCAATGGCCACATGCGCTAGTGAGTAACATACTAGAGAGCACAGATACAGCGCAGCATTTCCTTTATCACTGACAGTACTATCACTGCTGTGAGAGAGGCACTGTGATGATCCCGAGAAGACAGTGACTCACTCACTCTGCTTAAGGAGCTCATAGAAGCCTTCATAAGTGGCACTTTTTGTGTAGCTCGGGAAAGATGAACATGCGTTTTTCCTGTGACATAAGAATTGAGGTAAGGAAAGAGCAAGTGGAAAGGAATGATGAGAGGTATGACTAGGGTCCCAAGATGTGTGGGACACAGGGTTAAGTTATGGTCTGGGGAAGTAGGTCCTGAACAAATACCTCAGGGCAGCTCTGGATGCCAATGAATAGGGGAGAGTCACTCCCTTGTCTTAGCCCTTTTGTGCTGCTATAATAGAATACCACAGAGAGAACAATTTATAAAGAGCCAGAGATTTATTTCTTACAGTTCTGGAGGATAGGAAATCCAAGATTGATGGACCAGCATCTGGTGAGAGCCATCTTACTGTGTCATTCCATGGTGAAAAGCAAAAGGGCAAGAGAACACAAGAGAGGCCCAGACTCACATTGATAACAAATCTACTGTCGTGATAACGAGCCCTCACCAGTGTTAGCAACACTAATCCATTCAAGAAGGCTCTGCCAATCACTGGAAAAGCCCCACCTCTCAACACCATCGCACCGGTGATTAAGTTTTGAACACATGAGCTTTTGGAGACACATTCAATCCATAGAAAATCCCTTGCTAGCAGAAAAGCCAACATTTGCTTGTTTTATGATTAGATTTTTAATAGGCTTTTTTTTTGGTAATATATTATACATACAGAAAAATGCACATAAAATCAGGCTTAGAATGTTCAAGAAGGGAGAGCCGCGGGCGCTTTGCTCCCATCTGCTTCCTCTTTCGCTTCGCTCCGGGCAGAGAAGCTGAATGTGTAATCAGCAGTGGATTGTAAGTACCCAAGGCAAAGAAAGCTCAGTGCGCCCCGCCTTTTTTTCTTTTTTTTTCTTTTTTTTTTTTTGAATATTTTTTATACAGGGAGAGTTTGTGGATTGGGATTGTTGGCGGGGCTGTGGTTTCTGTGCCGAAAATCCACTCCGCGGGAGCCGCCATTTGCTTTCTGCTTGCTGTCTTGATGGCTCTGTATACATTGTCCTGCAGCCGCACCTAGAGGTTGGAGCTGGGCTGCGTGCCGAGCCCTGTCCTCCGAAGGCTGGACTGCAGCCTCGAGCGCCTCGGTGGCCTGTTCGCCGCTGCACCTTCGGGCAGAGCCTGCTCTGGGGTCGTTCTGCAACCCCCTGCCAGGGGACCCGTGCTCCGGAGGAGGGGGACGGAGAGCCGCGGCGGCAGCCGCTTGGGCCC
>NW_026000229.1:29464460-29476051 GCF_001458135.2 Marmota marmota marmota | reverse complement strand
CTACAGAAATACAGAAGACAATTAGAAATTATTTTGAAAACCTATATTCCAATAAAATAGAAGATAGTGAAGACATCGATAAATTCCTTAAGTCATATGATTTGCCCAGACTGAGTCAGGAGGATACTCACAACTTAAACAGACCAATAACAATAGATGAAATAGAAGAAGCAATCAAAAGACTTCCAACCAAGAAAAGCCCAGGACCGGATGGGTATACAGCGGAGTTTTACAGAATGTTCAAGAAGGGTACTTATCTGTATAACCACCATCAAAGTCAAGAAGCAACTTTACTGGTACCTGAAAAGCCCCCTTCCTACCTGTTCTCATTCAGTCTCCACTATCTTCTCCTCAAAAAGTAACAATCCTAACTTTAATTATATAGGTTTGTTCTGTCATTTGATAGTGGTTTTTAAGCAGAAGAACAACATGGTCACATTTAGCTTTGAAGAAGAGCATCTTGGCAGCTCTACAGAGGAGAATCTGGGTAGAAAGCAAGGGTGCTGGCTTAAAGTCTCACAGCAGGATGCTGTGACAGAAAATACAGTAAGGAAGTAACACAGAAAAGGCTGATGTCTGGAGAGTCTCCGCAATAAAACAGTAGTGTTGACTGTGTTCTGGATATTTCCAGGCATTGCATATAACTTAACATTCAATCTCCATGCAACACTGCCAAGTCAGGGAGGGAGAGGGAGAGCTGAGATTCAAAACTAGACACCCCTGGTTGCACAACCTGTGGCCTCAGCTCCCCTATTCTGCCCCTCTATTGTTCTTTTGCTGAAGGAATAAACTGTGTTAGGCTGTGATTCTGCATAATGCATAGGTAGAAGGAGGTAAGAATGAATCAGTCATCTAGTTTGGGAGAGAAGCAGAAGACTTGGAAAAACCAGGGCCTTGCTTTGAGGTCTACAGGCCTCATTAAGGCCTTCCTGTCCCTTAAAAACCAGAACTTTGGATCTAATAATAGAAATTGCAGAGCAAGTCACTCCAGTCAGCGCCAATAACTGTTTCAGCAGAGGCCTGATAGTTGATTATCTGTCTCTGTGTAACTAATCCCTCCAAAGCTTAGAGGTTCAGAACAACAACACAGTGTATGGGGGTCAGAACTTCAGGAGCAACCTGGCTGCATGGTTCTGATGTTAGCTGAGGCTGCCTCTGAGGTCTCTACTGGGGCTGGAGGATTCACTTTCTTATTTTTTTAATTAGCCTTTTTTATTTATATATGATATCTGAATGCATTACAATTCTTATTACACAAATAGAGTACAATTTTTCATATCTCCAGTTGTATACAAAGTATATTCACACCAATTCGTGTCTTTATACATGTACATTGGATAACAATGTCTATCACATTCCACCATCATTTCTAGCCCCATACCCCCTCCTGTCCCCTCCCACCCCCTGCCCTATCTAGAGTTCATCTATTCCTCCCATGCTTCCCCTCCCTACCCCACTATGAATCAACCTCCTTATATCAAATATACGGCATTTGGTTTTTTGGGATTGGCTAACTTCACTTAGCATTATCTTCTCTAACTCCATCCGTTTACCTGCAAATGCCATGATTTTATTCTCTTTTATTGCTAAATAATATTCCATTGTGTATATATGCCACATTTTTTTATCCATTCATCTATTGAAAAGCATCTAGGTTTGTGTTGCTATAAACATTGATATGGCTGTGTCCCTGTAGTATGCTGTTTTTAAGTCCTTTGGGTATAGACTGTGGAGAGGGATAGCTGGGTCAAATGGTGGTTCCATTCCCAATTTTACAAGAAATCTCCATACTGCTTTCCATATTGGCTGCACCAATTTGCAGCCCAACCAGCAGTGTATGAGTGTACCTTTTTCCCCACATCCTCACCAATACTTATTGTTGTTTGTATTCTTAACAGCTGTCATTCTGACTGGAGAGATGAAGTCTTGGAGTAATTTTGATTTGCATTTCTCTAATTGCTAGAGATGTTGAACATTTTTTCATATATTTGTTGATTGATTGTATATCTTCTTCTGAGAAGTATCTGTTCAGGTCCTTGGCCCATTTATTGATTGGGTTTTTTGTTTTGTTTTGTTTTTTTGGTGCTTAGCTTTTTGAATTCTTTATATACCCTAGAGATTGTGCTCTATCTGATGTGTGAGGGGTAAAGACTTGCTCCCAAGATGTAGGCTCTCTGTTTACCTCACAGATTGTTTCTTTTGCTGAGAAGAAACCTTTTTTATTCCATCCCATTTATTGATTCTTGATTTTAATTTTTGCACCAAAGGAGTCTTATTAAGGAAGTTGGGGCCTAATCCCACATGATGGAGATTTGGGCCTACTTTTTCTTCTATTAGATGCAGGGTCTGTGGTTTTATTCCTAGGTCCTTGATCCATTTTGAGTTGAGTTTTGTGCACGGTGAGAGAGAGGGGTTTAATTTCATTTTGTTGCATATGGATTTCCAGTTTTGAATAAAGGACACAGAGACTAACCCACAAAATTATAATTATCTTATATTACACAAATGTGCCAAAAATATGCATTGTAGGATTCACTTTCTAAGTAACTCCTTTACATGGTTGGCAAGTGTGGTGGTGACTTCAGTGTCTCTCCATCTCTCTCCACAAGCTTTAGTGTCCCTGGGTATGTGACTGGCTCCTCCCAACTGTGTGATCCAAGAGACCAAACAGAAGGACAGGCATTTGGGGCTGGGGATATAGCTCAGTTGGTAGAGTGCTTGTCTCGCATGCACAAGGCCCTGGGTTCAGTCCCCAGCACCATAAAAAAAAAAAGGAAGAAGCTACAGGCATTTTACACTCACCATATTCTATTGGCCATACAGAGTTGGCCCTGATTCAGTGCAGGAATTTTATAGGGCAAAAATACTAGACAGCATGGATTATGGGAGGTTATCTTATCAGTACCACAATAGCAAAAGGCAAACTTTGCAGATTCCAAGTGCTCTATGAAATAAGCACTTAAAATGAAAATGGGGCCAGGCCAGGCATGATAGCACACCACTGTAATCCCAGCAGCTCATGAGGTTGAAGGAGGAGGATCACAAGTTTGAGGCCAGCCGCCTCAATTTAGTGAGGCTCTGAGCAACTGAGAGAGATCCCGTGTCAAAATAAAAAATAAAAAGGGCTTTGGATGTGGCTCAGTGGTTAAGCGCCCCAGGTTCAATCCCTAGTACCAAAAAAACAAATTAATTAAACAAAATGGAAATGGGGAGGGAGCATTCTGCACTCCTAAAAGATGGAACAGCATGATGAACTGTAGAGTGATATCAGCAGTCTCTAATTTGGCTGAGCAAACTCATTATGAGTACAGGGAGAGTCTGGGAAATACAGGCCCACATTGTAGACCACCTTGCAGATCTGAAAAGGGAACATGGACTTGACCTACAAGTAAATGGAAATCACACATGCCTTATCTGTCAAAGAATGACATCTAATAGTCCTAAAATGCTCGAACTGGAAGGGTTTGGGGAGACCAACCTCCTACTAATTATGTTGCCCTGAAAGCTGATCCTGGCAGGTGAGCTGATGCAGAGACCCTTATTATACAGAAGGAATCATACCTTCTCAGAGTCATGCATTAGGAAGACAATCCTAGAAACAGCACAGGAACCAGATCAGAAGAGGAAAGAATGGAAACAAGAATGTCACCCTGATTCCTTGAGTCCATTTTAAGGAATAGAAAGTCTGATATCAGTAATAGAAAAGCAAAGGAGGGGAAGTGATGTGGAGGACATTCTCAAATATTCTGGTGAGCATGATAGATTTTTGCACTTACAATTAAGTCATGTTTTCTTTCATTTCATCATGCAAGAGTGGCTAATTATAAGATGACATGATTTGCAATTATCCATGGCTTTTTACATCTTTTCTCCTATCCACAATGTCTACCTTTGCCCAGCTACCTACTCATCCATATTACTTCCTTTAGCACCCTTTCCAAACTTACCTACTCCTGGGAGCCTTCTTTGATTACTTCCCAGCTGGTCAGATCACTTCTCCCTCTTGTGAATATTGTGTTTGGCCTTGTTAAGTCAATACTTGGGATTGATTGGCATTTCCTCCAATTAGGATTCCAAAAAATGTAGATCTTAGCAGCAGGCTCAGGGGGGAACAGAAAGGGGGGACACAGCCAAAGAGCAAGGAGAAGAATAGAGGAACCCTTCAGCTCTGCAAGCAGCCCTCAGATGCCAAGCTTCTCCCAGCCTCTCAGGTAGTGGCTTTGATTGTGAGACTAAACCTAAATAAGCCCAGCTGCTGAGGTTAGCCTGCAGGTAAAAATTCTTCTAAGTCACAGCCCAGCAGAGCCACAAATGGTGAAACTGATACTAAATGAATCAGGAGTATGGTTCACTTATTCTTGAAGTGGGCTACCAGATCATAATCCAAATTAAAATGAATCTTAATATTTATTTTACTTTCTGGTTTGCCTATTTTTTTCACTCATTTTAAAAATAAAGATCAATCAAAATTAGGGATATAAAATACTTTTAATAGAGAGATTTTACATAACATTTTAATGACTCTTAAAGTTAATATTTGTTGTTTATAGCATCTTGTCTGATTTGAGAGGCTATCACATCACAGATCAATCATAAGCAGATTCAGGATCAGAGTTTTCTTTTAGTATAATTTTGGATTCCTGAGCAACGAACAGCATTTAGAATTAAATTTTAAAAGCTAAAATTGTCATTGTTTAAAAGATTTCTGCGTTCAGTAGGAGACTGTCCTAAGCATGTTCCATAGTTCCTCATTCCAAGTAGGTGGTTGATTCCTTTTTCAGAATACTGAGGAATTCTATTCTTGGACTGTTACTGCCATCTAGTGGAAAGACTGACAAATGTAAATCAATGCCACCCCCTGTCCATCCTCTCCATCCCTCATCACATCTTTTTTTCCTCTTTCTCTCCATCATAGGTGCCCTCAAGAGCATCAAGAATAGGAAATGTTTGGTCAGTAATTGGAAGCTGCTTTGAAATTTTTGGTTTCATCTCAATAAAATATTTATATTTATATTCAGCCCAAACTGTCAGAAACCTGTGTAAGAGAAAATCAGAATTAAAATATTTTATAAATGGGAAAAATAGTATGAAAAATAAAAATATGTATGATATGCTACCTTCTATATGAAAAATAAAAAAAATACGCTTATTTGCTGACTTTTGAAAAACATAAAAGAAAGGAAGGATAAACCAGAAACCTACAGGATAAGGATGAAAATAAGTGGAAAAGCCAGAGAAAAGGATGCAACTGCTCTTATTATAATTCTATATAATTTTGACTTCTGAGACATTTAAATGCTTACATTTCCAAAATTTAACATTAAATCAACAGGCTGAAGAAACTCTAAAAAGAACATAAACAAAAACCAACCAACCTAAGAACATATCACATCAACAAAGTTACTATTTGGAACAAGTCAAATAATTATTCCAAGCATTTTTTTCTTTTTGGTGATTCTGGGGATTAAACTAGGGCCTCAAGCATACCAGGAAAACGATCTACCACGGAGCTGTACTCCTAGCCCTGAGTGATTTTAGAGTGTGAATCTCTATCCACCCTCAGAGAATATTCTAAGGATAATAACTGCAAGAAAACCTTGAACTTTACTCGGTAAGGTAATTCATTGCTAATAGTGTTATTTGATATAGTAATTCTAAAAAGTATTGTGTTTGTGTCCTAGGATGCTCAATAAATATATTGGTGCTGCTGGGATCCAGTTTTCCCACTATGAAAGGTTTGGCTTTGGTTTGTTTTGTTTTTTAAGAGGCAGAACAGAGGAAGAAGCAATCTCTATGGTACTGAATTGGGAAATTAAAAGTATCATTATAAATTTGTGATCTTAATAAAGCATATATTGCCTAGCATTGTCCTTTCAAAGAGTCCAGAAGCAATGGCTCTCCTGTATGAAGAGTACCCCCTACACTCTGTTCTGTGTCTAAACACCACAGTCCAACAGACAAAAGCAGGATTCCATGGAGATCCAGGGCTGGGTCAGGGGAGGTGCAGTGTAGACCTAGATCATGTTTTATTTCAAAACATAAGAACATGGTCAAAACTGATTAGGATCTGCGAAAGAAGACAGAAGCCAGCCGAGATCAATAACACAAAAGGGGGGTCTGGGAATGTAGCTCAGTGATTAAAAGCTTGCCTAGCATGTGCAAGGACTGAGTGTAATCCCCAGCACCAAACACTCACACACACACACACACACACACACACCACAAAACAATTATAATACATTGAATTATTTAAAATTAACAAAACTATATTCATTCTTAAAAATAGAAGAAAAAGAAAACAGGATGCCAATAAATGCATGCAAAAGGAATGATAGAAATAAAGTCATCATTTTAGAAATACCATATGAAATAATAGATTCTGGCAAGAATAATCAAAGGTGCTAAAGTCATTTGGAAAAATTGAGGCATAAAAGAATATTTACAAATCTGACAGTGTCACCTCACAAGATATGTCTTAATGATGGAGGAAAAATATATATTCCCAATGAATCTGGCAGTGAGCACTCCAGCTAAGTGAGCAAACAATTAGCAACAACAGAACAACTTGAGTGGGCCTAGGGTGTGGCACACTGGGAAGGACAAATGCCTCTTCTGTGGCATACCTGCCAAAACTGCATAACCTGGGTCTAACCGTGAGGTAACATCAAACCCAAATTGAAGACCAAAATTACTGGCCTGCACTCCCAAAATCATGAATGACATCCCTGGCAGCATTTTTCAGCTTTAGCTCCCTATTCCTGATTTTCTAGTCCATTTTTTTCCCTTGGAGTAAAGGTGTTGGGATTGAACCCAAGGGCACTCTACCACTGAGCTACATCCCCAACCCTTTTTAATTGAGACAGGGTTGCACTAAATTGCTGGGCTGACCTGAACTTACAATCTGCCTACCTCAGTCTCCTGAGTCCCTAGGATTATAAGCGTGCCCGGCCACCATCACTAGCTCTAGTTCATATTCTTAAGATAACAAACATGGTAAGCCAAACAAATCCACCCACATACATGATTATACGGAATTCTTTTTTTTTAAGAGAGAGTGAGTGAGAGAGAGAGAGAAAGAGAGAGAGAGAGAGAATTTTTTAATATTTATTTTCTAGTTTTCGGCAGACACAACATCTTTGTTTGTATGTGGTGCTGAGGATCAAACCCGGGCCACTACCACTTGAGCCACATCCCCAGCCCTATATGGAATTCTTAATGCTTTGGTCTAGCTGAAGGCACACAATCCTGGTCCAATTGGCCATGCGTGTTCCTGGAGATGGGTAGGGGTGGGAATAGAGAGGGGGATAGAATCTCCTGAATCAAAACATGGTTACCACACATAAAGTGCTTAACAGTAGAGTCTTGTCAATTCCCCTCTGCAGGCACTATTAATAATATTTATTAATCTTATATTTCTCCCATTTAGTTCAGATGGCAATGTTTCCATGAAGTTCCCTCTTACTACTACATATAGCAGTCATGGATGCTTCTATTACTAATAAATCATGATTTCACAATTTAGTCACAAGATTACATCTTGAAGTATTTGTACAGATTCTAGTTTGTGTCTGTTGTCATAATCCTTCTGCCTGGAGAATTTCCCCTAACATTACTTGTATGGTAGATCTGCTGCCAACTAATTTTTTCTGCTTTTGTTTTTCTAAATACACACACACACACACACACACACGCCTCTGCCTCCATCTCTCATCACCTTCTCTTCTGTGTGTCTTCTCTCCTTTTCTTTTCTAAGGATTCTTTTAAGTGCATTTAGAGACCCCATCTAATCCACGTTAATGTCATCTTCAGCCCTATAACTCAATTATATCTCCAAAGACCATGTTTTCAAATAACATCACCTTCACAGGTTCTGAGTGAACATATATATTTTTGCGGGAAGTGGCATCATTTGATCTACTTCATTAAGCATTCCAACACCTAGTAGAAATCAGAAATTTGGGATTCTAGTCCCTGTCCACAATTTCCTTACTGTGTGTGACTTTTGGCAAGTTGGTTAACGTCTTGTAGTTTTAATTCACTTATCTGAAAATGGAAATGATAATATTTGTCCTGCCTGCTTCTGTATGAATAGTCTGTACATAGTGTACTTTAAATAAATGCAAATGAATAAATTGAGTGACTGAAATAATGGATTCATCTGGAAATGTTCTTTATGCCCTTATTAAATCAGACCTGAAAATCAGAAGAGAAATTAGAGCTGACTACTTAGACTTGGGAGTCCTTTGCCTACAGATGGCATTCAACTATATAGGAATGGACAAAGTCAACTAGAGAGGAAGACACCAGAGAGAGAAAGTTGAAGATACAATCCTAGGCAACTTCTACCTTTAAGAATTGGACAACAGCCAGACGCTGTGGCACACTCTTGTAATCTCAGTGGTTCAGGAGCTTGAGGTAGGAGGATCACAAGTTCAAAGCCAGCCTCAGCAATGGTGAGGCACTAAGCAACTCAGTGAGACCCTGTCTCTAAGTAAAATACAAAATAGGGCTGAGGATGTGGCTCAGTAGTTGAGTACCCCTGAGTTCAACCCCGGTAACAAAAAATAAAAATTAAAAAAAATAGTGGACAACAAAAAGATATTACAAGAGAAGGTGGTGGGGAAATAGGAGCTAAGGAATAAAGAATTAACCTACACATCCCATAATGACTGACATGGGGATGTATGGGTTGTAGTGGGAGACTAACAGAAAAATGAGAGGGTTATTGAAAAAATAGAAAGCAAATCTTGTGAAGCACCTGTATTAGCGCTAGCAGCAGTAATCATTTCACTACATTCTGGTACTAACTAAAGACAGCAAATGCCTTTTTTTCAAGCTGTATTTTTTTTCTTGAGTGTGGCATTAGCAAGCACAACTGGGATGCCAATAAAAGGTGTTCCCACTTCCTCATGTCCAATATCAACAATTAATTGTTCCCAGCATCTCTTCTATTTTATTCTCCAAAAGGAGAGTAAGTTTTGGCACACACCATCTCCACTAAACTCTTACCATTTCCCTTTCTGAATATCTACATATCCTGTGTGTCCTCACCCACATGACACATGCTTGACCGTCAACAGGATAACAAACACCCACACTGCAAGAGGTGTGACTGATTCCCAGAACCCAGAGACAGAACCTCCTACAAACCAATGAGTCAGTCAGTGACACGAAATTCCTATTTGTATAAGTAATGTCACAAAAACATCAGGCTTCATAATCTTCTGATTTTAGCAACAAAGGTCCTATACATTAGGCCTACAAAATTAACACAGGTCACTGTGAGAGTTCAGAGAACTTAACCACTGGCATTCAGCCAATGTGTAGCAGACAAAGACTTCAGTGCAGGTCCTCTGACTTTGAACTCCATGCTCTTTTCTATTACTTCATTCTGGAAAGTCTGGCTAGGGGGAGGGGTTAAAACTCACAAGCATGAGACAAGAAACCCTGGTCTGTGTGGTACATTTATAAATTCCGAAAAAGGGATAGATCCATGAGGGCTAGACGATTGAAAGGAACAGGTTTTTGGAATGCTTTTTTCATATGAATACTACCTGGAAGTCCCGTAAGCAAAACAAAACAGATAGATGTGAAGCTGTTCTATTAGAGTAGGGTAGGGTTCTTCCAGAGCCCCTTTCCCACTCTCTGCAATGAAGTCTCTTCAGTGGCTCCTCAGAAGTCCTGAGCCTCCGCTGAGCAGTTTGGAAACCACTGGATCAAATAAGGGTTCTCAAAGGACAGTCCCTAGACCAGCAGCATCAGCACTACATGGCAACTTCTAAGAAGTATGAATTCTTTGGCCCTACTCAAAAACTACCAAATCAGAAATTCTGTGGGTAGAGCTTAGCACACTGTGTTTTTAACATATTCCTTTGAGATTCTGACATCTATAAAGTTCAAGAAACAATGGGCTACCTTGCCTCCATAAAGTAGGAGAGATATACTTTGAAAGAACATTTGAGGTTGGGATTGGGGGGCTTTAACAGGAGAAGGGAAGGCCTGAACATGCCCTGGGAGGCCTTCTGTAAGAGCAGAAGTCCTGACCACAGCAAAAAGTTGTCAGTGTGCACACCCAGTTATCATGTCTTCCTGTGACTTCCCCCGCAGTGCCTCAGAATAGAACAGAAGAGATGGGGCATCTAGTGCTTTGGGTAGAGTTTAAGAAAAAGAGAGTGTAGGAAGCTGTGTTGAAGTGACTGGTCGTGAAGCAACTAGAATCTTGAAGGAAGTGAGTAGGCTCCACAAATATGGAGGATGGGAGAAGAAAGAGGATTTGCTGAGGGTATGGGGTGGATCTCCACATTTAAGATCCCATTTAAGATCCCAGTACTGACACAGTCCTGTTACATTAAAGTCTAACATTTGTCAGGGGAGATAGTGGAATGAGATGGACAGTATTACCCCTATGTATGGGTATGATTGCATGAATGGTATGACTCTATCTACAACATGTCCAAACGAGAAATAAAAAGTTGTACTCCATTTGTGTAAAAATAAAATTAATTAATTAAAAAAAGAAAGATTTAGATGCTAAAAATAAATAAATAAATAAAAGTCCAAGATTTGGCTCTTCTTTGTATTTCATTGTTGAATTTACATTCCAGCATGAATAAACTTGTATAAAACCAATCTCAATGTGCTATGGTAAACCAAATAAAAAATTGTGTTTTTTCTACATTCAAAGATATTCCAATTTCCTTTTTTGTTTAATATTCTAATTTCTATCTTTTTGTATCTTTGTTAAACATTCATCCTTTCTTGAAAAAGTCTACACTTGTGGAGTTTTATTAAGTTGTGGTAAAATATACATAACATAGTTAACAATTTTTAAGTATACAATGCAGGTACATTTTCTTTTTTAGAGCTAAAAAATGTGGAGTTTTTTGACCCTATAAACTCACAGACTAGTTGGAGAAACACACAGAAGAGCAAGTCACCCTACTGCAACAGAGTGCATGGGACAGGGGAGGCACATGTGAGTGTGGAGGAAGCCCAGGGTACCATTCCTGGGAGGGAACACTGAATTAGGTTTTAAAGATGAGCAGAATCTATAAAAAAAAAAAACAGAGAAGAAGGGAGAAGTCAGGGGTGGGTGAAAGGCTGTCATATGATGGAGATAAGTACTATATCAAGTTAGCATTTATTGAGCACTTAATGATATACTGTCCAGAGTTCTTGAAATATATAATTTCATTTCATCCTTATGATGACTCCATTTGATGGTACCTCTTTTTCTGGCAACAGAGGGTTAAGGAACCTGCCTGAACCACACAGTAGACCAGGACTGCTGAGATATAGTACCAAATATCCACAGTAAGGAGAGATGAAACTAGAGAGCCTGAGTTGGGCCTAGGTTGTGAATGGTTTTGAATCTCAAGCAAAGGGTTTAATTAGAGGGCAGAAGATACACGGCAATTCACTGAGCCTCTATTGTATTCCAGGTATATACCTGATATCATCAATATATCATATCGGAATCTATGGGACACATTGAAAGCAGTTCTAAGAGGAAAATTCATTGCTTGGAGTTCATTCCTTAAAAAAAGAAAAAACCAACAAATAAATGATCTCATACTTCATCTCAAAATCCT
>NW_026000229.1:29459444-29463252 GCF_001458135.2 Marmota marmota marmota | reverse complement strand
TAAAAGAATTTGCAGCTAGAAAACCATCTCTTCAAAACATGCTCGCCAAAGCATTACAGGAAGAGGAAATGGAAAATAACAATGAAAACCAACAGTGGGAGGGGAGGGGAGGGGGGGATAGTAGAGGATAGGAAAGGCAGCAGAATACAACAGACACTAGTATGGCAATATGTAAATCAATGGATGTGTAACTGATGTGATTCTGCAGTCTGTATACGGGGTAAAAATGGGAGTTCATAAAATAAATAAATAAATAAATAAACAAACAGAATTTAAAGGTCAAAAAAAATACTATCTATAAGAAAACAGGCCCTGTCCCAACACTAATCTTGGAATTCCTAGCCTCCAAGACCATGAGAAATAAATTTCTGTTGTTTATAAGCTACCTAGTGTATGTTATTTTGTTATAGCAATACAAAAAGATTAAAACAACTACTAACCAGGTGGTAGAGCAAAAGGTAAACTTTTGGGGGTAAAGATTTACAAGGTATATGTTAAGACATTTGCTAATTGCTTCCCCAGATTTATTTATTCTCTTATATCAACTTTCCCTCACCCACTTTTAATAATACCCTGAAAATTTCCACAAAATAGTATAGGTGGAATTGACTATACCTCCACCTCCATGAGTGAAACTGACTGGCTTAAACCAATTAGCATTTCTCTTCCCCAGGTCCCAAGGGTTCAGGGATGGGCACACAGTTCAGTCAGGGATTTTTTTTTTTAAGTGAAGACGTCTAAGGAAAAAAGATCTTTGTGTATGTCTTTGAAATTGACCCAGGAAGTATATATCCCTAAAGGCAATTGGCAAATATCCTTGGACCATGAAGGGAGAGTTTGAATTAGAACAGAGGAGGTGGAGAAGAGAGAAAGTGAAGGAGAAATTAAGTCCAGCCTCTAAGCCACACATTAGGGATCACTTGAAGTTTTCAGACTGCTGGACCTTTCTGTTTAAATTTCTGTTTTTCTTTATGACAATGTGTGGCTTGTTTTCTTCACTTGCAACTGAAAGACAGTTGATATACAAGGTTAAAGTAAGTCTCAGGATAATAAGAAGAAAGTAGGCATCTTTGCTAATCCAGCATTCTTGATAGAGAGTAGCTACTCAAGGAAAAGAAAAGAGGGGCAGAAGGCTACATTGAAATGACTAGCCATAAAAAGAGAGGCACTGGGAAGATGGATCAGGATGAAAACAAGAAGACGGGCCCTGACCTGCAACTTGAAAGATAAAGTGCACACCAGAATGGTTTCTGCCCCCTACTTTGGTTAATGCTAATGACTTTTCCTCAGAGATGTTGAAGGTCCCCAATACATCCCCAAGGAAATGATGCAACCAGTCACTGGATAGTAGATCAGCTACAAAAAAGATAAGACAAGGCAAAACCTGCTTGAGCAGGTACCAGGGATAAAAAGAAGGGGCTATAAATGGGAGGCCCAAAGGTTGTAAAAGACATTTTTTTTAATTGTGGAAGAATAAAAGAATATGGACAGACACCCAGAGAATAGGAGGGCCAAAAAGACATAGTTGCTATGTTGTTAAGTGTGAGCTAAGAGTGATTCCTGGGACTAAACAGATAACAGTTTCCAAAACTTATACCTTACTAACTCTCTTAATTTGCCTCTCTAAACTTCCCTTTCTTGTCTGTATTTCATAAGCATGAAAGTGTCACTTTTAGAGAATAATGAGAAATATATATACACACACACACACACACACACACACACAGGGATATGACCCTAGCCAAGTGTCTGGGAGGAGTAAGTGTCCATTATTTGCCTTATAAGAGTAAGAAGATGGGCCTGTGGCTATGGTGCTGCTTGTAATCCCAGCTACTTGGAAGGCTGAGGCAGGAGGATGGCAAGTTCAAGATCAGCCAGGGCAATTTAGGGAGATTCTGTTTCAAAAATATTTCTAAAGGGCTAAGGTCGTAGCTCAATGGTACAGAATTTGCCTAGCATGTGTGAGGCCCTGGATTCAATGCCCAATATAAAAAAGAAGGAGGAGGAAGAGGAGGAGGAGGAGGAGGAGGAGGAGGAGGAGGAGGAGATGATCAGGGAGGAGAGAGAAGAGGAGGGTAGGAGAGAAGAGAAGAGAATAAAATGGATGAACACAGGGCAGAAGAATTAGAGTAAACCACTGCTAAATTTGGATCCTGCCTCTCCTCAGTAGCAAGTAGTATTTGTTTTGTATAGAGTAATACTAAGGAAAATTATGAAAAGATCACACTTCCTCTAAAAGAAATGGCGTTTTGAGAAATGCCAATAATGTACTGTTTCTTTCGCATTGTGACAGGGCCACTTAATAATTAATTGTGTGTTTTGAAAACTTGCTGAGGGTGGAAGAGAAATGCTTACCAGAAACAAAATATTAAAATAAATGAAGTAACGGCAGAGCTTGAGTCCTCGTGGCAATGTGTGGCAATACTTCCGGAGAAATCAAGACTCACGAGGTGGAAAGGGCCCAGCTGGAGTTGGGATAAGCTGTTTGTGACCATCGCTGGCGCTTTTGTGCAACCTTGAAGTCTTTTCCTCGGGAGATGCCTGAAAGTCAAGGCTGCGGTTGGGCGGGGGGAACAAATCTGAGAAACAAAGAGACACCAGGCGGAAAGCCCCTGGGACCAGGACGGAGAGATGGGACTATGGCTTGGCAGTGGCACCTGGTACCCGCTATTAATAAATAATAGGGCAGTCTCACATTTTTGGGATATTTTACTGATTTAAAACAAAAAGTCATCACCATAAGCCACTTTATTAGTGGTAACAATAAATAATTAATAGCCCCACGCCTGCATTGGCTCCTTTAATCTTGTCAACATCCTCTATTTGAGCCTATTATCACCGTTTGATGAGAAAAACTGTGGCTCTGAGATGTAAAGTACTTTGGTCAAAATGCAAGGAAGTCTAGACCTGACCCCGGACACCAGACTACGGAGGGGCAGTGGCAGAAACCCTACCCCCGAACCCGCCCCCAGCAAGTCGCAGGGTCACCTGTCTCTCCCCAAGAGAACCTCAGGGGCGGGCCGGAACACAGGTGTCTGCGTCCCACAAGGGGGCGGGCGCAGCCTGCCGATCACGCCCGGAACCCCTGGCAGCCGTCACCAGCGCCACACGCTAGACAGCCTGCGGCGGTGCTGACAGCCAAAGCGCTTGGTCGTCACTACAGCCTCATCGCTAGCCCTCCGTCCCGCAGCCGCGCGCCCCGGCGCAGCCTGTCCGCTGTCCTCTCAGAGTCCACCCAGCCGCCAAGCTGCACGCCCGAAGTGCGCCCTCTGCCCTCGCGGGGACAGAGGATTCCACCACCATCATGACCCCCGCCTTGTACACCATCCTGGCGGGGCTACTGCTCCTGCCACTGCTGGTGAACTTTTGCTGCCCCTACTTCTTCCAGGATATGCGCTACTTCCTGCGGGTGGCCAACATGGCCCTGCAGGTGCGCAGCTACAGACAGCGGCGTCCGGCGCGCACCATCCTGAGTTCCTTTCTAGAGAAAGCGCGCCAGACCCCACACAAGCCTTTCCTGCTCTTCCGCGATGAGACGCTCACCTACGCACAGGTAGATCGGCGCAGCAATCAGGTGGCGCGAACGCTGCACGACCACCTCGGCCTGCGCCAAGGAGAATGCGTGGCGGTCTTTATGGGCAATGAGCCGGCCTTCATATGGCTGTGGCTGGGTCTGGCCAAGCTGGGCTGTCCCATGGCGTGCCTCAACTACAACATTCGCTCAAAGTCTCTGTTGCACTGTTTCCATTGCTGCGGGGCAAAAGTGCTGCTGGCCTCACCAGGTGAGCTTCAAACTAACCACTGGGGG
>NW_026000229.1:29295626-29459432 GCF_001458135.2 Marmota marmota marmota | reverse complement strand
GGGGGGGGGGGGGGGGCTGCCCAGTGCCATAGCGAAAAATGAGCTGCAGGCAGCATGGTGTAGGGGAGCTGGAGAGAGAGAGATTTAGATTGGAACTGTAGATGTATTATTATAGAGGGCTACAACTTTTCCTTTCAACGTAGTTAATGATCATTAGAGAACCACCAGTGTTGGGGCAATGTGCCGGGTACCAGGTTAAGCACTATGGTTCTCCCTAGTAAAGAAGTGAGGGATTAATTTCAGGACCCCCGAAGAAACCAAAATCCTCTAATATTCAAGTTCCTTATATAAAATGGCGTGGTATTTGCATATAACCTAGGTATAATCCTACCATATACTTGAAATCATCTGTAGATTACTTATAATATCGAATACAATGTAAGTGGCATGCAAATTGTTCTGAGATAGTATTGTTTAGAGAAGATTATGAGAAAAATAGTCTGTACATATTCAGCACAGCTTTTTCTGAATATTTTCCTTCCGTGTTGGTTGAAACTGCAAATGCTGAAACCAAGGGTATGCAGTGTCCATTGTATACACAATGTTACTTTCAATCCTCACAACAGGTAGGCGTTACTTGTGGGACTTTTATAGATGAGACTACTGAAGCCCAGAGAGGTGAAGCCTCATGCTCCATGTCATAGAACTGGAGGGCAGGGGCTTAACCAGGGCATTCCACCTCCAAAGTCCAGCTCTTTACCAGTACCTACACCATCTGCATTAAAATGTAGAGGGTCTTGAGCATGAACTTGAATGGATCCAAAGGGACAGTTCTCACCCCTGCTGCTTGATCAGCTGTGTAATCTTGGGAAGTCACTTCTCTTTTCTGTCCTTTAGTGTAATTCTCTGTCATGAGGCAATCTTCAACGCTACTTCCAGTTCTCAAGTGCTGTTAGTATTCATGGCTTCTTACTGCAGAGAGAAGGTGACCCCACCTGATGCCTAAGGAGAAGACTTTGCAGATCTGCTAAAGTGCCCTTCTGAGCTCCACTGCATTTATAAAAACAGGAAACCCCGTTCATATGTGTATTTGCCTTTCAGCGAGACCTGAAATGATATATCTTCATGTTAAAGTGGTGTCCAGGTCAGGAAAAAGCAAAGGACCGCTTACCTACAGAGTTGATGGTTTCCTCCTCCCAACAGCTTGTCTCAGAACTTGGCACTTTCCCCTCTACCACCACCCCCTACTCCCAGGAAAAAGCTTTAATTTCTGCACTCTGGACCAGGGGTTGATTCTCTGAATCAGTAATAGGATGCTTAACTAGACGCTGACTAAAGATATAACTAAGAACAGAGGGAACCAAGAAGCCCCACCTTTTGGGGATGCCTTTCTGTGCCAAGCCCTATACTGGATGCTTTTATTACAATGTGAGATGTTATGTGAATACCCCCTATTATTAACAGTTGAGAAAACTGAGGCTTAAAAGTCCAATCTAGATCTGTGCAACTTCAAAGCCCATGTTCTTTCCTTCATCATGCTGTCTTCCTCTGCATGCATGTAAATTGTTCTTACTGGAAGAGATCAAGCATCTGTTTAATCTACCCTTCTGCTCATAGCTAGGGAAACTAAGCTAAGCAGTTCATCTAGCTTCCCAGAAAGATAAAATGTCAATTCATTTATATGAAACCAGAAAAATTATATACCTGTTCCATGTGGCATAAAATAAATTATCCAAAAAAAATGTCAACTTCATATAAAATTTCAAAAACAGAGAGATGGTTTTAAAGGGAGCCAGATTATTTAAAAAGCTTGGTCCATTCAAGAAAACCCCCAACAATTTCTAGTTGCCTTTGAAATGAGATGACTTTAAAACTTAGTAAAGAAGACCCTCTTACATACTTAGAGGGAAGTTATTAACACGGTAATCTTTGCACTGTGTAATCTTCAGGAGGCACTTAAACATTATTGCTTCTTTAGTACCCCAGACACTCTTGGAGAGACTTCACAGAACTCATTTTTTAATTGTCAAAGAAGCTCAGATTAAATGACTATTATAGCATTTGGTTCTCTAATAAAGTCAGAAATACGACTGTATACAAGTTGAAAATCCCTTACCTTCCATGCCTTGGACCAGAAGTGTTTCAAATCTTAGATTTTTTTTTCAGATGTTGGAATATTTACATACACATAATGAGATGTCTTGCAGATGGAACCCAACTCAAAAAATTTCATATATGTTTCATATGTATCTTTATACACATAGCCTGAAAGTCATTTTATAAAATATTTTAATATGTTTGTACATAAAGAATAATTTCATGGTGTAAAATTTTCTATTTATGACATCATATTGATACTCAAAAAGTTAGGATCTTAGAGCACTCCAGATTTTCAGATTAGGAATGCTCAAAATGTACCTCCTTCCCCATCAAGGCAATATTCCTCCGCCATAGAGTATTGTGTTTATGTGGAGAGTATTATGAAATCCCCTACTCAAAACTCAAACCAGACTTTCCAGTAGACCTACAGCACCCTCTGGTAGTAATTGACCTTTGAGAAAAGTCACACATTTTTTAAAAATTCAGTGTGTCTCAATCACTGAGACACCTTTGCACATAATGCAGAATTACGCTGACCTAAAACAGTTACTGCAAAGAAAGAAGCAAAGTCCAAAAAGGGTGACAGTGCCCACGTGTTAAATGGGCAAACTAACCTTTGATAGAGGCTACACATTTGAAAAACATCTACTTTTTCCAAATTGCTAAGATACCTTTGTACATGATATACTCTGACCTAGAACAGTTACTGTGAAGGGAATAACAGAGTCCAAAGTCACATATTTAGTAGATGTGCCCATGTGGAAATGTAATAAATGGACTAATTCTTTGCAGTTGGAAAGGATCTTAGAGCTATTCTAATCCTGTAATCCTTAATGAGTACAAAAATCATCATTTTTCAAAACAGAGTCCTTAATTCATCCCCAAATTTTTATTTAATAGGACTGCAGCTGCACCCACCTCAGCCCCAGATGATTTTGAAGCAAATGAACTGAGAACTAGACTTTGATAATCAGTCTAGTTCCCACTTGTTTTATAGCTGAATAAATAAAGGCCCAAAAGTATGCTATAAGTTGCCCAGGATCATATGGATAGTCAGCAAAAGAAAGCTGGGGGCAAAACCCAGATTTTTTTTTCCTCACATCTAGTGCATGTTTTTTACTATCAATCATCTGAACCTGATACATAAATGTGAATTTGATATTTGATACTTTGAATTTGAGCCACATAGCATGTGAGCTCATAAGAGTTCTTGAACTCTGTGTGTCAAATCCTGTAGTACTTCTATGTAAAGAACCAGCACAGTGGCATTTATCATGGGGATTGATCTAGTTGTCATGACTGTTGGGGACTCTTAAGGCTTAACAGAGCTCAACTCTTTCAGAAGTTTCAGTACCTATTTACTTCTTCTGAATTTACTATATGTACAGGAAATCAAGGCTCACAAACGCGTCTCTGAATCAAGCAGAAGCATTTAATTCTTAAAGGAAATGATTCTTTTTCTGTGTTTTACATTTGAAGAGCCTTCTCCAGGACAGAGTATAACCTAAGTAATCACATGGAAAAGTCGTCTTTAACCACATGAACATGTATCAGTGTTTTATAATTGATAGAAGCCAAGTTGTTGCTATGGGAGACTTACTGCTGGGCCAGTGGTTTTTCTCAGAACTTCTCAAACACAGAATATGGGCAAAACAAGAAACCATATTTAATTTCACAATTTACATGCAGGCAGAGGAAGACAGCATGATGAAAGAAAGAACATGAGCTTTGAAGTTGCACAGATCTAGACTGGACTTTTAAGCCTCAAGTTTCCTCAACTGTATAATAGGGGGTATTCACATAATAGTATCCCTGTTTCTACTTATGCTAGCATCAAGATTGTTATTAAACTAGCTCTTCTCCTGGACATAAAATCCAGGTCTCTTGGGCAACTTTTATCAACTTATTGACCAGTTTTACATTGCCTGACCCAACATAACCATGAAAGCTCCTCAGAGTAGGTATTCTCTTGTACAAGGCTTTAGTGACAGTTAAAGATACTCTGTTGCAAGTTCAAAATGAAGAGAAGACTATAAAATCGTCCCAATTACCTTTTACTTGTTTTCTCAAGGTCACAAAAAAATGGACCTCCTTTAAACAATATGATAAAGGAAAATGCTTCCTATATCTGGGGAAAATTTCATTATTGAAAGTTCTCAACAGTAGAACTTCATTATAAAATTAATTTTGGGATCAAGGATAACTGTTGCATACAAATTTTGTTGCCATGATGGGATGGAGAGATAAGATGAATTAAGCTGAGTATCTTACAGTCCAGTAAAGGAACATACAGTAAAGGACATACAGTCCCCAATATCATACAGTCCAGTAAAAGCCGCATATACAAACGATTGTGTTACCCAGGGGACTGTGGTGAGTATGGTGGGAGAGATAGAGAACGCTTCTTGGGAGCCTTGAAAATGGAGCTAGAAAAGTGCTGTGGGGAGGGGCATTACAGGCAATAGGACCAGAGGCGATTTTGATCAGGTCCATAATATAATGAGAGACTTTACTAAATAGTTACATAAATTAAGATTATCAGCAGTCTGGACTTTAATAATGATCATTTTTAAAGCTGATTATTGAAAGGTCCTAATGTAAAGAAAATGGGAACTCAGAAAATCCAAGGAATGGCTGAGAGCGGTGGCCTCCCTTCCATGGAAGGAGATCATTTCCTAATGCCAGCTCTAGTTCACAATTAAGGCCTGGAGATAATCTAATCTCTACTCTTCTCACCTTCCTGGGTTGCTCAAGGAGTAATTTAGATAAATTGCTTCAATGCACTTTGTTCCAAAAGCTTAAAATTCTCTTACATGTCTTTGAATAATGACCTGTAACACATAGTAGGTACTCAACAAATGTTTGTTGAATTAATGAGTGCCACTACTATGGTTGGTTTTAACAAGTTTTCTTTCCTGAAGCTTAAGAATCATTGAGTTGACCCTCAATGTTACACAAAATTACATATAAGAGGTTGTGAGGGGAAAGGGGGGGGGACAAGGGAGAGAATTGAACAATAGCAGATGAGGTAGAGAGGGAAGATAGGAGGGGAGGGGAGGGTGGATAGTAGGGGATAGGAAAAGTAGCAGAATACAACAGTCACTAATATGCCATTATGTAAAAATGTGAGTGTGTAACCGATGTGATTCTGCAATTTGTATTTGGGGTAAAAATGGGAGTTCATAACCCAATTGAGTCAAATGTATGAAAGATGATATATCATGAGCTTTGTAATGTTTTGAACAACCAATAAAAAAAAAAGAATCATTGAGTTGGTAAGGAGGCATGAAAAGTGATGAAATAAAATCAAATATATCCAGATATGAGAAAATCTTTTTCAATTCAATCTCCCCCAGGCCCAGCCTCACCTTACCACAGACTTGCTTACCTCCCAGAGGATTTCCTAATCAGTGGGTGTGTCCAGCCCTTCTGGCAGTAGACAGCGGGAGAGAGGTGCTCTCTCATGGTCTCAGTGCTGAGAGGGAGAAGGTGGTGAACAAGGGATGGGCTGGGAACACACTGGGATATATGAATAGATAGTGAAGACTCTACAGGAACAGAAACCCAGACACCAAATGAGTAATATATTCTAGTGCTGAGATTCCCAGCTCAGTAGCCCAGGGTCTGAATGGAGGGTTAGGTTAAAATTGCCCTAAAACGTCGTTCTTCTCCCCCTGCTCATAACTGAAGGTTGCAAAGGAGATGGTTGTATAGCTTCTTACAAAAACAAACTAGCATATTGCTGACATGTGGGAATGTAGTCCACTCTCCTTAGAAACAGGAAGGAGGTAAAGAGGTGAAAGCAAAATAAACTCTGAATCAGCTGTTAATGCTATCAAATCTGAAAGAGAAAGATAGTGTTCACATTATTCTGCATGATGAGTAAATAAATAAGTGGCCATTATTTGGAAAGGACCTCCCACAGCTCTGAGAAATAGGGAAGTAGATACTTGGTAGACAGGCAGAGATGCTTGTGGATATCAAATGTTAGCAATTATGTAAGGCCTTGCATGACCTCATGATATGGAATTATCCTTGATTCCAGGGGTATCTTAGAAAACAAGAATTCACATAAGCAAGAACTTTGAGGCAAATGAAAAATAATATCAAGTAAATTATTTAATTATATAAATGTGAATATATATTTTGCTGGTAAATTTTTACTTACTCCTGATGGAACTGAACCTTAATATCTTTTTTGACCCCAGGTGATTTTTGTGTCAGGAGGAGAAAGGGGAATGAGCATGCCTCTATTTGAAGAGAATTCTAATTCAGAGGGTGCTGTGCAGACTAGACAACAGGTTATCAAATACTATCATTCCAAACTACCACTGGTACAGATGCAGAATCACAATTACAAATGACATTTTAGGAACTTTTCTCACACTGTCTCCCAGGACTGAATCAGCACTACTTTGTGGTTTGGATATTTTTCTTAATTAACTAAAGAGCTAAACCTTCATTCCTAACTTGCTTATCTACCAAACATTTCACATTTGTCCTGAAATTTTTATTAGAACACATCTCCTTTTGCTGCCTTCTTTTCAGATCTTACCTTATTAGTAAATATTTCTGTGCTGTTTTAGCTCAGTCATTTGCCATTCAGGGAAGCAAGCTGGTAGCAGAATAAGCTACTAGAGTGAATGTTTTCCACTGGGAAACTGCAGATTTAACCTATTGGTGACAAAGATTGATTCTGCCCCCACCCACCCTCTCTCCCTGCTTTCCAAGAATGAGCCTATGTAGTTAGATGTCTTTTCTTTTTTCCTTCTTCTACATAGATAAAGGATAGGAGAACTAGTATGGCGCCATGATTTTTATTTGTTTGTTTGTTTGTTTGTTTATTTATTTATTTATGTTTTAAGAAGAAGAAGAAGACAGACTTGGTGGGGATCTTGTAATCACATTTTCCACCACCTAAATGTGTACTTCTTTCTCCGAAGGTCTACTTCAATTCACGATTTAAAACTAGATTCATGAGAAGCTGATGGATTTACTCTGTGCCCTTCAGGCAAACTTGCCATGAATTTTATTTCTCAACCAAGCTTTTAATATAGTTTGAGGCTATGCTGTTCATCAAGAAGATGAACAAAAGATTGTCTCCATTATTCAAGGCAGATACATGCTTTAACAAACACAGAGCAGAAAGCAAAGTCAATCCCTTTACCAAAATTTGAGCCTGAAAGGTGAGTATAGGGAAGCAGGAATCCCAGAATCCCAGTATATTTATTTTCTTGTTGTGTATAACCTTCCATATAGAGGCAGCAGAGCCTCTGTCCTCATCTGTAGGAACAGGGTGACTGGTATCTAAATCACAGGGTTGCTATGAAATTAATGTGAAGTGAGGTATGCAAAGCTACTATACAAACAGTTCTAAACAAATGCAAAATGTAAAGCTTTGTTATCAGTAACAATGACAGGCGCAGCGGGTGTCATGATGCAGTTCACCATTCAGCTCCCTCTTTCAAGACTGGGGTACACCTCCCTTAGCTGCAAGAAGCTCTCAGCTGAGAGCCTTTCCAGGACTTGATCTAAGTTGAAGAGAGCCTCTTTGCCCAAGGTCAGGTACCATACCTCCATGCCCTGACTCCATTGACTATTTGAAGGGTGGAAGGAAGAGCACCAGCCATTTTCCCTAAATTGGGACAACCCTGAAGGACCATTCCAGACCCAGAGTCTCTGAAGGATCAGAGAATCAGCCAAGGTTCAGCTTCTCATTCTCTCCCATCTGCTTCCCCTGCAACCTCATAAGTTCTGTTCCCAAGACTTCTCCTGCATTCAAATCTCTGAGTTTCAGAGTCCCAGGGAACCTGCCCTGTGACAAATAGAATTTTATTTGAGCTTCTATGTCCTGGTTGCTTGCCATTCTTAGGTAAGCAGACCTTACAATAAGAAATTTTTAAAGATTATATGTGAAAGAGGCAAGCTTGATATGGTAGTTCTAATCATACCTAAAAAAAGACTAGTTGTTATAATTACATATCAACTAGATCATTGATTCACATTCAGAATTTCCTTTAAAATTTCAGTTCTTATATTAATATCTTTAACTTAAGGGAGGGAAGTCTACTCTAGTGTGTCCTAATATGGTGAGCAAGCCACTGGAACCTCAAGTCAACACCCAAATAACAAATTTTACACCAACAGCCTTGTGGAGATGGAGGTTGGCAGGGATGGTGGCCTTCCCTTCAGATGAGATGACCTCTGTAAGTAGGAAAAGATCATAAACTAAATGCCTAAGAGGGTCCTTATCTGTATGCAAGACATAACTATCACAGAAATTATTTCATTTTATATTTTATTAAAGGTTTACCAATTCACAGTATTGTAAGATCTGAATCCTTTAATAAGCCTCTTTAGCTTATTCCTGTCTCTTCCACACTCATACAATTCATTGTGCAGATTCTTTCCATTTTAAACATTTATTGAGTACATATTTTGTGCTGAGGGTACAAGGATTAAGTTATGTTTCCTTAATCTCAAAGATCTGACTGTCTAATTAAAAAGAAAAATAACTAAGCCACCTCACACTCAGCAACTAAATACCCTGGGAAGCATATGCAGGACCTTTTGGAAGCTGGACAAGGGAGCAGACAATCTTGCAAGGAAAAGGAAGGTGACAGAAGAGAGTTAGTTGTCTCTGGGCTGAGTCTTGAAGGATAAGCAGGAGTTTGGGGTTGATGGGGGTGGGGGACTGAGAGGGTATTCTAAGCAGATGGAACAGCATGGATAAAGGTCATGGGATGTGAGCATATGAGGATCTATAAGGACTTCCGCGTGTGTAAAGGAAAGGGTACAAGAGGTAGAGAGTAGGAGATGACATCAGGAAGACCAGCAGGGATGAGACTGTCAAGATCCTCAGGATCTCTCAAATACAGTGGATTCTATAACAAGGAATGATCAGCCATTGAAACATTTTCAATAGGGAGGCACCAAGAAGACGGGCAATAGTGAAGCCAGGGGGTAAATTGGAAGCAGGGAGAGATTAGCAGCAAGGAGATTGGTGAGGAGGCTACTGCAGTCATCTAAGCAAGGAAGAGTGAGGACCTGAACCAAGGCAGTGACCAAGGATGGGAGGCTACCACGCTGGTTTCTACAATAGCCTTATTTTGGGCAACTTTTCTAAAGTGCTAAAGGATTAGAGAGCAGCCAGTGAAACACACAATAGTACAGAAAGAGAATCAGTGTTCCTGGGACAGAAAAAAAAGGAAAACAATTTGATGGAGGTTAAAAACAGAATTGAAGCAAATAGTACATTAGAGAATAGTCGCCAACATGAAACTCTAGGAGAGAACTGTTCCAGAAAGAAAACTTGAGGATCGAGTGTGGTTTTTTTTTTGGTTCTGCAGTAAATATTCACTTAGTCTAATCATCATGTCCATCCTGATTATTGGTTTTCAGCTTCTAGAGCCAACCCCTGGACAGTGCTGGGAAAACAGAATTATGACCTCAGAATAGACTTAAATTCTCTTAACCTAGACAATGTGAAGTGAAAATATTAACTGTTGGAGTGGATAGGTATAAATGGGGCCAGGGATCAAAACTGATAAGCCAAAAAGGAGCAGGAAAAGCACATTTTTTGGTGATGGAGAAGTAACTGCCAAAAGTAACAGTCAAAACCATTGAAATGGTTGCCCCTAAGCAGCACGTTTAGCTGTAAGGACAGTTGGGGTAAAGGCCTGTTGATTTTCATTATAAACCCATTTGTACTATTTAGTTTATTTTTTACCAAGTGCGTGGGTCTTCTAGCTGCATCTATCTGTCCCAGTGATGTTTCTTGTCTTAGTGAAAATAGCATACGCAAACATCTAAAAAACAAAGCATATGAGATGAATCAGATATAGCCTCCCCAAGGTAATTCCCTGGGATATTAAGTCACCTTCCTATTAAGAATAAGTATATTTGCTTGAGTTGTTACAATTCAAGATACATAAGTTTTTGTGCAGTTTCATCTTATCTATAATCTTTGCTACTTGGCTTGCCTCCCTACTTTCTGTTTCTGTTCTCCTTAATTTTTTTTCATTCACTGGTTCTGCGGGCACATATTAAGAATAGTTAAATTCATTTCTATTTATTTCTAGACACATAACACCAGTTATTACTTTAAAGTTATGCACTTATATTTCTTGATTTTTACCCATCTGTCCATTTGTGTGTACTTTCCACAAAAAGTACAGATTTCAGCCAACCATCTGCTGTGATTATGAAACTGTCAAAACTCAACCTTCCCTCAAACATTGGAATATTGTGATATTTTTTCTAATGCACAAATTTTTTTAAAAAAAATGTTTAGAAATGCATAACTATAAGCATCTCTTGTCCTATCCAGACATTTTAGCAAAATTTTACTGGACACAAAATTATCATGAATCTTATTACACTAAATAGAAACTTGACAGACTAATTTGTTTGTTTGTTTGTTTGTTTAATTAAATTAAGAACTACGAGAAGCTGTTGAAGAGGTGCTACCAAGCCTGAAAAAAGATGGTGTGTCCGTCTATTATGTAAGCAGAACTTCTAACACAGATGGCGTTGACTCTTTCCTGGACAAAGTAGATGAAGTGTCAACTGAACCTATCCCAGAGTCGTGGAGGTCTGAAGTGACTTTTTCTACACCTGCCTTATACATTTATACATCTGGAACCACAGGTAAAAAAAAAAAAAAAAAAAAAAAAAAAAAAATGAAGAGAGGATTCTCAAAGGAAATGGACCTGTCCTGAAGGAGTTAAATGTTGGCTTAGGTTTTTAAATACTTTCTTTGGAAAAACTTATCAGATAACTAATACTTCGGGGGATTTAGCTCTTTGCTCATGGGAACTGATCTTATTGCACTGCATATTATCCCTTTTGGGTTTCTCCCAGGTATGCATAGCTCCCCCTCCTCAGCTGGTACAGAACAGATAAAGAACTATGAAAACTAGTTAGGATGATGGATGAGATTTTTAATACTTGTTGTATTTTGATTATACCATATCCAGAGTCCACATATAAGGTCTTTAATTAAAATGGAATACCAGAGGACAATTATGGGGAGGTATTTATATAGTTGTTTTGACCACTGTTTTCCCATTCAGCACTGACTTGAGCTGTTTGGTGCTGTGAATGTAGGGTGACTTTAGTGCAGGGCCTAAAATACTGTATTTCCTCAAGTCTAGAATGCCTTCCACTGTGAATCATTTTATGAGCTACTAAGAAAAAGTTTCCAAAAAAAAAACAGTGTTATTGAAACACTACTACATGGAACAGGCAACAATAAGTGTTATATGTACTAGGCTCTGTTTAGGAGCTTTAAGACATTTGTTCACGCAATTCTCCCACCACTCTTGGGTAGTATTCTTACTCCATTTTACAGATTCATAAACCAATAGATTAGTAACATCCCATAATAAGAAGTAGAAGTATCAGTATTGACCTTATAAACTAACTCTATGCAACTCATGAAATTGACAGCCCTGGTGGAAATACCTCCAGGTTCATTCACATAATAAGATATTCAGTGCCTGCTCACTCTGGACCAGAGAAAATGTTACCACACTGTAATAATATGAAGTTTGAGGGCTAATATTGAAAAGAAGGGCAGGAAGCCAACCCCAGCATGCTGATCATTATTATTAATAATACTGGAAATTGAATATGTAAATCTTTTATCTCTTTTGGTTAAAAATTTTAATTTAAATAAGCAGATAATACATGCTTGTATTCTCATTTTTAAGTAATCAAACATTATGAATAAAGCTAAAGGTTGCTTTGAGCCTTTTATCTCAACACCAACCAACAGGAACAGTTTCCATTTTCTTAATCATAACTTATACAAGTTTTTTCTGGTAAGATTTGTATTGAAAGAGTATTCTTATACTGTTTCTTATGGAAGATCAATTTAGCTGAGAAGGGCATGAGGTCACTGTTAAGGGAGCTAATTAGTCTTTAAGACCTAGGTGAGCAAGTACTTGATAGTGCCTTTGCCAGGTATGGGCCATAAAAGCAATTTGTTATAAGACAAAGCAGATCGCCAAAATTGTAAACATAATTCAAACATGGACAGATCTCTGTTAAGGGACAGAGGGAAAAATTGTGCAGAAAAACATTCATGTTTTTTAATGGACAAGGCAAGTACATATGAGCAGATGTTCATGTTTGCTTGTATTTATATAAAGAAACTCTGGAATAGTACATAAGAAACTAATAAAAGTAGTTGGGGGAAAAAGGAGATTGGGTGAATGGACTATTTATTCTCTAAAATACTTAATGTCTCTGAATCTTTGACTTCTCATCTGTGGATTGGAGAATATAATTCTATTTGTTTTTTTTAAGTTTAATAAGAAAGCTAACCAAAATATTGAAAACATCTTGCCAAGTAGTAAGCACAGAGGAGAAACAATGAACATTTGTTTATTTCTCTTACTTCAGATTATTACTGTAACCATCTAACTCAGGAGTCAATGGACTATGCCCTGCTGGCCAAATACCACCCTCTACATAGTTTTATAAATGAAGTTTTATTGGAACATATCCACACTTATTCCCCTATGTGTATTTGGCTGCTTTGGGCCATAATAGCAGAGTTGAGTCTTTGCAGCAATGACCACATGACCCCACAAAGCTTTAAGCATTTACTCTCTGGTCCTTTACCAAAAAAAAAAAAAAAAAATTTTTCAAAAATCTGCTGACCCCAGGTTTAACTACTCCTGGTCCTCCCCTATACAGTTCTCCAAGCACAGGATGATGAATCTTCCTGAGCTGGAACCCTCCCACAGATTCAATGGCCAATCTCTGCTCAGTTATGCTTTCTCTTGTTTCTTTGCAAAGGTCTCCCAAAAGCTGCCACAATCAATCATCATCGATTATGGTATGGAACTGGCCTTTCTACCGTGTCTGGGTTTAGGGCAGATGATGTCATCTATACCACTCTGCCCTTGTACCACAGTTCTGCACTTATGATTGGCTTGCACGGATGTATCCTGGCCGGTAAGCTTTTTCTCTCAACAAGGTGTCAAAGGCCTGTACACATTCATATTTGGCTACTTTCCTATCTGCTAGGAATGGCATTTATTTCTGTATTGATAACAAGTCTATTTGGCTCACACATCACAAGCAAGTATTTTCTCATGTCTGCCTATCTACAAAGTGTATCAAAGCAGAAATTCCTTTTTGATGTTCTATGTCCTTAAGTGTTAAGACACTGGGTTCTTAGGTCTATAAATAATTATCCTATGTCATTTCCAACTTCAAAATCTGCAGGTTGATCTCTCAGCATCGGATGTCACCTTCTTCCCTAGTCATCCCCATTCTTCTTTATTCTTCTCTATTCCCACAGTTCCTCAGCTCTAGTCAGAATACCTGGCTTTTCATCTCTTTCCTTGCCTTCTCCAACTTCACTATTCAAATGGGAGTTTCCTTTCTCTCTCCCTCCAGTAAGATTTATACCACTTTTATAGATGAAGATTGAGACTAACTTAATTTTTTCATCCACATGACAGTTCATTTTAAATAAAATACTGTTATTTTAAATGAGATATATAGTAACATAAATGCACACACATATACATGCACACACACATATGTATGTATGTTATAGATTAAATGTTTGTATCCACCACCATCCCCAAAATTCATAGGTTTTGAAATCCCAGATTCCAGTATGATGATATTAGAAGGTGGGACCTTGGGAAGTCATTAGGTCATGAATGTGGAGTTTTCATTTGTGGGATCAGTGGCCTGGTAAGAAGAGATGGGAGAGAGTTTCCTTTCTGTCTTTGCTTTCCCTCCTTATGGAGATGATGGCCATCCCCAAATCCAAAAGAGTGCCCTTACTAGACACTAGATTTGCTGATACCTGGATCTTGAACTTCTCAACCTCCAGAAATAAAAAAAATAAATAAACTGTTTAAGCCACCTAATCTATGGTAATTTGTTATAACAGCTTGAACTAAGACTGCCCAAGCCTTTCCTTCTTTCCCTCATTCACCAACTGATCAGCTTACAAAGCATTTAGCCCAGTATCACTACCTGCCTTCATAGCAAAAAATGATACTCCAGGAGTATTGTTGGACCTTCAAAAACATCAGAATGATTCTGAGGCTCCCAAACAGACAAATCAATCATTTGGGCAACATACATACATACTACCACCAATTTAATGGCTTTAAACAATAGATTTGTTGTCTTACTGTTCTGGGGGTCAGAAATTCTGTAATCAAGAAAATATAATGCTACTGTCATTCAGTACATGGGTGATCTGCTTCAGTATTTATGTAACACACCTCCGGTAACACTTCCTATGTTTTAATATCTTTTTTTAAATAGAGAAGATGGGGCTTCAAATCACTTGAAGTTATGCTGGGCTTTCAGGTTATGCTTTTTTCAACCCTTGACCCTTAGGAGAATTAATCTTTTCCTCTATGTTTCTCTTGATTATTTATTTATTTATTTATTTATTTATTTATTTATTTATTTATTTATTTATTTTGTGGTGCTGGAGAGTGCACCCAGGGCCTCGTGTATTCTAGGCAAACTACTTTACCATTGAGCTACATCCCCAGCCCTGCACATTGACTTTTATTAGAAAGACTTGTAAATATCTTCTCCCTTGTAGATTGGAGCTCCCATAGAATAAAACTATGTCTGGTTCATTTTTTGCATTGATTATACTAGGTATTTAACCCTTGTTTATAAATCTAATTCATTTAAAAATTTTTAACCTTTCAAAAATGACAAAACTAAATATAATTGGAAAGATTATCTGTAGCATTCCTGTGTTGACACTTTCTGTGCCTTCTCTGTAGGTGCTACTTTGGCTTTGCGAACCAAATTTTCAGCCAGCCAGTTTTGGGATGATTGCAGAAAATACAATGCAACCGTCATCCAATACATCGGTGAACTGCTTCGGTATTTATGCAACACACCTCCGGTAACATTTCCCATGTTTTAATATCTTTTTTAAACAGAGAAGAGGGGAGTTCAAATCATTTGAGGTTATGCTGGGCTTCAGCTGATCCATCTATATCAGTTTTCAATTTAGACTACAGTTGTTTCTCATAATAAGTGCTTGACACCACACCTATCCTAAAAAGGAGTCTTAGTAGATGGCAGGTACTATTTATTTTATTGTGATTCTATTGCCTTCCCTGTTACAATCCACTTAGTATATCTGCCTCTTCTCTTTCTGCTTATGAAAAGCCAGTGTCAAAGCCCAGCTCAAATGATATCACTTTTGTTAAATCTATTCAATTCACTTCAGCCCAAGGCATTACCCTTCCCCTACATAATTTTATTTCTACATCTTGTGGTTTTCATTGCAGGTGTGTGTCTTTGTGCCTCCCATCCTTCCTAGACTGTAAGTTTTAGATAGCAGGGGCCATATCTTGTCTCCTTGCCCTCTCTTATGTCAAAGGCATATAGAAAACTTTTACTTACTGCTGTTTAATGAATAAATCCCCAGATGGCTTTGAAATTAACCCACCAGGCCTATCACCAAGCTTGGAGCAATGCCTCAAGGGCCTTGGATCTACCCTGTTTGCAATGTCCTGCTGTCTTGATGGGGTTGTTCACAAGAGCCCCTCCTGCTCAGTCCCTTGGCTCTCATCAGAGATCTGGTGGCCACCTTGGGACCAAATCAGGGTTTCTCAACAGTGGCCCTGCTGACATTTTGGGCATATTAACTCTTTGCTATGTGGATTTAATCTGTAAACTATAGGATTTTTAGCAGCAACTTTGGCCTTTACCCACTAAACACAAATAGTAACCTCCCCTCCACTGAAGACATGATAACCAGAATGTCTCCAGACACTTCCAAATGTCCCCAGGCAGACAAATTTGACCCTGAACTAGAACTAGATTATATGATAAAAACACCAGATTCTAATCCTTTAATCTATTAAGTCAGCATAAAACAAACTCAGAAGATCACTGAGTTGATAAATTGCTATTGGTAAACACCCACATTATGTTCAATGTCTATGCCAGCTGCTATGTGACAGAGAAAGAAATAGAAGAGGCTCTTCCCCAGTTCTCTCCCCTCGTCTCCTTTAGCCTCTGCCCAGATGTCAGCTCATCAGGGAGGCCACTCCTACTAATAATTAAGCATGTCACCCACCCCACCTCTCCTTCTTGTTACTGCTTTTTGTGGTACTTATCTCTCCCAACTTAATACAAGTTTATGTGATTGTTTTGCCAATTAATGAAAAATCTATCACCCACCTATGACTGTCCAACTTGTTACTGCTTCTCATGGCCCTCATCACTCCCGTCACAGTATAGGTTTATATGATTATTATCTATCTCCCCCCATTAACAAAAGTTCCACACAAGTGCAGTCTCAGTCTGCTACCAGAACCCAAATACCAGTCACAGCACATCACAAGCAGTAACAAATTTTGCTGAATGTACTTCTAAATTCTTGCCTGGAAACATGTATAATTGAGTTGGGGGATGTACTGTGTTTCCCCCAAAGTGTTAGCACATTGTAGCCTGATACTTTGGCATATTCAACAGATTCATGAAGGTCATAATAAGCTGGGGTAGGACCTTTTCCATATTTATTTCTATTAATGTCATTATCTAATTTTTTTCACATTAACATTCTACCTTGTTCTCAAGATTGATTGAATGCTTGTCTATCAAAACCCAGAAATCCACACAAAGCCCTTCTGTTTGGCTTTTCTTCTCTGCCATAAAGGCACCAGCTTGTCAATTAGAAGTCTCCTGGGGAAGCAAGTGTTGTTCCTATTGGTTTTAACAGGAGCTTCCTTTGGACTGGAGGAAAATAAACATGTTTGGGTGTAGCTGTCTTCACACACGCTTCCATCTTATCTCCTATCCCGCACCCATTCTTGGTACTGGAGATCGAACCCAGGGACACCTTAGCATACAGTTACATCACCAACCCTTTTGTTAATTTTGAGAGAGTCTGTAAATTGCTGAGGCTGGCTTGAACTTTCAATCCTCCTACTTCAGCCTCCAGAGTAGCTGGAATTACAGTCGTGTGCCTCAATGCCCAGCTCTTTTTTCTTAATGTTGTCTCAAATGCTTTTAAAAAAGAAGAAGAAGAAGTTTGATCAGGATTTTATGCCTTCTTCAAAATATATCAAGATTTAAGGTACATAATCTGTGGATAATCTCTAATCTAAAACTAGATCTGGAGTTTCTGCTAGCTGTTGCTTCTCAACCCCTGTGTTCTACTTGTCTGAAAAAAAAAAAATACCTGTAAGAATTATAAGAAATGTTATATCAAAAAAAAAGTCCTTTAAAAAATATTTTTAAATCATGGGTCATCATAGAAATTCCAGATTTTGTGGATTAAAGGGGAGCTTTAATCAAATTGTATCAAAATGACTTTTTGAACAAAAGTGGATAAAAGCTAGAACGAATAGTGGAAAGCTTTAGATCAATGTAATCAAGAACTTTTTCTTCCTTAGAGCCACTTAAAAGAACAGGCTGCTCCTGGTGGGTTAATACCACCCACAAACCCCAAGCCCTGAGTATCAGGGTGGCAGGTCCTGCCTAGCTGAGCCACTAAACCAAATGACTCCATCCACAAACATGGCACAGATTCTCAAGAGAATTTGGGGCCAGCACTGGGAGGTGGAAGCTGCTATCTATGCCTCTCCTCCCTCTTCTTAACCACATTCATAGTTCTCCTGGCAGAGCAGAGCTCTTCAGGTCAGTGGTTCAGATTTGGCTCCAGACACTTAAAGTGGTGCATATGAGCAAGGACTGTGACACAGTAGACCTGTATCCTGACTCTGCTATTTGAGCAGGACAGTCGGCCCCCCCTAAGTACCAGCTTCCCATCAGCTAGTAGGGGAAATAATGGTACCAACCACATATGGAGTCTATGAAGACAAAATGAGATAATGTACTTAAAGCACATACCAAAGTGCCTGTCTCCTAGTAAATGTTCAATAAATGGTAGCCATTATTGCCATTATCATCATTTTCCATGCCTGATAGTATGTAGCTTGAAATAACATATTCATTGAATCAATCAGTGAAAATTCTGCCCCATATACACAGAGGAAAAAATAAAAGAAGACATTCAAACTAGTCAGTTCATCTCTATCATTTGCGGTTGAATAAGGGTTGAATAGCAAAGCTGTTGACTTAAGTGATTTTTATGGTTGAATATTTTACTTCATTTCTCATTTTGTTATATTTGATCCTTTTCTTCCAAAGCACTCATTTATAATGAAAGATCATTCTGGTTCTTTGCTTGCTATAATGCAGTTATCAGCTCCCATTTTGTTTGTGTAATTGCCTAAAAACAATGTCATTAGGAAAAACTATTTATTGGAACAAGATATCACGAAAGCTAAGTGTTTCTCTTCTACAATTAGGAACTAAACTACAGCAAGGAGCATAAAAAAGGTTGTGTGCCACCTACTTGTATAGAGACCAGTGGAAAGGAGGAGAAAGAGGAGGGAAAGGAGTCCAGAAAAGAGTTCCAGGAACCACAAGTAAAAGTCATGCTGTTTGGAAGAAGAAATTAAATGAACCAGAGCTCTGGCAGAGCTGAGTAGACTCAATTTACCTTCCTAGTGTTGTCTGCCTTCCCTCCAAAATGAGATAAACTCTGGTCCCTTCCAACCAGAGATACTGTCTCTGAATCACCTGCATTCTGGTAGAATGGAGGGAGGGGTATGTAGTAACACAGAATGGGGAGTGACCAATTTGATGGAGGGATAGCCAGAAGAAAGTTGACAGAGACCAGCCAGGAGAAAGAGGGAAGCAGAGGAGAATCAAGAAGCTTTGCCAGAGGTGAGTTCTAAAGGGTACAGAGAAGTTCTCCAGCCACACAAGGAAAGAAGGGCTTCTGGTTATCTGGAACAGCTCATGAAGCTGTGGAATAAAGGTCCTGCTGCGTGGGGAGCTGCAAGCAGATTGATAGGAGGTTGGCTGAGGGCTGTCCCAGGTGGAAAGGGCTTTCCTATGCTGAGACTTAGGTGTGGACATGAGAAATTGTGATTGAAGGACCTTAGGTGAAGGGTGACATGGGAGATGGTGTTTTAGACAGTCTTGTAGACTGCAGTAGGGAAAATACACTTGAGCTCTTGGGTAAAGCAAAGAGGTAAAGCCTCATCCAGGTAGAAATATAGCACAGTAGGTATTAAGAACATGGCCTCTGGAATCTTCTAAAATGGTGAAGACGCTTCATCTCATGGAAGTCAATCAAAAAATATGAAGACCAGAAAAAGACACAGCTCCATCATGTTAGAAGCTAAGAGATATCACAACCATGAAGTACATAGTACAGAAAACCTAGAGATGGAGGTGACTGATACAGTAAGACTGAGGAAGGTGAAATGTAAGAGGAAAGTACCATGATTAAATTGAAGACTACCAACGACTGAGAGAGAGAGAGAGAGAGAGAGAGAGAGAGAGAATTCTCTAAGAAAATCAATTGTAGACAGTGGCACTGCAAGCAGGAATAAAAAGGGAAGGTGCCTTCAGAATTCTAAATAAAAGTTATTACCCATCTAGAATTTTATATCCAGCCAGATTATCAATCAGGTATACCATAAGAATATTTTCAGACATTCAAAGTTTCAACAACAACAGCAAACTTACCTTTTTATACCCTCCTTCAGGAAGTTAGGAGAGAACATGTTTCGTCTAAACAAGAGAGTTAAAACAGAGAAAGACACAGGATCCCAGAAGAGAGGCAAAGGAGACCCCCAGTCCTAGAGAGCAACCAATCCAGCCTATAGCAGAAGGATTAAGGGAAGCCTAATGGAAGGAAGGAAATCATGTCATCTGATAGATTTCCTCAGGAGGAAAACTGTGTTTAGAGGGTGCTGAAGAATGAGGAAAGAAATAGAAACAGAATATGAAGCAAATGGGCAGAGAGGCAATTAATTCCAGGGAAAATATAAATGAGTTTAAGAATTTTTTCATGTTTCTTATTTGGTTCATCAGTAGTATGTTATGAGCAAAATAATGTGAATGCTGAATATTGATTTAACCAAACTTTGTGATACTGGAAAAAAAAATAGGAGAGAAAACAGGAGAGAGCATATCCTCATCTAGCACAATAGGAAATTTAATAGTGAGGAATCAAGAGGTAACAATACAAGCATTTAATTTAGAAATATGGAGCTTAGAAGAGTTAAAAGTTATCTACCTCTGATGAGGGGCAAAGGACAGATGGAATACAGCATTCTTCATTTAAGGATCTTTCAGTAGTATATTTAAACTATGCATACCACTCTTTATTTTTTCCTCTTTATTTCCCTTTGTATTTTCCCTTCTTTTTTCATTTTTAACCAAAGAAAGAGCACTCTCTGAAGTCACTTAGATTTGGATCTGAGTCTTGGGTATCTATTTTGCTATCTTTGTGAGCTTGGAATCATAACTATAAATTTCCCAAAGCTCCATCTCCTCAATTGTAATAGGGGGCAATACTTTATAACCTATCACATTCTGGTAGAATTTTTTTTAAGAAATGTAAATAAGATAATACACATAGAAAAGCCCTCAATAAAAATTTTTTGCTTACTTTAATTACCTATGTTCCTTCCTGAACAACCTGTCCTCTCACCCTTCATAAGTCATTAAATTCAGGGTGGACTGATGTCCCTAAGTGTGTTTGCATGTTGCACCTCAGCTGCAATGTGGAATAGAAAGTCTAATTCTCACTAAAGAAAATGAGCAGGTGACCTTTGACCTAGAGGAGCAGCTTTGGTGATAGAGAACCACTGTACCCTGTGGGAAAGGAGAACTCGAGACACATTCCATTCAGCCACTGGTGAGTGGAAACTAGGTGACAGCCAGACATCTTAGAATGTTCCAGTATCTCCCCCTTGTATCACCAGTGCTTCCAGGCTAGAGCCTTAATCCCTTCTACTAGTATAATAAGATCCCTCAGTTGTTTGATGCAAACCAAGCCTGAGGTATTGTGATTAGCTACCTGCCACCCACAGGTGACAGCTGCACCTGTGAGGCTGGCCAGCTTCCAACATACCCAGGGCACCTGCACCACCTCCTGCACCCTCAGCCCTGCCCTTGTGCCAATGTCCCAGCCGCCAGCTATTGAACAGGAAAATTGAGGGTTTCCTGGTGGAGGTTATTTATTTTACTGCAGGGATTATGCTGTATGCAAAGCACAGGTCCAAGGCCCTCTGGGCAATACAAAGATAGAGTTGAACTCAACGGAAGTTACCATCTAGTGACAGGGATAGATGATCACCCTTCATCAGATAAGGAAACAAGCTAAGTGTTTGAGAGAACTTATTGTGGGCTGCATGTGGAATAAGTAAGGTTTGCATTGATGAGAAGGCTAATTTGGAACTTCTCACACAGGCCTGGAGCAGGTAAGCACCCAGGTCAGGTGGTTATTTTTTAAGTGAAAATAAGCATTCTTCAACCATCTGGAATTTTCCCCCCTTGGAATGAGAGTGAGGGAGAATGGCAGGGGTGAGGGATCTCTGTAAAGCCAAAAATTCTTACTGAGAATAATAGCATCTTGTGCTCAGGGTGACCCTATAGTTCATTATCCAAATGGGAACATAAGAGTGAAAGATACCAAGCACACCAGAACAACAGGCATAAGCCAGAACTGGCCCTGGCAAACAGACATGTGAGGTCCCTCCTTACAGGTACTAGGTAATTATAAAGGGAACAGATGCCGTGACCTATGGTCCTGAGGAGCTGCTGAAGAGAATAGATTCCTGTGCAATCAGAACACTGAGAACTCCTGCAGGTTCAAACTCGTCTCAGGTGACTCTCCTGAACACTGTAGTTGAGATCCACTGGCATGAGGACCCTGTTTTCTCTTTGCACATGTCCTCCTCAGAAAAAATACTCAGGCTCATTTTTTTTTCCCAGTTAAACCAGTATGTAGCCATCTCTTCGGCTAGGACTCCTGAAAATGCTCTGCTACCTAAATTTTGACCAACCAGCTACTTAAAAATCAAATGCATGTTTACTTTTTTCCCAGCCCCTTTAGCTCCTTTGGTGTGGAGCCAATTCAAAGTTTGTTTTGGTTTGGCTTTTAACTGCCATATCAAAGTCCCTCCCCTTAGATCTGCCAGCTTCTTTCTTCAAACAGTTCTTTTTTTTTTATTGGTTGTTCAAAACATTACAAAGCTCATGACATATCATCTTTCATACATTTGATTCAAGTGGGTTATTCAAACAGTTCTTTACAAAGAGTAATTCTTATTCCAATATCCCTTCATGGCAACTTCACAGTGTAGGAGATAATGTAGAAAATACAGAAAACACTCTGATCTAAGTGATTGCTGTTCTGCCCAATAAATTACCATTAGACTTGAGATGAGATTCCCAGTTACCTAGCACTTTAGCCTGATTCATTCTGTTTTCTGTTCAAATAACTGAGTAACAGAATTTACAAATTAAATGTATAATTATTTATTTATTTTTTTAAAAAAATATTTTGTTTTAGTTGTCGTTGAACACAATACCTTTATTTTATTTTTATGTGGTGCTGAGGATCGAAACCAGTGCCCTGCACATGCCAGGCAAGCGCTCTACCGCTGAGCCACAACCCCAGCCCTAATTATTTATTTACCTGTCTCTTCCACTAAGCTGTGATCTCCTGGAGAGCATAAATTACCTTATTAATATAAACTACATCAAAACTACCATTGATTTGGACACATCTGTAGGGTCCTCGTAAATGACTGGTGAAATGGAAGGCAGCCAGTCCTCACCCCACCTCTCTTGTTCTCATAAACTCCTCTTTCAGTTCTTACACTCAAAATAGCTTTTCCTTTGTGATTTTTATTAATAGCAAAGCATCTTCCTCCCAAGCCACCTAAGCAACTGGGAGCCAGCTTCCTCCTTCTCTTTCTCTTCCCATCCCATTGGGACAGTCTCACTGTCTTGGTTCAGCTCTAACTGGTCTTGTGACCTTTGGGTGTACCTGTTACATGTAAATGTGAACTAGATTATTCTCTCCTGTTCCTTCTAGACTCTTTGATGGCTTTGTAGAAAATCAATATCTATCTATCTATCTATTTATCTATCTATCTATCTACCTATTTCCCCGCCACCACTGAGACCCCACCTCCCTGAACTGTTTTCTAGGTTTACTCTTCACCACCAAGCAGAAGAAACATTACCCAGGGTCCTGCTGGTGTTAGAATGCATCTACTCTGACAGATCTTTCCCATGGAGCCCCTCCCTTCTGGAAATTCACTGATCTTCATCAGCCCATGAAGGAAACTATTAACACATTATTCTAACTTTACATTGAATGAAATGTTGGCATCATCTGGCTCTGTCCAATTGCCTCATCTTTCCCCTTAAAAATCAAAACAGGGAAAATCCAAATCTTTTGGTTATTAAATCAAAGTTCTATCAATCAGACCATAATGATTGTGTTAGAGACAGAAGGAATATTGTCTGTGGGTGGCAGAAAAGGCATAGAATTTGTGACTAATGTAAATATGTAATAAAATAAAGACAACTATTAGTGTAAATTAAATATATAAAAAAATAAAGGCAATTATTAATATATTAAGTACAGATTCCAGAGATGGCTCAGTTTGTCTCCTTCTTCTCCCTCTATCACAGAAACCAAATGATCGTGATCATAAAGTGAGAATGGCCCTGGGAAATGGCTTACGAGGAGACGTGTGGAAAGAATTTGTCAAGAGATTTGGGGACATTCACGTTTATGAGTTCTATGCTTCCACTGAAGGCAATATTGGATTTATGAATTATCCAAGAAAAATCGGTGCTGTTGGGAGAGCAAACTACCTACAAAGAGTTAAGTACATTGAAAAATGAGAGCACATGTAGTTGATTCCCAGAACACAGAGGCTTTTTAAAAGTCAAGTCATGATGACATTATTATTAGAAGTTCATGCTGCAATTAGAGCTGTGTCCATCTGTATCACCAAGAGAAGTTTTGCTCATTCTCTGTACTAATGATCTCAAAAATTCATCTCAATCTAAACCATCTCAGTTTCTGTTAATATCAACCCATTATTTTTTTGCCATCTGCAACTTATTGAAGCCTTCCTTCCTTTGTTTACGTGTGCATGGCAAAGCATCTGACAGTTGCCAGTTCCATAACTTTATTATACACTGAAATATAATATTTCCCCTCAGTTGTGCTCTACTTTACAAGCTCTTTACATGTATAGGTGCAGGGCCCAGAACTTGCATTTTGGAGCTAGTTGTTCTGAGATGGGGCCGAGTTGCTTTTTAAAAGATATGCAGGGTTAAGACTGACTTATTTGACCTTCCGGAGCACAGGGATGCATCCCAGTTCTAGAATCTAGGGAACATTGCATCTACCTAATAATTCTACCAGAAAAATATTTTTTATTTTTAAGCCTGCTCACAGAGGTAGCAATCCCTGTTCTCCCTCAGCTGTTTCATTGCCTGGGATCTCTGGACAATTTATCTGTCTTTTTGTGCCCAAATATTCTGTCTACTACATGGCCCACTCTGCTGCAAAATTTGAGGAATAGTTCATGAATGCAGAGCCTCCTTTGGCTTGAATAGTCAATTTTGTCATTATGTCTCTAGACACCCATCCTGCCTGGCCATAAGACAGCCACACCAGAAGTCTCAGGCAACCTTTATTCCCCAGACACCAGCACAGTACACAGGACAGTGGTTCATATGCATGAGAAGTTCAGCTCTGAACTGCAAAACCCAGCACCACTATATGCCAGCTGAGTGACCTGGGGCAAGTCACTTACATTTCTTAGGCTTCAACCTCATCATCCTAAAACAAAGATTTAAAATAGTAATCAGGCATGGTGGAACACACCTCTAATCCCAGTGACTCAGGAGGCTGAGGCAGGAGCATCACAAGTTTGAGGCTATCCTCAGCAATCTAGTGAGGCCTTAAGCAACTTAGCAAGACCTTGTGTCAAAATAAAAAGTAAAGAGAACTGGGGATGTAGCTCAGTGGTAAAGAGCCCCTGAGTTCAGTCCCCAGTACTAAGAAAGTAAAATAAAAAGAGCAAACACTGGGCTCAATACCTAACCTGTACTCAGTGTTAATAAGGATTGTTGAAAGGATTAAACCAAATACTTTATGAAAAAGCCCTTAGAAGCCAATGCCTATTGTATAATAGACTTGGATAATTGTAGCTGTAATGATCATTGCCATTGCATTTTTTATATACTGGCCTGAGCTTAAGGCATTACCCAGTTCAAGAGGCCTCTCTGACAATGGCAGCCAAACCCACACCTGCAGGAGAACCCTGCAAGGTTCTCCCTGTCCTCCATACCTGCACCATCCAATATAATAACCACTAGTTACTAGTTATTAAATTTTAAATTATATAAATAACGTTTTTAATTCAGTTCTTCATTCACACTGTCAAGAGCTCAATAGTCATATGTGGTTAGTGACTACCACACTGAGCAGGGGAGATTGAGAACATTCTCATTGTCACAGAAAATTCTACTAGACTTCCATTGGGCAGCAATGCTACAGATTGAGAATGGAAATCCTACTGCCCACTGGAAGCATTGATGATTGGGTCAGTGTTTTCCAGTTAGCACCAATCCAACCTGGACCAGCCAAAACCCTGTAGACCAAGGTTACATGCAGTTTAGAAAAAGGGGGCCAGCAAGTTATTGATGTTGGTATTGTTGATGCTCAGAAAGAGTAGTTACATAGAAGCTTTGTTTTCTACCAAACCTCCTTAGAAGCTGCTGCCATACATTGCTAGTTCTTTGCTTTCTCATCCATTGATTGCCATGTGTTATAAACAAAACCACTTTTTAAAAACTAAAAAGAGAAACAAGATACCCCTGCAATTGATATGGAAGAACTGTTAGCATCCACAAATTCTTTACATTCTTGCAAATAATGGTAAGATTTACATTTGTTGACCACAGATGCCACCTGTTGTTTGTTTGTTTTTGAGAGCATAATGAGCAAATACTTATTTTAATTACTCCTATCTGAAGGTACTTATTTATGGAGAACAGCAAGGCATTTTTTTTTTATCTACTCTTTCCATTCCTTAAAGCCTTAAAGTTTTCAGTAAATTCACATTATTTTCACAACTATGTTTTGGAGTTGCTCTTGGTGTGTCAGCAGATATGTCATCAATCTACCTTATCAGTGCTTTATATCTTTCTGCAATATTGAAGCCAATGGCACACGACAACTTGCATAGACAGATAGGACAATCATCAGCTTCCTCCAAGTGGTTGGAGCCTTGCATTAGGCATATGAGCCACCCGCAGTGTCACAGTCCAAATATGTGTTCAATCTCATGGGTTAAAGTCTTACAGGAATAGAGCAGCAAAACACTAGTGATTCCCTGAATAAAGTAGTTATCAAAAATGGAAGAGTCATTGGAAGATTATTTTTTGGAGCTCCTTCACTGTGCCTTCATAGTGGGAGCTATAGAAAAAACTGCCATATCTAGTGAAGCTGAATATTTCCACACCATCTGTCAAAGAAGCCTATCCAAAGACAAAATTCCAGGAGTCTCTTGGGTAAAGATCAATCATTGTTATTCTCACAACACAAAAGGCATCTTCAGATTTCATCTTTTTTAAGAACTTCAGGATATGCCCTGCATGAATTTGTAAATTGCGTGATCATTCACTCTAAAAGAACACCATGTTGCAGAAACAGAAACCAGTTCTAGGAGTTTTATAGTCAAACCGTAGAAAAATGCTTCACAGTAGCCCTTGAGACATTTAATACATTCTTCACTAAAAACTTGGTGTTTCCTAGAGATCCATTGGACAGAATATAAATACTATGCTTCTCTGGAGAGGGTATCTTTCTATAAGGATTACTGAAAAACCATTCAATGTCTTGGGAAGCCTCAGGTTAGGAGGTGATCCAATCTGATTGTGAATGCAAAGTAATAGGTCTGAAGAGATCACTGGTTTGCTGGAAGGCTTCGTTCATTTGTTGCTGTTCCTTAGCATCTAACTTCTCATACTGTGACACAAGCATTGGGTTCTGAGAGATGAGAACTGTTTTTAGTGTCTGTTCAGAGTGACATAATACTTGCATAATGACAGGTCTCATCTATTCACATCAAGTTCCTATGTAGAGCTTTCATCCTTCCCTTTATAAAGTAATTGAAGTTTTTACCTTACAAGGACAGGCATGTCCAGAAGGTGCTATGGAGGGTACCTTCACCCCAACAGGCCTTACCACTGCCCGCCACCACCTGTATTTTTTAATGAAGTTATCTGCTCCAACTAAAGCATGTGATTGATTACTGTATCCCATAAACTTGGATATAAATTTGAAATGGACACAATAATCATGGCTAACAATTATATCCAAATACTGTCATATTTGTGATTATCCATTAGTAGGGAAAATAATATACTTAGTATTGCTCTTACTGAATTATTTAAATTTAAATTCTTATCTCATTAAAAAAACTGTTAAGTGTGATAGAATTTTAATTTTATGGTCAAGGGCATGAAATAATTTTAGCTTTGATTTTTGAATATTTTGTAGAACATGTCCCTGAAAATGTGAAAAATCTAATGATAGCATATTAATATAAGGTTATATAAGATTTTTAAAACCCACTTGTGATATGTCCACCAAAAGATATGTAAAAGAATGTTCATAACAGCTTAATTTATAATAGCCCAAACTAGAAACAGTCCAAATACCCATTAACAGGAGAATAGACAAATTGCTATATATTTATAGAGGGAAAATTTCATGACAATAATAAATGAACTACTTTGGATAGGGATATAGTTCAGTAGTAGAGCAGTTGCCTAGCATGCATTAGGCTCTAGGTTCAATCCCCAGCCTTATAAAAACTAATAATGATAATAATTAATAAACCACTCATAAGAACACAAACATGGATGGATAAATATTCAGAGATATACTGAATGAAAGAAGCAGACATAAAGGCATACATACACTTCACTCATTTGAGATTTAAAACTAATTGATGGTGATAAAAGTCACAATAGTGGCTGACTTCATGGAAAGGACCAGGAGCAAATGTTTTAAGTGAAATGAGAATGTTTAGTATCTTAATGTAGGTAGTAACTACATGGCCGTACACAAAAGCAAAATTTCACTGAGCTGTACACTTACCATATGTGTACTTCATGTACTTTATATAATGAAGTATATAAAAACTGTAACAGAATTTGAACTCAAGATGATATTTTTTAATTTTGTTAGAAAGTCATAACTTATGAACTGATTAAATATGACGTGGAGAAAGACGAACCTGTCCGTGATGGAAATGGATATTGCATCAAAGTTCCCAAAGGTACAGTGAATATTTTGTTCATATATCCTGTGACTTTTCTTATCACAGGATTTTTAAGACTAATGCATTATTTCCAGATGGTTTAATTACTCCCAAAAATAGTTATAGGAATTAGCTTCTGCTTCAAATTTCCAGGCGCTAATTTGCCATTACGTGTAACATAATTATGGTTTTAAGGCTAGCTTAACAACTTCTTGCTTATAAGGTAAGTGTTTTGTGGAAAGGAATATGTAATTATGGTTTCAAGGCTACAGTTAACTTCAGGTGGTCTTGTGTAGTTATGTGCATAAATCATTATCAGTACAAGATCAGCATTAAACTAATTTCAAGTGTGTGTTAATATGTGTATATGTAGTATACATGCATATGCATGTACATGATGTATATGAACGTGTGTATGAAAATGGCACTTTCTGCAGCCAGCTTATTAACAGTGGGTTCTATGGCATCAGTCTTAAGAGAAATTGAAAATAAAATTTGCTTATCTCTAGCACACAAAATAACAACTTTCTTCTGTCTTAGGTGAGGTTGGACTCCTGATTTGCAAAATTACACAACTTACACCATTTAATGGCTATGCTGGAGGAAAGACTCAGACAGAGAAGAAAAAACTGAGAGATGTCTTTAAGAAAGGAGACCTTTATTTCAACACTGGAGATCTCTTAATGATTGATCATGAAAATTTCGTCTACTTCCATGACAGAGTGGGAGACACATTCCGGTTGGTTTTTCTGCATTATTGAGCCTAAATTGAACACAGGCACAGTTTGGTTTATTCCTAAATTGGAATCACATTCCAATTGGGTTATGCTGCTTCATTTCCTCTTGTCTCTGATATATCATTTCAACCTCTAGTATGCCCAGAGAATAAAAGGCAAAATACATGAAGTGTAGCTCTGTAATGCCCATTTAACTTGGCTGAGCAACACTAGATAATCAAATGAGGTAGGAAAGCTGTGTCTGATTTTTGGAGGTTAAAGCCCGTCCAACTACTCTCATTTGTCCTGTATTATTAGGACAGCTGGGAATTTCCACAATGTTCCCAGTCATGGGGCTTTTCTTCCTGCCAAAATCAAATGCAAATTAATGTGGAATTGATCTGGCTGAATCGGAAGTGAGAGGTGCAGAGCCCATCCTCCTCCTCTTCTTCCCTTTTTCTCCCTCCCTAACGAAATGGCTTCCATTGGAACCCCAAAGTCAGCAAAAGGAACTTTGAAAGTCATTCTAATAGACCATGAAGTTAATCCCCAACATTAACCCAGTCGGAAAGAAGCCTTCCTTCTAACATAGGCTTCTTTTCTTTGGGAACTCCCTGACAACAGGCAGGCCCTGTGTCTGTTGGCCACCCCCACAGCACTGAGCCCAGTGCCAGACACACATAACTTTTGATATAAATGAATGAGGAGGTAATGGAAGTCATCTGACTACAGTAGAATGAGCATGGTTGAATGAGAACCAAGCTCCCAGGGTCACTTCCACTACTGACCAGCAGCATTAGCAAAGCAGGTCTGCTTTGCTAATGCTGCTGGTCAGTAGCGGAAGTGGTCTGCTTTACCTCAGTTCTTTTCACCCATTTCATGAGTGTCCTGATGATTCTTGAGATTTCTTCCTTCCCCAATATTCCACAACTCAAGATCCAAATTATTATTTAATGCCACCTTCATATTACTAAGAAGATACATCTAAGAGACCTAGAGAATTTTTATGCAAAACAAAGTTCAACTCTTTATTAAGTGAAAAATAGCACTTGGTGAGCCTTAATATGATAATCTCCCTGTAACAAAAGTATGATATTTTTCCCTTTTTCGTGCTGCCTTGAGACCTTGAAATACAAATATAAGTTCTATGAAACAGAAATTCACTAATTGAATTAAATAGCAACTTAAGTTGGTAAATGAGGAAAGTGAGAGGTCTAAACACAGCAAAAAAACAGTTGAGATTTGTTTCTGATTTCCAGGGCCTTTCTTAGCCATGGTTGTATTTTAACCTTAGAATGCCATTCGTTGTCAAGTTTTACTTGACAAGACTAAAATCCCACATATCTTTAGCTTTACCTTTTATACCTTTACCTTTTATTCCTCAAGCAGAATGCCGTGACTAATTTGGGGAGTAGAGGGAATCAAGATGGGGACGATGAGACCACCACCCCAAAGAGGTCAGAAGGAAGCACCTGCTCTCTGCATTTGCAACCTGGGCTAGAAAGCACCAGTGACCTCTGCTAACTGGCCTTTTCTTCCAGGTGGAAAGGGGAAAATGTGGCCACCACAGAAGTTGCTGACATAGTAGGACTGGTTGATTTTGTCCAAGAAGTGAATATTTATGGAGTGCCTGTGCCAGGTATGTACAAGATATTATACATCTGAACCTCAACTCCTGCAGGTACTGAATATAAATTTAACCTCAAGGCAGTTTGTCAATACCTTCTCCTTCCAGCTGGAGAATTTAACAACTCGATGTCAGTCACCAGGGTATAAGGAGCTTTGTGTTCCCTAGTAACAGGAAACTCAGTATATCTAAGCTGGCTTCCACTGTTTCTGCCCTCTCAGGCAAGCAAAGTCTCCCAAATGCAGTGCTCCATGCTGTGTCTGGCACTCTTCCAGAAAAGATGTGTCAAGTTTGTGAGAGCTGGGAAATGGTGAATGAGGCAGTACAAATAAGAGCAACTACCGTTGCTAAAAAGAAAACCTGGGAAGGAACTGATTTTATTCAGATTCTTTTTCTAAAGCAGGTCCCCGACCCTAACCCAGCTCACTGAGTTTCATAATCATCACAGACCACATCTGCAGATCTGCTTCTGCCCGCAGTGTGGAAAGAGACAAGGTCTAACCTTAAGTCCTGGCTCCAATACCTGCTGGCTATTTGACCTCAGGCAAGTCACTAAAATTAGGGATAATACTTGCCCTGCAGTTGAGATTGTCAGGAGAATTAATTTTATTTCATAAATACTAAACATGTATTTATCAAATTTATACATGAGGATATTCATGAGAATAAATTATTTGAATTATAGATGTCAGAGAGGAGTGAAACTTCCAAACCATTACCCAAATATAACATGCTAGTTCCCTGAGAATTCAGTATTTGGGATTCTCACCCATGTGTTCAAAATGGAAATCCAAAAGTTCCTCTTTCCTGAGCTGTGACAGTTTCATGTGACCTTGTGCTGTCCTTTTATTTTTTGAAGAATGTTTGATAATGTCTCTTGCCTGTTTCTCTATGACCCTCTGATACTAACTCAGTGGGAAATATGGCCACATGTCAGGGCACAGAGTAGGAGAGGGTACAGAATGCTCCTTGTGTTGGTCCCAAGGAGAATGCACCAGACTCCAAACTGAACTAATATAACACTAGGGTCCAAGTCATGGTTGTCAACTGTCCTGCCATACCAGGGTCTTCTTGTAAATCCCTCTTAGAAGGTCATATGTGCTTCTAAATGCTGTATTTTAAGAAGGTAACACAAACAAGAAGTCAAGAGAATCTGAAAAATGGAACAGAAGGACCTAGCCCAGTGTTCCTCAAAGTGGGATCCCCAGACCAGCCATATCTGTATCACCTGGGAACTTGTTTAAAATGAAGTTTCTCAGGCTGGGGTTGTAGCTCAGTGGTAGTGTGCTTGTCTAGCATGTGTGAGGCCCTGGGTTTCATCCCTAGCACCACATAAAGATAAATAAATAAAATAAAGGTATTGTGTCCATCTACAACTTAAAAAAAATATTTTTTTAAATGAAGTTTCTTGGGTATCATGAAAATCAAAGGGAGATCAATAGAGTAGAGGAAAGGGATCAGGGGGAAGAGGAAGGGAAGGAAAGGAGGAAATACAGTAGAATGATACTGACCAAATTATATTGTTATATTGTGTGCATGTACAAATAGGCAACAACAAATTCCACCATTATTACAACTATAATGTACTAATAAAAAATATGGAAAATCTTAAATGCAAAAATAAATAAATAAAAATGCAGTTTCTCAGGCCCATCCCAGTCCTGCTACATCAAAACTTGTAAGATGGGGACCAGGAAGCTGTTTTCACAAACCCTCCGGTGATTCTTAAAAATACTAAAGTCTAATTTGGAAGTGATGAAAATGTTCTAGAACTAGATTCTGGTGGTGACTGTATAACATTTTGGCTGCACTAAGTACCATTGAATTGTACACTTTTGAATTATAAAAATTATGGATTTTATGGTATGGGTTTTAATTTAAAAAAAAAAACACCAAAATCTAAGAAGCACTGAAGCCCAATAATTCCCAAAATTTGGTCAATTATCAAAATTATCTAGAAAACTTCAAAACCTAGACCTAATGGGTCATAACCTCTGGGGTTTGGAACGTGAAATCTGGTGATGTCTTTTTTTAATTCCCAAATAAGTCTAACAAGCAGTTAGACTTGGGGATCATGGATATAAAACAAGGAAGAGGAGGTTAACGGAATTCAAATAATTGGAAGAATAGTCTGGTAGAACAAGGTATTCTGTATTGCCCCAGTGATCAGAACCAAAACTAATGGGTTGAAATTATCAGAAGAAAACTTTGGCCTGAGAACTCTCCTGTAACTAGAGAGACCAAAAATTAAGTGGGCTTTTCTCCTGTTCCACCAGCTAGGGCATGATGTAAAGGGAGGTTGATTGTCTACCTGGGATCCTAGTATCATTCTTGCAGCAGTGAAAAATTAGAGATGAACTCTGAAGTCCCTCCCAACTTTCAGATTCTGGATTATCGTTGCCACTCTTGCTACCACCTGGCCTCCTATCCATAAGAAGGCAGTTCCATCCCCGCCTGGATATGCAGTAGGCCCATGAAAGTAAGGCACCACAGTCCACCATGATTGATCCTCAGCACAGACCTCACAGATCTCAGCTTAGCACCAGGAGAGAACTTCCAGGTTTGGGCCTAGACTGGAGATGACTTTTTCCTGAGTTTCACACTAGAATTGTTCAACTACTCTCTAGAACTTTCCATTCACAACTTAACTTTCTGAAACTGTTGCCAGGTGACATTAGTATTGCACAGGGGAAGAGGCTAGGGCTACAATCTGCTCCAGAAATGTTCAGAGTCAAAGTGGTAAGATAATGGGTTTTATTCAAAACCAGTTTTGAAGGAAAAGAGAAGAAACTTCCACCTTTTGTCTATTTCTTATGTAGGCAGGTAGTTGAATCCAGGCAGTCAGGATCCAGACAGGGTCCCTGAGCTAGGCTGCTAGTAACACAATGACAAAATGGTGTATATCTTCACTGTCCAGGATAGCAGCCAATAGCCACCACGTAGCTACTGAGCACTTGAAACATGGCTAGTACAACTGAGAAACTGCATTTTTTATTTTACTTAATTATACTTAAAATTTAGTTTTATAGCCACATTCGAACAAAGGCTACCACATTAGACAGTGCAGTTCTAGAGAACGCCTAGCCAGAACTGATCTTTAAATTTAGCCCATAGCTGTTGTAGACTGGAACCTTCTTCCTGGAGCTGAGCTAACCCCAAACCAAGCTGTGTGAATCAGGACAAGAGGTTTGAGACCCAACAGTCGCATCTGCCCCTTGTCCAGCTTTGCTTTGTCACTGCCAAAACAGGAAATAAGGAGCTAGTTGATGCAGATTTCTGTTGCGTCAGCCCTTGCCTTCATTCTAAAAGAAACTTATTGGAGACATTTGAGATTGCTGAGGCAGGTTCCAGGGATCCCTAAAGAAAGAGGGTCTGGTGCCCCACCGCTCTTCTTTAGATGAAAGGCAAACCAAATGAGGTGACATTTCCTTTATTGGTTTGTTTGGGGGACGTTTTGTTTCGTTTGAGTTTTTGGTTTTGTTTTTTTTTTTTTAAATCTTCTTTAGAGCCATAGGTAAACATACAATCACCATGGGAGAGATTTCAAAAGCTGGGGCCCAGGTGATCCAGATCGGCTCCTTCCCAGTCTCTGATTACAGCTAAGTAGTTCAGGGAAGTGGACCTGGACTCCCACTGGGTCTACTGGATCGTGTAGAAGATGTATTAATACCTAATTACCACTGTCCTCACAAGAAAACAAAGGTAATTGTTCTGAATTCCTCTCCACTAACAGCCCTGCTGTTAGGATCTGTTTTCTCTGTGGTGTTGCACAGCCTCTTGAGGCTGGTGGGCATGAATGGGAGGGCACCAAACAGCTCACCTCCTCACCTGCCTTCACCCTCCTGTCCTGCAACTTCTCTGAGGTGCAGACAGCAAAGCTATTAGGAACCTTGATTAAATAAAAAAGTCTCCAAGGTGTATTTGTGCCTGGAGGTGCAACTAAAGAACAACCTAAGCTCACTGATTCATGCTGGTAGAGCAACGACTTGTCACTAGAATCCAAAAACAACTTTTTTTCACCACAAGTTTGACCTGTGTCCTACTGAGATATCTCTGTGTTGGCTGCCAAGGAGGACAAAGGTTACAAGCATAGGATCTGAAGCCAGCCTGCCTGGATTCAGTTTCTAACCCTGGTTAGTATTTGCATTGTGATCTTAATCAAGTCTCTTAATGGCTTTAAGTCGCAACTTCTTTATCTGTAAAATGGAGATAACATCTGTACTCCTTCATAAGGTTGTTATAAGAGTTAAATGAGAGTATTTGTAATATATATCTGCTAAAAATTCAACCAATGCAGAGCTATTAGGAGTCTTACTATGAGTAATAGTATATTCACCTGAGAAAAACTTGCACATATATTTGAAGTAAAAATTCCAACTATACAAAAGTAATCCATGCTATACTATGGGCTCAGTGCATAGCTCCTTGAACTAACGAAGTTTCACAAGTGAAATAAACAGCCACAACAACACCTCTAATGTTTTCTCACCTCATATCTAGGTCATGAGGGTCGAATTGGCATGGCCTCCATCAAGATGAAAGAAAACCATGAATTTGATGGAAAGAAACTCTTTCAGCACGTTGCGGATTACCTGCCTAGTTATGCAAGGCCTCGGTTTCTGAGAATACAGGTGAGACATCTTACCAGGTTCAATTATCTTCTCTCTTAGAGACCCCTGTCTATTAGGGAACAACTCCCCTTCTCCCTGGAGTGACCACATTTGCCAAATTTGCCTTGCCTTTTCCAGAAAGTTTGAAAAGAAGTTCAACAAGGAAGCAAAATATCCAAAAATGTAGCTAGCAGAAATCCAATCCTAATCCCTTTCTCCCTGAAATGACAAGGAGACTATTCAACAATAGACTTGGCAAAAAAAAACTCAAAGTCTGTGTAGCTGAAGTATGACAGGCATTTTAAATAGAAATGCTCTATTTAATAGAAATGTTGTTTTCAATTTTAAGGAATACAAAAATATACAAAAATCCTACCCCATAGGGAAAAATTTAATTAGGCATCATTAGCCAGTTGGAACTACCAAACTTGACAACCCTGCTAGAGGGATTTTTTTTTTCCTTTCTAAAACTTAATCCTTTTATTTGGTTCAACACTCTTGCTTTCAGACTTTAAGCTCTGTGATTCTATAACCAAAGGCTTGAGAAAAAAAAGTCTTAAGGTTCTAGATATTGGTGAGTGTATGGTTTATTTCTATTGATGTATATTCATTAAACACTGACATTTAATTTGCAACCAGATGGTAAAGAGATGTCAACATGAAATATCTTCAGAGATCTCAATTAACATTGAAGGAAGTGTTCCCTCTAACAAACAGATGGAGACAACAGAGCTCCCTGTGTGTAAATGATCCCTCCTCCCACTCCCACTGTTAGCCCAGACACCCGGGGGGGGGGGGGGGGCTGGGGGGGTTATCAACAGAAGCCTTACCAACCACCAGGCACCACCCTCTGCTCAAAAATCTAGTTACAGGTATCTCACCATTGGCAGCCTTTCCTGCCCCACAGGTTATCCTAAGGACAAAAGGCAATAAAAACAAATCCCTCACACTAGGCTCTTCATGGAACTTCTGAAAACAGGCAAAATGGATATCACTTCTCAGCTCTCACCTGAGCCATAAATGCCAATGATTTGCAAGTCCCCCTGCCCCACCTCTACTCCTCACCCTGCTCCCTAATCTATTGCAAAACACAACTGCAATGTGGATTGTTTGATCTTTTTCAGGATACCATTGAGATCACTGGAACTTTTAAACACCGCAAAGTAACTCTCATGGAGGAGGGCTTTAATCCCACAGTCATCAAAGATGCCTTATATTTCTTGGATGACACAGCAAAAACATATATCCCTATGACAGAGGACATTTACAAAGCCATAAATGATAAAACTCTGAAAATCTGAATATCCCCAGAAGGATAACTCACATTTCCAGAAAGAAACTGAATGGACTTAATACAGCCACTCAAAATAATCCATCCTTAATTTGATTGAAGATTATGAGATGCAATTTTTTTAGGAATTATTCACATCAGTAAGGGAACAGTTATTGTTGTTTTAATTACACCTGAACCTTTGTAAGTGAAAAGATTTAGAAACAATTATTTTTTCAACGTGTACCTACTGTTTGTATTTGTAAACTGAGCTCATTGGAGGGACAGCCTTATTTTTTTTAAAATATATAATAAAATAGACGAACACCAGCACACGAAATGACACTGTCTCTTGGGTTCTTTGCTGACTTTATTCTAAATGCAGCTGTGTCACTTACTCCAAAACCTGAAAGCCTCACTGGTAACTTGTCACAGGTGTCCAAGTAATGGCATTCTAAATTTAAAAAGATGGCAGAGGACAGGGAAGACCCACAATGAACAATCCAACAGAAATCCAACTCCAGTGTAAGGAAACCAGCTCTCCCCACCCATAAACACCCTGGTCACTGTGTACAAACAGCATTATACCACAGTGGCAATGCCATCCATAGTCCTTAAAGAAGCCTAAGTCTATTGTATCAGAGTCCTATACATGAAAAGGGTTCAGTAAATATTTTGTAGCTACATTGAGGGTGGTGAGCTCACATGTCTTCAGGATTCACATAACGTAGATGAAAGAAGCAGCTCAGGAATGAATGTGGCAAACATGAACAGCTACTACTCAGCTTCAGTCAGCTGATTATTGGCATGCAAGAATGCTGGGATTGTCTAATTATTTGGAAAACACAAATCCAGATTTATATGCAATCTCTCAACTTCTAAAACATGAAGTCTCAACATTTTGAAACTTCCATGCATCTCAAATATAATGTTTCTATGAGCCAGGTAAGTCCCAACTCTCTGAGAAGCACTCCACTGTACACACTCGCACATGCTGCATGCAGTTGGAACTCTGTCCCATGCTTCCAGGTGGGAACTGGTTCCACTCCACAGTCTCCTGCCTGCTCAAGGGCCTGGGGCCTTTGGGTAAGGTACAGGATGGTTTGGGACCTTCTGAGGAACTTTTTCAGAAAACTCTTTCTCCTTCCATTCAGCTGCCTCCCTTCCTGAGTAGCACTTCTTGCTCTCCACAGTGATCAATAGCAACCATTTCAGAAGCAGATCCTGGGTGGAGATACTTAAGACACATTCTTACCTAGAGCTTATCCTAAACCACAGGATCATCACAGTCACTGACCTTAGTCCCCATCCAGAAAATGAGACCCAAGTTCACCCCAGCATCCCTAGAAGCAGTCAAGATTCCTTCCTTCAGACATCCTCAAATGACCAAGATCTGACAAGGAGTCCCAGTTCTCCCCAAGCTTAGTCCCCATAAAGCCCTAGGCAAACACGCCTGGGATCCTCAATGATATATAATGAGGAAGGCCACCACCCTCACCTCCGATACAGTACTAGAAATATTGTATACAATCAATACCTCTCTAATAGTCTCTCTACTCTTTTAAAAAGTGACTTCTATGAAGACTTATAACCAGAATCCCTGCCCCCACTTACTAAGCCTAATAATAAACATTTCCTTAGCACTTAATCTGCATGAGGGATTTGAGGATGGCCCAAGGAAAACTTTGGATATGCTGCATCTTAATGAATTTTTCCTATTGTTTAGAATGATTATTGCTTGTGTATCAGAGCCTGGGTATTTTTGCAAAAAACTCTCTATGTCTTTGCTTTATTGATTTTTCTGGTGAGAACTTGAACCCAAGTAATGCGAGGTAGCAGATCCTGTGTTTTGGAGTTCCGTGTTACGCAATTGCGTTACATGGTATCTCACCAAGTTGATTCCATTTGACCGCAGGTTAAGTTAAAGCAGTGATGTTACTCTTTCCCTAGGGGCATCTTTTCAGGTGAGAGGTCAGCACTTGCACCATTAGCCAGAATATGAGTGTTCCATTAACCAGAGCTTACTGGACTCTGACCTATTTGGGCTGATGTTTTAGATGATTCAGTTAGAAAATCAGAAAACTGTGCCCTTACATCTCCCCCAGCTCTGCTTCCCAGCCTGATGGCTTCCTCGGCCTCTCACTTCCCCAAACCTCCCAGATTCTAGTCAGGTACACAGCTCCATTATGAAGGATTAAGCACCAGCATAATATCTTTACTCCTGGGTTTGCACGCATATAAACAAAAGAAAGCTACCACCTGTGAGAGAGAAATCCACTCTAAAGACTGGTTTATCTCTTAAAAGATCAGAAATCACTGAGCACAGAGGTGAAGTCTGGAATCTCAATGGCTTGGGAGGCTGGGGCAGGAGGATTGCAATTTCAAAGCCAGCCTCAGCATTTTACCTCAGCAACTTAGTGAGGCCCTAAGCAATTCAGTGAGACCCTATCTCTAAACAAAGTATTAAAAAGGGCTGGGGATGTGGCTCAGTGGTTAAGCACCCCTGAGTTCAATCCCAGTTGCAAAAAAAAAAAAAAAAGTCAGAAATCAAATTCATAGAACTAGGTACACAAGTTAGCTTTATTTGAAAGCATAAATTTGTAATCAATGCATAGAGAGGATGCTCCATGCTCCAAAATAATTTGGGGATGAAACTGGGAAGTGTCAGCATTTGAAATGGAAGCCAGTAAGAGTCAGTACAGGTATGGAGAAGACTGACCAACTGTAGTGACCCACCCTAAAAGATAACTTCTTAAATGTGTTGTTTATTTATACATCCACTCTACAAGCATTTAGTGAGTGCCTATTAAGAACCAAGAGATACACTCAGCACTACTGTTATGGACTTCTCCAAGCCTGTCTCCAGGAAGTCAGGTCAGACCTTCAAAGACTGGAAGGGACCCCTAGAAGAAGGGTCAGGGTCCTTTTCATGTGTTTTAACTTTTCTACAATCATTACTTTGTCATTGAAGTTGGAGGGGCTGTATGAAGTCTATAAAGAGGTAAAAAGAAATTGTTACTTAGCATCACCCAGCACTGTTGGAGGGGAGGTGGGCTTACTGGCCACCTAGTCGGCTGGACCGCTATCTTCCAGAGCACACTAAACATCAGGTAGTAGGGAATATGAGATTGATGGTGCATTCCATTAAGATTTTCATTTTCCACTGGGCACAGTGGCACACCCTATAACCTTGGGAGGCTGAGACAGGAGGATTGAGAGTTCAAAGCCAGCCTCAGCAACTTACCAAAGCCCTAAGCAACTCAACAAGATCCTGTCTCTAAATAAAATACAAAAAAAAAAAAAAAAAAAAAAAAAAGAAGAAGAAGAAGAAGAAGTGGCTGAGGATGTGGCTCAGTAATTAAGGGCCCCTAGGTTCAATTCCTGGTACACGCACACACACAAAAAAGATCGTCACTTTCCCTTGGCTCAGATTTCATGCATCTATGAAAATAGAAACTCCGTGAAGGCAGAGACTGTGTATCTTGCTCATCATTATATCCTCAGTGCCTGGCACATAGTGGCAAATTTATTGCTTGTTCATTACACAACCTGCTAAACATGCAGTTCTCTATGTAAGTTTTTCTACTGGGGGAAAGAGCTAATTAAACAATCTAATGTTTATAGTACACATAGAGCAATGGTTCTCACATTTAAACACTGATGATCATCTTGGAAAAAAGAAAGAAAATTGCCTTGAAGTCTTATTAAAATATGGAATACTGAATCCCACCTCCCAGAGTTGGAATTGGAATTTGCATTTCTAACAAACTGCCATGTGATGTTGGTGCTGTTGGTTGGGGACCACATTTTGGGAACCATTAACACAAAGAAAAGCACCTTAAGTTATAAGTCAGGCATGCTTAGTTGCTGTAACTCAGTTCCTCAGGACTGAATTATCTCTTAATACCTGAGGCTCAGCTCTTAGATCAGAGTGGCTCAAAGTGCAGGCCCCAGGAAAGGCAGAGCATCAGGATGCTTTTTACTCCTAGATATTCACATCAATTAACCACTTATATTTATTTCTTACACACATTGTGCTTTACTATAGCAAAATCACAAGTGATCCTAAAGAGTAGTAGAACAGTGCTTCTCAAACTTGTGCATCAGGCTCACCTGGAGGTGCAAAATGCTTCTGACCCACACTCACCCGTTTGACAAGCAAGTTAATCTAAAGCAGTAGTCCCCAAATGATGCTGCATATTAACATCAACATCACCTTTAATCCCAAAGATTAAAACTAAAATCTCATACCAAGTAGACTAAGATTTCTGGGAGTGGGAGCCAGGGACCATTTTTTAAATACCCCCCAGGTGATTCCAGGGTATATCAAAATTCAGGGATCAGTGATAGAGAACAAGTGGCAATGTGAAGCTTTAAGCTCTTAACAAAGATTCTCTCTTGGACCAAACTCTAGCCAGGCTCCTCTGAGCCCTCTTTTCAATGAGTCCTCAATCTTGGCCTATGGACACTTGAACAAACTCTAACCTAGTGTCTAACAGGTCAAGGTTACATCCTTAAAAGGACCTGAGACTTCCCTGAAGTTCTCACCTAAGAAAATTCAAGCCTTCCAAAAAAATTTACCACTAGTTCCAACTAACATCTGAAGATAAGGCCCATGCCCTGTCGGTGGCAGGGTAGGACCCTAACTTTGATAAGGACCATTAATAAACCCAGGTGCATTTCATATGAACCAGCCCGATACCTACTTTTTGTAACTATTTTACATTCCCGACTCTACCAAGTTCCTACTGGCACCTATCCCTTCTCCCTTTAAAACGTCAATTACTTCTGTACTGCCTCAGGTTGAGTTCAGTTCACACTGGACTCATTTCCCTATTACAATAGTTTATTGCTGAGTAAAATTGTCCTTGCTACCTTAACTAGTATACAGTTTTATCTTTTATGCTCTTCATATAACCAATTTTAGAGCCATTCCCTATGAATTAATCATAGCAAGCTGCCCATGAGCATAGCTTTTTTTTTTAACTATAAGGTCCAGAATAAAGAAAAAATGTACAAGTTACAAACCTAGAGATGGGACATTTAAGTGTACTAGAGGACTAGAGTTGGTCTGCTGGACAGTGAGCTTCTGATCAAGTACAATCCTGAACTGTTCTGTAGAGTGGAAACAACATGAGCCCCATTGAAAAGAAGAGGACCTAGTTTTGTCCTTTTAAAGCTCTGGGACCAGAAGCCAGGGCTTTCTTATTTATAAACATCATGCCTGACTCAGAATTGATGCTTTTAAATACAAGTTGCCTGACTCCTTCACTACCAATGTGCCGCAGTCTGGTTGGGCACAAATCACGAGCCACTGAAGCAGGAACAAACTTTATTTTTAAACTGCAGGAAAACACTTCACACAGCTCCCGGGGAATCCTCCCGAACGCGCCACGAGGCTTGTCCAGGAACCCCCAGCCAGAAATATCTCTCCCGGAAATCCCTCCTCCTGCACTTCCCCAACCAATGGGAACTCTCGGGGAATCCCCGGAAATCCCCACGAGAACTCCAAAATAGTGCGAGAACTCAAAAGTTGCGGCAGAGGCGGATAGTAATGCCTCGCCTGTCAATCAATACTGTTGGCAAAATGCCAGGGGCCATACAGACTCAGCCGTGGCTCTCAGCACCAATGGTTCCTCCACTGTTTTCCTATAATTAAATTCAAATCTTCAGCATCCTAAAAAGAAAAATCTATGAGGTTGATTCATTTATGTTCCAGGACATGCCCTGGTTAGTTCATTAATGTTTTAGTAGTCAATTAAGTCACACAGGGTTTGCTTTGTTTCAGGGAGAAGCACAATTTATTTCTAAATAATATTTCATATCACAAGTTGAACCACAAAAGACAGAAGCCGTCTGTCAGTATGCAATCCTCAATTCTTTCTGTCTAATGACCTTCTGGAATCTTCTGGATTATGCTGATATAAACTCTCCATTTATATTCCACCGTGGGCTATGAACCCCTATAAGAACCTGATCAAAATTATGGACTTTCTCCCAAGAAAAATGCACATACACATAAGCACACAAACTCTGCACACAATTTGAAGGGGCTCAAAGACTCCCTGAAACACACACATCCTTAGACTCTGGCTGAAGACCCTGTCTACACTATGGCCTGCAGAGGGCAGCAGGGCAGCTGGAGCCCACATTGAGAGTTGCATTCAGGAAAGCTGGGGACACTGTAGAACTTGATTAGCTTCTTGAAAGCACTTTTCTTCAGGAGCATCATCTCTTCTGGAAACCTGGAGAAGATTCTGATCCTAGAGGAGCCCCCATTCTTCACAGAGCCATCAGCAGGCAGTGGCTTCTGAGCACTCACGGGCACACTATTACAACTGAGGGACCTCACTGTCTTCTTCTTATTCTGCACAGACAAGTAACTGAACAGAAAGGAGGACAGCTTATGCTTGGTGGCATCTGGGGCCTCTTCTAAAAAGCAGTCATCAAGTGGGTCCAGCAAGGTTTCTATGCGGCAGCTGTCTTCCCTTCTCACAGGACTGGCTCCCACACGCTGAGGCTGTTTGATGATCTTCCTGGCCTGGGCTGGGTCATCTCCTGCCTCATTGACAAACTGAAGGGACATTCCACTGGCCATGGCTCTGGAGCCACTGGTTTGAGGGATGAGGTTCCTGACCATGCGGCTTGGTTGGGAAGTACAGTGCTGACTCAGGATGAAAGTAGCAGCATCTCGAATGAGCTTCCAGTCTCTCAGGATGTCATCCTTGGTGGTAAATTGGGATGTCACAGTGAAACGGATGATCAACTTGTCCTGGATAGTGGCTGGGATGAGGAAGAGCTGGCCAGCTTTGGCTATTTCCTTTAACACACTTTCTGTGAGACAATTAGGTCCCTGTTTGAAGGATAAAGAGAAGTCTAGATCACATCCCCTTGTAATCATCTCCAGAAACCCAATGTCTACATGTCCAAGAGATTCAACAACTCCAGAACACTGAAGAACATCACTGGAACATGGCATTACCTTCAGACGAAAAACCACCAGGCCAAGGTGCCTCTTGGCAGGAATTTCAAAGAAAGGGTCATTTCTGACTAGAGATTCAAAATATTTAGCCATTTCTGTACCCTGGAATGGTGAATGTAGAGAAAAATGAGGTTAATAATCAGGCATAAACTTTCACATCACGAAACAGTTTAAACCGGTGACACCTTTGAACCATGGAGACCCAAGTGGCTTCTGCTTGCCTCTCTTCTTCATGTGATCTCACTCATATTGCAAGCTGGAAAATCTCCACTGGTTCCCTTGGTCCTGTCACATCAGACCCACCTGGAGAACTTGTATCTCAGGGCCCTCTTTCAAGTCATCCCCAGAAACTAGAATCTATGGGCTTTGTTATTCAAGCAATCTGACCTCCTATTCTGGAGTGAACACTTCTTAAGGGGCCAGGGGAGCAGACAAGGGCCAAAACTCTGTGCTCATAGGCAGGTGCCTCCTTCCACGGCACAGGTTCGCAATGGCCCAGCCTCACCCTAAACCTACATGTTTTCTTTGCCAACCTCTTCACATCTTGAAACTCAAATGCCCTTTCATCTTCCTTTTTTCATGTTTTATTGGTGCATTTTGGTTGTACATAACGGTGGCATTTGTTGTCACATATTCATACATGCACACAGTATAACAATATAATTTGGCCAATATCATTTCATCCCTCTTTTTCTAAATTCCACAAAGAACATTATTTTATATATCATCCTAACCTACGGAGCAGAAAAACCTTTGTACATGGCTTAACGGTAGTTTCTGCTTGGGTGGGATGATGAAAATTTCCTGAGTTGCACAACATTGCAAGTACACTTAATGTCACATTAAATTGTCCCCTTAAAAATGCTCAACAAGGTACATTTATGTTGTGCATATTTTATCACCGAAAAAGTTAAAGATTTTACTATGTGTTCATCCTTCACTGAAGTTTGTGTCATCTTTTAAAATTTCCTATTTTTTTTAGTTTTTGTTTTTACCTAGGATTATTAACAAAATGAAGACAAGACTTCCCTTTTCTTTAATTTTTAAAAATTCCTCCAAGCATCGAGAAGAAAGGCAATAAAATATCTGCTAAGTGGTTCTGTCCGTTGGAACTCACACCTGCTGTTCTATTTTAGAAGACAAGAGATTAGCTTTGTCTTTGACCAAGAGTAAACCCATTCCTCTATTTGTAGCAATTTTCAAAACCCCTTTCTCTCTCCATTGTGTGGTCTGTTGTAGTCTTAAACACTACCCCAAGAACTTCTCCTTTGTAAGTTCTAAGGCTGTCTCTCCTAGGGAAAGTACACTTCTAATTGTTTTCTAGCTGTCTCTACTTTTGCATTTCATTTTCTAATTTGATCATGAGTCTCCTCTCCAGGCCCATTTCCACCATTTACCAAGCTTGATATCCTTCTGAGTAAATTTTTCTGCAACATAATCAAGCACCATTAAGACAGCTCAAGTGCAGACCTGGAATCAGGCTAAGAACAGGAAGCTGATGCTCTGGAGCAAGAAAAGAGACCCAGAAACCATCGTTGTTCAACCTCCACAGTTTCTAGGAGAAGTCAAAGGAAAGTGACTTTCCCAGCCGCCAAGGGGTGGAAGGCAGGGCTCCTGGCTGCCTTCTCCCAGCATGCTCTGCTCCTTCCTGCAATGCATGCTGTTGACAATAAGACAGAACAGAGGCCAGGGGAGAGGCAAGAACATCACAGGCAGCGAGTCCACCACCAAAGCCCACCTTTGTGGGCAATGAGATCAGAGCTGCACACTCCAGTCAAGGTGCACAAAGCCCAGCTCCTACTGCTTTTTATAAATAAAGTTTTCTGCAACACAGCCAGTCATGCCCATGTGTTGTCTATGTTGGCTTTGTGCTATGACAGAGTCAGGAAGTTACAACAGAGACTGTCTCTGTATGGCCCCCAAAGCCAAAAATAATTACCATCTGGCTTTTCAAAGCAAAAGTTTACCATCCCTATTGGAGGTGATAAGAAATGATGGTGGGCTGGGGTTATGGCTCAGAGGTAGAGCACTCGCCTCGCACCTGCAAGGCCCCAGGTTCGATCCTCAGCATCACATAAAAATAAATAAATAAAATAAAGTTATTGTGGAAAAAAAAGAAATGATGATAATGATGACAACTTGTTAGAAAAGGGAGAAAATAAAAAGAGGGGAAGAGGGAGGAGCAGGGAATATCGAGTACCGAACTGTCCTCCACCAAGAACTACATATGTATACTCTTATTTAATTCTCACAATAAACTTTTGAGAGTGAGATTATCATTTTCCCATTTTATAAACCAGGAAGGCAAACATAGGAAAATTAAGTAATTTTTGGCACAAGGTCACCAAATACTGAAATGGAACTAAAAATCAAACCCAGATCCCATTCTCTAAAGCACAACTATGTAACAAAGAAATACAAAACTTGGCTTTATGTAAAGACAAGAGCTTTGCATAGGAAGAAATGGCCCAGAACACTGACTAAAGGACTTGTAATTGGGAAGCTTGAAATAAGATCTCAGGATTTTCACCCTTTTTTTTTAAAGAGAGAGTGAGAGAGAGAGAATTTTTTTTTTAATATTTATTTTTTGGTTTTGGCAGGCACAACATCTTTGTTTGTATGTGGTGCTGAGGATCGAACCCGGGCGCACGCATGCTACCGCTTGAGCCACATCCCCAGCCCCCGAGGCTTTTCACTCTTGAGCAGGGCAAGCACTATCTCTGAGCCACACCTAATTAGGGTGACCACCACAAGCATTGTTTTAAGAATCTATTGAAACAGTCTATTTAAAAAAAAAAAAATAAGACATATGCAAGTAACAATAATTATAATCAATTTAAAAAAAATAAAATTAACTCATACAAAACAACTTTTGTTTTGATTCTAGCCCCTACTATGGTGAGACACTGAGCCTTGGGCTCAGACTCTCATTTGAGTCTGAGTATGTGACCCTGGGAATACCAAGGAGGTAGAGACCGGAACAAAAGGAATACTCAGGGACTCTCCGGGAGGAAGTGGAGCTTGATCCATGAACAACAATTGAGAGGAGATGTCAATCCAGGTAAAAGGTACCGGTGAAGGTACGGGTGGCCTGGGCATGGGTTTTTGGATGGCTTCCTAATATGCCCAAGCTGAGGTGGAAACTTAACTGATAATCAGGCCCTTGGCAGGCAGGCCCAGAAGTGTGGACTGATGTGGCAAAATAGATGGGAACTCAGAGGCTGGGCTGGCAAAAGGCAGCATTTAGAGAAGGTTGACGGCAGCTACACATTGAACATCCAGTCTTAAGTTGTAACCAAAGAATTTTCCTAATTATTTGTGACCTCTACTGCCTCATTCCCCACCCATTACCCTCTGACCTACAGGATCGAACAAGAGTATGAAATGCCAAAAACCCCTCAGTTTACTGGTGGCAGCTTATAAATTAGTGTCCACAGTTGATTACAAATGTAAAATTACAAACATTAGGACCAGTCATAGTTACTGCCTTGACCTCTTCATTTTGTTTTGTTGTTGTTGTTTGAAAGAAGTAGCGATTCCCTAGTAGAAAGGTAGAGAGGTAAAGATTTGCCTCATGACAAAAAAAGAGTGTTTTTGGATTGACCCTGCTGCTTTTATCAATAGCTCTGTCTTTCACATAGGCTCTTGAAGAACTTTAGCTGCTGGCTCAAGTTCCTTAAGTCCCACCTCCTCCATGAAGAATATGCATTTCTCCCTTATCTCTGTGTCCCTTTCTTAGCCCAATAATTTTGTAGGTATTTAATTGAATTGGAATAAATTGTACCAAATATGCCTTCAACAAACAGCTGTTAACACAACCCAGGGAGACATATTACAGATTTGGTGGGTCTGAAGAGCTACTTCAGGCATAACCATAACAACAATTAAAATTTTCGGCCAGGGCGATTCCAAAAAAAGATCCTACCTTGGCCATCCACACTGCTCTTTGATTTACTTTCTTTTTCTCTGCAAACCAGGCTCTCAAGCTATCACTCCCCAGTGCTCAGTGACAGCAAAAGGCATGGTGAGACATTCAGCAGAAAAAACAGGCACCAGAGAGCCCTTAGGCTGATATTGTGCTCAGTGCTTCTCCAGTTAACAAAGATAGGGCCACCCTGAATAATCAAATCTCAGGAGCCCCTGTGTAGTCCCAGACACCTGAGCCAGACACCAATGGCCCCCTGGGTATGTCAGTAAAGCAGAGCAGAGCCTTCCTCCCCAGGAGAAAACACAGCAAGATGGGTTCAGCACCACAGCGTCCATGCTACATACGTGTCTGACATGTGCTTGAAGATTCTTCACCCCGAAGGACCGAATCACAAACCAGAGTTTAATAGAGCGAAACCGCCGGCTCAAAGGGATCTGCCAGTGCTAGAATTAAAAGAACACAGTGCTCACAGTTAGAGACAAGGGTGTCTGTTCCCTTGGACACTCTTGGGCATTATCTGTTGCTTGCCCAGCCCTCAGGGATGGACACTGTCACCATGACTCCTGAAGCTGTTGCTAAGGAGCAAGCCAAAGCAAGTTATCCAAAGGGTACTCCACTGATAATGGTGGCCAATAATTCCTTGTCCAGCCTCAGGACAAGTGAAAACTCAGTCCATAACCTTGAACTAATGAGAAGAGCACTTTTCTTTTAATGCTGTTTTAAATATCTCATCCCAGTCCAGAAACTCAAGATAGAGGAGATATATTTTTTTTTCTGTAAAAGAACTTGTTTCATGAATAAGGTGTTTTATTTCGGTTCCAACGAATTAGATAACAATTAAAAGTGGGGTGGTTACGAGCTCAGATACTGGCGCCCCGCAGATCTGGGTGTCTCCTCCAGCTTAGCCACTGACGAATTGTGTGAGCCTGGGCGGAGACACTTCACTGCTCATCCATGAAACAGAATGGACAGCAGTTTCCAGGGAAGTGGTACAAGGAAAACAGAGGGCAAAAGCTCAGCGGAAGTTGTCAGTGAGGATTGTTATTAGATAATAAACTATGTGAGCTGCCAACTCACAGCAGTATTTCTATCTAGAACCAACATATTACTTATTTAATCTCACTGCCCTATCCTGACTTGTGAGATTCCTGTGACCTCAGGGGTATCACTCAAGCATTCAGATTTCAAATGGGCATCCATCCAAATCTCTGTTTCTGTTAGACTGAAATTGACCCTTTGTTCTGGTGATGGAATTCAATAGGGCTTAAAGTTCAAAGTTGCAGTTACCATAGGTCTGACATCTTCCAAACCAATTTCTCAGATCTGAAAACAAAGTAAAGAGTTTGTAAAGTGCTTATTTATTCTAACGTGTAGTGGGGTTTTTAATAACCTATACCTCCACTGTCAGAAAGCTTCCACCACAATTTTTAATTTGCTAAAAAATAAATATTTGGGGCTGGGGCTGGGGCTCAGTGGCAGACTCACACATGTGAGGCATTGGGTTCGATCCTCAGCACCACATAAAAATAAATAAACAAAATAAAGATATTTTTAAATGAAATAAATAAAAAATAAATATTTGTCCTGTCAAATATTTATCTGCCCATCCATGGAATTGCCAAATCCTCACAAATGTCCTCATCTTCAGCCTTCAACCCAGTTTCCTGGGTTAGGCACTGTGGGGACATTACTCCTGTGTCAATGGACTATATTTCTCCTGCATGAAAATATCAAATTTTGATTTCCAAACAAAACTCTCATCACGTGGAGGAGCAGCTTGAGGACCTCCATTAGCCAGCAGAGGGCATCAAAGCTTGGAAACAAAACGAAATTTCTGTAGCAGGGAATGCGTCTACTCCACCTCTTGTCCAAAGGACAGACACTCAAGGAGAATAAATAATGAATGCTAAGCTAAGAGTTGTCTCTAAAAACATTCTGGTTTCCAGGTGGTTATGGCCAATGGAATACTTTATTTCATCAGCAAATTAACAGGGAAAGGCAGAGACGATTTTAATTTTGACTTCTTCATAATCATTTTTATTCCCAGTTGTTCTTCTTTTGTCACTCTTCCAAAACCAATTCATACTGGCTCAGAAGGGTGGCTTGACCCAAGAATTTCTGTCAGCTCAAGACATCTGAATTTACAAAGGCTGATGTGGCTCTTTTTTAAGTAGTGACCTTCCCCAGCCTCCTCTGTGTCCTTTCAAGGTTTTGTCAGTCTCCACTGCCAAGGGCAAGACAATGCCCCATCCACTGGGGCTCACTATGCTATTGGAGGGAAAGGAAATGAACAGGAGGGGAGTTTTGCTGACGGCAGAGGGACTGATTTTAGGTGATTCCAAGGTCCCAGGAATGCACCACTATTTCTGGCTCATCTCAGAGCAGGGATGAGCTTCTATTTAAAACCGCAGGCACCTGGCTGCAAAAGAGCTTGGGGTCTGGGTCAGAGCCCCTGTGAGACCCCCAGGATCACAACAAAGATAGCAGCTTCAGTGTTCTCAGAGTTTCTTCATAGTCTTAAAAATTAAATCCACAGGATTCCAGATGGAGGAAGAACAATTATAAAGTAATGCTTTTTGGATGTAGAAGGTAAAATACTAAGATTACCATGGACCAGCACGTGGAAAAGTTTAATTTAGATTTTTCTAAGCTATCTGGAAAAGAGAGAGTACTGTAAAAATCTCCAAACTGGTGGGAATGAACCATAGGAAGATCTTGAGATACTCTGATAAATGAACAACAATAACAAAAAGCTAACATGAAATTCAAAACGGACAAAGGCAAAGATAATGTTCTTAGGTTATGGTGTTCTTAGGTTAAAATCCACTTTTAGGAGAATGGGTATTGTTTTGTGCTCAGGAACAAAACTTAGCCATAAAAATAACTGTGTGGAATTTTTAAATTTTTTAATTTGAATTTTTCTGAAAACCCACCAAAAAAGGGAAGTTGAGATGTCCTATCTTTATTCACCTCTAGAGGGTCTTCTCCTACCACTGCAAGTTTACTGCCTGCAATTCCAATCAAAAACCTTCACAGATCTCAAGCAAGCATGAACTGGTCTAGGAGAGAACAACCCTATAATCAAGTGATGATAGAGCTCATGTGCCTGAGGCCACCCAAGTTAGTGAGTGGAGAAGCCATGGTTCAAACACAGGTAATTTGGCTTTAGCACCTACAAGCTTAACCACTTTGCTGTAGCCAATCTCTGCAGCTCAAAAGAGATTTTAGGAGTATTGTGACTACTGTTTATTGCCCATTTGCCACACAGGTATTGTGCTAAGCAATCTATATGTAGATTACCACTTAAGCCTAACAATACCCTATGACAGTGGTAACACTGTTGCCATGTCATAGACAAGAAAGAGCTCAGAGAGGTCCAATAAGTTTCCTGAAGGGCCACTGCTGTTATGGAATTCCAAACTAAGATCCCTGCATTCTGCTTCACAGCCTCCTGTTAGCTATGCAATACATAATGTATATTGTTTACATCCCTGAATGTGAGTTTGGGAGAGTGGAGATGCAGGCAGTTGAGAATGCCAAAAAATGCCTGGAGACATCCAGAACCTCACAAAGGGCACACGTGTCTCGCCATATCACAGAGCTCCCCACAGTGCCTCTGTCAGGCACAACGACTAAAAGCAATGTAAGCAAGGAACCTCTTCCCCACCCAGGGAAATGCTCCATCCCTCCCTGCTTGGTAGTGACTGAAAAACATATTATCCAAGATGGAGAAGAAGGATTGACCCACCTGTAGTAGGGAAAATATTTCTAGGAATAAAATTTTTTAAAAAAAGCCACAGATATTCAGGAAATGTGCATTCTGCCTCAAAATTTGCTCTCCTTTTCTAGGGTTTTTAATAGTTTTCTGGGTTACATTCAATATACTCATGCACAAGTTGAAATCAAAGGAACACAGTATCAGTATTATGGGATGAGCTCAAAGTGTTCTGCCTCCTGAAGGGAGCCAACATGCAGGAGGACTTTAGGGGTCAGAGGCAGCCAGTTCCCACCTCGGAGGTCACAAGCTGCCCTCCCTCTCCTGGGTACTCACCATGAAGTCAGTGGCAGCACCAGAGTTGGCATGCCTGAGGTAGATGGGGTTCACACTGAAGGTCTGCTGCAGCTTGTACTTGTCCTTGACCCTGGGGGTTTCCAAATGGGTATAAGTGTCAGAGTTTTCTCCAAAGGAAACAAGGCTCTCCCATGTGCTCAGAGCTTGGCTGACAACACTCACCAGAACCCAGTACAGTCAAAGTGCACCATCATCCACTTGGAAGGATTGAAGGTAAAAGAGTCAGCATACTCAATGCCTTTCAGAAATCCCCGGAACTCAGGACACAGGAAGGCAGTGCCTGCATAAGCAGCATCAATGTGAAGCCACAGTCCCTCACTGGCACCTGAGGAAGTAAATGTGACCTGCTGGAGAGGAGGCATGAAGTAGGGAATCGAAAGACATCTCTCACTTCGCTCAGCTGGATGGTAGGCAAAGGGAATAGCTGGGAAAGGATGATGTGCTTGGCTAAATGAGCCATCAAAGTGCATGCAGATGGAAGGATGGGGTGTCAGTGTGAGGGAAAGGGGCTGAAAGAGGTGTCACTGCCTCCTAATGGGAAAGTCTACTAAAACCTCACCCTGACCTTTTTCTCACATTGGACAGAGGACCAACACCCCCTTGGCTTCAATCTAGAATATCCTAGAACAACCAACTTCCCACTATCCCAGAAAGCAATGTTAATGCATCTAATACAAAGGCTAGAAAGATGGCTCTCTTTCTTAGTGGGTATCTCTGTTGTGGATTAAACAATTATATTTGGGTTTCTTCTCTGCCTTTATCTCTCACATGGTTTTCCCTACCCTACTCTTTTCTTTTTCTGAAGCAGAATAGAAAATATCTCCCTGTACCTCATTCGCCCTGTTTTTTAGATACAGCCTGCTTTAGGTAGATTTCAACATACAAGTGAGAGAATGAGAAAACCTGAGACTCTCAGTTATAGTTTGGAACTTGAATGACCCCAAAGGTCCATGTGTTAAAGGTCCACAGAGTGGCCCTCTTGGGGGGTAGTGAGACTTGTAAGAGGTGGGGCCTTATGGAGGTCTTTAGGTCATTGGGGGTGTGCCCTTGACAAGGATTTTGGAACCTGATCTCCCACTCTATCCCTTCCTGGCTTGTGATGGGGTAAGTGGTTTTTCTCCACCATGTGCTCCCACCATGATATGCTGCTTTGCCACAGGCTCAAAAGGGACAAAGCCAGCCAATCATGGACTGGAAAATTCAAAATTGTGAGCCAAAATAAATCTATTTTCTTCATAAGTGAATTACCTTAGATATTGGTTATATTGATGGAACGCTGACTAACATTCTTTCCTGCCATTGTCTCCCAGGAGAAGATGCATGATGGGGCAACTCTAACCCTTGTCTCACCACTAGGAAAAGCCCAGTGACCTGGGCTGCCTGGGAGTATCACCTTTGGTAATTCTTCCCATGTCCTCAAATTGACCAAAGAGGCAGGGAGAATAAGTCCATAGAGTTGGTTTCAGGAAATATTTCTCACTCTAGAAAATATTTTTAAATGTATTCCTTGTCTTCTTCACCACATGGGGCATATACTTACAGATGGGGCCCAGCTCTGACAGGCAGTCAAATGCACAGACCCCAGTGGTCCCTAGTGTTGCACAGACCTGGAAAGAAATGAAAGTCAGTTATCTGGGTAGGGTGGGTCTGAACAAAGATTTCACCACACACATTACCTACCATATGCATCCTACTAGAACAATGTGTATTTCACATTGTGTTTTAGCACAAACTAAGAAATATATTTTATGTAGCAATTAGTCCACATATACATGTGTATTTGAAATAAAATTTCAAAAAACAGTTCATACTCTGGCTGTCTAAATGCATTTGGATGTTTTCTATTTATTTTTAATGCTAGTCACAACAAATTTCATTTCATCACATATCGATGAATAGCAATCATAACTTGTAAAACAGTGTATTTGAAGACTCTTCTGCTCTGGTTTGCAGCACATTACTTACCTGAATTCTGCCCAAATTCCTTGCTCACATCCATGTTCTACCATTCTAATCTTAAGGATACATTCTGACTTACAAAGACAGGCACCAAGCCCCGCTGCTTGTCTTCCTCAATGGCTTTCTGAAGAACTTCCCCTCGAAGTGAGAAGTTGTCATCCACAGGTAGAAACTTCATCTTCACAAGGGAAATCAAACCAGCCTTCTCCACTGAGGAGTGAGCCTGGAAGGACCATGGAAACATGTTAGTAAAGAGTCTTCCTGGAATCAAGTTCAAATGGTCGAAGCTTGGCTCCCCCTAGAGATCCTGGAGAAAACCTCTGGGCCTGAGCTACCCTGAAGCACAAGGTGCTCATGTGCTAGAAGAAAACTGCTTACAGACTAAGGCCCTGGAAGCCAACCACCAACCTGAAGTTTGTCCTGTGTCAGGTAACTCACCTGGTCAGAGGCATAGGCGATGAGACGGGCATTCAGAAAGGACTCGTTGGCATCAGGCTCAGATGTTTTCATTTCCAAGATTTTGTTCTTCCTTGCAGCCAGCAGGGCGATCAAGGTAGATTCACTGACTGTGCTCTGTAGTGGAAGGATTACCAATGGCAGCCTCTTTCTATGTCCTCTTGATAAATTTTCCAAATTAAGTAATTTCCTCTGTTTATGTGTACATAACTCCTCCCTAAGGGGCCCTCCTTCTCCCCAACCCCTATTTTGCATTCTGAAAACAAATTTATATCTAATACCAACATCCCTATTAGAGAGACCAAAAAGAGAATGTTCCAGAAACCAAAAAGAGAAAGTTCAAGTTTGCTCCCTGTGTAAAACTTATTTAGTACTCTTTTGGGCTGGGGACCCACTCAGTGGTAGAGCCAATGCTTAACATGTGCAAGGCCCTGGGTTTGATCCCCAGAATGGAAAGGAGAGAAAAGAAAGGAAAGAAAAGAATAAAAGATAGAAAACTCTCAAAGGATTAGGTATGGAGATGGAGGTTGATTCCACAGGGATATTCCAGAGAGAGGGTCCTGGCTTATGTGAGAGGCTGGCAACTTTGACCCTGCTTTTGTTGTCAATGACTATTGTGACCTTGGGCTAATATTGCCCCTCTGTAAGATTCTTTTTTTCATATGTAAAATTAAGAGCATCCATTTAATTGCCTTCTGGGATGGGAAGGACCAGACAATATCCCTCTGGGCATGATTGTAGGAATACCGAAGGCCAGGTAGGCAGCTTCTCAGGATTCTATGATTCCTGATCATTCATTCACATAGTCCCTGGTATCTTTGCTCCTTGACCTATAGCTGATAGAATCCTGCTAAAGAGCTTTTCAGACACTGTTATGGCCAGGGAGTCAAAGTTTCATCAAAAAACAGTTCATACTCTGGCTGTATAAATCTCTCGTGGACCAGATTCCACGAGAGAGTCAGTGGCTGAAAATTACTCCATAACAAGGAAGCCAACTTAATACTAATACCACCTTCCATCTGTATCCCAATTCACAGTTTATGAAACACTTCCTGTTATCCTCCTTGATCCTCACAACACCTCTCTGAGATAATTATGATACTTATCCGACTATTGATAAGGATAGTGATGCTCAGATCAGTTATCTCAAGTTCACATGGCTAATGCACACAGGAGAGAGCATGGTTTGAATGGGAACAGGCATGGATTTGAATCCTCATTTTCCCACTTACCATCTGTGTGGCCTATTTGAGCTCTCTGAGCTTCAGAGCTCTTATCTCAAAAGTTGGAAATGACACTATATACCTACAGGGTTCCTCAGATGATTAGATGTAAGATCATGTAAGTAGACATTGTGCACATTCTCCCAGATATAATATATGAAGTTTCAAGTATTTGCTAACAACCCAGCAGGTCCACAACCTGCAGCTGTTTTTCTTTCTTGTAAGGTTACAAATTTAATCCTGCTGCAAGGTTGGAGTGAGAGAAGCAATAACTTAGCTGGCAAATGGAGCCAGTGAACTTGCCAGTTCTCTCACTCAGTACATTATGGCTCTTTGTATCTAATAAGAGAATTTATTTAATACCACGCCAACTCTTTAGGAAAATATTATTATCTCTAGATTATAAAACCAGGAAAATTACAAATTACAATAGAATTTGAGAATTTGGGGATTCTCAAAGGCCTCAGAACAAAGACCTCTTGAATGCCAGGGGTTCATAGATGGAGATGGACCTAGCCATGTGCATGGTGTATGGGAGGCATCCAGAAAGCTCCACTCTGGGCGGAAAAAAAAATATTTGAAGAACTATCATTTGACACATATCCCAAAAACAGGATCCAAGGGCAAGGTTCCTCACTCCATGTTGTTAATTTCCCTCCCAGAGATTTCCCCAACCTGAGGTGGGAGTGGGCTCTCCTTGACTTCTCTCTTCCTCTCTTATCACAAGGTGTAAAGTGGGACAACAGAGAGGAACTGTCCGATTATAAACTAAGAAATTTGAATTAAGAAATAATGGAAGTGTGATAATCTGTGTTGCCTTTTTAGTCTCTTTCAAAGAAAAAGGAGAGAAAGTGGTGAAGGTGGGAGCAGCAGGTAAATGAAATGGAAGATGAGGTGGCCCTAGTGGCGGCTGGGGTGGAGGCTCAAGCTATCTCAACGGTGCTGTGGCTGAAGATGTTGTCAATCAAGGAAGTGATGTTGGTAATAATGATGGTGGTTAGGGTAGCCCGGGGAAACTCTGAAGAATAGGAAAATTGCTGGGGAAGGGCTGGCTTTTCTTTGACTACTTAGCCCCTGTGCTAGGTAGAGATTGTCAATGTGCCACCTGCAAGACACCTCCCCCCTGGCTGCCGGGATGGTGATGTAGGAAGTGCTCAGGGAGTCCCAGCATTTTCGCCAGCCAGTCCATAACGTTCATCTCCAGCTCTGTGCATGCAGGGCTGGAAGCCTGAAAAAGGGAAAGAAATTTCATCTGCACAGACCCAAAGCACTGAGACACCCCCACCAGCCCCAGAGCCACTTCTCTCTGCCTATATCAATGGGAGCCTCCCTAGAGAAGGAGTCAGCGTCAGGTCCGGTACCTGCCCTCATCCCACCCTCTGCCAAACCAAAAGGGAAAAGAATATGGGGCATTGGATTCATTTTGTTCTCAATGACAGATTCTCCAGGGCTCTGTGAAGAAATTCCTAGAAATTATTCGTTTGGATTTGGTTCCCTAAGTCCCTCAAAATACCCAAGAAATACTCCAAAGCCAAAAGCAATGTGTTCTGACTAAGAAAGTATAGTATTCTCTCCTGGAAAATACAGTGATATAGTGCCTTATAGGTTTAAAATATAGTTTTTTAGGAGGACTTTGGCACAATTTAAAGCTAAGTAATGATAGGTGCAGTGGTGCATGCTTGTAATCTTGACCACTCAGGTTAAGGAAGAAGGGTCTCAAGTTTGAGGCCAGCCTCAGTAACTCAGTGAGGATCTGAACAACTTATTGAGATTCTGATCCTGCTCAAAATTAAAAAATAAAAAGGGCTGGGATGTAGCTCAGTGGTAGCTCATTAGTACCAAAATAAATAAATTAAATTAAAAAATAAAGCTGAGTAGTGCTGAAGGAATTATTAAGGGAAGTCTGAAGACATTTCTCTAACTCTTTAAAGACATGAGCTTGGGGGAAGTTGTGACCCAACTGGCGTCAAAGTGCTTAAAGGTCACAAACTGTAACAAGAACCAGATCTCAGCTGAAATCTCATCTGTGTCTCTATACTCTGTGTGATCCTGGGAAGATAAGTTACTTAAGCCTCAATTTCCTCATCTACAAAATGGGCCAGTACTTGTGATTCTGTTGGATTGAAGGATTAGAAGAGATAATTCATAAACAGATTAAACTTAAAGAATATTGCCATTATTCATGTTTTTACGTGGCACTCCATTTTTAATATTTGTCTTGGACTCCTCTTCAGAGGCCTGTATAAAATATCTGCCCTATGATGCTACCCACCTCCTGAAAGGTCCCCAGGTGCCAGTAGTTACCCGCCACTGCTACTCACCCAGGTGAATCCTAAGCAGTTGATGGCATCGGCCAGCATGTCTCCCAGCAGGGATGGCCAAGAGGTAAGGGCTGGGTAGTAGGCATGCATGTGGGGGCTCTGCCAATGTACCACCTAGAGGCAGAATATGCACACAGTTGGCATCAGGAGGCATTTCTAGGAGGCTTTCTTCCTCCAGAGACCCTCCCTGGAAAGGGGAAACAACTCTAGAGATGGGAGAACACTTTTAAGATAGGTGATACAACTCAACAAAAATAAGACGTGTTCATTGGTATTCTTTAATCACCCACATGCCTCATATTCTAAGCTAGGCCATCAGTGGAGCCTTGGCACATACCAGAAAGAAATATGCAAAATAAAATTGTCTGTATCAGTTAGGTTGTGGGATTCTGGGTAGTGTTCACATTGATCTCCAATGTTTATCCCCCCTGTTGCTCCTGCCCAGTAATACAAAGAAACTCTAAAAGAGCAAATTGCTTGTCTCATCTAATTTCCTGCAAAAACTTGTTTTATGGAGCATTGAGCTCTCTGGGCAGGCAGTTCCTACAAGGGGGGGGGGTGTCAGTGTGACTAGATTCAAGGCTGTCCTTAGCTTTCCAAGAGGGAAGTCAGGAGAGGAGAGGACAGGGAGGAGGTGCCAGCCAAAGGGTAGGGAAGGCTAACCTCCAGGCTAACTCCTCCGCCCACAATAGGAAACAGATATAAGGAGGAGCTGGCCGGATGTGGAGGGCCCCTGCCCCAACATCCCTGATGGTTCATCTGCCTCATTAATTATCTAATCTCTCCTCATCTCACTGCTCTGTAAGCATGCTTAGTTCATTTCTGCATTTGCATCTTTGAGCAAGGCTGTTTCCCTTGAAGGGAAAGCACTTCCATGAAGATATGGCCCTTCCAGACCTGCTAATTCTTAGAAAGTTATTCTTCAGTTCCTCCGCATGCCCTTCCGGACCTCCCACAGCAGACCTCCTCCAGCCCATGAACCTCTATAATTCTAGATGTTTCCCCTGCCAATAATTTATTAGATAACATCTTAGAGTGTCATTCTGTTGTTTAGAGTGTGTGAATTTTTATAATCCTCCACGAGTAAAGACTGTGTCCTAGACAGTGTGTGGAGTAAAAGGATAAGATTTAAGTACAAGGACATAGTTTCTGGTTCTACTGCTGCCCCTAACCAGCTCCTTGTAGATTTACTGTGAACTAATGAATTTAGGCTCCAAGGTCCTGTGTTTGACATCTCCCCCCCACACACACACCTGCCACCCACTAATGTACCTCTTTTGAGATACATTTTTTAACTTTTTTTCTTAAAGGTGTTCTCAGAATGTGTGCACAATTCAGTCCCCATACAACCAGGACCTTCTCTTGTACCTCCCTTAACATCAGTTTCTCGTTATAAGGGATGACCCTTAGGGACAGATGGCAGCGCCAAGACAGGAACCCCCAAGTTGCCTGGCTCCAGAGCCCAAACACCTAAGCAGAATGGTGTCCTGCTTCTTCCATGGGCTGCTCTCTCTTCCCCTATCTAAAAGTAAATGAAGGTTTTCAAACCAGGATTGGAATTAAAGTAGAAAGGAAGTTTTTCTTCTCTTAATATTAAGGAGGTGACAGGAAGGAAAAAAGAATCCAATTTTCAATGAGGTACTGACCAAAATGAGAAAGCAAAGGGCCAACTGCTCTCAGGCCAATTCTCAGAGGATAGTATAGCCTATGAGATAAAATCAAAGATTGGACCCTCATTATCGCTGTGCTTAGTGACAGTATTTTGGAAACCCCAGAGAAGGGTTCCCACCTCCTAGGCCTATCAAGAGGTAATTATCTGTCCTTACAAGATAAATGAGATGAGATAAACCAGAAGAGTCCTTATCAAAACAGACAGACCCCCTGTCCAGAAATGAGCCTCCTTGGCCACACCTCCCCCCAACTGCTGGGATTTCTTTCCATCAACTGAATCAGCTCATTTCTGGCTCTGCTAACGGTTGCTTTTTCTCTCCCTCAGATTACAGTTAGTGCCTCAGCCGATTGCATTTTACAAAATGGAACCTGTGAGATAATCTTATCAGGGAGCTAGCCTTTATGGTAAAGATTTACTGATATTGACATTTTCAAAAGAGGCTTGTAAAATAGACAATAGTAAAAGAGAGGTGAGTATTTGTCATTCTGCAAATTTGCTCTTGTTTTCTGAGTTTGAATATTTTCTCCTTTCTGCCTTCAAGCACATTTCTGGAATCTCCAGGCATCTCTGGAGATTCATCATCTGGGGATGATGGAGATAATTCTCAAGTCAGTGTTGGGAAGAGCTTCTAGACACACACACAGGTCAGGACACAATGACCCAAGCAGGGGGAGTGAGCCAAAAGCCTAGGTGTTAGGGGAATTACTGGGGTGTGGTGCTGGGGCCAGGTTCAGCCTCTCCTTGCTCAGGAGGCATCATCACAGTATAGGATAAAGAGCAGAGCCTTTGGTGTAAAACTGGCCTAGTGTGAACTCCTACATCTATCCAGTACAAATTCTATGACTTTGGGCAGGACAGTTAACTCCTGAGAGCCTGCATTTCCTCACCTGTCAAACAGAATCACTGTGAGGATTAAACTAGCTGACATATAGCCCAGCTGGTACAGTGCAAGGACACCTGGGGCAAGTTCTTCACCCTGGTGGCCAGGGATGCAGAGGTTGCTACCCAGAACATCAGCCAACTCCCACCTCTTCTCTGGCCTCACCAGCAACATCCCAGGCTGCTCCCTCCATCACTGAGTATCAATGATTCATGGAAAACTCATTCACCAACAGCTCAATCACCAGACCTCCCTGGTAAGAAGGACATGGTACCCACTCTACAGTGGAAAGAGGGGCTGAGAGGACCCCTCAGCTACCTGGGTCTCCATCCTGACAGCTAGGGTGCCTTCAGTGGATCATATTCCCCAACTCAGATACTAGGTAGGAGAGTCCCTGGCTCTGCCTATCAGGGCCCAGGGACTGTTTCCAGCCTTCTGTCTTCTGCCTTCCTATCTGTATTTCTTCTTTCCCTTCAAATAAAATTTTTATTTCTCATACCATTCCTTTAGATGCCCATTCCTTAAATTGGACTATGCCCTGAAATACAGTCATTATTGTCCCCGGCTACACACTCAACACTATAGGCCATCCCTGGTGTCAGAAACCTACCCCCAGTCAAAGTCCTGGCCCTCCACATGCCCAGAAGATGGAGGTGGATATTGGTGGAAGTAACAGAAGGATGCATTTTCATCCCAGACTGACCGAAGGCAGGTCTTTCTTCAGGCCACCACCCACCCTGTATGCCCCCCAAATCCAGAGTCACCCGTGTGGTCACTATATCTCACCCCTGGCATGATGATTCGCTCAATGTCCCCAAAAATGCTGTCCCAGCTATCAGGTTCCTCAGGCGCACTCTCAGGCAGCTGGGCTCGAAGGTAGCCAGGCTGCACATCTGGGGTCACCCGCCTCTCCCGCACAGTGCTCAGGTACTGGCAGATGTAATCCACCATCTCTCTCCCTAGAAGAAAGCAGAGAAACCAGGGTCGTGTCCCCTGACTGGCCCTGGCCAACTTGTGCCCATCCCTCTTGGATTGGGATCAAGAGAACGTGGTGAAAAAAGAGATAGAGTCATGGACCAGGGAGGAGTCTGATCCCAGTCATGCTCTTATCTTCAGAATTTAAAAAAAATATAAAAATAAAAGAATGAGGGAGAAAATGACTGATGAAGAGGATGTGTGAATAACAAAATGAAAAAGAGGAGAAATCTCTAAAGTACAAAACTCTAGCTCCAAAGTAAAATATTTTCTCTTCCCCTCATTCATTTATGTCTCTCCTGCCTTTGTTTTCTTCTCAGAACAGAATAGCTATGAATTCTTTACCTTAGAGGTTCAGTAGGCTTAGGAGCTCTTTGTATTTAAAAATTGTTATACACAAGCCAGGCACAGTGATGCATGACTGTAATCCCATCGGCCTGGGAGGCTGAGGCAAGAGGATAGCAAGTTCAAAGCCAGCCTCAGCAACTTAGCAAGGCCATAAGCAACACAGCAAGACTCTGTCTCTAAATAAAATATTTTTAAAAGGTCTGGGGATGTGGCTCAGTGGTTAAGTGTCTGTTGGGTTCAATTCTTGATACAAAAAAAAAATGTTATACACACATGTATATACACAGAGTTTCTCTCCCTTTCTGTGTGTGTTTATTATTCTCTCAATATCCATAAACCTTTCTTAATACAATGTAGACTCCTTTTACCCCTGCAGAATAAAGGTTTTGTTTTGTTTTAAATGGAGGAGACAGTACCCCATTTCTTCCCTCTGCATCAGCTCATGAAGTTCTTATAAAGAGAATGAGCCCCAGAAAATACTAAGGAATCAAAAAGATTTCAGCACTTTTCTTTCTGCTCTCCTGCAACCCTCTCAAAGCCCAGGGGCTCTGGTGACTTCTGAAGTGCCCCACCAGAGGTCAAGAGCTCTGGACCTACCTTCCCCTTGTCAGGCACAGTATAAATGAACTTGTGTTCCCATCACAGGATAAAGTCCACAGCAACCTGCTCTGAGCTCAATATGCCTTGGCAAAGCAATCAAATAAGCTAATGCACACTGAAAAGTGTGCATATTGATGGACACTTAGTCAATTATCTCCTGGGGGACAGGGAAAGCTGGATTTTAATATGAGACCATAGTGTATAATAAAGGAATCTGAGGCAATGCAACCCAGTAGTAGAGATAAGAATATAAAAAATTACAGTGATAAAGATATGCAAAATTCTCTTAAAAGCAATTACCCACTTCCCCTCTAAGAAAACCCAGGCCTGGAAACAGGGTAATAATTTGGTTTTGCTCTTCATATGAGGCTTGATACATGGTGGGCATATACTAAATACTTAGGGAATGAAGGACTAAATGAAAGAACAGTGTACATGGGTTCACACATAGAGAAATGAATATTAAGAGACAAAATTTTGCAGTGACTATAAAATACTGAAATATCAGGGAATGATAGCCCTGCATCTAAATGACTTTCAGAAGATAAATAACCCCCTTTTCCCTCTATTTTGTGGAAAAGTTGAAAGAAAAAAAAAAGTCAAAGGTAATATGGATATCCATGAGAGTGGGTAGATGAGAGGGAGAATGAGAGAGAGGTTTTCATCTCTGATCTCATGTTCCTTTTCAGAGAAATTGTTGCTGAAGCCAAGCCTCAAAACACAATGCTAATGCTCCAGTCAATTGATACTACAAAACCTAGGGCCACTCACCAGCAGCTGCCCCTACAGAAGTGACAATGGGGAAGAGGACCAGGGATACCCATCACTCACCTCTCTCTCTGTACTCCTCAGGCTCCATCATCTTCCTCAGGCTCAGGCTCCTTCTCACAGGGGAAAACACAGGAGATGGACAGCAACGTGAAGGAGGGAAGCAGCCCAGCTTCCTGCTTGCTGGTCCCGCACACTCCCTGGCAGCCAGAGTAGGAGCCTTATTTAAAGGGTTCTCCTTTCTTCCTCTTTAGCTCCGCCCCCCAAAGTCCTTTCCTCTAGGCTTAATTAATTTCACCCCTTCTTTTCGATAAAAGGCACTTCTCAATTAAACAGGGCACTTAACAACCCAAGCCTGCAGACAGCATCCAGGTAGATGTGGAAAAAGAGCCCTCAGTTCCTTCTGGCCCTGGATTCAGACAACAGAGCCCAGCCTCAGGCAAAGCTCCCAGCTGAGTAGCCCAGAACAAGGCCAAGGGTATGCAGAATAAGTAGCATGAATGACAAGCATCATTCCTGCCCCTGCGTCCTTATCAGCAGCAGGGAGGGAGCAACAAGCCCTCATGGGGAAGCTACCCGACTGGCCACGCTGTGCTCAGGAACAGGATTTTTTTTTTTTTAACTATACAATACTTATTATAGACAGAAGAGAAAAAAACAGAGATGCGCGCGCGCGCGCGCGCGCACACACACACACACACACACACACACACAAAAATAATAACAGAAATTAAAACATGCTCCAGAATCGGTCACTTTCAGCATTTAAAGAATTGAGGGGAATGTGTAAAGGGGCGTGCAAGGAGGGGAGACCCCACTCTTGCAGATTGGTTTCTGAGTGAAAATTAATCAAACTCTTTCAAATTGACTAATACAACAGACTCTGTTTGTTCCCAGTCATCTTTTTCGTCCTCTTGGGGGCACTTTATTAATACTGCTTTTATGTCCTAGAAGTGCACGATTTCTTCAGGTTTCGCAAAAGGCCTCTTATAATCTTGCTTCTCCCTCTCTGTTGGTCTCCTCTATTCAGCCATTAAATTTGGCATGTTTCAGGCTGTTGAGGCATCCATTCCTAGTGGCCTTACCCATTTTTGTAGCTTTAGATGTGACCGATACAATACACACAAAGGGAAAAACCCCATGTTAAATTTATACCATCAGGCCCTTCCTGACTTGAGCTCCAATATCTTACCCACAACTGCTTTGGTTCTCAGGCACCTCTAAGTTAACATGTCGCAAAACTATTATTAGTCTTTACCCCAAACTTGCCTCCCTCCTTCAAATCTTCCCCATTTCAATTCATCCATCTTCCCATCCATACATCCAAATATTTAAGGGCATAAACCTGGATTCTTCCTTCCCTTCACTAGCCCCCATGCTTGCCTAATCCAATCTGTTCAGATCCAGTTCTTACAAAATAAATCTCTTGTCTTTCAAGTTCTCCCTACCTCCATGGCTACAACCCTCCTCTTGTGGTCCAAGTCAACATTGCCATTCTCTTTAGACTAATGCAGGAAATATATAATGGCCTTCCCACATTCCTGGCCTCCTGTAGTCTGTTCTCTACATAATACAGTGATCTTTACAAAACTCACATATGATTATGACATCCCCTGCTTTTAAAATCTTAAAAAGCTAAGGAAATTCATTTAGGTAATGTGGTACAAAATGGAGGTTTATTCATGCAATAATAATTAGTTGGAATATAACATCTTTAAAAGATCTAAATACAACAGTAAGAGGGGGAAAATCTATGAAAAAATAAGAAATGTGCATTGCCTACATAAAGAAAAGGATGTTCAACATCACTAACCATTAGGGATATGCAAATTCAGACCATAATGAGATTACTATGACTCATTTGTTAGAATAAGTAAAATTAAAATGATGATAAAAGATATGGAGAAACTGGCTCTCTCCTACGTTGTTGGTAAGAATGTAGAGTGGTATAGCCAATCTGGAAAGCTGTCAGTTTCTTAGACTAAACATTTATACAAATTTATTCAAATATTATACAAATCATCAATTATATTAGGATTATCTAGAGGAACAGAACCAATAGAAAACACAAATATATAAGCATTTATATATGTGTCAATATATAAGAGGGCATTTATTAAATTGGCTTATATGATCAGAAACTGGATAATCCCATAATGGCCATCTATAGTTTGGAGAGCCAGAAAAGCCAGTAGCTGCTCAGCCCAAGAAGCTAGAGCCTCAGAACAAGAGGGATCATTGGTGTAACCCCAGTCCCAGGTTGAAGACCAGGAAGCTCTGTCAAGAGTTGCTGCTGTGAGTCCATATTGAAAAACTGAGCATGCTGGAATCTGATGTCCACAGGCAATGGCAACAGCAACAAATAATCTTCTCAAGAAGAGTCGAGCTTCCTCCTTCTTCAGCTGTTGTCCCATCTGGGCCCCCCAGCCTACTGGACAGTGCTGCCCACACTCAGAGCAGGTCACTTGTTCATCATCTCTGAAAATACCTTCACAGACACACACAGAAGTGTGCTTTACTAATTTAGGAGTATCTCAAACCAATCAGATTGATAACCAAGATTAACCATCACAACATTGTTGGGCGTGTATCCCAACAATGTTCATGAAAAAACCTCTACATAAATGTTCACAGCAGTCCATATTTGTCAAACTCCAATTTGGAAATAACCCACGTTTTAATGGGTGAAGATTAAACTTGGGTACATCATTTTATAGAACAATAGCCAGAAATAAAAATGAAAAAAATTATTGTGATGTGCAATAACCCAGATGGATCTCAAGGTATTTTCTGAGTGAAAAAAAAAATCTCAAATATTCCATTTATGTAACTTCTCAAAATATTGTTATTATAGCATAATTACAAAAACATAGAATGAATTTAGTGCTTGCTAATTTAAGAGAATTAAAGATGGAGTTGTGGGATGGGTGGAAGCTATACTTTATGTTATAGCATGAGGGAATTTTTCTGGTGATAGAACAGTTGGGTATCTCAATTGTGATGGTATGGAACAAAATTGCTTAGAATTATACAGGAGTACTCAAGTGTGTCTAGTTCGAGCTCCTATAACAAAATACCATAGATTGAGTGGCTTTAAACAACATTTATTTCTCACATTTTTGGAGGCTGGAAAGTTCAAGATCAAAATGCTTGCTATAGCCTCACATGATAGAGTAGTGGCAGGGCTGGAGAGGTTGGATGGAGAGTGTGAGTATTGTGGTCTCTTCCTCTATTTATAAGACTAATAATCCCATCATAGAGACTCTAACCTCATGAATTCATCTAATCCTATTACCTCCAGAAGGCCCTAGCTCCTAGTACTATCACACTGGAGGACAGGTTTCCAACATATGAATTTGGGGAGGAAAAAAGTATTCAGTCCATAAAGCAGCCCACTTTAAAAATTGTAAAATCTGAATTAGGCCTAATTAACAGTACTATACCAATGTCAGCTTCTTGGTTTTGAAATTGCACTACAATCATGTAAGATGTTTTCTTTGGGAGAATGTGATATAATATGCAATATATTGTATTTTGTCCCAAGAACCTGTTATTAGGGAGCAAAAATGGCTCCTGTCACCCCTTCTAGGTTATTTGACTGACCTACAAATTACATTAAGACAGTTTGACAGGAGAAACACATATTTAATCCCATGAACATAGATATCTCACACACACACAGAGAGACTCAGAGAGAGAGAGAGAGTCTCAAATAAAGGGTCAATCCATTAAAGTTTATATAGCATTCTAAGCTACAGAAGAGAATAGGGCCTTGATTGGTGTGGGGTGGCCACACAATTTATGAGAGGTGAGAGAAAGAATTGCATGGTGATAAGACACTGGGTTTAATCCTCAGCACCACATAAAAATAAAATAAAGATATTGTATCCAAATAAAACTAAAAACTAACTAAATAAATAAATAGCTGCTTAAAAAGAATTTAAAAATAGTTGTCTGGAATAGCTCTCTCCCTAATACATTTAATAATATAGAATTCCTTTATAGATGTACATTTATTTTATGTAAGGACAGCTTTAGGGTTAGGGATGTTGCTCAGTGGTAGAATGCTTTATCTAATCCATGCAAGGCCCTGGAATCCATCTCCAGCACTGCAAAAGTCAAACATTAAATAAAAGGACAGCTTTTCAGAGCTACTAGTGTGTCTGCAGTTTCTCAGAACAGCCAGCTCAAAATACGCCAAAGACGTATAGCTTTGACATGGAGCATTGTGGTCTCCCACAGTTACATTTTAGGGTAGTATGTCCTGACATTGTCACAGAACACCTAAAATCCTTGGAGTTTCCTGAGTGACAGGAGTATTCTTTGTTATTTGTAATGAGCCCCTTTGGATAGACCTTAGTTTATCCTAATGAGGCAACTTAGAGTACAGCCCATACAATCTCAGAATGGGGCTGGTCACTCAAAAGAACAAGTGATCAGAGAGTTGAAACTTTCAGCTGTACCTTCTGACCTTTGGGTGAACTGGCAGGCTGGGGATCAATCTCTATAAAAACTCTTGAACAACAAGGTTCAATGAGCTTTGGGTTTCTGAACACATGGAGGTGTTGGGAATATGGAGATCCCAGAGAAGGGAAATTGTCTCTCTTCATCTGTCTGTTAAACTGTATCTTCATTATATCCTTTATAGTAAGACAGTAAACATGTTTCTCTGAGTTCTGTAAGCTTTCCTAGCAATTACTGGAACCCAAAAGTCGGGGGTGGGGGCATAGTCTGAAGTACAGGTGACAACCTACTGCTTGAAATTGGTGTCTGATGTGGAGGCAGCTTTGTGGGACTGAGCCCTCAACCTGTGGGATCTGATTCTGTCTCCAGGTAGCTAGCATATGAACAGAACTGAATTATAGGTTACCAAGTCGGTGTCCACTGGAGATTGCTTGTTGTGTAGGGAAAAATCCACACACATCTGGTCACAGAAGCATTCTGTGTTGAGTGTGTGAGAGAAACAATTTGTTTTCTCCTTTACAGAGTTTGATTCTGCAAACTATACTATTTGTGAATTTATAATTATTTCTAAGAAAAAAAGAGTTTCTTATATTGCTACTGAAAACTACCACCTCATATACACTAGAATGACTATAATAAAAAAAGAAAAATTACATATGTCAGTGAGGATGTGTTGAAGTTGAAACTCTCCTAGATTACTGATGGGGATGTAAAATGGTGCAGCCATTTGAGAAAACCAAAATATCTGAAGTTTCCTCAAAAGGAACTTCTATAAGCCAACTTAATGGGAAATAAATACTTTTGTCCTCACAAAAACTTGTATGTGTCCAATGGCTCAGAAGGCTGAGAAAGGAGGACTGTAAGTTCAAAGCCAATCTCAGCAAAAGTGAGGCACTAAGCAACTCAGTGAGACCCTGTCTCTAAATGAAATGCAAAATAGGGCTGGGGATGTGGCTCGGTGGTTGAGTGCCCCTGGGTTCAATTTCCAGTACAAAAAAAAAAACAAAAAACTTACATGTGAATGTTCACAGCAGCATTATTCATAATAGACAGACAAAAGTGAAAACAATTCAAATGTCCATCAACAGATGAATGGATATGTAAAATGTGTTACATCCAATAACAGAATATTATTTCACAATGGAAAGGAATGAAGTACTGATAGATGCTAAAACATGGATGAACCTGAAAACAACCTGTGACAAGGAACCTTGTCACAAAGGACCACATATTTTATGATCCCACTTTTGGGGAATATCCAGAAAAGTCAAATTTATAGAGACAAAAAGAAGATTAGTGGTTTCCAGGGGTTAGGGGTAGGTGAGGAGTTGGAGGTTGATGTCTAAAGAAAGAAAATTGTTTTATTTTCTGGGTTGGTAGGGAGAGGGGGATAGAATGTATGTGAAAAAGTTCTAAAATCGTTTGTGGTGATGTTTGCATAATTCTGTGAATATACTAACAGCCATTAGATTGTACACTTTAGGAGAATTGTATAGTGTGAGAATTATAGCTCAATAAAGATGGTGAAGAGAAAAAAGGAGAAAAGAATGCCACAGGAATAAATGCAGTGAAAAAAAATGCCCTCGCAAAAGTCCCAGCTACTTGGGAGGCTGAGGCAGGAGGATCATTTAAGCCCAGGAGTTCAGCCTGAGCAACATAGTGAGACATCGTCTCACAAACACAATGCAGGGGCTGGGGTTGTAGCTCAGTGATGGAGTGCATGTGAGGCACTGGGTTCAATCTTCAGCACCACATAAAAAATAAATAAATAAAATAAAGGTACTGTGTCCATCTGCAACTAAAACAAACAAACAAACAAAACAATGCACTTGGGTAAATTCACACCATGCATTTGGTAAATTCCAAAACAGCCAAAGATTTAAATGTAAAAAGTAAAAGCATAAAATTAGGGCTGGGGATGTGGCTCAAGCGGTAGCATGCTCGCCTGGCATGCGTGCGGCCCGGGTTCGATCCTCAGCACCACATACAAACAAAGATGTTGTGTCCACCAAAAACTAAAAAATAAATATTAAAAAAATTCTAAAAAAAAAAGCATAAAATTACATAATACCATCACCACCATCCAGGGTAGTAGCAATTTATTGGGTGTATGAACATGTTCACATTCATCAAATTGTATGCGATAATTATGAGCAATTTTCAGATATCAATTATACCTTAATCTAGCTGTTCAAAAAAAGATGAAAATTAAATGTAGGAGCTTTCCTAGACAACCTCAGAGTGAAGAATACATTTACCACTATAGCTCAAAATCCAGAAACTAGGCCAGGTGTCATGGTACACAACTGTAATCCCAGCAGCTCAGGAGGCTGCAGCAGGAAGCTCACAAATTCAGAGCCAGCCTCAGCAACTTAGCAAACCCCTGAGCAATTCAGCAAGACCCTGTATCTAAATAAAATATATAAAGGACTGGGGATGTGGCTCAGTGGTTAAGCACCCCTGGGTTCAATCCTGATATCAAAAAAAAAAAAAAGCCAGAAACCATAAATTTAATTACATTTTTAAAAACCCATAAAGACACTTGGAAGATAAATGACAGACTGAAAAAAAATATTTGCAATTCATAGCAGAAAGAACTAATCTCTCTAATATATGAAGAATTACAAATTAAGAAGAAAAAGAGAGGCTATGGCTGTGGCTCTGTGGTAGAGCACATGCCCAACATATGTGAGGCACTGGATTTGATCCTCAGCACGACATAAAAATAAACAAATAAAATAAAGGCATTCTGTCCATCTACAACTACAAAAATATATTTTAAAAAAGAAGAAAAAAAGATCATGATTCAAATGAAAACTGGGCAAGGTATAGTAAGAGAAATAGCAAAAAAAGAAATATAAAACTCATAATTGAGAAAATCAATTTAGAATCTACGCTGAATGGCCATTTTTTTACTTATCAGAGTAGCAAAAACTTCAGTTTGATAATCCTTCCATGAGCAAGGCTGTAGGGTGACAGGGGCCATCATAGTGGCAGTGGAAAGGCATCCTAAAAATATTTCTCATGCACATGTTTTTTTGACCCAGCTGTTTTCACTTCACAGTTTTTTTACACACACATGAAATGACCTATGTGCAAGGCAATTCTTTGCAGCTCTGTTTGCAATATCAAAAGATTAGAAACTACTCCAAAATCCATTGCTAGGAAAGTAATTACTCAATGCAACCACACACACACACACACACACACACACACACACACACATTGGTTCTAAGATAAAAGGAGAAAAATTAGAATACAGTATATATTCGCTTTTATGTACAAAAAGAAACACTGAGATAACAGAGTGCTCGTCTCACATGTGTGAGGCATTGGGTTCGATCCTTGACACCACATAAAAATAAATAAAATAAAGGTATTGTGTCCATCTACAACTAAAAAAATTTTTAAAAAGAAACACTGAGATGTGAAGAAATGTGAGCAACTTCCGTACCCACCAAATCCCTGCACCCAGCACCTACGTCCACTTATTGTCATCTTCACAATGCCCAAGCGAGAGCCTGTAGGGGATGTTCAAGGAGATGAGGCAAGGTAAAGGGCAAATCGGAGATCTTTGAGGTTGTCTGCTGAACCGGCTCCTCTTGGGCTCTGGCACTTGCAAAGAAGAGAGGGAAGGTAGCCAACCAGAAAAAGGACAAAACCAGCATTGGAAAGGTTAGGAATAACCCTACAAAAAATGGAGATGCCAAACAGACCAGGCACAGAAAGCTGAGATGCTAGGGAAGCGAATGCATTTTTCAGAGTCATGTACTTCTGGTGACTATAGAGTCTGAAATACTGTTTTTTATCCAATTTTATAAAAATGCAGATGTTTATTTTTGCTTTTTTTAAACTATGTTGCCAACACTTTTGTTATTTTGGGGAAGGGGCATATATCACTAATAGAATATCTTCAGAGCTGGATTGCTGTTGGGAAAACCCGTTTATGCTATAGTTTTGAGACTATCTCATGGCTTCCAGAAGGAGGGACTCCCTGACATTGACACATGTGGCCTCCTTGGTACAAACCTTATGTTGTAGGAAGATTAGAGTTCATTTTTATGTCCTCTGCCTTTCTGCCTTGAGCGTAGACATAACTGGCTTAAACGCAGACAACTATTGAGACCTGCGCTGCCCCATACCTGTCCCCAGTACTGACAAGCAACAGCATTGACACAGCATCTCTCAAAACACAAAGGTTCTTTTTTTAAGATTGTGGATCTTTATTTGGATAATTTTGCCATTTTCATTCATTTCCTGAAAGTTAGAGCTGGCTGGTGAAAAGTTGCTAAACAACACGCTAAATGTGAAATGTCAGCCCTCATTCTCAACTGCCCATTCAGAGGATCAGGTGAAGACACCACTGGTATTTGTAGTGGCTTTTGATTTTGATAGTCCATCCAAGAAGGGAGTTTGAAAATTATGTTAAGAACTGTCTGCCTACATCCTGCCTGAGGTGTCCCCCAAAAGTTCATGTGTGAGATAACGCAACAATTTTCAAACAATTTTTTGAGTTATGAGAGTCTTGACCTAATCAGTGGATTAATCCACCTGAATGAATTAACTGGGTGGTATGTAGGCACACAGGGTGTGGCTGGAGGAGGTAGGTCACTGGGGGCATGCTTTTTAGGTTTATATTTTGAACAAAGTGCTGCTGGTATTTAGTTAAGATGTTTAAATGTCACTCAGTGATTACATCACATATCTCTTTTTCCTGGTGGCCATGTCCTGAGTTACTTTCCTCTGTCATTCCCTTTTGCCATGATGTTCTGCCTCACCCTGGGCTACAAGCTATGGAGTCGGCTCTCAGTGTACTAAGACTTCTGAAACTGTGAGCCAAAATAAACTTTTCCTCCTCTAATTGTTTTTGTCAAGTCTTTTGGACACAATGACAAAAAAGCTGACTAAAACATGATTCCACTTCATTCTTGAAAGGATTATTCTGCCTGTCCTTTTGAAAAGGGAGCAAAGAGTTAGGGAGACCAGACAGGAAGCCACCATAATTATCTAGCTAAGAGATGGTAGTGGGCCAGTGTGAAGCAATCAGATTATAGATGTCTTTGGAGAGAAAAGCAAACAAGACTTGCTAATAGGATGGTTGGATTTGGGATATGAAAGAAAGAGGAGTCAAGGATGATTTCAAAGTTTGGGGCCCAGGTAACAGTAAGGATGCAGCCTCCAACTGCCAGTAGGAAGAGGGGTGGGCTGAAATGACAGCCCTGCTCTCAAGTCTTCCTATTTCCTCAAAATATATCCAAGAATGTCAACTATGTGCTGAGTACTCTGCCTTGCACTCTTTTATACACATTACTTGATGTAATCTTGACAACCTCATGAAAGCCATCTTCTAACTTATCTTGACAAACTGAGTCTTGAGGAAATTAAGACACTTGGCTAAAATTACACAATTGAGACCAGGATTTAAGCTAAGGACCCAGGATTTAAGCTAAGGATCCAATACCCCTGTTCATTCCAACACCCCAAGCTGTGTTATCTTTGGCTCTTCACATGTCAGATCTGTAGGATTAAGGAGCTAATGCAATTTTAATCTTTGGAGGTTTTATTAAATGTTCCCAAACACTGTATATACAATAATCACCTTCTTGTTCTTTCAAATATAATTCAAAATACACAGCCATAAAATACCAAAATAAGAAGCAAGAATTGAGAAACAGATTATGTCAAGTAGTGTAATACATCTTACATGTTAAGAGTAAAAATCAAATCTTCACTGATTATCGGGAAGTATACATGTTTTAACTAGTGATAACTAAAACAGGATTAAGTTGTAAATGAAAATTTCCTTTTGTTGTTGTTGTTGTTGTTGAGACAGGGGTCTTATTATGCCACCCAAGTTGGCCTTGAACTCCTGGGTTCAAGAAATCCTCCTTCCTCAGCCTCTCAAATAGTTGGGATTACCAGATGGGCCACTGCACCCAGTTTTCATTCCACTTTTGATTATGATTGTTAGACTCATAAAATACTTCTTGGAATGCTCCCTTCAGCCTGACATTAGAGTTGCACTTGGAGGCATTCAATAAAAGAAGGATTTAGAGATTAAACAAACAATTTTTTTTAGAAAATCAGACTGTGGAAGAAGATACTTAACAAATTACACAATCAGCAAAAGATTAGTTTAGCTTCCAGGAAAGTATTAAACTTCAACTTACTAAGAAAAATTACCCAATAAAAAGAGGGGAAAAATATTCAATCTCCCTAGTAATAAGGCAAATGCAAGTAATAATTTTTTTCCTTATGCAGCAGATTGAAACCAGGGGAGCTCTACCACCAAGCTACATGCCCAGCCCTTTTTATTTTTTGAAGCAGGGCCTCATTCAGTTGCCCAGACTGGCTTTAAACTTGTGATCCTCCTTCCTCAGCCTCCAAAAAGCAGGTATTACAGATATGCACCACTGTGCCTCATCAGGAAATGCAAATGATAAGAAACAACTTCCTATAAATGTGAGTAGGAAAAAATGTTGGAAGTGTAACAATGTCAGGTGTGGTGAGATGTGAGGAAATAAAAATTCTCATCCCTATTCATTCTTCACAGACACTTCAGAAAGCAATTTGATAGTATCTAGTAAAATTGACTCTCCTATACTGACAATGCCAATTCTAGGTACATGCCTTGGAGAAACCTACCACATATACACAAGGAATTAACATGTAAGGATGTTTGTTACAGCACTATCTATAATATTTTTTTTTTTCCTGTGCTGGGGGTTTAACACAGCACTGTTCTACCATCAAACTATATCTACAGCCCTTTCTATTGATTATTTTTAGACAGGGTCTTGCTAAGTTGCCCAGGCTGGCCTCAAACTTGGGATCCACATCTTTCAGTCTCCTGAGTTGCTGGCATTACAGATGTGCACCATCACATCCAATTTATAACATCAAACAATCAGAAGTGACAGTTGGAAAATAGATAGAATGAAACATTATGTGTATGCACACATAGGTAAAAACAAATCCCATAAAACTATGATACACCAATAAAAAATATGGGAAAAAATATAAAAGAATGAAGTGTCTCAGGATAGTGATTAGTTCTGATTGTCTTTTTTGGGGGGGGAGGGAGGCCAGAGATTGGACTCAGGGGCACTCAACCATTGAGCCGCATCCCAGGATCTGAGTTACTTAGCACCTCACTTTTGCTGAGGCTGGCTTTGAAATCGCGATCCTCCTGCCTCAGCCTCCGGAGCTGCTGGTATTACAGGCATGCGCCACTGCGCCAGCTCTGATTGTCTTTTAAGAGACAGGGAAGGAAATAGGACCAAGGAACAGAACAAAGGGACCTAATTTTGTTCCTTAAAAGAATGAAGAACAAAAGTCAAACAAACATTAAATTTGAGGATAGGTATATGGATGTTTTCATAATATTTTCTAGACTCTTCTGCATGGTTTGAAATTTTCATTAAAGTAAAACAGAAAACTAAATACTGAATTATTTCTAAAAGGAAAATAAACATATTTCATAATGTTTCAGTGTGTGATGCCAAATCTTGACATTAGGTAGAAGTTTTTGGAAAAAGAACTATTTCTGTGGCAGACTAAGAATTTTTTTTAAGAGACTACACTTAATCTGGCACAGTGACACAAGCCTATTATCCCAGCAATTTAGGAGGCTGAGGCAGGAGGTTCACAAATTTGAAGACAGCCTGGGCAATTTAGCAAGGCCCTAAGCAATTTATCAAGAATCTGTCTCAAAATAAAAAATAAAAAGGGCTGGGGATGTGGCTCAGTGGTTAAGAGCTCCTGGGTTCAATTCATGGTATCAAAAAAAGAAAAATTAAAGAAAAGACTACATTTTTGGGGGTATAGTGGTTCATGCCTATAATCCCAGCAACTACAAAGGCTAGGGCAATAGAATCAAAAGTTCAAGACCACCCTAAGCAATTTAGCAAGACCCTGTCTCAAAACATAAAAAGGCTGGGGGTGTGAATCAATAGTAAAAATCCCTGAGTTCTAGCACCAAAGAAATTTTTTTAAAGACAAGACTGGCTGGGAGTGGTGGACCATACCTGTAATCCCAGCGGTTTGGGAGGCTGAGGCAGGAGGATTGGGATTCAAAGACAGCCTCAGGAAAAGTGAGGCACTAAGCAACTTAGTGAGACCCTGTCTCTAAATAAAATATAATATAGGGCTGGGAATGTGGTTCAGTGGTCAAGTGCCCCTGAGTTCAATCCCCAGTACCCAGTAAATAAATAAATAATAAAGACAGCTATATTTCCACTTAAATGTGGACTTCTTAATACTTATTTGCCTATAGAAAAATAATAAATCAATGTAATTTTAATCCTTAAGAACTTTAAAATTTATATTTATTTAGGTACTAGGGATTGAACCCAAGCATGCTTAACCACTGAGCCACATCCCCAGCCCTTTTTCAAATTTTATTTTAAGACAGGGTCTCACTAAATTGTTTAGGGCCTCACTAAAGTTGCTGAGGCTGGCTTTGAACTTGCAATCCTCCTGCTTCAGTCTCCTGAGCCTTTGGTGTTACAGATGTGTATCACTACACCCAGCTAAGAGAATCATGATGGGGATGCTAAGTCTAGAATAATCATAAAAAATAGTAATACAAAAATGAATGTTTGGCTGACTTTTTAACTGGTGCACAAAAATATATGAGAATATTATTCTTGTAGAAAATCAATATCCAAATAATCTGTGAAATTCAAAATTATAATCCATGTAATCAATCACCACTAAGAATGGAATTGTATTATATAGTACTATATATTTACATATTTTAGAAAATATATCAACTATGCATATGAGATCATAACTATTCAAACAAAAAGCCAAGTACGCAATTAAGAAGTATGGTAGACAGAACCTCAGAAACAAACCAGGTCAAAATTTTTCCAGAAAGTACACGGTAGTTATGGGGGAGTTATTTATCTAAAAATGAAGAGCCCACAGGCATTGTATCCAAATTTTATTCAATATTTGATTATCATTAAAGTGACATATTTTCAAAGAAATTTAAGGTGTGTAAATGATCAGAAGGCTAATCATTGGGGAAACAATTTTATGAAAGCAAAAATATTAATATCAAAAGTAGCTTGCGCTGGGCATGGTAGTGTATGTCTATAATTCTAGCTACTTAGGATGCTGAGGCAGAAGGATTGCAATTTTGAGGCCAGCAGCAAAAGGGGTAGGGGTGTAACTCAATGGTTGAGCACCCCTGGATTCCACCCCCATTCTCTCTCTCTCTCTCTCTCTCACACACACACACACACACACACACACACATACATACACACACACACAAATTGATTTGGAACCAGAGGCATATTTCCAGTGATGATACTATGTTTTCCACTGTAGTTTACACAAAATAATCTGGGAATGAATTTGAGAACTTACGTCAAACTGAATCCACTTGCATCAGGTGTTCTCATCTAACATAGAGAAAGCAAATAGCAAACATCGCTTAAAACTACAATAGACTAGTTATCTATAATGAAATCCAAGAACAGTAAATATTATTTAGTGAAATAACAAATCTACTAGTTAGTCCATTCCTAAGTTGATCTGACATGACAGAGAGGTTATTTATTCAATAGAAGCCAGGTGAAACAGAAAAAAATACATTTTTTTTCTATTGCTATATAAGCCTAAGTACTAATGCCTTGGGAACCCATCCATATGGATATAAATGTTCCTAGTATTGCTTTGTGATTTTTATCTGAAAAAAAATTCCCTCTTGCTGCATTTTTATTTCAAATCAACATTCAAGGTCTTCCAGGTATTAAAGTAACATCAAAGTAACTCATAGATTTTTATCAGAACAACTTGATTTTGAGTAATACAGGAAAAAAAAAGTCATATCAGAATTAAGCAGCCATAACTATTTCTATCAACATACCAGTTTCCATTATGGGCAAAGAATTTCTTCAAATTTCTAATGAATAACATCACAAATGATCATATTGAAGATACATATATTGGCATAAAGTTTCATTAGTAATATTTTGGATAAACACATTACAAAATAATCTTCATGACATGATTTTTCAAATTCTCTTTGCTTTTTAGTTTTGTTCTACTGAATATCAAGGAGAAAGCTCTCCAACTCCCCAATATCCACTACCAGAAAGATAACATATCAATCTAGCGGCAGAGTAAAAAGCATAGTAACTATTTTACTATTTGGATCTTGAGAGATTGATATAAGAAAACAATTCCTAACCGCCAATAAAAACAAATGGCATGACAAATCTTTTTGGGAAATATTTAAGGTAAAATATTAATAAACAACAATTAATGAAAAATAGTTGAGAAGTGTGATTCCTGTAGATGAGGTTCCTCTTCAAATGAGGAATCTGAAAGCACCACAAATTCAACCTAGCATTTATAAATCTTAGGAGTCTAGCATCTACCCAGGAAAGTGTTTAAATTGAATCAAGTAATTCACAATCAAGACACCCAGTGAGTTCAATGTCCAGACAGTATAGAAAAATTACACAAATTCCAATACAAAAACTGAAAAAAAGTAAACAACCCAAAGATATCTGAATACTTGTTAGTATCAAATTTACTCCTCAGCACCAAGCATTTTTTACCATCTATGCCAGTGATTGTTATTGGAGGTCAAAATGATGTCTTGCACAGGTAAAGTCTCAACAAAACAAGGCTGGGAGTCAACAGAAGACATTAAATTAGCATTTAAAGGCTTGCTTCCAACACTGTTTTGAGGATTTTCAGGGTCAGTCTGGTTTGGGAGCAAAACTACAGTGGCAAACACATTAGACCTTCTCCATTCCAACTCTGTACGTCAGGGTATGGGAATGTAATACCAGCACCTTGCCTAACATAAATTAAAACACTAATCAAAAAGACATTCTCCATTGACTTTTTAGACTGCAGAAAAAGCTTCATGCTATTGAAAATATGTCCTGTCATTTTTAAAACTTAGTTTTATATAATTCAAAATATATGTCAAAGACAGACATAGTGGTGAACAACTGTGGTTCCAGCCGTCTGGAGCCTGCAGTGGGAGGACTCCTTGAGCCCAGGAGTTAGAGACCAGCTTGGGTGATGCAGAAGACTTCATCTTGAAATAAAAAAATAAATAAATAAAACATAAGTCAAATTCAGTGGGGGAAAAAAAACTGAAAAAAAGATTTTTCTCCTCCTATAGAGTTATTTAATTTGCCCTTATAACCTTTTTTAAGAACTTCCCAATAGCAACTAAAATCAGGCTGATAGTCATCCCTTTTTATTAACAACTCATATGAGTAACTCCACCGAGAACTGAAATGCCCAAGAAGTTACCCCAGGGATTTTTAAGTCACTATGTGAAAAGTACAAAATATTTTCCTATGGCAGAATATGGCTCAAAAACACAGTATGATAAAATTTCTTTTTTCTTTTTTTTAGGTGCTGGAGGTGGAACCCAGGGCCTTGTGAATGCTGAGCACACTTTGCCACTGAACTACATCTCCAACTCAGAATTTTTAATATAAAGAAAATACAGTCAAAATATAAGTCTACACTGAACATATGTGGAAAAGATATTTAATTGTAAAATATAAAAGTAGGCCAGAGTACAGTTTTAAGGGCAATTGCTTCTTTATACAGTATAGGTAATCTAGAGGGTTATTAGGGTTAAACATTTTCATAAAGCAATAAAACATTAAAAAATAAAGCAAGAAAAAAGGTCTTGAAGTTATGTTTTACAAAAAAGAATGAACAGTCTTCAGAGTTTAAGGACCATACACTGTAGAATTCAAGAATATTGTGATGAGAGCAGGTTACAACATAGACATGGAGCTTTCACAGGGAAAAGTGTAAGTTACATCAGACATATCTATAGCATCACTGTAGTACAAAAAGTTCTTGTTCTACATACAAAAGCAATTTTTTTTCCATAAGAATAATTTCCTGGGGGAAAATAAGTCCATGAAATATTTCAGAAACCCATATACATTTGAGTTTTCAAAAAAACATTATCTTAAAATCCAGTGCCTTAAAGTGCTTTCATGTGGAAATCATGATGGAAGGCACAAATACAGTTTCACGTCCCCACAATGAAATTTTCAAAAAAGCATAGATTTTGCAGAGTTTGCAAATTATTCAAGTTATCTTGTAAGCTGCTCCTTCTAAGAACATTGTCATTCCAATAAAACTAACTGCTAGCTTACTTGGTTTCAATTACCTACAGAATAAAAGTTTTGTGTATTGTTGTTTGTTTTTTTCTGGAGGCTTTCATCATCTTTGTGGGAAAAATATCTATGCAAGTGATGCATTTTGAAATTATAAAACATGCAGAATATGTACAAACAGAAAGTTTTAAAAATATTTGCTTCATATACATGTAAATCTACTTGGGTATAGCTGAAATTGAACAAATATAAAAATTTGCTTTCTAAAAAATGTTTTCAGAGAATCTGAGACAACTTAAAGCTGTACAAAGATTTCCTGGGAGAAATCTTTTCTTCACACAGAAGTTTATACCTACAGGAGTAATTCCAGCATTAGTCCACCATAATTATTACACAACATTTGGTCTAATCAACAACGATCACCCTTAAAACTGTTCTGTCTCTGAGAAATTTAGGTTCATACTAAAAATCAAAAAGAAGCTCAATAACAGTGGCTTATTGTGTTTTTGGATCTCTTCAACAATCTTTTATCAACTCATGGAACTGTAAAAAAAAAAAAAAACTATTTACAGAGTTCAGTTTTAAATACATTTCACAACTTCTAAAGTAAAGTTTATGATACAAGAATTCAGAGCTCATGGCTTAAGTCCAATTATTGATCTGCAGTCTCTTCTATTTCCTGTATTCCCATGACTGTACTCTTTTTGTATACAGTTCAAGATTGCATTCTTTCTTGACCAAAAGTAAAATCAAACTACATGTTCATTTTAACTAAACAGCTTCTTTATTAGTCTGAAGACGAGTCATAGCTTCTAATTTCTGTCTGTAAGCCTCGGCTTCCTGTTCTTTCTTAAGAAGCTGCTGTCGATATTTTTGTGCTTCTCGATTTGCTTCATCCAGCTGTTTCTGAAGAGCTTCTCTCTCCTAAATTAAAAAAAAAAAATAAGTTTTTTTTCAATTATTGGTCAAATACATTACTAACACATTCAAGCATGTTTCTTTCACATAGAAAATCTGCAGTAGCCATAAGTAGATTTCTATTGATATTTCCTAGACATCTTACCTTTTCAACCAATTCACTAGTAATTAAACCATAATTTTTTGCTCCATATTATAAGATGTAAATTACTTTCTAATCTCAAATTTCTGAGTTAAAAATAAGACTAACCCAAATGGGTATCTGTACTTTCATATGTACTATAAAAACTTAAGAAGTTTTCAAAGAGCCAAGTGACAGTGCTGCACACATATAATCCCAACCACTTGGGAGACTGAGGCAGGAGGATCACAACTTCAAGTTCAAAGTCAGCTTGACTAAAACAGTGAGACTTTGTTTCAAACCAAAAATAAAACAAAACAAAAAGCAGAGTTTTAAGAGAAAACTATACAACTATACCTTTTTATATCTATATTTGTGATGTTTTCATCTAAAGGTAATGATAGAGATCTCTATCATTATATATGTATTAAATTCTTCAATAAATTTAGAGCTGAAAAACAAATCCAATCCAATGAATAATGGTATTGTTTTTCCTCCTCACTCTGCCCCTATTAGTTACTTCATATATTACATATTATATACATTATATATTATTATTAAATATGTCACATAATATATATTATATTATATATTTTAGGGAAAACATTTCAAATATTCCTTTCCCATACCTCTTGTAAGCACGTAAACAAAAGAGGTAACCTGCATAGGCCCAGACTCTAGGAAAGTTTCCATTATCTTAGGAATGAAGCAACCTAGACAGGTGTGGTGGTGCACACCTGTAATCCCAATGATTCTGGAACCTGAAGCAGGAGGATCACAAGTTGGACCTTGTCTTGAAATAAAAAATAAAATAAAAAATAAAAAAGGCTGAGGATGTAGCTCAGCAATAAAGTACCCCTGGGTTAGAATCTCAGTATCAAACAAAAGGAATAAATCAACCCCATCACAGGATGCAGGACCCTCTTAGTGAGGTAGAATTATAAATCAAGAAAATTCGGGCTCACTTTGGGCAAGAAATTTGACTAGAGGAAACTGAAGGTGAGGAGTGGGCAGCCTGCTAGAAGGGCAGTATAAGGGTCTGTTCCTATATATCCACTGCCTCCTTGATACTTGCACACTAAAGACACCAAAAGAGTCCCTTCTCTTTGTTTTTCATATGGTGCACAAGAAGGATCATATACAATCCACCTGCCTTCCTATGATCCTGCCTCCTTTCCTACACTGAGAATGAAGTTAGATCCAACATTTATTTTTTCCATGGGCCGGCCAGAAATGGGAGTGACTGATTATATAAGTGGTCTCCAAATCTTCTAATTACACCAAGTGTTCAAGTATAATAAAAGAATGATTCTTACCACTAACCAGGCCCTACCCTGATGCTTCTTTATACCCTAGCTACCCTCTTCTTACCCCTTTCTAACCATAACTTCAGCAAAGATGAATGACAGCATAGGAACAAGCCAAATACCCAAGAGCCGAGCCTCAGGTAAATTATGAAAACTAGTACCCCAGCACATGATGAAGGATTTTGAGCATACCAATGGATAGGGGTAGAGGGTGAGACGGCTTGTGTACTGCTGCCTCAGGAGCTAGATATCACCTCTCTGGAAGGAACACTCTCAATCATGCAAAAGTATTTTAGAAATTTACATGTGTTCAGAGCACAGAAAGCAAGGAGTCTCAACTGCACCTCAGAGGACCTCATGTGCTATGCCTAAGTTTCTTTTTAAAACAAAACAACAACAACAACAAAAAAACCTTTACGTATGTTAAGCAAGAAAGTCCTTTCGCAGCCAAAACTTAGAATATAGATAAAAATCTGCCCCAGTTTAGTAGGAAATATTATATCTCATTAAACCTAAAGTATCTTTTATTATTATCTATTTATTAATATTTAGACTCAGCAAGAGATTCACTATTATTGCAGAAGATGCAAATAAACTGAGTGAGGTAAAACAGTCCAAAAATGACAATACTTTAATCCTATTATAAGTAGAATATGTATATTCACATTCATATTTGTTTTTGCATGTGCATGCATATATACATATTTTATGTTTTCATGCTGGGGATCAACTTCAGGGCCTCACACATGCTAGGCAAGTGCTTTACTACGAACCCCATCCCCAAAAAGTAGAATATATTTTAATATAAATAAAATGAAAGCTCCCTTCTGTCTACCAGGCCAAACAAAAGACTTCTTTTACACTGCATTTTTTTGACCAGATCTGTAAAATCTGAAAAACAATGCTCATTAACACTATTCTTTGAATATACTGAAAGTATGATTAACATTATAAATTTTTATGGTGTTTTCCCTTTTTACTTAGTTCCTAGGAAAAGAATCTTTCTGCTACCTCACTTTTCAAAGCAAATAATAATCTCTGAAAAGTGGAAAACATCACTTTCTATTTTACAAAAAGAGTCTTTGCTTTCCTGCTTATTTGTCAAACATTTACTGAACATACATCACATGCAAGACAGTTCCTTAATGCAAACAGTTGGTTGTTTGAAACATTAACAGTGGCAAGAGACTGACATTTGAGATTTATATTTAAATAGAAATGCCAAAAAAATGGCTTTAATCCTTTGCAATAAAACTACAATGAAAATGATTCTGACATTTTAAAGTAAACATAATTTAGTCTCCAAATATGTAATACTGAAGTGTTTTTCTAGGGATTGGGGTTACAACTCAGTGACAAACAATAACAATGCTTTACATGTGCCAGGACCTAGATTCAATCCCCAGCACAAAACAAAACAAAAAACAAAAGATTTTTCTGTCAACATCTCAACATTGAAGAATTTAAAGAAAAAAAATCCTGATAATAATCAACATCTGGGTGGCAATAAGGAATATATTTATCTAAGCCACAACTTAAAACCAAAGCAATAAGTTACTATTACATTTATTGCTAATGTAATAAATAAATAATGGAATGATAGGACAAGAAAAAAAATTGAATGCCAAATGCACACCTGTAATCCCAGCAACTCAGGAGGCTGAGGCAGAAGGATTCCAGGTTCAAGACCAGCCTCAGCAACTTAGTGAGGCCCTCAGCAACTTAGTGAGATCGTGTCTTAGAGTAAAAAATAAAAGGGGCCAGGGATAGAGCCCAGTGGTTAAGTGTCCCTGAGTTCAATCCCTGGTACCAAAAGAAAAAAGATTTGAGCTTGGTTTATTTTCAAACAGGATTCTTTAATTCTGCTTTAGTTAACAGCAATGATCTCAAACACTTTTTATCATTTTAAATATATAATTTTCTAATATTTCAATTTACATTTTGCTACTATAAAACCAAAAATATCACTATAGTGATTTATCTTCTACCATACTTAAATATGAATTTTAGAAAGATAATAAACATTTAATTAAGTAAATTAACATTTAAGTAAGCATTTACTATATGCTCACTTTTGCAAGAGTCCTCCTTACAATAATCTTACATTGCAGGTCCTATTGTTTTTCCATTTTTAGTGATAGGAAAACCAAGCCTTAAAATGTTAAATAACTTGACCAAGATCATACAATCAAAAAATTATAAAATAACCAGTGTAACTCTACATCATGTATAACCACAAAAATGGGAAGTTATACTTCATGTACGTATAACATATCAAAATACACTCTACTGTCATGTATATCTAAAAAGAACAAATAAAAAATAAATTACAGGGCTGGAGTTGTGGCTCAGTGGTAGAGCGCTTGCCTAGCATGCGCAAGGCCCTGGGTTCGATCCCCAGCACCACATAAAAATAAATAAAATAAAGGCATTGTGTCCAACTACAACTAAAAAATAAATTTAAAAAATGAATAAATAAAGATAATAAATAAATTACAAAATAACTGGATATGGGGGAGCAGACCTGCAATCCCAGCAACTCAGTAGGCTGAAGCAGAAGGATCACAAGTTCAAGGCCAGCCTCAAAAAATTAGTGAGACCCTAAGCAACTCAGTGAGAACCTGTCTCAAAATCAAAAATAAAAAGGACTGAGGATGTAGCTCACTGGTAGAGTATCCATGGGTTCAATCTCCAATAAAAATATGTATATATATGCATATCTACATATATATACACATATATATTTACACACACACTTNTATATATATATATATATATATATATATATATATATATATATATATATATATATAATTTAAAACTAAATAAAATCTAAACCTAAATTTGATTCCAGACCCTTATTTAAAAAAAATAAATCCTAAACATTAGAAAAAAAAATTTTTAAAGAAAAACTAGACCAGTTTTTAAAGAAAAACTAGACTTCAATTTTCTTGCTGCCCTGGTTCAATTATAACAAATATTATCTTGTTTTTAATTAACAAACTATTCTTGACATACATCCACACCTACTCATTTCCAAATTGTCCATGGCTGCTTTCTCACTATAATGGCAGAACTGAGCAGCTGTAACAGAGACCGGCTCATAAAGTCAAAAAATTTCAATCTGGTCCTTTTACAAAAACACTTGGTCTTCTTTGGTCCTGGAGAAACAAACTATCAAGAAGAAATACAACTACAGAAAATTTAAAATTTTAACAGATCAAGAAAGATCTGTTAATAAAAGAAAAACAGATTGGAAAAAATTATAATAAACATTGACCTTACAGAGGTCAATTTTTAAAAGAGCACTAGGATCCTGATCCACCCCTGGTTAAAAGACACAAATATTTCATTAAAAATAACAGGGTTGGAGATGTAGTTCAGTGGTATAGTGCTAACATGAAAAAAGCCCTGGGTTAGCTGCCTAATACCATTAAAACAAAAAAAAAAAAGTCTACTAGAAGAAAAAAACATGCCAACCTCAAAAATAAACAAACAAAATTCATTATTAAACTTACTTTTCTCTAATCTTTGTGACAAAGAAAGAGCAAAGGTCTTTCCTGAATTCACACAACTATGTAAGTAATAAGAGAAAACCTAATGCACTAATTAATTACATTAACTCCCTCCCATGTATACAAGAGTTAATTTCAGTTCAGATCAGGATATTGTTTCTTATTTATGGAAGAAAACTGTAAATAGTACACTTCCTTCAAAAATATCTTCAATAGAGTAATATTATCAAGAGGTAGTAACAGTTACATACACTATTGGAATTCAGTGTCTTCTATTTTCCCTTCCAAAATACAAACTCATTTCATTCCTTTATGTTTTTACAATGCAGATGTAAAAGTCAAAAAATTTAAAATAAAATTTCTACAATTTGAACTAATTTTCCCAGAGATTACTGGAGAAACCTTTTCATTGTTGGATGGAAAGCTTGTAAACATAAAATTCTTGGCACCTTTGTTATAGACAGTCACTCTGGAAATTATGGACACGAGACATAAAACCCACACATCAGATTCTATATGTTAATCTTTTAATTCCTTTACAAGTTTTTAAATTTCATCATTATGAATATTTTTAGACCACATAAATCAAAATGCAGCCCTGTGCATTTCAAAGTGTCAAGCCAGTCTCTATCCACTAAATGCCAGTTGTATGCCACTAATCATAACCAAAAATGTCTCCAGACACCACCAAATGTCCCCTGGAGTTAAAATTGCTCCAGTTGAGAATCATTGCTTAACAGAAACTCTTTGGATTACAACCAAGTTGTTACTTAAGAAATCAGTGTAAAAGTCTGCTAGAATATATGCTAGAATATGAATTCAAAAGAATGACTTTATGTATTATAGAAAAGTGATTACCTGTTTTGATATAAACACTGGAGGCCATCTCTTCATTCTTAACTCTAGCCCACCTCTACTACCTATACTCACTGTATATGTCAAAGTTTCTGTGTAATAGCCCTTAAGAAGTCATGTAGCCTTGGCTTGAATATTTCCAGTGACAAAAAATAAGATTTCCATTACCAGAAAGTTCTATTAAAAATAAAACAAAACAAACAAAAAATACTCTTCTTTATTCAAGCGAAAACTCTATCACCATAAGTTCTCTTTCCTTGGTCCTAGTATTAATACCTCAATTCCTAATTTCCTATTATTTGCAATCATTCTCCCTAATCTCTGAAAAATTATAAGAGAGGAATCAGGATGAACTTCTGAGGGAAACAGTAATGTTCGCTGACTTGTACATAAAGGTACAGGCTGCACACTCATTGTTTTAAAACATAACTTATGGAATTGAATAAACTTCATCTAATAAAAATTCAAGTAATTTAAAAATACTTTATTAAAGTTCATAACAAATATTTTTACCTTATATGCATGAAAAAGATGATCTGACAAATCAGGAAAGCATTAAATAATAAGTATAGCTGATATGTTCAATGGAATAAATTGTTAGCTTGTGAATAAGACATTCAATATGCATAGCACTTTGAATTTTGAAGCAATAAAACCACCCACACTTAACAATTAAAGTCATCATTTTATCAGATATTCTGATTAAATCATCAAATTCTTTTTAACTCAATCATATATTATTTGTAATTAAGGTCAAAGATGTACAGCCTGATATTTAAATGAATATGAGACCAGGAGTAGTGGCATACACCTGTATCCCCAGCTACTTAAGAAGCTGAGACAGCAGGATTTTAAGTTTAGTAACTTAGACCCTATCTAAAAATAAAAAGGAGCTGGAAATGTAGAGCACCCCTGGGTTCAATTCCTAGTACCATAAAAAATATAACAACAATAAAAGATATATGTGAGAAGTGTATTTTAAAAAATCTCCTTTTTCTGATAACAAGAATCTTTTAAAAGAATTACTAAATGCTCATCAAGTTTACTATACACATATCAGATACTACCAATACATATATAAGAGTATGTTGACTTTTAAAATTCTCATTAAAACCCTAAAATGAGATATTATTATTCTAAATTCCAATTTGGGAGAAAATAAAACTGAGACCAAGAAAGACAACTTGCCTAAAAGTTGACAGATCAAGAGACAATATTCAAATCCAGATTCTCTGATTTCATGTTCAATGTTGATTACACTACAGTTTCTCTTTCAAAGTAACTCTCAAGAATAACTTGTTTTTTATTCGTAAGTTCAAGGAACATAATTTTATTAATAGTCGTGCAAAGAAAAAACTGAGGTAGCTGTGGTTTGGTTACACCTACAAACTGGTTTACACTTTCAAATTAGTTTGAGAGGGGGAAAAAAGAAGTTGAATTCTATCAACAATCTAAATTAATTTCCTTCAAGATCTTAATGGTGAAATAAAAAGTTATTTATTGCTTTTAAAAACAACCCATCCAACAAACATCATCCTTTTTTTAAAATAGCCCCCTAGCCCAATTAAGCATTTGCATTTCATTTTTGAAAGAAAAAGAATTTTTAGTCAGTATATAGTGACATTTTCCTTTAATGACTTGTGAGAATGGTATAAGTTTAACAGAAAATAAAGGATGGAATGCAAGAACCAAAGACATCCCAATGTTATCAGGATGACAGACTCTGTTACAAACAAATGCTTTACTCACTCATTCATTCATTCAATATTTATTTATTGAGGGCTTACTATATGTATAAGACAAAAAAAATTAAACAAAGTGATAACACTATGCACTTTCATTCTGTATAAAAACAACATGGTCAATAATAAATATATAAGACAAAATAATAATAATAAAGAAAAATAAATTGAATTTATTTTGGATGACTGCCGCAAAACACACCGGGTAAAAGACTCCTTACTTCTATTTCTGCAGATTCCACCCGGTTTTCAATTATTTCGATACATTGTCTCTTAGCTGGTGGTTCTTCACTTATAACAGTTTCTTCAGCAATGTCTGTTGCTGGTACTGTTAACACTAAAATGAAAAGGTGTACACATTACTTCATTCTCTCAGATAGGTTTAGAATTAATAAAACTAGTCTTGACACTGTTGATGCTACTCACCTAAGTATATTCCAAAACAATAATTTCAACATACTGATTTGCTTTTATGAAGAGGTCTGTACTTGTCTTTTTTGCTTTCTTATTTTTTTTTTAACTGAAATCTACTTATTAAATTATCTACTTAAAAAAACTTTTATAGATAATTTATTAATATGTCGCAAAACTCAAAACAATATTTAACCAGTTTATTTTGTGAGGTTTCATGCCCATCCCACTAACATAATCCCATCCATTACTTTCTTGTGTATTACTCCTATATTAATTTATATAAAAATAAACATGAAAATATATGAGTAGCATACATACAATGCCTACATTCAAACATATATACAATATGTTGTTCTACATTATCTTCTTTCACTCCCTACATTTACAGTATCTTACATTAATACACAGAGCTTCCTTTTTTCAGCTGCATAATATTTCATCATATGGATACACCATTATGAATACAGTTTATAAACTTTATTTTCCAATTGGATTTTGTCGCCATTTCTTTGTAGCTCTTTATATAAATGTAAATATTAGAAAAGCTGTCATTGGTTGACACAGCACTACAGGACCACACAAGTAAAAATCTTGCAAAACAATTTTATTGATGAATGGGGAAAATTACAGTTTGCTCTATGATTTTTTCCTAAATTTTTGTCAAACCATTAAAAATTCCCTTTCACTTATAAATGTAAACAGAAATTAGAAAATGGCAAAATTACTATTTGAGAATAAAATTTAAAACACTAGAAATACTGAGAAGAAAAGAATGTTCTTTCTATCATATTACATTTATCACTTTATTTATTTATCGTTTTATTTATCATTCATGATGAACTAAGAATTTGTATTTGTTTCACTGGACTGTCTATATACTCTACATATTCATGTTATCTATACATTTTTAAATTAGGGAGGCTTTAAATTTTTATTTAATTATTTAGTAAGGTCTTCTCAGTGTGCTTTTCCCCCCAGAGTTTTCCTTATTCTTCTTTCCCCCTCTCCCTGTCAACATAAATTTTAAAATTCATTTGCATAATTATAGGGGGAAAAAACCTGTTGATTTTTGCTATGGGCTGAATTGTGAACTCCTCCCCCAACTCCAATTCATGTTAAAGACCTAACCTCCAGGAACACTAAATGTGACTGTATTTGGAGATAAGGCCTTTAAAGAGATTGAAGTAAAATGAGAACTTATGGGTGGATCCTAGTCTAATATTATTGGTGTCCTCATTAGAAAAGAAAATTAGGCACATATAACACACAAAAACTGAAGTCAATTAAGTGAAAAAATATAGCCAGAAGGCAGCCATCTACAAGCCAAGGAAAGAGGCCTGAGAATAAACCAGACTGGACAACACTTTGATGCTGGATTTCTAGCTCCCAGAACTGAGAGAAAATAAATTTCCATTGTTTAAGTCACCCAGTCTGTTTTGTAACAGTCCTATCAAACTAACAGTCCATTTTTCATGACATATTACAACTATAAATTAACTCAGGAAGAATTGAAAGTTTTACGATAATGAACCTTCACTTTGAAAAGCATGGATTTTCCCTTTATTTGTTCATCAATTGTTAGTCTGTAAATGTCAGGTTTTGGAGACAATTTTATATCTGCTTTATACAAATATTTGGAAATTTTCCTCTTTTTGAAATAATTAGTTCTTCAAAGCTTTTGTGGAAGCATTTGGGCTTAATCCAAACCTTGGACCAGCTGTCAACGGATGTCTACAGAGCGGGAGAGAAAAGCTCCCAAGCTTCATAGGTCAAGAGTTTCCTCTTCTTTGGCTATAGCAACAAAATTTTTTCTTGAAATCTGGTCTCTCTTTAGTGCCACAGCTCCTCTGTTAACTCAAAACAAAACCCAACTTAGAAGTTCTATCTCTAGCCTTGCCCCCCACCATTTCCTTCATTGCCCATGAAGAGGCACAGTCTTTACAATTCTGGTCATTTCCTTAAAGGTTTTGTGTGTACATACTTCTTTGGCACTGAAGGGTATGCTTGATCAGATAGACTCTTTCTGCACCTTTTCTCTCTGACTCCTCAGTATTCATTCCTTATTCTAATTTAGCCATGTATGTACAGTCCCTATTCATGCTGAGGCTCTATTCTTATCGGAGTGTATATTTATTGGTGATTTCTGAGCTCAATCCTACTCTTTCCTTGATAAACCATTGTGGGTTTTCATGTGGGTCCTCTTGTCCTGGCTGCAAGGGTCCTATATGTTTTGAACAATGAACAAAACTTAAAATGTGGGAATTTGAGGTTTTCTCAGCCTTTCAGTTTCACTAAAAATGTAGCTGAGGCTTTTGTTTCATCTATCTTGTTACTCTTTGTGGTTTTCAAGGAGAAAAAAAGGGGAGAGGGGACTCACAATAAAGTTTCTAAAAGTTGTCACTATATTCCTACTATAGGGACTTGTTTTTCAGTAGTTTTCCTTATGTGGTATTTTTAAAAGTTCACATGATATTCCAATTGTATAAAATGGCCTGCGAATTTATTGTCCAGTGCTGCTTTGAATTATTTTCTGTACTGTCTGTGTTGATATTTAAGCCCATTTTCCAACCAGAATACTTTGGAGCCAATTTCTTTCCACCTGATGCATACTCTGAAAAAGTAAGTTAATTTTAATATTAACCTAAATAAATAAATACTAGGCAATCATGTCTGTTATAATATATCACAATTTCCTGAAAATTAAAAATAAACACAAACTTTAAGTAAATGTCCACTACTAACCTTGCTGTCCATCTGGCATGGTCACAATGATGGGCTGACCTATTCCACTGGTTGGAATGGAGTGCAAATTTCCAAGCTGAATTCCATCTGTGACTATTGTGATGACTTGTTGACCCCCTGAACTAACTACTTGCTGAATTGCACCATCCACAGATTCTGCAGTAACCACTTCTTCTGTGGCCACTACTGGGGGGGAAAAAAAAGTAAAGTAAAAATTAGTGAACATATCTAGCAGTATGAATAGACATTTAGTTTTGCTTCTTCTGCTACTTTTGCTTTCTCTGCTTCTTTCTTATGCAGGACAACTTTTATAGTTTTTAAACTCAATGTAAATGGCTGGATTACAAGTGCTGCAATTTAAAATAATAGTTTCTTTTCTTTTTATTTTGAGACAGGCTCTCACTAATTTGCCCAGGCAGGCTTCAAACTTGGGATTCTCCTGCTTCAGTCTCTGAGTTGCTGGGATTATAGGTATGTACTACTACCCTTGGCTTTCAACTACCTTCATGAGTGTGTTTAAATAAACAGTTTCTCTTCTTTTTCAGGTACAAAATGTATAAAATCTTCTAAAATCATGACAAAGGTTCTGTCTACTCAATAAAATTCCATAATTCAAATTGGTTATATTCCATTCATATTTACATATATGAGTTGATATACAGAATAAATAGTATTCCCTTTTTTGATTGAGTGAGCAAGGATTGCTTTGATAATAAGCAGCATACAGATCTGGTACTATATGATACTGAACAAAACAGTATTGAAGATTAACATAAATAAAATCCCAAAATATGCTCTTAGTAATTTGAGAGGCTCAAAGGATTCTGGCAACTAAAAACAGCACTTCTGGCTCTGCCTGAGTAAAGAAATCACAAGTTAATACTGCCAAAATCCTTTTCTACAAGCAATCCTATATTCAACTACTGACCCCAAAAGACATGAAACGGGAAAATTCATAATTTTGGTTTTTTTTAGCTGTAGATGGACACAATATCTTCAATTTTTTTAATGTGGTTCTGTGAATCGAAACCAGTGCCTTGCACATACTAGGCAAGCACTCTACCACTGAGCCACAACCCCAGCCCTCATAGCAGCTTTTTTAAAATAGTAAAAACTAGAAATAATCTACATATTCATTGACAGTAAATAAACTGTGGTAGAGTCATACATTGGAATACTACATAATAACTAAAATGACTATATGCAAAACATGGATGAATTTGATAAAAACAATACTGAGTTATGTAAAACAGACATGAGACTAAATACACTGTCTGCCTTCTATTTAGGAATTGAGGAAGCATTATGCAGAAATGATTATTTTGTGATAATTCATCAAATTGGACATTTATTATCTATGGACTTTCCAATGTACATGTTATATTTCAATAAAGGAGCATCAAAAGGAATAATAATAGTGAATGGATTATTCATAATGAATTTTTAAAAATCTCTATATAATAATATTTTGTAGGGCTAGGATTGTGGCTCAGGGGTACGTGTAAGGCATTGGGTTTGATCTTCAGCACCACATAAAAATAAAGGTATTGTGTCTACCTACAACTAAAATATCAATGTTAAAAAAATACATATATCTTGTAAAAAAAAAGGAGGGGGGAGTCAAAGATCTTGATAGAAGATATCTATCGAAGAATGACAAATTTGAAAAAATCACTTTAATATAATAATTGATTCAAGCAAAGATCACTAGTGAGTGATAAAAGCACTGGTGAAATGTTTGGGGACAACAGGATATTTAAATATTCTCAAAGTATTTCACCAAAGACTAATATTGGTTGCAAAGGGGAAAGAGTATCTTTAAAGACCTGGCAGTTACCAAATGCCATTATCAAGTCTGCCTGATATTATGTGCCTCATGATATGATGCAATAAGAGGTTACAAAATATCACTGTGTTCTTCTGAAAGTGTTTGACCTGCATCTATCTATTAAGAAACAAATGGGGGGGCTGGGGTTGTAGCTCAGTGGTAGAACGCTTGCCTAGCACATTTGAGGCACTGGATTTGATCCTCAGCACCATATAAAAATAAATGAATAAAATAAAAGCACAGTGTCCATCTACAACTAAAAATATTTTTAAAAAAGAAACAAACAAACAAACAAATGGGGGCCAGGGTAAGAAAGGAAAATAGGAAGTAATAGGATCAAACTCAGTGCCTTGCACTGCAAGTACTCTACAACTGAGCTACAACCTCGGCCCCTCTAAATAACATTTTTAAAAACCTATTATTCAAGGCAACACTTACACAAAGTGCAATTTAATAAAAGCTTTCTCTACCCAAATCAAGCTACTGTCCAGATATAACATTTGCTCTCGAGTTGCTACCAACTCACAGCAGAACATCATGGATAAAAATGATTCTGGGTTTATTTCAGAGAGAAAGACCACAAATATATGAATATATGGAATGCTTTTTTTTTTTTAGGCAAGATAAATGCCAGGATCCTAGTTTTCAAGAAGACAAACTTGTGGCAACAGACCTGGCTTCCACCTTGTCACAGCATTATTTGATAATCAAGAATCACAACACAAACCATAGAACACTCAAAATGCAAACAACCTTTGTTTTGAGTGCTTTCATTATTTTTGTTTGCTTTAAACTATAATCAAATTTTATCATGAAGCACTTAAGGAAATTTCAGGAAGATAGTTACAAAATAAAATATTGGGCACTAAGTAAAAAAATATTCAATAGGACAACTATTAAGGCTTTCAAATGCATTAACTATTGCTTTGATTTTTTTAAAAAAAATCCATATGAAAAAGAAATGTTCACTGGTTGAATACTAAATATAAATAGTAATATTTTAAAGCATAATCATAAGAAATTTCTGAGATTACATGCAATCAAGATACATCTCAACTTTCATCATTGCACTATTTACAATGACTGTCATTAGAGTTCTTGTCTTTCATCTAAAAAGCTTTCTTTTCAAGTTGTGCAATGGTAAGGTATTTAAGAAAAAATTAAAAGGAAACTAATTATGGAAGAAGACAAAGCACCCTCCCCCAACCTTAAGAATAACTCAACAATAAAATGTTGAAACATGTAAGAGTAAAAGAGAAAGCCTAAAAATTCTAAAAAGGATTTTATATAATATGTATGTGCACATATATATTTTTCCAAAATATAAAAACCTTGGATAAAAAGTAACTGCTATTTCATAAATATTGGTTGATCTAATTCTGAAGTCAAGCTCTAATATTTAAAAAGAGCTAGATAACCTACAGCACCCTTTGAAAATAGTTGGGATCTCTTATTCAACATGACTTTTGAATTATAATGCCATAAAACTAAAATAAGGCAGGGAAGAAAATTATCTTTGTAAAAGACTGAAAATTCTATCTGTAATATTTAAACAATAAAATAAAAACTTCATTGAAGAAAAAATAACATTCAAAGGTATTATGCTTGCAATCAAACCTGAAATTAAAAACAAAAAATACCTCATGAGGCCCAGGTACTTATGCCTCTAAAGTCAATTCAGTTTTATTACCCTATGTTAGGAACAGACCAAAAACCAATATGTTAACAGGTAGGTACCTGTTAAACTACACCATTAGGGAGAAAGGAAGGAACTTACAGCCTCTACCTGACGTATTACAACACCTTTGAAATACCATCTTACAAGCAATTAGCAGAAGTTGCTCTGAAGACAAAAAGAAGAGTGATCATAGATTTCTATTTAATCTAGGAATGATAAGGACTGCTAGAAGTATAAAACAGGGGTTTCATGAAACGGTGTTTTAAAAAAACCTGATATTTACATGGCAAAGATAAGACCTACCTTCCTCCTCCCAGCCCTTAGTACTGGGGATGGAACCCAGGGGGTGCTTTATCATGGAGCTACTTCTCCAGCCTTTTTTAAAATTTTGAGACAGGATAGTCTCGAGTCATTGAGACTACAGGCACACACTACCACATCCTGCAAGACCTACATCTTAGGCAACTACAGTTTCTAATTCTACACCTAAATAACTCTCAAATCTATCCACTTCTTATTATCTCCTTGTCAAATCCTCGCTCATGCTGCCATTATATGTTGTTCCTAATTGATTGCATTAGACTCCTAACTAAACGCCCTTCCAGAGTCTTCTATGCCTGCCAAAATGATCACTTTTAAAGTTCTCTATAATCTTACTTTCAACCCCTATGTTATTCTCCCTCTCACTGGGTTCAGTTGCATTGGACTCTGGGTCTCCTTGAAAATATAAGCTCTTTCTGTCTCAAAAATTTCACGTCTCTCTCCTCCTGATATGTTCTTCCCTCAACTTTTCCCTAATTTCTACTTAATCCTTTAGGAAGACTCCATGACTCACCAGAGTAGCCTGTAACCTATGGCAGAAAGACAAGAAAACGTGATTGCCTCTGTTTATGAAGACTGTACTCCATTTTCCTAAGGGAAAAAATGTGCCTGCAATCCCCAAGCAGCTTTTATTCTTCTGTCTCTTCATTTTGGGAATGGCTTTCAAAATGAAATAACTTCCAAAGTAGTATGGCTTGGAATGTGTTCCTATCCATTCTTTAGGCCAGCAACTCAACACCCACCCCTCTACAAACTCTTCCCAACTCCAGCTGTTCCCTCTGAACAACAGTAATCCAGTGAGATATTCCAATCATCAAGCCTTGACAAACTGCAATTCTATTTGTTTATAAAATCAAGAAGATAGCACCATCATTTAGTTGTGCAACAAAAGCATTTTAATAGACTTCATGAGATTCTCACTGGACTAACATTAAAATTTGTTTTATATGCCAAAAATGGTCCTACTGTAGTCATGGAAGTGCAAGACTTACACACACATATGAAGTAACAACTAGTGTAAGCATAGTTCTTACACTATATTTTGGTCCACAATCATTTTAAAAAGGCATGACAGGAACAGAACACTTAGTTCAATAAACTATTACCAGAAAAAGTTACAGATACATCTTTGAAGTAAAAGTAGGAATAGTGATCATTTTTTGCTTGATATGAGGCAAAATGATAACTACACAAGTACTTATTTCTATTGCAAACATTCCAAAAGAGACCAGTCCACAGATCACCCAAAGAAACGTATAAAAAAGAGTACACTGACAGCCAGGCAGGGTGCCGCATGCCTGTAATCCCAGCGATTTGGGAGGCTAAGGCAGAAGGATTATGAGTTCAAACCCAGCCTCAGCAATTGAGGGAGGTCCTAAGCAACTCAACTAGACCCTGTCTCTAATAAAATATAAATATAAAAAAGGGCTGGGGATGTGGTTCAGTGGTTAAGCACACATGCATTTAATCCCTGGTACCAAAAAGAAGGAAAAAATAAACTATATAGTGGTCAAAGACACACAACTTGTGAACTTGTCAGACTTTGATCACAAGCCTCTGTTCATCACTCAGTAGCCACATGACCTTAGGAAAAACTATTCAACCTTCACAAATCTATTTCATCATATGTAAAATGAAGACGCTTCTAATACATTTTGCAGATCCTAAAATGCTCTTGAAAAATACATATTTCTAAAATCAAAATGAAAGTAATGATTGTTGGGTAAAGAAACCAAATAGCCAAAATGAAAAAAAAAACAAATTTGTGGCAGATTTATCACTGCCTGAGCAGGTACCAACTGAGTAAGAAGATATATACTTCAGCGCAATTGTGGCATAAGTACTGGGTGGCAATATATTTAACTGAACTTTTACTTAATTCAAGCTCTTAAAAATCTCTTCAAAAGGATTCTATTATGATATAGCATTGAAATGAAAAGTTATTATGCTCATAGAAGATTGTAAAGTCACATGCAATAAAAGTCAACTGAAATTCTGTCAGACTAGACCATAAAAATTTTCAAAGATAGGAGAAGTTAAAAAGGTTAGTATAACCAATTTAAAGGAGCTAAAAATCTAAATGTCAGAACTTCTAGCTGACTTTTAAGAAAAGCTATTGAATTTCAGGTATATGCTTTTTTTTTTTTTTTTTTGGTACTAAGTATTGAACAACCACTGAGCCACATATATCCCCAGCATTTTTTGTTTTGGGTTTTTTTTTTTTTTTTTGTACCAGAGATTAATCTCAGAGGTACTCAACCCCTAAGCTATAGCCCCAGCCCTATTTTGTATTTTATTTAGAGACAGGATCTCGCTGAATTGCTAAGTGCCTCTCTGAGTTGCCGAGGTTGGCTTTGAACTTGTGACCTTCTGTCTCAGTCTCCCAAGCCACCATGATTACAGGCATGCGCCATCACACCTGGCAAGGTATATGCATTTTAATTAACAATATTTTCAAGTTTAACCAAAGAGAAACCACCAATAAAATAGGTTTTTTCTTTTTTTCTTTCTTCTCTCAGGTGCTAGGGATTGAGCCCAATGCCTCACACATGTTGACCTTTGTGCCTCGTTCAGAAATCAACTTTGACAGTTTCTGTACTTTCAAAGGTGCTAAAAAGAGCCAGACATACATTCATTATAAAAGCAATATGCAAACATGATGATGCATATATCACTGTTAATGGCCAAAAACAATTTAGAAAAATCTAGACTCCCAGATAAAAAGACTTAGATTCAAACTTTATGTGATGTAAGAAGCTGGAGAATTACTAATTAGTTGAAAAAAGAAAGGAAAAAAAGAAAAGGGTAGGAATTATTTTTCTTCCAAGTTAAAAAAAAAATCCAATATTATTTACCTTAAAGCTTTTCAGTGAGGATCCAGTGAAATCATAGGTAAAAAATTTATAGTGGTGCCCTTGCACAGGGTAAGCAGTCAATGACTTGCTACTGTTATTATTAATCTTTTAAAAAACACTAATTTAAAAAATGACAATAAATTATTCTACTTTTATAAACATTAATCCAAACCCAATGGCTTGAACTACCATAAAAAGACTATTTTTTGGAGTTTTAAAAATTTCCTAGTTAAAAAGAACTTACACAATAATTACAGTAAGAAATATTTTAAGTAAGTATGAGGCAAACCTTATCTGAACCAGCTATTCACCAACACTGCACGTCCTCATTTAACAGGAAACCCTTTAATAGTAATTTTTATATACTATCTCCTAGTTCTGTCAGACATTAAGATCTTTGTAGCATTCTAAAAAAACTGACAAAAATTAAATATATGAAAAAATAGTAAGTTCATATACATTTATTTACTTAAAAAAAAGTCACCAATTGATAAAAAAAAGGCCAACTTGGGTAAACAGACATGCTTTCTGTAAAGCATACAAGTTTGTTTTTTAATTTTAATTAGTTGTCAAATTTTAATATTCTTTTGAAGTTCACATTTTCAGCTTCCCATGAAAAAACAGAATCTGGAAACATAGAAGACATGTCTATAATCAGCTAGAGCTGAGTAGTACATGCCCCTGCCTGGCCCCACTTTTTAACTGGGCATAATCTCCACCCTGCCTAGTTTTGTCTTTCATGTTACCTTCCCAGCCTTTGTAAGTATTTGAATCTGCACCTTTTATTGTACATATCTGGCTTGCTTTTCTAACCTGGAGTTTCTGACGAATTGGATAATGGAGCAGAGGCTTCAGCTAAGGCAGCTAACGTAGCTAATACTGATGTAGAGGAGTTTCCAAACTGAACAGCAGACACACCCGTTTCATCTATGAGAAAACAGAAAATAGATTTGAATTTTTAAGGAATTTAAACCAATGTATATTTCTCATATTGTTTTATTTTATTCAACTCTTAAATGATGCTTGGAGGCATTAGTTTTTGAAAGGTAATATTATAGTACATTTTGTAATATTACCTTTCTTTAGATTGTTTTGTTTCAGAAAAATGTTTATGGCTAATACCAAAGAAACCAAGATGGCTGATATAATCTTACCCTTATTCTTCAACAGTCCTTGCTTAAAAGGATGGATACCTACTAATGCATAAAATCCCAACAGCTATCCTATATGCATCTCAATACCTGTTGCCTTGGATGAATTTTCTGAAGATACCAGACCTGTTAGGTTCACCACCCCTCCAGGTCCAATGATAAACTGTGGTGTTGCAGCATGTATCGTCACAGTGTCAGGACTCTCTGGGTTTGTGTTGATTTGGTTCTGCATAGCAATCTAGGGGAAAAAATCACCACAGTGCTTTCAGAATTATAGTCAGAATATTTGGTACAGATTCTCAATGTAATACAAATATGATTTTATAGGCGCATTCTCTAAGAAGAAACATAATACAAATGGAAATGGTTTGATCATTGGAACACCAAGAGTGTAGTATTAAAACATAGATATGAATTTATATATTTTAATCCCCTGTTGAGTAAAGCAGAACAATTCTATTAGAGGAGAAATGGGTATCTGAAAGCTTTTATAGAGCACAGGAAAACAGGAGATTGAAAGATATCCTGTTGCTCTATAGGTGTGGAAATAAGAATTATTCAAATTGTTCCCAATCTTCAACTCCAACCCTCAAACTGCACTCTTAGATACAAAGGAATGAAAAAGGCACGGTAAAATTCATTTTCCTGAACATAAAACAGCTTTCAAGTAACTCATGGTGGTTAAATGAAGTCAGAGACGACAGTTCCACTGGGAGGAACAAGAAGATAGACAAGAAGAGGCAGTAAACAAAGAAAATAATATATCAATGTTGTCTAGCTGAAGAAAAAAGAAGTCATGTTGGTTACTAGAAAAGCCAAATATACCCATTTCCACAAACAATTTTTTTTTTTAAAGAGAGAGTGAGAAAGAGAGTGAGAGAGAGAGAGAGAATTTTTTTAATATTTATTTTTTAGTTTTCGGCAGACACAACATCTTTGTTTGTTTGTGGTGCTGAGGATTGAACCCGGCACGCATGCCAGGCGAGCGTGCTACAGCTTGAGCCACATCCCCAGCCCCACAAACAATTTTTTTTGAGGACAGTGAAAATAAAAGAAACAAATCTGAATGATAAAGACAGCATCACTTACTCAAAGGATGTCATTACAGTTGCTATTTATTTTTTAATTTTTATAAAATAATTTAAAACAGACTTTGAAAATCCATTTGGTTTTTCAGCAAGAATAATTAATAAAATAAGCTACCTAGAGGGTAATTCAGAAACTTGAAAACACAGAAAAGTAATCACCTTATCTAATCTTCTATTACATAAAAAGACTGTGTGGTCTTACCATCAGGAAAATGAATAGTATTGAACTAAGAGGAAATGAAAGAAAAAAGACTGTCCAAAATAACTGAGTCCAAAATAAAAAGCTACAAGCTTTAAGTAATCTACAACATAGAGATCCATCTACCTGAACAGCTTCCTTTTTTTTTTTTTTTTTTTTTTTTTAAATATTTATTTATTTTTCGGTGGACACAACATCTTTGTTTGTATGTGGTGCTGAGGATCGAACCCGGGCCGCACGCATGCCAGGCGAGCGCGCTACCACTTGAGCCACATCCCCAGCCCCTGAACAGCTTCCTTTTGTTTGCTTTCTTAAAAATTAAAATCCAAGTTACCTGTAATATTTCTGCTAAATCTTCATTTCCATTGTCTATTGAAATATCAAATGCAGTTTTACAAAATTTACTTTGCGTGTGTACATCAGCACCATATTTGATTAAAAGTTCCACCACCTCTTGATGATTGTGTTCTGTGGCCCAATGCAGAGCTGTCATTTTTAACATGTCCTTTGCATTAACGTCAGCACCATGCTACAAAAAAGTATTTCAAAATGAGAGATTGCTAAAACATGGAAAACAAAAATTCCCGACATGATAATACTAGTCACTATGCTTTGAAGCAAGAACAAATACCATAGTTGATTTTCTGTGTTAAACATGCTTTCTAGCAATTACCCTTTATCTCTCCCTTTATCATTCTTCTTTCATGCTGATCTTCCTACTATTTTCCTTCTCATTTCTTGAAATGAGGCAATTATTCTTTTAGTTACTCAACTACAGGCATGAAGGGACAGGAATGGCATAAGAAGTGAAGGAAAACTATGAGCACTTCTCCAAACTCTTTTTAATGTTGTATTAGAATTGATCCCCTAGTTCCTCATTTACACAAAATCACCCTTTGCTTTCAAAACCAGCACAACACAAGCAATTAGAAGGGAGCGATCTAGTTATCCAGTATAATCACCAGTAAACACAGGTGGTTATAATACAGCTTATCAGAATAGAGATATGTTATATGTGTAAAATAAGCACTGGAATTCAAAGACTTAGTACCAAAGAAACAGAATGTAAATTATCTCAATAATTTTCAGATCAGTTCATGTTGAAATTATAATGTTTTGAATATTTTGGATCAAAAATAATATTCATTTTTACTTTTTGAATGTAGATACAAGTATATCTAGAATTACATGTAATTTGCATACATGGCTTACATTGTATTTCTTTTGGATAGGTTCATCTAAAGACCAGAATAAAAAGGACCAAGAATAAGGACTATTGCCAGGTGTGACGGCACATGCCTATAATCCCATTGGCTTGGGAGGCTGAGGCAGGAGGATCACAAGTTCAAAGCCTGACTCAGCAATGACGAGGCACTTAGCAACTCAGTGAGACCCGGTCTCTAAATAAAATACAAAATAGGACTGGGGCTGTGGTTTCGTGGTCAAGTGCCCCTGAGTTCAATCCCTGATACGCATCCCATGTAAAAAAGAATAATGTTGCAAAATTTTCTACAACACATTTTTGCATCTAGATAATTAAAGGTAAATCCCCATTTATATTACCTATCAATTTGTTAATCATCCAAGCCTAATGTTCCCTTCCATAGGCATCTGGACTATATTGACAAACTTGTTGTTGTCCCTTACCCTAAGGACTTTCAATTGTTTGACTTAACTAAGAATATACCTAGAGAAAGTTTTCCCCTCACAAAAGAAAAATTTAATTTTCATTTGATGGGCTTACACACCAAAAAAAAAAAAGAGAGAGAGAATCACCACAGGTAAAACACTAAGTAGGCATTCAATAAAATTATCTCCCTCCTCCTTCTTATAAACTCATAAGAAGTTTCAATAGCAAAGACCAAAAAAAGAAGACATACCTTAAGCAAAACCTCTACTATGCTGGCATGGCCCTCAGAAGCTGCCATGTGTAATGGTGTTCGGTCCACTTTGGTTCTGGCATCCCTACTTACACCAGCTCGCAGTAGTACCTCTGTGGTGGAATAATGCCCATATTGTGCTGCAAGATGAAGTGGAGATGTTCCCAGCTGTACCACAGGAGGAAAAAAAAAAAATCCAAATTTATGATTACTTTTGCTACACATGGTGGCACATGCCTGTAATCCCAGCTACACCAGAGGCTAGGCCACGAGGATCCCAAATTCAAGGTCACCCTGGAAAACTCAGTGAGATTCTGTCTCAAAATAAAAAATAAAAAGGGCTGGGGATGTAGCTCAGCAGTACTGTCTCTAGGTTCAATCCCTAGTACCACAAAGAAATAAAAATAAAAAATATACAATTACTTTTAATATATCACTATAATTTATATGCTATATTTTCTATTTATATAGTAATCTGTATATATGGTAATCCAAAATGAATTACTAGATTTAAGCTTATCATATCTTCATGGAGGTCGTTAAGAATTCTCATACAATTATCAGTGAGGAAGAAAAGTCAAGCATTTCCTTTAATTCAAAATTTCTGTAAATAACAACCTAAATAAAATTAATTTCATTAAGAATTAGAGATAGAGAGTTTCAGAATTTTTCTGAATATTGGAATATTTTCTTTATACCAGTCATACAAAACATGCTATAATAACTTCCTTTCATCTATAAAATTAATCTCAAATAAATTTAATAGTGTAGAATTTAGGTCAAAACTTTTTGCAGAGTTTTTAAAAATATACATAAACAAGACTATCTCGATGATCTTTTCTAAGGGGTTCATGTAGTCTTTTCTCAAAGGAAAAATCTGAAATGCATTTGTCAAAGTTAAGTCCAGAGAGACCCAAACAGAGCTCAGTTCTGAAATTAGACCCACAGTATCTAGCCATTAAACTGACATCCACAAAGTACAAAGGAAATTTTAAAATATGAGCAAAATTTAGAAATGTTGTATCACATGCATTTAGAAGCACAGAAAATCCCTACAACTCTTGATTATCAAAACACTGATGTTCTAAGGAGCTCATATATTTCACTAGAACATGAAATTTGCTCAGATTACCACTGTAATAAAAGCACCTAAAATTTTTAATCACTTTCTATTGAACACATTGTTCTAAGACCTTCACATACTAATCTCATTTAATCTCTTCATAGCATAAATACTATTACTATCCTCATTTAGCAGTAAAAGAACCTAAGGCACAAAGAGGTTACTAATTTGCCTGAAGTCACACAACAAATAATCACAATACAAAGTTAGGTATGTGCTCTCAATATGTGATAAAAATTGAAATTATTTACCTTGGGAATAATTTTTTTATTACTACAAAAACACGCATTTTTAAATGGAAAAATCATTCTAGTAGAACAAAGGAAATTTCTGAACAATCCTTTCTTTCTCCATGCTTTGTCATATTTTCCTAAAACAAACTCTTTTCTAAATTCTTTAAGTACTTCAACAATCCATTGAGCAACTATGGCTCTTTCTTAGTGTGATATTAAGGCTTACTTTGTATTTTTTGTTTTATTCCTGAGCATTTCCCCTTTTGGTTGATGATGAAATATATATATACATACATACACACACACACACACACACATATATAACATATATATATATATATATATATATATATATATATATATATATATATATATATATCTGTGTATGCACACATACATACATGTAGTTGAAAAAAAGGCAGACATCTGTGAAAGTCAACACCACAGTCCAGAAGTAAAATATTGACAATAATTTAAAATCTTCCCACACAACAGTCTCTAATCACAAAGACAAGAGATAAATAATACTCAAAACTTTGTGACAAACACTGCTTTTCTGTGTACCATTTATGCATTCTTAAATAATATATTTTGGTTTTGCCCATTTTGAATTTTTTTAAACAGAATCCTACTGTATTTTCTGTCACTTGCTTTCCTTTGCTTAATATTATGTTCTTAAGATTCACTCATTAATGAGTACAAACATAGTTCACTAACTCTCTATGATATCCTACTTAGTGAGTAATTCGCAATTAATTTAAACAATATACTGATGAATATTTGTATCATTTCCATTTTTGTTACTATGGATTACAATGCTGCATAATGTACTCTTATGTGTATCTCAGAAATATGAATAAGATTTTCTTCTATTGGAAATATTCTTAGAAATTCAACTGATAGGTCACAGGGGTATGCACATGCTCAAATTTATTCAGTACTGCAAAATTATCCTCCAAAACAATTCTACCAATTCAAACTTCCACCAGAAGTATCAGAGAGTTCCCAATTCACCATCTCTTCACCAAGGCTTTGTACTGCCAGGCAATCTTTGCTAATCCAGTACAGAAGAATTTCTTAATTTTACTTTTATTTGCCCAATTATTAATGTAGTTGATCATCTTTTCATGTTTATTGGTCAATCCCTCTCTTGGGAAAGTATCACAGTGAGTCATTTGTCTATTTTCTATTTCCTTGTATGTCTTTTTATTACTTACCCACAGGAATACCTTATGTACTATGGATACTAATCCTTCTTATAACCTTTTTGTCTTGATGTACTATAGGATCACTAAGATTTTTTTTTAAATTGTTGTTGTTGTAAGAAAAAGAAAATGTTTTATTGCTTTGCAAGCAAAGGGGAAACACAGGGAACTCCTGTCCTACAGCCTGTGATTCTGCCCATTATAGGGAACAGGAGATTTTTAAAGAGGTGATTCAGATAAATGAGATAAGGGAAAATAGATCAGGAAGGAGAAGATCAAGGTGGACAAGGTTAGGGAAAAGAAGATCAGGGAGAAAGTCAGGGAAAAGAAGGTTGGGAAAAAGAAATGAGCTTTTAAAGTGACAAGGAATATACTCAAATCATCAACTGAACCCGTTACATTTCTCCACTGTCAATTTCTAGCCTTCATTTCTATGAAAAGAGGGTGACGACATCTCCAAGCTACTTCCTGCTGAAAGCGGGCAATGAATGGGGATCTTTAGAATGGAGACTTTTTATTTTTTGCCATTCTATCTTATGAGTTTTTGTTGCATAGTTGCAAAGGTGGAAGAGCAACAGAGAAGTAAAGGGCAATGATGAACAGGGTAGTCAGAATGGGGCAGAGTAGACCTAGTAAAATAGACTTAGTATCTTTTGGTATCTAAGAGAAAAAGCTAGAAAACCAGTCAGTTAGGCCTGTCCCCATCCCATGCATAAGGGAGGTGTGGTGGTCAAGGATCTGTTGTAGCCAGGTTGCTCACTGCCTGATCTTTTCAGTACTGGTCCCCACCTGTGAGGAGGTGTTAACATAAATGCAGCAAGACATATTAGCTAAAGCACAACTCCCCCTTGCTTGGCCAATAGTCTAATGTCATAGGGTTATCTAGAATTACCTTGGCCAAGGAGTCCAGATAAGTCTATAAATTTAGATGGACAAGGTATCTCATTGGCCAAAATGATCAAAGTTTTTAACAGATTTCAGAGGACCCAATGGTGTGCCCCAATCCTCCATGAAGATAACAAGGTGTAACCAATAAGTATTCATCACTATCAGGAATTCCAGCAAGGAGGTCCCAGGCCAGTTGAATAAAGAACTTTAGGGAACTTCCCCAGTGAGCTCATTCCTTCAAGGAATGAATTGAAAATGGTGTCACTAAATTGCCTAGAAAATATTGGGTGGGAAATGTGAAGTTTCTGAGACATTTGTTAGCCCAAATTTTACAGATGAACATATGTCCCTTGTTCTCCCTGATCTTTTCCTCAACCTTCTCCTCCCTGATCTTCTTTTCCCTAAACTTCTCATCCCTGATCTTCTCCTTCCTGACCTATCCTCCCTAATCTCATTTCTCTGAATCACCTAGTTAATTTTACAGATGAACACATGTCCTGCAGGGGACTATAATGTTTTTATATATGGATTTATTTTTTTTACAAAAATGATCCTGCTGAAGATTTGTTGGGCTACTCAAATCTCTGGGTTATCATCTTTCATCAGTTCTGGAAAATTCTTCATGACTGCCTCTTCAAATTATTTCCTCCCAGTTCCCCTCCTTGAGGATCTATGGTTAGATATATGGTAGACTTTCTTATCTTTTATGATTCTTAGTGTATCACTTATATTTTCTACTTATTTTTTCTGTCTACAATCCATATTTCTTTTCATATTTTATCCTCCAGTTTACTAATTTTCTCTCTAGTTGTGCCTAACCTGTTACTGAAATTTAAAGTCCTTAGTAGTTGTTGTAACCTTTTCAGCAGGTTATTGTTCAAGTTGTTTTGTGTTTTTATGTTTATTTTTAACTGTTTGTTTTCCTTCAAATTTCATTAGTGGATATGTTACCTTGTTTTTATTTTTTATACTGTTTTCCTTGCTCCTCCCCACCCTCTACCAGGGTTGAGGACCAAACTCAGGGCCTTGTTGAGAACCAAACTCAGGACTTGCTAGGCAAACACTCTGCCACTAAGATAAATCCCCAGCCCCTCGTTAGTGAATATGAAACCTGGAATAAAGGTACCTTACTCTAGAAAGGATATGTATTTTCTTCTGCCAGAAACCTGAGGTAATTCCTAGTCCAAAGAACACTTCAAATTTACTTCTCAGTTTACAAAATACACAGGTATATGAGTTCAAGTGCAAACACATTTAAGGAATGGCTTGTGGTTCCAAATTTTCATCAACAAAATTTTCCTTTTCTCTATTAGTCCCTTGGGTCAAGTCAGGTCATTTTCTTTGTAACACCCTATCACATGAAAAGAAAAGGTGAGGGTATTTCTGATTTACCTTTACAGGCTGAAGGTGCAGCTTGTTAGGATTACAGAATTATGGAGAGAGGGATTTCCTATCAGATCTCTCTCTCCATGAGTAGCCCCAGCCCTTTGTCTTCAGAACCCCACACTAGTGAAGTGGGAAAACCAATAATAGGTAGATCTACATTCAGCAAATGTTCCTAGGGGAAAATTTCTCTGAGTTCCAGCCTTCACTTAGTTCTTCAGGTTGACAATTCCTTTCTTTCTAATTTAGCAGCACATTTAAGATTTTCTTGAAAATAGCTAATGAAAGAATCTTTATTTCTTAAAGACAGACACTGAAATATCTGTGGAAGAAATTATATGGATTTTGGAATTTGCTTCAAAATAACACAAAACAAAAGAAGTGGATGCAATTATAAAGGAAATAAGATCCATGATGATTTAATATTTTTTAAGTGAGATAAAGGCTATGCAGGGATTGAAATTTATGCCTGAAATTACAGAATAAAAAAAAAATTACATGGAAAAAAAGGGGGGATAAGTAAAAAAGGGGAAAAAAATCAAAATCTGGACTTTATAATTGTTAACAGAGGATTAATCCAGATTTCAAGTCCTCTATATTCCCAATACCATGCCTTTTGATTTATCCCTGGAATTAAACAGTTTGGGGGAATTTGGGTTTTGTTTTTTAGGGTTTGTTTTTTTGTTTTTTTTTTTTAACCTTCCCACAATCGCCTTCTATAGTGATCTATAGTGATCAAATTCCTTTCTTCCCCTTAGGTCATGTTTATAATAGGTTGTACAATTATCAACTGAAATACAAACTTTTTTTTTCTTTTTTTAGAAGTTACATTTCCTATCTTTATCTGTTACGTTCTGGATTATAATTTTACCTGTGTTATTTAAAAGACCTTTAATTTAAATCCTAAGCAGATACATATTATATTAACCCCATATTAGTGAACTTCAAAGCCTAAAAGAAAAACTTTGGTGACAGAATACTCACATAAAATTGTCCAGTATCAAAGACAATTATACGAACCATTTATTTTAAAAGTTAGTTATAATTCTAAAAAATAAAAACAAATTTGCAAAAAAAAAAAATCGTTTTTTTAACCACTTAAAAGTACTGATAAATTTTTTATCTGGAAAAAGTCAAAAATGAGAAGCAGAAGAAGAAAAAACCACAACATTAAAGTTATTCTTTACCCAGTCTGTAGTAAAAGGAGCTCCATTTGCCATCAAAATACGAACTTCATCATCTTGACCTGCTCGTGCCGCTTCTAAAAGCTTCTTTCCCAAATCTACCAGGGACATCTAAACAAAACATAGATGAACTGAACATCAAAATCTATATTTATATATGACATGACTTTTCCCCTCTTGTCTTTATTATTAAGTCCACTTTCAATTATCCCTTCAAAAGGTTACAGTATGGTTAGTTTAATCTACAGCTGGAGATCACACAAAAGCAATTTATATTTGGATGTTAGGAATATATTTTCCTTTCTCATTAAGTGTTTACCTAGAATAAAATGAAGTTTGAATTCTTCAAATATAGCTGGTAAAAGTAAGTTATCAGAGAAAAGGTAGTCTAAAATTTAAAATTAGCAACTAACTCTTTTCATTGGAGAAGGTGTAGTAATAAAATTCTTCATAAAAATAAAGTATAAGACACTGTGTTCTATTACTGGTGCAAATTTTGTCTTCTTTGTATTGGGGATTAAACTCAGTGTTTTACCACTGAGCCACATCCTTATTGGTGCATATTAAACTGAATCTACTACATTTTTGCAATAGTGAATGTATTGAAATTTTATTTATTTATTTACTTACTTATCTGCTGTACTGGAGACGACACCAGGGATACTCTACCATTAACATACATTCCCCAATCCTTTATATTTTTAGACAGGGTTTCACGGAGATGTCGAAGTTGGCCTAGAACTTGCAATTCTCCTGCCTTGGTCTCCTGAGTAGCTGGGATTATAGGTGTGTGCTACAGCACCTAGTTGTGTTTGGAATTTAAAATAAATATTTTCTGCCCTTTTACATTCAATGAACATTTACATTCTTCCAGAAAAGGGCACAATTTGTGTTCCGTTAAAATACTATTAAAAAAAAAAAAAGTCTAACCGTTATTATGATTAGACCATGTGTCTCAGTAGGAAACCAGAAAGAATAATTTGTGTCTTGAATTTAAGAGATCTGACAGAGTAATGTCCCAGCCTAGAGTGTGCTATGTGTATGTGATATCTTCTTGAATAAGAAATATTTAAATATACGTAAGAAAAAGATCATGACAGGAGTATTTAAGTAAAGAAAGATTTGAATATCAGAGACACTTAAGATTCATGAGAAGATAGTTCTTAGGAAAAGAAAGTTTCCAGACCCAGAAAGACTATTCAGCTAGAGAACCACCCAATGATATTAAATAACATCCTAAAAAAAATAAAACAGGTAGTTTAGGCCAGAGGGGAAGGGTAATATGAAACCTGTGATTTATATAAGAAAAATGTGTGTGGGATGTGAACTTGTCTCAAAAAACAATAATGTACTCTATGAGGGTTAGGTAAGTGGTCAAGGGAAAATAAGTTGTAAGGAAGGAAAGACAGGTTGATTAGCGTATCCTAATAATAGCTATTACTCTAGAAGGGAAAAAAAAAAGGGTGCGTGTGTGTGTGTGTGTGTGTGTGTACACACACATGCATGAAAGAGAGAAACTGGCAGAGTTTGGAAGATTATTTCTGCCATGAAGGAATAAAATGTACTACATAATTAAAAATGATTTAAGAAAATCTAAAATGAATAATTATATTAAAAGATGTCCCTAAAAGTATGAAGAATTATGCTATGCCAGTGTTGTATTTTTTTGGTAGATTCTATGAAATGAGAACAACCCAGCAGAGGAATAACCAGGAGTAGCCACTAACATTAGAAAACTTGCACAATAACTAAGTGAGATGTACATCCAAAACAGGTTTATCAGTTACAGGGCATGAGATAATTTCTTAGAGTTGTTCTCTTTCATACAATAAAAATAATTCACATGGGGCTGGGGTTATGGCTCAGTGGTACAGCTAGCCTCCCACTTGTGAGGTCCTGGGTTCGATCCTCAGCACCACATAAAAATAAATAAATAAAATAAAGGTATTGTGTCCAACTGCCACTAAAAAATAAATATTTTTTAAAAATAATTCACATTATATCCTATGGTGAGGAATAAGAAAAATAACACATGTATTTAAGTTTTATGTGGGGTTTTCTAATGTGCTTTTTTTGGTGACAACTGCAGCATTTTCACCTTCAAATTGATCTCTAATGAAGGCTTTTTTCTAAAGAATATTTTGTGACTTGATAGTAAAAATTAACATTGGGGCTGGGGCTGTGCCTCAGTGCTACATAGAACACTCACCTAGCACTAGAGCACTCACCTAGCAAGTGTGAGGCCCTGGGTTCGATTCTTAGCACCACATAAAATAAATTAAAAAATAAATATATTATGTCCAATTACAACCAAAAAAATAAATATTTTTTAAAAGTTAACAAATTCAAAAGGCAAAGAATCTGCAACAATACTTTCCTATTAAAGATAGCATAAGGACAAAGGAAAAATAAAAACTGACTTCTTCCCTATATTAAATATAGTAAAATGTAAATTTGCCACATTAACACACACTCTATATTTTAGATAAGCAAAATTTCATCTAAATCTGGATCTACAGTGAAATACATCTTTCAAAATGTTTTTAAATATGTTTTGCACAAGTAGTATCAAACCAGCTTGCATTCTTTCACCATAGGTAGTGCCAGATGGTTTAGATGGATATCTTTTATAAAGTGCTAGTTTAGGGCTTTTCTTCATTTCTGAATTAGATTGTATTCCTTTCTCTGATATTTGTAAACATTCTTATTTACATTCTGGATATTAGGTCTTTTGTCAAATACAAAATTATGAATATCTCCTTCCCGAATCCTGATTTTTTTTTACTTCAATCCCATGTTTTTTCTTTAATATCACATATTATCCTCTATGGGTAAATAACTGTTACGTTTCATAAAAATGTGAAACTTCTAGGTATTAAAAAATTGAAAATAAAATAATCAAAGATGGAAAAAGAATGAATATGTTTACCACAAAAATTACTGAAAGAAAATTAAAGTTTTCATTATTTAAAAGGTCTAACCCAAAATTCAAAAAAGGAAAAAATGAACAGCAAGAACTTCACACATTAATAGTCAAAAGACATGACCATATATTTTGCAAAAGAGAAAACAGTTTATAAGCAAAATATTCTATGTCATTGATAGTCAATAAATGTAAATAATTTTAAAGGAATTCCTAATACAATCAAGGATAGGTGAAACTGATACTTTCATACATCGACATCTCATGTATTCTGATAGCAATATAAATGGATCAGCTTTACTTAAGTCAGTTTGGTAAATTTATCAAAAATTACAAGAAAGTTCAAGTCTATGGGTCCAATAGATGATTTCACCTCTGAAAATCTATTCTAAAGGAAAAACATAAACTCAAACAGATCAATAAAAATTACATATGTATATATACATGTAACAATCATTTTTATAACATAAACAATCTAAAGATCGGAAAATATTTAAATTGTAGAATCTAATAGAACAAGATACAGTAATTTAACTGATTGCAAAGCAATATAATAACAAAAACTTGTGTCATGTTAAGGGAATAGATATAAAACTAATGTTTTTATTTAAGAATGTTGAAATGTACACATAAAGAAAAAATACTGAGGGGCTTGGGTTGTAGCTCAGTGGTAGAGCACTTGCCCAGCATGTGTGAGGCCTTCGGTTCGAGTCTCAGCACCACATATAAATAAAATAAAGGTACATTTACAACTAAAATAAATATATATTTTTTAAAAAGAAAAAATATGGAAAAATATTAAGTATTAGGATGGTATGATTATGGGAAATTTTTCCTCCACTTTACAAAGTTTCTTTAATGTTGTTATACTACCTTCCCAATTGAAAAAGTGTCTTTTGTTAAAGGAACAAATTACATTACATAACTCCAACTAAGTAAATGATGACATTAATTTATATACTCCTACCTTACTGGACAAGAGGAGCAGAAAAAATAAAGAAATTGAAGAATTTTAAAGACTGAAAATAGCAAAATTATTGACTTGCTTATAGCATTGCAATAAGACGATAAAGCATACAAGCAAATCAACTTCTGTAATTCTATAAGTGTCTTAACTATTCAAAACATACCATATTTAAGGACCAAGGACACTTAAAAGTTACTCTGATTTTAAAACTCCATGAGCAATATAAATACATATACAGCTATAGTAGATTAATGTAGCTGGATATTTAGAAATCAGTAGTTCTCAAAGGTAGTAGCAAAAGCCCCATTTGTATATTTATGAAGTCATTTGGGGGATTACTGGGGGAACTAGCAGCATTTAAAGACACGTGTAAGGGATAGCAGATGTCCAGCAATGCAAAGAACTATCATGAATTGCAAAGAACTATCATGAATCCTGCATGATTTTTAGTTTCCACTAAATATATCTAAAACTGGAACCTAACTAAATTTTACATGTATACAAAATGTGTTTTTTCACAGTGTTAATATATCCCACATTTTCCAAAATGCAACCATATCATGAATTCATGTGTTTTGTTCAGAACTTTACTAAGAGCTCTTTACCATTTTGGAAAATTGTGTCATCGATGTCAATGCTACTTTGGTATCTACATCACCAATACAACACAATCAGCTTATACACTTGTCCCTTGGTATCCATGGGGCATTGGTTCCAGGACCCAACACAACAAAATTTATGAATGCTCAGTCCCTTGAACATGGTGGTATAATATTTGCATATAATCTATGTACATTCTCACATATACTTTAAATCATATCTAGACTAGTGACAACAACTAATGCAATGTAAATGCTATATAAATAGGCATTTAAGTAACAATGACAAGAAAAGTACATATTCAATACAGACACAATTTATTTTCATGCATTTTTGATTTGTTGTTGGTTAAATCTGAGAATGCAGAACCCACAGATACAGGAGCTAACTGTATAACTATCACATTCACAGTGATTTTATATACAGGTGCAAGCATTCAACTACCTCACTGTGACATCTGGTATAATCTAGTTAATTATTTAATATTTTAATAACATTTTATTTTAAATTGCTTCCCTTCTATTTTTCCTTCATATTATAAGCAAGAGATTGTACTTTTTGAAGTTATGCAGATCTAAAAATATTAACTACAATTTTCATTTCAAGTTCGAAGACGGGGCAATATATTATAAAAAGGTAGCAATGGATCTAAATAAGATCAAAAAAACAATGGAATATGCAAGATCAAAATCAAAGATGCTCTAATTTTCTTGTCAAGATCATTAGTAAAATAATGAAAAATACCAAAAGACAACAATCATCTTTGATTCTCACCCGAAAAAAATCATATATATATAGTGAAATAATTCTGATTCACAGAGGAACTCAGCTGTATTCAGATAGCAAAACTGATCAAGAGTACCTTAGCTCAAGGTGAAGTCTTTAGTTTACTCATTTTAATATCTATATATTAAATTGTCAGAGGTAAAGTGCTACATTAAAATAAAATTATTTAAAGGGTTAAGGGTTAGTGATTAAAAAAATGTTGCTTTTTAGTGTGGCAAATAACTTTTCACCCTTAACAAAAGATTTAATTCAATAAATTTTAATGAATGTTAAAAACACTGAAAATACAGTGTTGAATAGCAATTCTTGCTACCTAGTTTAATACTCCCTTCTTCTTGAAAGAAACCAAAACAAATCTATTGTAATAAATTCTATCCTGAATTTATCTATTTTCATAACATCTACAGAGGAACTTCAAATTATTTACACAAAAGCTACGTCTTCCTTACAAGTACTGTACATTCCAAGAGGGCCATCTAGTGGTAACAGGAATTACTACCAATAATTACACAAAAGCTTTAAGTATTGTTTTAAATTTCTATAATATGGCTTATAGAGTTGTTATAACAATTATATTATCTACTAGACATGAAAATACTCCATAAAATTGTAAGGTACTAAACCCATGTAAATTGTTACTATCACTCTTAAATAAGAATATGAATAAAAACAAAATTTTAAGCCTGTTATAAATAAACCTTAATTGTCTCACATTAGAAATTTTAGGATAAACTTTTTATATCACTTTTCTGCTCAACAAATACAATTATAAAATTCAATAAAACTCTTCTAAGGTTCCATATCAAACAATTTAGCACTACATGTTTCAAAAGCCTTTAAAATGTTCTTACCCTTTCATTTATTAATTCTATACATATAAATTCAAAGTATTTGAAAAATATATATTAATAGTGATATTATTTAAAATAAGGAAAAGCAAATTTCCAATTATAAATAATGGTTAAAGAAACTAAAACATGTCATAATGAAATACTGAAGTCTCTCTCTCTTTCTCTCTCTTGATACTTAGAGATTCAATCACTGAGCTACTTTTTATTTTGAGACAGGATCTCACTAAGTTGCTGAGGCTAGCCTGCAACTTTTGATCCTCTTGCCACTGAGTCACTGCAATAATAAGTATACTCCACCATGCCTGGCTTGTAGTCTTTTATTTTTATTTTTTACCTTTTACTATGGAAAAATTTTGATAAGTATATACAAGAATAGGCAATAGTATAATAAACTCATACACAACCACCACTTCATTTAAATATCATCAATGTATGGTCAACTCATTTCCCATTCACACACATTTTTCTGAAGTATAAGACATCATACCATTATATATGTAAATATTTTAGTATAGATAATATTGTATTCATTTACAAATATTTACAAATAGTATATAACAGTTTAAAATCAGAACTCCCCTGAAATCTGCACATTGCGATCTAAACTATGTAAGAAATGTATAGAAAAATACTTGGAAACAATATACCATGGTAATAAAAATGATGAATTTCCCTGTTGTCTACTTTTCTCTATCTAGCAATTTTTCTATAGCAAGCATTTATTATGCAAGTTATTAAAAACAAATTTTTATTTATTTAAAAGCTTTTCATTAAAATTAGATGCCTTTAATGTAGAACATTAGATGCTGAAAAAGCATCATTTTGTCAAGTGTGGTGATACACACCTGTAGTCTCAGCAACTGGAGAGTGGCTGAGGCAAGAGGATCACAAATTTGAAGCCAGCCTCAGTAACTTAGAAGAACCTATCTCAAAATTAAAAAATAAAAAGGGCTGGTGATGTGGTTCAGTGGTAAAGCATCCTGGGATTCAATCCTCAGTACCAAAAGAGAAAAAAAGAAATATGTACTTCAAAATCATCTCTAGACTTCCTGTGTTTTTGCTCCTCAGAAGTAAACACTATTTAAATGTTTAGTGTATATCCTTCCAGAACTTCTCTATGCATATAGAAACACATATACAAAACAAGAAAAGGGATCATATTATACTGTTCTACAACTTTGTATTTACCTAACCAGAATCCTCTTATCAGTGACATCTTCCTATGTTAGTACATACAGATCTGAACACTCTTCTTAGTGGCTGCACAGTATTATAGAGTGTGGCAGGCCAAGCAATGGTCCCCCAAAGACGTCTAGATCCCAATTCACAGAATCTATGTTACCTTACATATCAAAGGGGAGTTTGAAGGTGTGATTAAATTAAGGACCTCAAGATAAGATTAACCTGTATTATACAGGTGGGTTCAAAGCATCACAAGGGCCCTTTTAAGAGGGAGAGAAGAGGAGCAGAAAGAATCAAGAGAAGTAGGTGTACAATGAGAGCCAGAGGATCAAGTCAGAGAGAATGAAAGAGATGAAGAGTAGGGGAGAGAGATTTAAAGACTCTGCACTGCTGGCCTTGACAATGGAGGGAGGGGTCACGTAGCAAGAAACGCAGACCATCTTTTTAAGACAGAAAAGGCAAGAAAAGGGATTCTCCCCTAAAGCCTCCAGAAGGAATATAGCCCTCCTGAAATCTTAATTTTAGGTCTTTGGGCCTCCAGACTGTAAAATAAAAACTCTTCTGTTTTAAGATACAAAGTTTGTGCTAATTTGTTACAGCAAATAGGAAAATATACTGTAAGAATAGGAAATACAGAATAGAAGTATATTATTTACTTGATCCCATTTTAATTTCTTATAATGTTTCAATACCATACATGAGTTAGAACTTTTCTAGAAATTATTCAGACAAGTAGGATCACAGATTTTTTAAAAAATCACATTTTAATCATAATAGACACTGCCAAATTATCTACTAAAAGACTGTACCAACTCAAGAATAACTGATTCTCCTCAAGGTCCCCATCTCCTGAAGCCAGAACCTTAATCCATCTGACTCAGTCAAGGCCCAGTCTCCTATGAAACTACATGAGAAACTTTCTTCCAGGATAACTCTCTTTAGGTAATGTAACTTAAGTAAATTCCACTACCACATGAGGAAGACAAGACTAAAGCCACAGAAACCCTCTCACCACCTTCAGAGCCCTTGTTTTAAAAGGCTTTTTTTTTTTTTTGGTCCCTGAGAATGTGGAGGAAATGCCCATTCTGGGCTTCTGTGGCACTTTTTCATCCACTTCATTTATTTTTGAAAATGCTTTTTACTAGTGCGCCACACTTACACATAATAGTTGGTTCATTTTAACATAATCATACTTTTTAACAATTTAGAAATGAACACCTGCACAAAATCATGTGTGTTCTATAGAGCAAACATTCCTGCTCAGGGAACCTTTTCTCTCTGTAGTGCCTAGTTATTCTGCCAAAACATGGGCCCTCATTTGACACATTGACTAATTCAATCTTAAAACACTATAAAGTAGCAATTATTATCATCATCATTATTTTACAGACATGGAAACAGGCACAGAAGGTCATACTGCCCAAGATTTTCCTGCTTAGTGGGAATTTGAACCGAGACAGTTGGCTCCAGAATCCATGCTCACGCATAATCACTCTGACAGAGGCCACAGTCTTAAGTCCTAGTGACCACAGGCCAGATATCCCCATTGAATTCACGCACCACAAATGTAGTAACCACTGTCTCTACCTACCTAACTTCATTACATACAAAACAGAGGGTTACAATTTAGCACCAAATTATACTCTGATTTTCAGTTGTCATCAAATGGTTGTACCTATCTGAACTATAAAATACTTGGAGGCAAGAATGGTAACTTACTTGTCTTTCAACTGGGTTCCTTTTTTTCCCCTTTAAATATTGGTATTCCTCAATGTTATATTTTCAGCACCCTCCCCCTTTCTTTCTCAGTTACATTCTCTACTTTAGTGGATATTATCTACTTTCTATTTCATGATTACCTATCAGCTTCCAAGTTTCCAACTCTATAGGGGTACTCCACCTATAAATTCCAAGGCATCTCCAAATTCAATTGTCTAAGGACTGACTTATTTCTGGCTCAGAACCTTGATGTCGCCCTCGACTCTTTTTCTTCACCTCTCCAATAATTCATTAAGATCTATGACTTTTATCTCCCAACTCTCTCTCAATTCCTGTTACCTCTTTTCACTGATATACAGTGGACCCTCAGTAAATACCTGCCAGCTGGCTTTTCTTTTCTGTCACAATTATATCCATACCTCCATCCTTTCTCTCTTACAGAGCTTATAAACTAGTGTCTAAGCCTCACTTCTTGTTCTTCTCTCTTCTCCACTTTGCCATCAATATTTTAAATCTTGTTAAACAGAAACCAATTTCTTCCTCAGTTCACTCATATACAAACTCTTCAGCCTTAGGAACAAGGCCTTACACATTGGGCGCCTGTTGCCATCACCCCATGTACACTACTCACCATCTCTACCATTGAACTCCATACCTCAGACAATGTATTGGACTGGGCTCTTTTTAGGGGGGTGTGAGGGACAGGACTGGACCCTGAACCCAGGGGTGCTCTATCACTGACTTACATCTCCAGACCCTTTTTATTTTGAGACAGAGTCCCAAATTAATAATAATAAAAACATGTATCTAATGAATTATCCCCAAAATTGACCTTAAACTTGGAACCATCTCCCCTCAGCCTCCTGAACAGCTGGGATTACAGGCACACACCACTGGTTGGACTAAGCTCTTTTTCTCACCTTTGGGTCATTATACAAGCATTTTCACTGCGAAGAACAATGTTCTCATCCTCAAGTCCCCTCATTCCTATTTGTCCTTCAGAGTTAAATTCTTATCTCTTCAGAGAAGCCTTCCTCAATCCCCTTAAATAACTCAAATTAAGAACACATAGTCCTTCATGTATATTCTTCCTGTGTCCTCTCTATCACTTCTTCTATCACACCACAGTAAATTTACTGTTTACTTGGTTAAAACTGGTCATTGTGCCTGGACTATGATACCTGTCAAATGCCCAATAAATTTCTCATTCATGAAACGAACAATATTTGATACACAGTAGACACTCCAAAAATATTTGGGACAACCAATGAATTCCTAACATTTAAGGCTTTGTTTTTTAATATTTTTTAGTTGCTGATAGACCTTTATTTTTTATGTATTTATATGTGGTGCTGAGGATCAGAGTACCTCAACACATGCTAGACAAGTGCTCTACCACTGAGCCACAATCTCAGTCCCAACATTTAAGTTTTTAAATGTAAACTAAGCTGACAGTTTGACAAACTCTAGGAAATAACATAATAGAAACCTTAACAAATTCCTAAATTAGCCTTGTAACTATAAATTCCTTGTCATTGATCAAGGTTATAACTTGACTGAAAATTCTTTTTTTATTGGCAGCTACTTAAATTGACAATTTAACCCCAAAAAACCTGAGGTCAACTTTGTTTTTTGAAACAAAAGGGAAAAATATGAACATAATAAATCTAGATATTACCAATGATTCATTTGGACCCTCAGTCACTTTTGGACCTGCCAAGTCAGTATGATAGAGAAAAATCTAGCCAAGAAGCCAGAACTTATCTAATAATCATCAACAGGACTTTGAAACAAGATCATCTCAGGGCCACCATCAATGATAGTAAATTAAATCAGTAACAAACTGTGTTGAAAGACTTCTACTGAGTATATTCTAGAACTGAGCTGTACAATATAATTAGCCCCTAACCCTATGAGGATACAGTACACTGAAATGTGGCTAGTTCATTTTGAGATGTGCTATAGGTACAACACACACCAGATTTTGATGACTTAGTACCAAAAATAGGTGATTAACGACTCTGACTACTTGTTTAAAACAAGTAGTGTTTATATATATGGGGTTAAATAATAGATACCATAAATTAACTTTGTTTTTGAGATTTTTTTAAATGTAGCTATGAGATAAATTTAAATATGTGGTTCACATTACATTTCTGTTGGACCAAGATATTCTAGAACCATTAGTCAAAACTTCTTAAAGGCATCAACTTTAGAATTTACAAGTCTTTTTTTTTTTAACTTTGGTACCACACCCAGCTCTACAACATTTTAAAATAAGAAATAAGGGCATTCTATCTGATGAATTATCCCTTTCATAATGGATAGGCTTTACCTCTAAAAATTATAGGAGGATATGGCCTTTGTAAGATTTCAAAAAATCATATAAAGACAAAGGGACCCAGTTGGGCACAGTGCCACAAGCATGTAATCCCAGTGACTTGGAAAGCTGAGGCAGGAGGATGGCATGTTCAAAGTCAGTATCAGCAATTTAGGGAAACCCCATTTCAAAACAAAAAATAAAAAGGGTTGAATATGTAGTTCAGTGTCCCTAAGTTCAATCCCCAGTTCCAAAGAAAAAAGAGAGAAACCTCACATATTTTATTAAATTCTTATCTTTGCAATCCACTGTGCTTTATCGCATTAAATCACTCATTTGTTTTTTAATCACACATATTTATCTCAAGAAGAGACCAAATGAGGTTTGAGTGTACCAAGAGGATGAAGATAAGGCTAGATTTCTACTGGAATGAGTCAGTACATGACTCTGGATTATTACAGAAGTATAACTTACCTGCTTGTTATAAAGTAAAGCAAATCAACTCTTAGCTGTTGTAAGCCACAAGAGTGAACCATCAATATCCTGCCCAACAAAAAGAAAACAAACATTTTGATTCTCTCTCCCCAAGATTTCTCATATTCATCTCCTTCTCCCCACTGCCTCTAGTCTTACATAGTCTCATACCTTAAACATCACAATGGCCTCTTAGCTGACCTAACTCTACTTTCTCCACCCTGCTGCCAGGCAATTCTCCTGAAATACAATTTCATTCAAACATATCTGTGTGAACCTCTAATACAGAACCTGCCCTCAAAGAATTCACAAGTAGGGAAGACATACATCTCAAGCTTCTCTTATCCAAAATTCCCACTGGAACAACCATTCTGAAGAGTAATATATCAACATCTGGTATAGCTAGAGATGTGAGTATTGTTTGACCTAGGGATTCCTAGGAAGGGTAGCTAGGAAGCTGCTACCCTATCTTGTGTATTTTTGAACACATACATCATTTGTAAAAAGAAAAACAGAAACTACAAATAAGTGCCCAATGACAGAAATAAAAATTGAAATTTTTATTAAAAAATCTTCAAATACAGAAGTGTATGTATATGCATATATATAACATGTATGCTACATATACACACACACACACACACACACACACACCTATATGCCCATCATCCACATTCTAAATTTAAAGCTGGCCATCTTGCTTTATCCTACTTCTTAAATTAAAAAAAAAAAAAATGTACTTTACTGCTAACACCCACTGCATTTTGTTGCCTTATCTAAATATTAATTTTATTCCATAGCAATTTCCTTCTCTCTCATCTACCCTACCCATCTTTCTTTCTCCCCCATGAAAATGATTTGATAAATAGCCAGTTCATCTGAATCTCATTTCTGATTTTTTCCTATTGCCTCCTCAAAATAGCATTTAATCTCTTTCTTTTCTTTTTTCTTCCTTTTTATTTTGTGGTGTTGGAGATTAAATCCAAGGCCTCATGCATGCTAGTCCTTTGCTCTATCAATGAGCTACACCTGGAGGCCTAATTTCTTTCTCCGTCTCCAGTATTTCTTATAAACTAAAAGTAATAAAAGCCTGATGAAATTCAGATTAAATTTTGGGACAAAAATATTTCATAATTGTTGATGTATACTTGATATTGAATCACATTAGGAAGCATAAAACTTTTGGTTCATTGTTAATGATACCAAGATTAATTACTAGGTAAATGATGGACTGGATCAATCCCTCCGATCATTTTACCTAGAGACCAACTAGCAATCTGTAACGTCACACTGTTGCACCATGTGAATAACCCATTCCCAGTCAACCTTTGGTTTTTTTTCTTCTTTTAATCAGTTTTAACACCCACTAATGATCCTGGCCCATGTCAATTATTTCACAACATGTTGTATAAAATTGTGACTTTCTAATTCCATAATTCCTTTTACATTTATTATTTGGCTTTCCTAATTGACTACAGTATAGTTCCTAGTGAAAAGCAGTTAAATTTATAATAGCTTTTAATTGTCTATTTTCAGATTCAGGAAAAGATATGATAGTCACCTTCAGTTGTTCTGTTTTGTTAAATATTCACTTTCCCAATAAATTACTCCTATTCTTTTTGATGTTCAGATTGTCCCAGTTTTGTCCAATAGCCTCTTCAATTTGGCTTTTGCATCTTTCAAAGCTTTCTTGCTTCTGGCACAAAACGTTCCAGGTTCACTATGTATGTATGTTCCCTGCACCAGACCTGGAATGAGCTCTGGACTCAATTTTAAGTAGAAGTATTTAACGACCAAAATCAAAGTATTAAAAGTACTTCTGTCTACCAAGGTGACACTGTTTCTAGATCCTTTTAGTACACAAAGATAAGAAAAATATGTATACATAGGTAGAATTAAAAAATACATATTTAAATTGTGAGTTCATGTTGACATTCACAACTCAAGTCAATCATTACCAGGTCTTTTTGCTTAGTTTAATTTTATATTTGTATCTCAATTGATTCCTAACACATTAAATAAAGACTTAACTTGCTTTATTCTATGATATATATCAAATGATATTAAATTAAAACACATATTAAAACTAGCAATAAAATTTAAAATTTTTTTGTCTGTCTTTTTGTCCCGAGCATATATACCACTTACTGTGGAACTCAAAAGTCACTTAAAAGTGTTTTTCCAGACCTGGGGTTGTGGCTCAGTGGCAGAGCACTTGCCTAGCACATGTGAGGCACTGGGTTCAGTTCTCAGCAATGCATATAAATAAATAAAATAAAGATCCATTGACAACTTAAAAAAAAAAAAAAGGTGTTTTTCCCACCAGGTGCAGTGGAGAAGCTTGTAATCCTAGCTATTCAGGAGGCTGAATGGTTTGCAAGTTCAAGGTCAACCTGGACAACTTAGTGTGGCCCTGTTACAAAACAAAAATACGCCAGGGATTCAATATCCAATACTGAAAAAGAAGAAAAAAAAAGTTCTCCATGTATTTAAATAACTATTTTGTATTCTATATGTAGATTCATTTACTCAACAGTGTTTTTGATCTTTTGATCTTAGGGATTTTTTTTTTCTTACAGTACTAGAGACTGAACTCAGAAACACTTATCACTGAGTTATACCCCCAACCCTTTTCCTTTATTATTTTAAAACAGAGTCTTGTGAAGTTGCTGAGACTGGCCTCCAACATGCTGTTCTCCTAACTTCAGCCTACTGAGTTGCACAACTTATAGAAACTCACTACCTCACCCAGCTAATCTCAGGGATTTGGGGGCAGAGGGGGGGATGTCTAATTCACTGAAAGTTTTGAAAGTGTAAAAATATTTAACATACTTCAAAAGTTAAAATTGAAAAAGGTATACTCAGAATCTTAGCTTAATTCTTGTTTCCTTCATGCCATTCCCACCCACCCTTCACCATAGGGTAACAATTTTATTTATTTGTCTTTTTGATTTTTCTGTTTGCAACATAGACAAATTAGTATTTATATACACTTACTCTCCATCCTCCACTTCTTTTTAATATGCCCAAAAAAGGCATACTAAACACTGTTCTGCACCTCATTTTTTTTTATTTTTACCTTTTAATATTTCTACTAGAAATACAAGATTGTCTTTTTTTAATCCATTAGACATTTCTCCTGTTTAATGAAATCCATTTTCATTTTTCCAAATATATATTACCTTCTTTACTTTTCATTTACACTTTACATTTTTCCTTCCTACAATGTAGAATCACTCTGCCCTTTTTTTTTTAAGGGGCAGAGTACTAGGGATTGAACTCAGGGGTACTTTACCACTGAGCCACATCCCTAGCCCTTTTTATTTATTTATTTATTTTATTTTGAGACAGGGTTTCACTAAATTGCTAAGGGTCTTGCACTTGCGCTTCCAAGTCATGGGATTACAGTGTGCCATCACCATGCTCATCTAGTATCGCTGTCATTCTGCTTTAGACATATCCTTTAGAAATGCACTGTCCAACCTGGGCACTGTGGTGTAGGCCTGTAATCCCACAAATCTGGGAGGCTGAGGCAGAAGAAGTTTGAGGCCAGTCTCAGCAACTTAGCCAGACCTTCAGCAACTTAGCAAGACTCTTAAAAAGACTCGAGGTGCTGGGGATGTGGCTCAGTGATACAGTGCTTGCCTATCATTCGTGAGGCCCTGAGTTCAATTCCGAGCAACACACACACACACACACACAAAACAAAAAAGTTAAAAAAAAAAAAAAGGAAAGAAATTAAAGGCACGGCGGCACATGCCTGTAATCCTAGAGGCTCAGGAAGCTAAGGCAGGAGGATCGCAAGTTTCAAAGCCGACCTCGGCAATAGAGAGGCACTAAGCAATTCAGTGAGACCCTGTCTCTAAATAAAATACAAAATAGGGCTGGGGATGTGGCTCAGTGGTTGAGTGCCTCTAAGTTCAATACCTAGTACCAAAAAAAAAAGACTGGGGCTTCAGATCAGTGGTAAAGCATCCCTAATACAAAAAAACAAAAAAAACTCACACTGTCCAATCTGTGCATGTGTGCATTTTTTTGACTATTTAAAATAAGCAAAATAAAAAATTCAGTCCATCATAGCCACTTTCAAGTGCTCAAGAGCCTATATGTCTGAGGCAGGAAGATCACAAGTTTAAGGTCATCTCTGTGGTTAAAAACAAAAACAAATAAGCAATGCCTTATGTGGCTTATGACAATATTGGCCAACACCGAGATCAAAAACATTTCCATCATCATAGAAATTTCTATAGAACAGTGCTGCTTAAATCATCTTTCATGGATGAGATGTTGACAGTTTTGGGTCTGGAAATATATTGGTGGTAAACCATATCTTTGTGTGCACCTGTGACTGTGTGTGTGTGTGTGTGCACGCGAGCATGCAGGAGCACGCTAGGGATTAACCCAGGACTCACTCATGCTACTTTTAAGCTTTTTCCATTACTGGTTTTCTGTGATTTTTCTTATCATGTGTGTAGGTGTGCATTTATTTTTATCCTGAGTAGGATTCGTTGGGATTCTTAAATATTGGTATCTTTCATTGGGGCTGAGAAATACCCTACAACATCTCTTCAAATGCTCTATATCCCCTCACCCTCATGCCTGGAGTTCCAATTAAGACTTTCTTGATATATCTTACAATCTTTTGTATTTACATCTTTTTGCCTTTGAGCTTAATTTGCCTTTGAGGATAATTTCATCTGCTCAATATTCTAGTTTGATACTTCTGTTGTATTCAATCTACTGTAGATTGTATCATGAAGTTTTTGATTCTGCTTCTAATTTTTTTCTTTTTTTGAGTTTCCTGTTCCCTGTCTTCAAGCCTGCCACTAGATACAGACAAATATTTCATGGGGGCAAAATCATACTTGATTAAAAACAACTGAACTGCATGCTTCTTGAATTAAAGTAAATTACCTTTGATCCTCCTGCTTCAGCGTCCCAAGCCACTGGGATTACAGGTGCATGCCACTGCACTCAGCTTCAAGTGAATTTCTACAAAATGTTCCATTACTATCCTTTCACTCATCTGTACATATTAAAAATATAAATGCAGTAAGAGTCCATCCAACCCCTAATTCTAGCCCAACCCAATCCATCATTTCTCAACTTATGTTTCCTAAAGTTCCAGAGGACTTCAGTACTGAGAAAGGCAGGGGGTAAAGGGGTAAACACAAACTGGAGATAAAAGAATAGGATGAGTTTCGGTATCTTTTTACTCACTTTGATCCCTACGTACAACTACTAGAAATTTGTTGTTTTGCTGCAGTGCCAGGGATCAAACCCAGGGCCTTGTACTTGAGTGCTGTACCACTGAAGTTATGCTATACCCCAACCTAGTTGTAACTTTTTTTTTTTTTTTTTTTTAAACAATAGGGTCTCACTGTATTGCCCAGGCTGGTCTCAAACTCATGAGTTCAAGTTATTTTCCTGTCTTAGCCTCCCAGGTAACTAGGACTACACACTAACACACCCTACTGTTCCTAAAGCATTTTATAAAGTAAACCACTATCAGCAAAACATCTTCTCTTCAGATATAAAGAGGCTAAAATTTCCATCATCCCACATTTAAATCCTTAATAACATAACCCCAGGAGAAAACTATCAAATTTATTTGCAAGTCCTAATATGTTTGTACTTTATCTGTGCTCCATTTTTAAAGTTTTTTATTTATTTTTACTCAAAAAAAAATCAGGTAAAAGTAACATATATGTTATAGCCTCAAAAATCAAATTCTGAACTATAACTTAGGCAAAAGTCTTGAAATTTCAAATTCTATAGCAGGAAATTCTTGTAGGCAGCACCCAGCATGTTGGGACTCCTTTTCTCCATTGTATTAAACCTCTTTTGTCTTATATACAGTTACTCTCAAATTTTTCTACATAATATTTGTGTACTCTACTAAAAACATCCCTAAACTTCAGTTTTAAATATTAAAGTACAATTTCATCTCCCCCAAACTAAAGATTCCTTATTCTAAGCTATTTTTGTTTCTTGGGTTTCAGATACCAAAAGATACCATTAAATTGGAACTGTGCTAAGCTAGGGTTGTGGCTCAGCAGAACACTTGCCTAGCATGTGTGAGGCACTGGGTTTGATCCTCAGCACCACATAAAAATAAATAAATACAATAAATACAATAAAGGCATTGTGTCTCACTATAACAACAAAAATTTTTAAAAATTGGAACTGTACTAATGAATTAAGCTCCTACTTCCGTATACTGTATTTATCAGAGATACATCTTCTTTTTCTTTTTCCTTTTCTATTTTTACATTTGTTTCTTTAATAACATTCTACCAGTGCATACCAGTGTCTCTGACTGTAAAATTATGAAATTATTGATATCCATGAAACTTAGAATATAAATATTGATAATTCTAAGGATAAGAATATTTATTGATGACAAATATTTGATATTCATGTTTAAGATAAGTTCATGAGTTTCATATCTATAGCACATAAATTATGCCAACGCACATTAAACTAAAAAGTAATAAAGATTTCCCCAGATAAGGTGACACATGCCTATAATCCCAGCTACTCACAAGGCTGAGGCAAGAGGAGTGGCAAGTTCAAGGTCAGCCTGGACAACTTAGCAAAACCTTGGCTCAAAATAAAAAATAAAAAGGGTTAGGAATGTAAGTCAGTGGCAGAGCACCCATGGGTTCAATCCCCAATATCTCTATCTCTATCTCTCTCCCTCTCTCCCTCCCCCCCCCCACACACAATTTGTCAATTAGCATGTACAAATATTCCTCCCAGTCTGTTTTAAATTTGTGCATTGTAATAGTCTAAAAATGTGATTTAGTCAAATTTATCCATGTCTTCCAAAAATGTAGATATAATTATGTAATTCAATCACATATAGAAAACAGTAAGATTTATAATGTATATTTAACTTGAAGTGAAAAATGATTTAGCCACTCACCATTCTAGTTTTAGAATGAAATATGAATCTCCCATTTCCTCAATAGATCTCAGTTCACAAATGCTGCTTCTCATTGCAATGATGAGAATTTAATGTTAATTTTTCCCCCAGTACAACACAGCCCCATAAATGCAGGCCAACTCCTAGGGCACAGTGATAGACTTCATCACTAGAGGAAAACCTGGCTGTTTTAGATTTACTGAGAGATGGTATCTCTATTTCCCATGTGACAACTTCCTAGAATTAATTCTGACTATACATTATTTTCACCTAAAATGCATAATCATTAAATAAATGGTAACTCCAATGCATCTCAGACCTTTTAAGATCTGGCCTGTGCCTCACTACAGCCTTATCAACTCATTATTTCCCCTTTGGGTTTATAATGTAACAATACAGAGTCATCTGTAAGTACCCAAATGTGCTATTTGATCTCATGATACTGCTCCTTTATGTGTTGTTCTGCCTAAGAAATCTCCCTTTTACAATTTACCTAATCAGCCATTAATATCCTGCCTTCAAAACTCAATTCAGACATTACCTTCTCCAACAAGCTCTCCTTGAGCTCAGCAGAATTAATCACTTCTTTATTCTCTCACTGTGCCCTAAACATACTTCCATTATTATATGGATTCTACCACATAATAAATGATTTGTTTACAAGCTCTCCTCTCCCATAAGCCTCAGGAAGTCAAGGAAGGTTTAACTTACATGTATATGTATTCTAGTAGCTAGCTAGCAGTTTCTAGCATAACAATCATTTAATAAACAAATCCACTTTAATTCCACACTAGTACAACACTATAAACCTGTGTTGCCAAAGTAAACAAAGCACTATAATTAAATACTACACAAAAACTGAAGTCACAATTTAAAAAAAAAAAATTGTAGTTGTAAATGGACCGAAGAATACCCTTATTTTATTTATTTTTATGTGATGCTAAGGATTGAACCCAATGCCTCACACATGCTAGGTAAGCACTCTGCCATTGAGTTATAGCCCCAGTCCTAACGTCACGATTTTTAACTGAAATATTTCATAAGATGAAAGAATGGGTGGACAATCTGAATAAATTATGAGCAAATAAACTGAAAAGCATTTCTCAAAAGAAGATACACAACTAGCCAACAAGTATATGAAAAAATGCCCAGCATCACTAATCATCAAGGAAATGCAAATGAAAACCATGATGAGTTATCATTTAGAATGGCTGTTATCAGAAAGACAAAAAAAATAACAAATGCTACTGAGGATGAGGAAAGTGAACTCTCATAACTATTAGTGGCAATGGAAATTAACACAGCCATTATGGAAAAAAGTATGTTAGTTCCTAAAAGAAAAAGAAAAAAAAAAATGCCATGATCTAGAAATCCCACTACTGGGTATATATTCAAAGGAAAAAAAATCATTTTGTCAAAGAGATAACTGCATTCACATATTTATTGCACTACTCAAAATAGCCAAGACATGAAATCAACCTAGATGCCAAACAATGGATGAAATGATAAAGAAAATGTGATTAGCTGGGTATGGTGGCACATGCCTATAATCCCAGCAGCTCCAGAGACTGAGGCATGAGGATCACAAATTCAAGGCCAGCCTCTGCAATTTAGTGAGGGCCTAAGCAACTTAGTGAGACCCTGTCTCAAAATAAAAAATATACAGGGCTGAGGATGTAGCTCAGTGGTTAAGTGCCCCTGGGTTCAGTCCCCAGTGCCCCTACCACCACCAAAATGTGAGTATATCTATATATGAATATTATTTAATAAAAAAAGGAATAAAATTCTGTCATTTGCAGCTATATGGACAACTGGAGGACATTATATTAGGTGAAAAATTCAGGCACAGAAAGACAAATAAAACATGTTCTTGTTAACTTCCACTGAAATCTCAAAAAGTAGAAAATAAAATACTACTTAGCAGAGGCTAGAAAGGATGGGGAAAAGAAAGGAATAAGGAGATGATAGTTAGAGGGTTCAGAGGTGCAGCCAGACAGGAGGGTGTTAACTTCTAATGTTTTAACGCCATAATAGGGTAACTATGGTTCACAATTAATGGGATATTTCAAAATAGTGACCAGAGAGGATTTTGGATGTTCTCATCACAAAGAAAGGATGTATATCTGAGGTGATATATATATAGTAATTACTCTGAACAATAATAATCACACACTGTATACAAACATTGAAATGCCACACTGTACCCTGCAAATATGTACAATCACTACATATGAATCTTAAAAACATCTTATTAATAATGAAAAAAATATGTAAATTATATAACAAAAGCAGTCTATAGTTCAGGTTTTTTGTTTGTTTGTTTGTTTGATATTTGTACATGCCATAAATCAGGATTGTTTAGATCCATAGGTCATAACCTACAATTACCACACTAAGAAATCCTTTTAGTGGGTTGAGATCAACATTTTAAAAAATATGAATATGTATCAAATGTAATTATCATCCATACATATGGAAAAAAATTGAAAACTACTTCTATAGTTGCTACCTATGTTTAAAGGTTTAAATTAACAAGATGAAGTAGTCAAGGAAGGATTCTTCAACAAAAGACAAAATCTGAGTGGGGCGTGGTGGTACATGCCTGTAATCCCAGTGGCTTGGGAAGCTGTGGCAGGAGGATCACAAGTTCAAAGTTAGCCTCGGCAACTTAGCAAAACCCTGTCTCAAAATAAAAATTAAAAAGGTCTGGGGATATGGCCTAATGGTTAAGCGATCCTGGGTTCAATCCCCTCACCAAAAAAAAACATTGGAGATACTCAGAAGACAGAGACTGGGAGGATTGAGAATTCTAGCCTAAGCAACACAGCAAGACTCCATCTAAAATAAAAGACAACATTTGAAGCATTATCTGGCTCCCCACTACCTCTCTTAGCTTACCTATCATTCCCCACAAGCATGCTCTAGCCATTTAAAGTTTAGCAATTCTAACCAGTCAAACAAACATTCCCTCTACTTAGGGTCTTGCACACATTCCCTCTCCTTAGAAAATTCTACTTAGATAGTTGCATGCCATGCTCCAGGGTTTCAGTCCAGTGAGGTCTTCAGGACTTTCCCTAACTATACAAAGTAGCAGCCACATCCCATTCCACTATTCCCTTATCTAGATTTATTCTTTTTCATAGTACTCATTACCACCTAACATCATAGACCTGTTTACTGTGTCTCTCCTCACAAATCTCGGCTCCAAAACTTTTGTCTTGTTTTGTTCATTACCATAATGCAGAGATTAGAAAAGTGCCTGGCACAGGGCAAACATTCTTGAACAAGCTTTGACAGGCCAGGAAAAGAACTCAAGGAGTTGTGCGTGAGCATGGTACACTACTGAGGAAACACCAGCTTAATAATGTTTAGAAGTAAGGGGAAAAAAAAAAAAAACTAAAGAGGAAGAATATAATATGAAAAGGTTTGAAAGTCAGAAAGTAGAATTTGGACTTTATCCTGAAGTCTACTGGGAGTCATTCAAAGTTTTGAGCAAATGTTGATCCATTTAAACATTTATTTTGCCCAAGTTCAATTCACTTTGCTTGGCACAATGGAGAGTACAAAGATCAACAGCACAATATTCTCTACTTGAGCTTTCAATTTAGTAGCAATGGGTTCAAAAAAATGTTTCAGGAAAATTATTCTGGCAGCCATAAGCAAGAATAGGTTAAAAGAAGGAGAAGCTAAAGTTAGAAAAACTATGCTGAATGATGGATTTAAGTAATAAAGGAAAACATGCATCACAGACAACTTCAAGATGATAAGGAGGAAACCAGTCAAACAAACATTCCCTCTACTTAGGTTCTTGCACACGTAAGGGGGTTTACCTGGGAGCAGGTAGAAGGCTGGGTAATAATAAATCTAAACTGATGGAAGTTCCTCGAGCCTTCCAGTAGAAACATCCAGTAAACCACTAGAGCTACAAACCTGGAGAGTACACACTTGAGAGTCATCAACATATAAAACATCTATCTGATAAAGACATATAGAGGAGGAGAGGACCAAGAATTGATGGGTACGATGACACAACAAACTTAAAATTTGTAGTCAGAGAAAACCAGAATGGTATACTAATATGAAAGGCAAAGAAAGAATGTTGGCAGCCTTTGTAAAAATCAACTTAACACGCATATATTGGCTAAATAAAATCAGGTCAAAGCTAACACTGTTGACAAGAACAATGTCTTCTGAAGCAATAGTCTGAATAAAATATTCCAAAATTGCAGTTAAGTAGTAAAAGAGCTGGGAGCAGCAACTGGAACTCAATCCTTAAACTTCTGAAATGAAGAAAAGAAATAAGGCAGACAGGAGGAAACAAGTGCAGTAAAGAAGTGCAGCAGTTAATTACAGTTCATTTTTTTCCGGAAAAATCTGTACATTTTAAGGTAAAGAGGAAAATCCAATAAAGATAATGATCAACATAACCAAAGAATAAAAGTTAAGTATGGCAGCAAGATTCCTGGGAAAAAAACAAAAGCAAAGATTCCTCTTTTATTTAATTGACAAAATATAAGATGACAGAATTGAGATTCATTATGGTGACAATGAAAAAAAAATGTGCAGGTATATACCCTACAGTTTTTCCAATAAGTAGAAGTCAATAGCACCTACTAAGAGAATAAGAAGAAATATGAAACATCAGAAAAATATGAAATTAATATAACAATTAGCATGAAGTAGTAAGGGCCCATTTGGAACTATTCAACATAAACTTATACTGGCCAAGGAATCATAATTATTCAACTTCCTCCATTCATATGCTGTGAATTATGAGGGGAAAACAGAGGAAATCAATGATGGAAAGATTTGACAACAGAAGCCCAGTAAATATCTAACACACGCACAAATAAACTTAGTATCTTAGCCCATTTGAGCTACATAAACAAAATACCATAAACTGGGTGGCTTACAAAGAACAGAAGTTTATTTCTCACTGTTCTAGAGGCTGGAAAGTCCAAAATCAAGGCATCAGCAGATTCATTCTATTTAGGGCCAGCTTCTAGACAGTAGTTTCTTTGATGTAATCTCACATGGTGGAAGGGGCAAACTGGCTCTCTGGAGTCTCTTAAAAAGGCACTAATCTCATTCTTTGGGGGCTCTGCCTTCATGACTTAATCACTTTCCAAAATCATCATCTTGGAGACTCACAGTTCAACATATGAACTTCTAGGAAACACAAGCATTCATACCATAACACAATGGGAAAGAAATTAAGGGTTCTTGTAAATGGATAGAAATAAAGAAAAACAGTAAGAGTAATCAATCACATGGGCAAAGGTCTAAGAACTCACATAAGCCATTTAAGATATAAAGGAAATTTTTTAAATCATTCACTTACATACCATAGTATTTAAATGCGCTGTTTGGGTACATGGTAAGTGCTATAGACACAATGGAGTCAGAAAGGACTACACATTCAATAATTTTATCATGAGAAGAACTGAACTAATTCCAAAGTCCAGTATTAAAACTAATTTTGTGTCCTCGAGTAAATAACCACCTCAGTCAGAATAGGAATGTATTAGAAACAAGTATCATGGTGGCCTTCCTCCCACTATTCTTTATATAATCACTGCTTCAGTAAACCACTGTAGTAAAGTATTTTATCCCTCAAATGTAATGAGACAGAAACAAGCTGTTACAGGAACTCTCAAGACTTTTTTTAGAAAAAAATTGTACTTTATATAACAGAATCATAGTATCCGTGGGTATAGCATATTTTTAAAAACAGAATCACCCAATTGGTGGGTTTAACATTTTTTAAAGCAAAGGAGATAGAAGTGGACATTTCCCATTATTTCCATTTTTTTAACTATGTACTATAAAACTATATAATGTCATAAAAGATGTTTTAATACTAAAATAAAATGGGACTCAAAATTAAGTAAATGGTTTGGTTTTCTTATCCGCAATTCCAAAATTAAAAAAAAAAAGTTCTGAAACCAAAAATAATTTATTTGGTAGTAAAACCTTTTCTAAACTGACATGAAGCTATCTCTAATCTATCCCATTTAGCCTAATGTTCATATATTTTACTGCAGAAAATGTTAACATTAAATAGTAACGTTTGAAGAAGGATATTTGCACTGAACTGCTTTGGAAGACTGCATAACATTATTACCTTGCTTATATCCAAAAAATTCTTAATTTCAAACTATTAGGTTCCCAACGTTTTGAACAGTGGATTTTGGTCCTAAAATAATAATCACTAACATTTACTGAGGTATTAACTATGTGCCAGGCATTGTTCTGATCACTTTATGTGTACTAACTCATTTAATTCTCACCACCACCATGAGATAGGTATTATGATAATCCCCATTTTTTAAAGAAGAAAACTGGCACAGAGAGATTAATAAATTGCCTAAAATCACATAGCTAGAGAATGACTAACTGGAATGAATAAAACATTTAAAATATACACCTATGATGAAGAAAACACAAAATAGTTAATTACAGTAAGGTGGTAGAAGTCAGTGATATTTTCTCTGTTCAATTAACATATTACTTCGAGAATGGGAAGAAATTAAACTGAAAAAAACTCAAAATATTACATGCACTTACAAAATCACATTTATGTATAAATCCTGAGTCGTCTTGCATAAAGTGAATAGTATGAAGTTTAAATTCCTTAGCTTATGCAAATATCTTTAATTCTGAATTTAAAAGTAACATTAACATCTTTTTAATACACAATAATTCATATTCATTGCAGAAGCTGAAAAATTTGAATAAGCACAAAGAAAATAATCACCCATAAAACTACACTTAGAAATAGCTACTCCAAAGTTGGGGATGGTGGTGCATTCCTATAAACCCAGCTACTCAGGAGGCTGAGGCAGGAGGATTCCAAGTTCAAGGCCAGCTGCAGCAATTTAGCAAGATCCTGTCTCAAAATAAAAAGGGCTGGGAATGCAACTCAGTAGTAAAACACCCCTGGGTTCAGTCCTCAGTACCAAAGAAGATAAATAAACAAAAGAAATAATCACTCAACAATTCTGCATGTAGTCTTACAGATGTCAATAAATATTTTTTAAACCAAAATGGAATACTGTTTTTAAATCTACTTTTCTCGCTTACAGTTTTTCATGTCTTTACGTTCTTCTATCATCACTTTAATGGTGGATTGGTAGTATCCCCATGTAGAGATGTGGCCTAACCTCACTGTGAATTACCTAGATTGTTTACAATTTTACAGCATAGTGAACAGGAGTACTGGCTCGGTAGTGACAATGGCAGGACTAAAGTCCGGTTCTACTAGTTACTAATTCAGCTACGTCATTTCTCTATACTTCAGTATTGTCTTCTGAAAAATGGGAGACAGTACCCAGTTCAAATGTTTACTGTGAGAGTTAAATGTGTTAATATATTGTCTTTTTTGTTTGGTGCTGGGAATGGAAGCTAAGACGTCATACATAATATGCTAAGCACAGCTCAACTTGTGACTCTACCACTGAGTTACAACCTCAGCTAATAGACTATATATATAGTTGTAGATGGACATAATACCTTTATTTATTTTATGTGGTGCTAAGGATTGAATCCAGTGCCTCAAATGTGCTGGGCAAGCACTCTACCACTAAACTACAACCCCTTTGTATGTGGCATGTTATTTTAAGTAGAACATTCACCCCTTCTCAAAGTTTATATTAGAATTACCTGGAGACCTATAAAACAGAGGACCAAGCTTAAGAAGTGCAGGACCTGGGCCCTTATTATTATTTTCCCCCCAAATTCCCAAGGTGGTAGACACCCAGGTACAAGAATCACTGAACTGCAGAACCAGAGGATCTAGCCCCCCATAGGCTCATAATATCAACAGAGCTACAACTGATATGCTTACATCAATACAGATTACTTTAACTGGGAGTGTCCATGTCAGAGGTATGTTCATTTTTAAGACTTTTGAGTCTGCCAAAGCAGAGTGGCTTAAAGTCTTTTATCAAATAACCCTGTTACTTCATACTCAACTTATCAAGATGAAAACTCTGATCCAATTAAGCTCAACTGTCTCACTTAGTTTTTGCTCTTTCTCCATGTACCTGCAAACATAGATACAGTTCATAAAATCTCAAAGTTTATAGAAAACTTGAGGATGCCTTGCCCAACTCCTCCTTCAGCACATCAACTCCTATACACTAGAATCCCCAACTGGACACTAACAGTAAATAAAGACAGCCTACCAAACAAAATAACTCATTTTATTTTTAGACCTTTAAAAGGAAATTTCTCTTAGAAGATAGTTGAAATCTGACTCTAACTTCTACCCATTGATCCTGGTCTTTCTAGACAGATCAAACCTGATCCTTCAGCATGACAGACTACCAAATATTTCAAGATGGTTGTCATTTCTTAAAGGAGCTTCTCTCAAACATCCTTTGTTTTCTACATGTCCTTATTCCCATTCCTCCCAGGATGAAAATCCTCTGGCTCTACTCTACAGTTAGTGATTCTTGTACTTGGGTGTCTAACACCTTGGGAATTCGTGAGGAAAAAATAATAATAGGGGCCCAGGTCCTACACTTCTTAAGCTTGGGCCTCTTTTTTAAAGGTTTCCAGGTAATTCTAATATAAACTTTGAGAAGGGGTGCAAGGTTCTACTTAAAATAACATGCCACATACAAAGGTGGCAGTATCCTACATGCAACACAACCAGTATAAAGCACAGTGGGTTAACACTTCCTATAAGCTGTTCTGTCAATCTAAAATTTATTTACTTTTTTAAAAAATTAAACAATAGCGTTGATTCACACTAAACACAGAGTTAAAATTATGAAGTCTTTCCCACGATGTCTATTTGTGCAAGAGAACTTGGGGCCCCAACTACAGCCTTTATAATTATTCCTATTAAAAAATAAGTCCAGATGTGGTGGCACATGCCTGTATTCCCAACTACTCCAAGGGTGAAGCAGGGGACCACAAGTTCAAGGTCAGCCTCAGCAATTTAGCCAAGATCCTGTCTCAAAAATACATTTTTAAAAAAGGAGGGAAGGAGGGGGCAGAGGTAGCTCTGTAGTAGATCACTTGAGTCAGGCACAAACAAGGTCATGGGTCTCAAGTACTGCAAAAATGGTAAGCGAAGTAGAGTTCAATTTTAAATATCTGTATCTATATCCCTACATATGGATTTATCTTTAGAGGAGAAATCACTTCAAGTTTAAGTCTCTACACTTATGCATATACTCTGCCCAAATAAAGGAGCAAAGGCTGAACTGACAGCTAATTGCACCAAAACATTTCTGTACAGAGCAATGTAGTGTTCATAGTATGAGAAAACACTAATAACACTAAATTCATCTGACTCTGGATTTACTTTTTAGAGAGTATGGTAGAACTTTTCAGTAAAGTTAACTAAAACACTAATTATCATCATCCCAAAGTAGACATATTTGTGGTAGAGAAATATGACTAAGTACAAAAGTGTGAACCAAAGGAATGATTTTCGTTACAAAACTAAATTACTGGGGCTGGGGTTGTAGCGGTAGAGCAGCTTGCCTAGCAGGTGACAGGTACTGGGTTCAATCCTTAGCACCACATAAAAATAAAACAAAATAAAAGTATTTAAAAAAAAAAAAAAAAGGAAAACAAGACCCCAACCCACTCTAAATAATATACATAAAAAAGGGTGGGGGGCTGGTATTAAAAAAAAAAAAAACTAAATTATCCTTAATGAGGTAATTATAGTTTACAACTTATTATATATTATAAAGACTTTTGAGTTCAAAGGTTCCCAAAACAATAACTGTTTAAGCAGATGGAAATGCTCATTACTTTGATCATTACGTTGTATACATGTATCCAAGTATCACACTGTACTCCCTAAATACGTATACATTAAAGAAAAAAAAAAAAAAACGAAAACTAATTTGTCTTGAGTCCAAGACCTTGTTTGAGTTTGGTTTTGTTTACTTGTTTGTTTTGCAGTGCTGGGGACAGAAACCAAGGCCTCAAGCTTGCCAGGGAAGTATTCTATCAGGGAGCTACATCCCCACCAGCTGGGTTTGTTTTTTAATGTTTGCAAAGAGAGAGGAAAAGAGATGGAGCACAACAGTGAGTTCATCCACACTTGGTACAGGGCCTCATGTACCCTCAAAACTGAATGTGATTTGAAATTTAATACAAAAATCCCGGGAAGGTTACGGGCACCTGTAATCCCAGAGTCTCCGGAGGCTAAGGCAGAAGAATCACAAGTTCAATGCCAGCCTCAGCAATTTAGCAGAGCCCCAAGGAAAACAAGACCCCAAACCACTCAAAATAAAATACTTTTAAAAGGGTGGGGGGTTGGGGATGTGGCTCAGTAGTTAAGCACCCTGGGTTCAATCCCCAGTGCAGAAAAAAAAATTTTTTCATATGAAATTTCTGAATTCCTAATAACATGTTTGCTTTACCTGTTTACAAGATACTTGGGGGGGGGGGGTCTATTCTGTAGGAGATGTAGCCTACTATAAAGACTTTTATTTTTAATATTGGAGGAAAAAAAACTAGAATCAAGTAAAATTAACCAAGATTCAACCTATTGTCATAGGAACAGCAAACTATTAAAAATACACCTGACATTTTTTAACAATTACATGAAGAACCACCAGATGCTTCCTGTTGATGGAACAGTACAGACTGACAGATTCAGAGTAGAGTTCACAGAAACAACTGGAAACAAATTTAGTTTCCTTTCCAAACCATTAAAACAAAATGTGATCTTAAAGTTTTACACACTGCACTATAACTGTCCAGACAGAAAAGTTTCTAAAGATTCAGACAGAAAACTCTAGATGTGTATAGATACATTACACAGATTGAACGAAGGTTTTACTCTTTTAAATCTGGAGCTCCCACAGTGCTTTGAAAGTGTCCTATACTCAGATTACAATTACACACAGATTTTTCACAAGTACATCTAATGTGGAATTCATGTTTTATTTATGTACATAACTAAAGAAACATATTGGAATTAAAGACAAAGTTTAATCACTCAGAATGAATCTTCAGTGATGATGTGGGGATGGTAAGGAGGAGAATGAGACTGACATTATTACACTGTATACATGTATGATTCCACTACTGGTGTGCACCATGTACAACCAGAGGAATGTGTTCCACTTGTGTACAATGTATCAAAATGCATTCTATTGTCATGTATAACTAATTAGGACAAATTAAAAAAGAAGAAGGGAGACCAACAGAATATAAAGAAGGGGATCAGGGATAGGAAGAGGGAAAGAGGAGATACTGGGGAATGAAATTGATCAAATTACACTGTTTCACTGTGTTCACGTAGGAATAAAACAAAAAGAGAAAAAAAATGAATCTCCAGGAGCATATGCAGGTTACATAATCTTTAACTATTATATTGTTTATGCACCAAAAGCCCAATTGATTTTTTCGGGGACTGGAGATTGAACCCAGGTCCTGGAGCACACTAGGTAAACCCCCTACCCGTGACTATAAAGCCCCACCCTTAAATCTCAACTTCTTAAAAAGTTAGACCCCAAGAAAAAAGTACAAGAATCATCCTTATTATCCTGATTTTTAAAATGTGTATTGGATAGTATCCTTATATGACTTTCACAGTGAAAACAGACAGGAATAACACACTTCTGTGTTAAAAAAGGAGGGAGACAGAAGTGGAGTTTTCCAGATGTTACATGGTATGATACCACAACCAGCGGTGTTCCATTAATCAATCATTAAAAAGATTTGCAGAAATACAATGTCACGCTTGCCTAATATGTCACTGTGTTAACGTGGAGTCAGTTTGTTGATTTTTTTTTTTTTTTTTTTTTTTTTACAAAAACAAGATACAGCCGTCTTCAGTTTCCTTAAATTGAAAGTCTGAGCCTGAAAGTGGAAGTGTCAAAATATGGCAGAAGAAATTTAAACCAAGCTGGGTGGGTTTTTACATGATTTAAAACACGAGCAAAAAAGAATTTCTGAGCACCAACTTCTGCATGATAAATTAGAGTGAGTTTTTAATTCCGGGATGGCAATCTACAAGGATCATCCACCGACTACATGAAACTTGTTTGCAGATTAAAATTATACTTCAGAAAGTAACACTTGCCTGAATTCAACCAGCAACCCAGTGTCCGGAGAGAGAAAATAATTCCACATTATCAAGCCCCTTTCAGAAGTACTGTGCTCTCTGCCCTCCTTTGAACAGATCTCTGCTCGCCACAGTCCAATCAGCTTTGAATCAAAAATTTGTGTACTGAAAACAAGCTTGAAGTGGGAAAACACACAAAGCAGGCCAGAATCATTCCTTTGGTTTCAGTTTTCACGATGCACCCTTGAGACTAGGCACGCTGATTCAACACAGTTGGACAGCTTCAACGAAACTCACTAAATATCACACCGATTAACTGTGCCCAGGCAGAGATGACCTGGCAAAATTCTCAATATCTGCCCCGAATCCGTTCTCGTAAGTCCCAGCGGCGAAGTCTCTGGGGCAGAAGTCCCGAACATTCAGAACCGCAGGCTTCGTCCCCTCAGGACTCGAGTCCCCGCGGCCGAGGCAGTAGCCGTGGCGGCCCTGCCCGGCACCAGCTGAGCTCTCTCGTTAACCCTGTCCAATCCCGCCGCTCCCACCGCGATCCGACAGCCTTCCAGCTCCGCGGGCCCCACAGCACAGCGCGACAGGGCCAGTCGGCCCTTCCCGCTCAGTAAGGCCGGCGGGACAGTCAGGCCGCAGAGACAATGGGGCTGGCGGGGCCGGGGGCGGCAGGCGCCGAGGCCGGGCCGCGCCTGCCTCCTTCCCTCTTCCGCCCACTGCCCGCCTCCCAGCGCCCACAGAGTCCCCGCTGCCCCGGCACGACCCCATCGCCGCCCCGGGGCCGCCGCTCAGCAGCGGCTCGGCGGGAAGCGCAGGGGAGGCCGCGGCGTGCCAGGGCCGAGGAGGGGGCGGCGGCCGCCACCATGTCTGCCCGCCCCTCCCAGAAGCGGGGTGCCCGGCAGACAAGCGCGGCGGCGGCGCGGGCGGAGCGGGTGCCCAGGCCGACCCCGTCGACCCCCGCGGAATAAGCGGGTCCGGGAGCCCCGGAAACCCGGCGCCTTAATGCAATAAACAGGAAATCGCGGGGATGATCTGGGTTCCGGGGGAAGTGGAATTATTTTTTACCAGCGAAGAGATCAACTTCCACATCCGGTGGTAACAGGGCCCTACACAGACCCGCACTGACCTGGAAAAGCTTCGGGAGCGGCGACGGGGGAGCAGCAGGAGGTGGTGCGGGGACCCGAGGCGCCTCGTACCCGGCCGGGCTGACGCGGCCCCGCTACACACTAAGCGCTTCAGCTGCACAGGGCGCTATTTTCCGAAAATGCCGCGTCTGGTCGGCGCCCAAAATCCCCACCGAAAAGTCCCCCGTGCTGCGCGCGGAGGGACACATGGTGTGCGAGTGAGTCAAGCTCCCAGCATCCCTCCCGGACCCGGCCCTCGTCAGCCTTTCGCTTGAGGCTTTTTCGCCCCTGCCTTTGTGTGCAGATCCCGCTCCCATCCACTCCCTAAACCCATTCCGGTGGGAGGAAGGGACAAGAGCGTTTGATTTTTTGTTTTTTAACAGAAGGAAGGAAAATATGCCATTTCTAGCGTTCAGCCACACAAAGAAGGCGGCGGAATGATCCGCTGTCGGCGACCGCGAGTCCCGGCTCGCCCGGCGCCTGCGCGGCAGCGGGGGTGGGAACTGCGGCGGGCCATGTGCGCGGAATAGCAGCTGAGCCGCACCGCGCCGCCTCTTTCCGAGATGGGTAGGAGTTTGGAAACAAGCTGGCGTGTGCTAACGCTAGTATGTCTCCGACATGACCGTTGAAAGGCGTGGACTACGGGATCCTTGGGATTTAAGCTTGCCAATTGGACCGCCTAGCAGAATTCTGGGAGACGGAAGGGCAGCCAGGAGGCTAGGATTTACCTTAAAGTGGCCCTAGACTGAACTAGGTAGACTGGGACGGGAGTCGCTGTTGAAGTTCCAGGGGAGGAACGAAGACTGTTTCCACTTCGCATAAACTGAACAGTCAGGTTTATGACGAGGATGTACGTGTTTCTGTAACCTTTTTTGAAAAAAAGCGTTCTAATGATGCCTCATACTTTGTAGACTACAATAATTTGCTCACTGAATTCCCTTGGATTACTTGTCACCTGTCACAGAGGTAGAGATCAATTTTTCTGTGCCTGCAACATAAAGCTTTTTTGCGTTTTATTTTAAAAGCAAGTTTATTCGGAGATGGCGATCTGCAAAGGAAAAGTCTTAAATGTTTATGAGATTTCCAAAGTAACTCAACATACTGATGTTTTAACAGGGAAGCTCGGGGATCGCTTTCCCAACCTACAAAGAGCGAAACTTTGGTATCCTTGTATCTAGGAGTTGGGAGTATCTCAGACAACGCGAAGTTTAGTCCAGAACTGACAAGTTTAAACGGAATTCATATTTCCCACTGTTTTTGTGTGGCCTCATAAGTAATTTATCTTCACTTACCCTTTGTAATACTGATGCAATAAAGATTCATAGTCTTGGTATAACTCAATATTCCTAAATTGGAAGCAGAGCGGTATAGGAGCCACAGTCTTTATTTGTTTTTATTTAATATTTTTATTGATAAAACGTAAAGATTTTGATGTCATACTTTTTAATGTTTTTTAGTTGTAGATGGACACAATATCTTTCATTTTATTTTTATTTATTTTTATGTGGTGCTGAGGATCGAACCCAGGGTCTCACACGTGCTAGGCCAGCACTCCACCGCTGAGCCAGGACCCAAGCCTCAATGTCATGCTTTTCTGTAACACAGAGTTTGAGTAAACATTCAGTTAATGCTACAGAATCTTTGCCCCAATTGATCTTCTGCTGTAAAATGTAACCGGTTAATAGGCATCATCAGTAGTATGATGAGGGGAAATTGCCGAATACTAGAATTACAAAGAGGAGGAGCCCTTTACTAACCTGAAAGGGAGGAATTGAATAACACTGGAGAAGCTATGAGCTTCAGTGAGGGAATTGAGGAAGGCCTCCTAGATAGAGGTTAGAAAACAAAATACCAAGGAGTTCGATGGATAAAGAAGAAAATGCTATTTCAGTAGTATCTAAAGTGTTCCTGTAAAGATCTAATGAAGTAATGAAGACCTTGAATGCCATGTGCAGAAATTAGCTTTTAAGAGCAGGAGGGAAATGTTGAATGATCTGTAATAGGAACATTCATGTGATTTAATTTGTGGATGACTAGCATACAAAGTTCAAGACAAGAAAAACAGTTTGAATAAAAATCCAAGAGAATGATGAATTGGAGAGAGAATGGCAAACAGGAGTGAAGGACATGATCAAAGTGGTTATGGAGAGCTTAGAGATTTGGTTGACTCCATAAGGGAATGACTTAAGAGGTAGAATGTCAAAGGTGACCCTCAAGTTTGGCAATGAAGCACCTAGGAAGATGGTAATATCTTCACTGAGATAAGAAGGGAAGAGGAATATGTTAGGGAAGGACAAAGGTTCTATTTTGATCATGAAGTATTTGAAGTGCCTGTGAGCCAACCAAATAGATAAGCCCAGTCAGCAATTAGGTACTCATTCAACAGTTGTTGGAAAGGCACCCCCACCCTATGCCTGGGCACTGTTCTACACACTACGGTAGGTAAAGCAGCAGTAAGACAAACATCATTCCTGTTCCTATTTCCAGTGTGTATGTTGGGCAGGGGGGACTATAAAATAGAAACAAGAAAAGACATCCCATAATAAGTTAATGAGAAAAATGAATGCATGATTGGATAAAATATTTCTGAGTGAAAGAAAAAAATTTTGGTCCTTGATCAGAAAAGCCTCAAAGAGAAGTTATTCTGTTTGCTCAGACCTAATGGGAAAGAAATTGGGACAGTATTCCAGAGGGAATAGCAGGGCAAAAGCCCTAAGGTAAGAAGGAGTTATGTTTAGGGAGCAGCAAAGGTGGCAGAAAAAAAATCTAGTGAAAAAAATTAAAGAGATGGTAAGAGACAAGTCTGCAACTTTTGTAAGATCAAGCCATTGAAGGGTTATAAGAATGGAGAAGCATGTACTAGGATAGTAACAGTAGAGATGGAGAAAACGGATGTATCACAGATATAGTTTGAGGATTTAACCTGATGTGAAGAGTGAGAGAATAAGAAATCAATAGTGATACCTAGGTTTGGGGCATTGTTGTCTACGCCAGCACTGGCCAATAAAAATATAACAAGCCACATAATTTTATATTAGCCTCATTAAAAAGTAAAAAGGAATGTGAAATTCTAGTTTAAAAAAGTCTTATTTAACCTAGTTTGTCTCAGTATTTCATTTGTGATCAATATATAAATTATTAAATATTTTTGGGGACTGGGGATGTGACTCAAGTGGTAGCGCGCTTGCCTAGCATGCATGAGGCACTGGGTTCAATTCTCAGCACTACATAAAAATAAAGATATTGTGTCCACCTAAAACTAAAAAATTATTAAATATTTTTAAACATTTTACATGCTTTTCTTGTTACTAAGAGTTTGGAATGTTATTTTATAGCAAAGTATCTCAATATTTGATTTTACAAAATTTACAGTTCAAAATTAACATATCCAACTGGTTTCAACCATAATGAAGTTTTGTGGTATTTGAATCATATCAGTTTTTAAATTTTATTTTAACTTTAGGAATAAAAAATTCAATTCCTAAATTAGCTCAATTTCAAGAACAGCTAGTCGCTACTATACTAATCAATGCAGTCTAGTAGAACAGAGAATAGCAGAAAGTCTTTTTAAAAAAGTTATTTGGGACCATGATGGAAGGTCTTAGATGACTAGCTAAAGGACTCAGATTTTATCCTAGAAATGAGGTGAACAGTGACTATTTTTTGAGCAAGGAACTAAAAGTGTGGTATTTAAGGCTAGAAAGCAACCAATAGATGGCCATCTGGTGACTCAGGACCAAGAGCAACCTTTCAGTTGCTTTAACTTAAGGCTAGCAGATTAGAAATTTTTATTTTTATTGTGCTCTAGACTAGTATCACCAAAAATTTGGCCCATGGGCCAATGTCAAACTTCACAAAAAGTGAAAATTTGAAACACTGCTCTAAAGGTGTTCAGATAAAGGGGTCAAAAGAACCAAATTCCTAGAAGATTTATCTAAATCTAAATGCCTCTTTTTTACTTTATAGCAAGAACTGTGTAGCTAAGAGGAATGGACATCTGCTTATTTTCTCCTTTCATATAGATGAAGAAAACTGTGGAGATAACCAAATCTATAATAGCTACCATTTATTAATGCCTTTTTTGTGCCAGCCACTTTGCATAGTCTGTTACATATATTGTCTCATCTAATCCTTAAATAATTCTATAAAATATTATTACCCTATTTTTCCTGTGAGGAAACTAAGGCTAAAATGGATTAAGCAACTTGCCTAAAGTCACCAAGCTCATAAATGTTAGCAGCAAGTGTTATAGTTTGTATCTGGAATGTTTCCCAAGGCTCATATGTTGGAAGACTTGATCCCCACAGTTAAGAGGTGAGCCTTTGGGGAAGTGATTGGATCATAAGGTCTTTGAACAATCAATCCATTGAGGAATTCATAGCTGAATGGACTCTTGGGAAGTGGTAGAAACTGTAAGAGGTTAAAATACTTGGAGTAGGTCCCTGGGGATGTGTCCTTGGGGACTGTTATCTTGTCCTCAGCCCCTTCCTCTTTCTCTGCTTCCTGGCTACCATGAAGTGAGCAGCTTTGCTTTTCCATGCCCCCCCTCACCAGGGCATTCTGCCTTACCACAGACCCACAGCAGTGGGACAAAGCATCTGTGGACTAAAACCTGAAATGGCACGTTATTTTTCTCAGGTATTTTTGTCATAGCAACAGAAACCTGATTAACAACAGGATCCTAGTACAGGTCTCTTTCTGAAGCAATATTCCTTGTGTGTGTGTGCGCCACTAATGTGTAATGTCTAAGGAGTTCCTTGGCACAAAGACTCGATACATTGTTTTAAAGAGAATGCATGAAGTTGGTTACATAACTCCCAGAAGGTTTATTAGCGAATTTGGTGCCAGAATAAGGTGAGTTAGTGGTATTCTGACAGCACTGGACAAATGCATTCAGTGGAAATACATCGTCTTTGCTTCTATCTATAATTTATAGACCACAGTTAAATAACAAATTTCAGCCCAATAGAAAACTGGGTAAGAGCCTTAACAGTCATTTCACAAAAGAAGGTAATTATATGTTTTTTAAACATTTAAAGGTACTCAACTATCTTAATCCTTAGAGAAATGCCATAAAGCCCCAATGAGCCACTGTGACACACCCAAAAAAAACTGTTAAAATTAACCAGAAAGTACCAAATGTTGATCAAGAGTTAGCAACTGAAGCATATGTTATTGATAGGAATGGATGTTGTTATGACCACTTTGGAAAATTCAAAGTTCAAACAACAGGCAAAACCAAACTAGACTTAGGAAATAAAGTTACAGAGAGAAGAAAGAATTGACTGGGGGATTGTACTTGGGAGGAAATAAAGGTATGCTTCCAGGGTTTGGGGCCCTGTTTTGTTTCTTGACTTGTATGGGGTTGGTGAGGGGCAGGTCACTCACTTATTGAGCCATAAAGTTGGGAAAGGTGCCTTTTGGTATATTCTGTATTTCATGATTAAAAAGTTTTGATGAGCTGGGCACAGCAGTGCACACCTGTAATCCCAGAGGCTCCGGAGGCTGAGGCAGGAGGATTAAGAATTTAAAGCTAGCCTCAGCAACAGTGAGGTGCAAGCAACTCAGTGAGACCCTGTCTCTAAATAAAATACAAAATAGGGCTGGGGATATGGCTCAGTGGTTGAGAGCCCCTGAGTTCAATCCCCAGTATCCCCCCCCCCCAATATTTTGATGAAGTTTTTTTCTAATAAGGAAAAAAATATCTCCTCAGCAATGCTGGATACATGCTACTGCCTATTCCCTCGATGAACCAATTTTTCTATAAATGCATTGCCATTATTGTGAAAGATAAGGTAGACCTGAATTTGGGGGATGGCAGTAGGAAGGAGAAAAGAATCAAGATACTGCAAAACTTGAAGCAGTATGGCAAAGTGAAAGAGCATAACAGTTGGAAAGAGGAGCAGTGGGTTTTTAGACAAGGCTCTAACCACTTTTGAAACATGACCTGGGTATGTCTCCTAACTTCTCTTAATTTCATTTTTCTCATCTCTGTGGGCTTGATAGGAGGATAAAAACTAACATTTTATTGCTGTTTATAACCCTTTGCAAGCTATTAAAATGCAATGTAATTTTTATTTATTTATTTATTTATTGTGATACTGTAGATCTAAGCCAGGGCCTCATGCATGACTGGAAGTGCTGTGCCCCTGAGCCACATCCCCAGCCCCCATGCAAAAATTATATTGATGTTTTATTCGATGTAATGGGAAAGGAGTAAAAGATAATTGAGACTTTAAGCCTAAGTGATAGAGATAATAGTAATTTAATGGCATGAATTAAGTGAGAAAACCAAGAGGATGAGGACCAAATTTGGAGAAAGATAACAAACTCTATTTTATATGTGTTGAGTTTAAGATGATGCTGGAATGCCAAAGGGGAATTATTAAACAGACACAGAAGCCAACGTTTGATACTCAGGGGAAAGGTCAGATTGGTGATAGAAAATTAGAAGTTATCCATAGAAGGATAATAATTAAAGCTATGAGAGTGAATGAAAGAATATAGAACAGGTATTGAAGAACAAAGAAGGAAAATGAAGAAAGGGGGAGGGGAAATGATTTATTGAGCATCGGCTAAATGGAGTACTAGACAGTCTGCATTTGTTTTCTCATTTATTCCTTTCAGATTCCAAGGTAGCCAATTTTAGCCTCTTTTGGTAGTCTTACTTTGTAAACTCAGCAAGACAATTAAGGAGCATTTAAAACCAGCTTGTGACTCCAGTTTATACTGTTCACCACACTATTCCTGGAGAACCAAGTGTCTGTTACAAAAGACCATGGAGAGGATTTGAGTGCAGGAAAGATAAGCCCTGAGAAAAGACCATTGGATTTTTGTGATTTGTGAGTTAAGGAGACACTGGAATATAGTCAGCAGTACCTGTACTCTTCTCCCATATGTTAAGCTTCTTTGAGTGTGAGTAATCCAGACACATTTGTGTTCTAAACTTCTGGTGATATGAAAAAAAAAAATCAAAGATAGTGATTGTAAAAATCAGTACATATGAAACAAAGCCAGTTACTAATTTCTAGCTAGATGCTCTTGCCAACCAAGTGCTTTGAATCCAAAGACTGAAAGAGAAGAGAAACAGGAGAAACTTTCTCTGATTCAGTGCTATTTACTGCTTTGTCCATGTACTGCCTAGAACCATTTTGAATGTCACCAGTGGTATGGGTCTTTCTCTTTGGGAAACTCTGGAATGTTATGTAACTTTGTTCACTGTGTATACAGTGCAGTTTTAGTCACCTGAAATTCTACAGGAAAACGTGAAGATGGTTTTGCTAGTCAAGATCATTAAAAAGTGGTGTGAAGGTAATTTCTGGTGATGGTAAACACATACCTTCTAAAAAGCAGCAATATCAAGCCAGGCAAAATAACACATGCCTGTTAGTCCCAGTTTCTGGGGAGGATAAAGCAGAAGGATTGCTTAAGTTCACAAGCTCAAGACCAGCTTGGGCAACATAGTGAGAGAGACCCCACCTAAAAATACCTACAGTGTGTTTTAAATCACTTAAAAAGAACTTTATTTAAAAAAAGAAAAGAGAAAGAAAGCACTAATGTTGCCTCAAATTTTAGGGTGATCTACTATAATCTATGAGAAAGAATTTTCCATTCTAGGTTTATTAAAACCATTTCTTTACATAGCATTGTAACATTAAGGAAAATTGAAAGAAGAATGTTTCCCCATAATGCAATTACTTGTTCCTTCCTATAGTTTTACTGATGAATAATGCATGGTTCGAAGGCAGACTGGCTTCTGAACTACTTTATTTGTTTATTGTATGTATGCAGTGCCTGGGCTTGAACCCAAGGTCACACATGTTAGGCACGCGTTCCACCACTGAGCTTTATCTCCAGCCCCTCAAAGCACTTAAAATTGTTTATAGGAGCAAAGGTCTTCTGTCTGTTCTCTGTCCACCTCTCTGAGTTCTAAAGAAGATCCATAGTAAGTCACTGAAATTTTCCCTAGAGGCATCTGGAAACTTTGGTTTCCAGGAATTAGACACTTCAATTTTATATTTTTGCACCATGAATTAAGATAGCATTGGGGTAACTATCCCATATAATTTTTGGTTAATTAGAGCTTCTAGATAATTTTTTAAAAAAATATTTGAATAGATAATACATTCACAGGTCCAGAAAATTTTTAAATAATCATCACTGTCTTCTGTCCATCCTGTTCCCACCCACTAGGTAACCTCTACTTTTTCTTCATGACTCTACATATGAGAATAAATATGCTTATTTTTCCCATTTCTTATACAAAAGGGAGGTTATCATACATACTTCTGCACTGTACACTTAAGGTACCTGGACATTTCCCTATCAATGTATAGAAGATGACTTCTTTTTCTTACCCCTGCAGATTATTTAACTACTTTCTAATCTTGTATTCTAATTAGTGAATAGAAGAACATCCTTGTATTCACATCATCTTTTCTTACATGTTTAGATTTGTTGGATCTCAGTTTCCACAGGTAAAATTGCTCTGCAAAAATGACACAAATGTATTTTTAGTTTGCCTTCCATATACCTAATATTCCTCCACAGCATTGCTCATGGACTAGAAAGTTATCATATTTTCAGGTTTTTTACCTACTAGCTTTTGAAGGGCAAAATATTTCAAGTCCTATTTAACGTTTTTAAGATTAATAACAAAATAATTTGTTTAAATTAAGGGAAATGGGATTCAGTTAACAAAATTTGATCAGGATATAGAAATTCTTTGCTGCTACTCCTGCAGTGACACACCCATAACTGGTAAAAACATGATTGCTTATGCAATCAAAACGGCCAGCAAACCTGGAAAGGGGCCAAGAATGACTACAAATAGCTCCACCCACCTTTTCTTTTTTCTTGGCAAATTTGCAAGTTTAACAGGATCTAAAAAGATTCTTCAAGCTGGGCACAGTGACACATGCCCATGATTCCAGATACTTGGGAGATTTGAGATAAGAGGATCACAAGTTGGAGGCCTTGGCAGCTACTAAAATTGTCAAAAAATAAAAAGGGGTGGGGATATAGCTCAGTTGTAGAGCCGCCCCCCCCCTATTCAATTCCCAATATAAAAAAAAATGAAAAGATCCTTCAGCTTTCATTTGAATTGCAAATCTGGTAAGTGGTAGGAAATTACTAATTTCATGAAAAATTCCCCTAATATGATGGGAGTTAAAAGTGAGTTTTGATTAAGCTTGTTTTGGTGCTGAGGCAGCACAGGGAGGGAGAAAGTATCTATATAGGGCTGTTGATTCTACCTACCGTGGAAATTACATCAGGGTGTGAAGAAAGTTTTCCAGAAATGATTACTGTTTACTTGGAGCAAAAGTAACTCTGGGTGAGGAAAAGGCTTAGTTGTGTCACAGTTGCTAGTTTTTCAGCTTGCCAGAATTTTTTTTTTGGGGGGAAGGGTATCAGGGATTAACTCAGGGGCACCCAAACACTGAGCCACATCTCCAACCCAGCTCTATTTTTTAAATTATATTTAGAGACAGGGTCTCACTGAGTTGCTTAGTGCCTCACTTTTGCTGAGGCTGTCTTTAAACTCACAGTCCTCCTGCCTCAGCCTCTTGAGCTGCTGGGATTACAGGCATGCACCGCCATGCCTGGCTTGCCAGACTTTTAAGATCCATTTCATAGTCATGGGTTTATAGAGCATTTTAGTTCTTTGGAGCCCATCTGACGGTATTTGATATAATTTACCCACTTTGGTCCTACCCAGGGGTGCTCTATCCCCCACTGGTTTTTTTATTGTTGTTGTTTGTTGTTTTGCCTTATTCATGGTACTGGAAGTTGAACCCAGGGGTACTTTATTACTGTGCTACATCCTCAACCCTTTTTATTTTTTATTTTGAAACAGGGTCTCACTAAGTTGCTTAGGACCTCACCAGGTTGAGGCTGGCCTCAAATTTGTGCTCCTTCTACCTCAGTCTCCCAACTCACTGGGATTACAGGTGAGCACAGTATGCCACTGTGCTCAGCATACATCTATATCTATATATTTGAACTAAACAAATTGGCTCATATAAAGTGCCTAGAAAGTGTTTATAGAAGGTAAGAATACAAATACTAGGATATTGTTTTGTTTCATTTTGCTTTGGGTGCTGGGTATCAACTCCAGGGCCTTATACATACTAAACACATGCTCTACCACTGAGCTATACCCCTAATTACTTATTTTTCCATTCTCAAGTAATTGTCACTCTCTGGACAACTGTGTTAACACATAGTTCCTGATCTTTACAAATGTATGCAGTTGAATACCTCTTGAAAGTCATAAGGCTATCTTTAGAAAGAACACTTCAGGCTTTTAAAATCATTAATTTCCAAAGTTTTTTCTGGTTACAGTGGCACACGCTTGTAATCCCAGAAACTAAGAAGCCTGAGGCAGGAGAACTGCAAGTTCAAAGCCAGCCTCATCCATTTAGCAAGGTTCAAAGAAATTTAGGAAGACCCACTCGCAAAATGAAAAATAAAAAAAGTTGCATATGTGGCTCAGTGGTTAAGCACCCCTAGGTGTACACACACACACACACACACACACACAAAATCCATGTTTTGGGACTTTTTTTTTTCCTTTCTTTAATATTGGAAATTGAGCCTAGGGGCACTGTACCACTGAGCTACATCCCTAGCCCTTTTTATTGATTTTTTATTTTGAGACAGGATCTCACTAGGTTGCTGAGACTGGCCTCAAATTTGCCATCCTTCTGCCTCATCCTCCTGAGCAGCTAGGATTGATTACAAGCTTGGAGCCACTGAAACAGGCATTTTGAACTTTTAACTGCTTATAAGTGTTAACATATTTTGAGATATTTTCTGCAAAAAAAAAATAAAAGAGCAATTAGGTGTTATATCTATTTCAGTTGAAGTTAGTTAAAACTACTTTGATTTTACAAATACCATGATACCTATTGAGATAACTGTAAGCCAGTATACAATCAAGGGCATGGTATCAAAAGAACTGTCATTGTAGCTATCTGAAATGATAAGCTGACTTCTGTTTCATTCATTTACTCATTAAAAAAAAATATCCTGCTGACCCTTTCCATTACTTGCTTTTCTCCCTGGACACCCAGTCATCTCTCAGTCAGAAAGCAGCATCATTCACTAATCTAACTTGGTTCAGCTTCAGCCTCAGGTGCATTATCAAGGTCATAGATCAAACTGTGGCTGAATTACTAGAAATGTGCACCTATTTGCATGTCCTTAATATACTCACTTTTAAAAAAAATAGCTGTAGATGGACACAATACCTTTATTTTATTTATTTTTATTTAGTTCTGAGGCTCAAACCCAGTGCCTCACACATGGTGGGCAAGCACTCTACCACTAAGTTACACCCCCAGCCTACTATATGCTTACTTTTTTTTCCAGCTATTTGGATGTCTTTGCTCCTGCTCAGTTTACAGTAAACTCAGTATGCTATGAACTGAATATTCGTGCAGTTCCAAAATTCATATGTTGAAGTCCTAACCCCTAATGTGATGGTGTTTGGAGATGATGCCTTTGGGAGTTAATTAGGATTAGATTAGGTCCTGAGATAAGGTACTCATGATCTGATAAGAGGCCTTATAAGAAGGGGAAGAGAGGGCTGGGGCTGTAGCTCAGAAGTAGAGTACTTGCCTAGCACATGTGGGTTTGATCCTCACCACCACATAAAAATAAATAAAGAGAATAAAGGTATTGTGAAAAAAATTCTTTCAAAAAAATAAATGGAAGAGAAAGATCTCTTTCTCTCTCTCTCTTCTAGATCATAGAGGCAAAGTCATATGAAGATTCAATGAGAAGGCAGTCATCTTCAAAAAAGCCCTTACCAGGAAATGAACTGGCTGGCATCTTGATCTTGGACTTCCTGGCCTGTAGAACTGTAAGATTTCTGATATTTAAGCCACTTAGTCTATGGTATTTTGTTGTGTCAGCCCAAGCCAGCTAAAACAATGTATCTCAAGTTTTGCACAGATTAATAAAGATCCATCCAAAAAAGAATCATCATAACTGTAAGCCATATTTTGTTCTTAAGATTAAGTACAATCAACATAGTCTGTAATTCCTTTACAGTTTAGGAACAGTGACTTCTTTTAGGTTTGTCAAGTAACTATTGGGAAACCCTCCAATTTGTTTAATTTTTCCAAATTTTAATTTGTATATTGGGAATTGCTTGGAACTTGGGATCCTCTCCTGTTTTTGAATTGAAATAAAAGGTATGTTACTGCAGGTGGAAACTCATTCATTTAATAGACTGGAAGTAGCGTTAAACATGTAATCGATATTTAATTATACTAAGGAATTATTGATTATATTTAGCTCTGATGTTTTGCTATGATTAATTTTTTAAGATACCGAAAATATTGGTACCTAGAATTTGTTTCAAAAGTTCAGAATCAGGGCAAGGTGTAACTAGTTCACAATATCAAAGAAACAAGTAGTCAGCAGATGATAATTATAGACACTGGAAGATAGATGCACAGATTTCCTTTTTGTCTCTATACTTAAACATGTTTAAATTTTCTATAATGATTTTTAATATAAGTTATGATTGTGTATAATTAATTACTACACTTAGGATTTCACATCTCATCTTTCATTATTATGTGTGGTCTGTTACTGCTAATGTTAATGTATTAAAGAATCTTCAATTTATGTGTCTTAGTAAGCATGAAAATTAAAATGCTAAACATTAGTACACATTAAACTTCATTTGCCATACATTTATTTAGCAGCTGCTAAGTACTTTCATTGTAGGTTATTTCAAATCTGCAAGGTGAGTGTTACTACCCATTTCACAAATAATAAAATGTTGATCCTAGATAAATATTATGCAGGTAGAAAATAAGAAAATTATGAATTTTACCCAGGTGATTCCCCCCCCCAAAAATTCATGTTTTATTTCTACCACATTATGCTGCTTCTCAGACATGGTTGACTGTCCTTTTCCCCAATCTGTTTTCCTTTTGCAAGTGAAAGTCTGGCCCAACAAATGGAATAAAATTCATATGTGAAAATGTGGAAGTTCTTTGTCCACTCCTTTCATGTTAAAGCAATAAAGATATTGTGAAAAAAATATTTTAAAAAAAGAAGGGGAAGAGAAAGATCTCTCTCTCCTCAAGATCATAGAGGCAAAGTCATATGAAGATTCCATGAGAAGGCAATCATCTTCAAAAAAGCATTTATCAGGAAATGAACCAGCTGGCATCTTGATCTTGGACTTCCTGGCCTGTAGAACTGTAAGATTTTTGTAAGAGTCTGAAGGCAGGCATTAAAATTGGACTATACCTTAAGGAATCCATAGAACAGTGAATGACAAAATTCTAGATCTAACTCATTAACTTTTGATTCTTCAAGAATTCTTTTAATCATTATTCCATGTATTTGTGTCTGTTACTGTTCAAGATACTGAAGTAATACTTTCTCATCTCACTTCAAGAATATTAAGAGCTCAACTCCAACACACTTGCCTCCGTTTGTGTCCCTGTCTACTTATATCCCCTCAATTAGAATCCACGTCTGCATAGCTCACGAGATGGGATAAGTGCAAGTTAGAAACTTCCCCCAACTAACACTGAACAGCCAGCCCTGCCATTCAGTCTTTGCTTTGTCCTTTCCCTTCCCAAAGACACTTCCAAGTTTGTAGTAGAAGGAGTTTGAAATCATCATCATCAATAGTCATCTATAAGACACCAACTTCTTATTTCTATCTGATTATTACTTAGTACTCATTAATCACACTGTCCCCATGCCTCCATCCCTTCCTTTTCCCCTGCCTCTGGTACCTACCATTCTATTCCATACCTCTGTGAGGTAAACTCTTGTATTCCATATATAAGTAAGACCATGTGGTGCTTGTCTTTGTGTTTCTGGCTTATTTCATCTAATAACAATATCCAGTTCCATCCATATTGTTGAAAATAATGGTTTCATTCTTTTTATACTAAATACTATTCCATGGTATACATATACCACATTTTCTATATCCATTCATCAACTAATCAGCACTTGGTTGTTTCCATTTCTTGGAAATTGTGAATAGTGCTGCAGTGAACATGAGGCTGTAGATGTCTCTTTGACATACAGATTTCCTTGAATACATATCCAGGAGTAGGACTGCTGGATCATATGATAGTTTTACATTTAAATTTTTTGAAGAACTTCTTTTTCAAACTGGCTATACTAATTTACATGCCTACCATCAGTATACAAATGGTCCATTTTGTCCACACCTAATACTTATCTTTTGATAATAGCATTCTAATGGGAATAAAGTGCTATCTTAATTAAGGCTTGGATTTGCTTTCTCTGATGATTGGTGAATTTGAGTGCTTTTTCCATATACCTATTGGCTGCTTGTATGTCTTTTTTAAGTCTACTGCTTTTTTTTTTTTTTTTTTTACAAGAGACAGAATCATAATGTTGTCTAAGCTTTATTCAGACTCCTAGGTTCAGGCAATCCTCCTGCCTCAGCCTCAGGAGTAGCTGGGAGTACAAGTGCACACCACTCAGCCTAGTTTATTGACTACTTTTTTTATTTGTAAATATATTTTTCTTTCTTAAATTTGTTCTAATTAGTTATACATGACAATAGAATGAATTTTGGCACATCATGTATAAATGGAGTATAACTTCTCATTCTTGTGGTTGTACATGATATAGGATCACACCAGTTATGTAATCATATATGTACATAGGGTAATAATGTCCAATTCATTCTACTATCCTTCCTTCCCCCATATCCCCTGCCCTCCCTTCACTCCCCTCTGCCTAATCCAAAGTACTTCTATTTTTTCCTAGCACCCTGCCCCCTTATTGTGAATTAGCATCTGAATATATAAGAAAACATTCAGCCTTTGGTTTATTTATTTATTTATTTGTTTGTGGTGCTGGATATTGAACCCAGGGCCTTATGCATGTAAGGCAAGCGCTCTACCAACTGAGCCACATCCCCAGTTCTTGGCTTTTGGTTTTTTGGGGTTGAGCCTCCCTATTCTCTCCCCATCCCTAATCTCAGGGGAAACAGGATTACCTTCTCCATCCCAGGAAGAGTTATCTATCCTTGAGCACACACCCACTACAGGAACAAAGTAGCTCAGATTCAGGGATGGTTCCAGAAGATCTAAGAAATTACTATCTCCCAAAGTAACAAGTGAATTACAAGTCCAAATAGAAAACACTTGGAGTGTAGCTTTTGATTCACCTCTTAAAAAAAAAAAAAAAAACCTGTTCCCCCTGATATACAGAATCAAAGCCTCTGGAATAGTCCCTGTTGTTTCTCCTTTGCTAAGAAAGCAATACAACTTCTTTTTCCTTTTTCCAAAAACTTTATCCTTGTTATTGGCTTGTCACGGGGGACAAGGACCGAGTTTTTGATAACAGGAACAAAATCTTTACCACATGTGCTTTTCGGGGGACACTTAATATCCAAATTACAACATATGTCTCTGTCTCCAAAGGTTCATGTCCATCACACAGTGCCAAATGCATTCAGTCTGAGTTTCCAAAGTCTTAACTGTTCCAGTATTATGTGTAAGTCCAAGTCCACAGCGAGACTTCAGACAAGACTACAGGCAAATTTAGTTGTGAGCTCCCATAAAATCAAAAGAACAAATTACATACTTTCAAGATACAGTGATGAAATAGGCACAGGACAAACATTCCTATTTCGAAAGGGAGGAACAGGGAAATAGTAAAGAGGGATCAGACCAAAGCAATCAAAACAGCCAGCAAACCTGGAAAGGGGACACATGTAGAACTTTTGATGTTCCATTTTATATCTTTCTATGTTGCTTATCTCTTAACATATTAATGTATTTTTAAATTGGCTTGAGGGTTTTTTGTGTGTTTATACTAAAGATATGAACCACTATGCACCATGTTTGCAATATTGCACCATTCTGAACATGTCTGCATACCTCTTACAAATGGGTTTGATGCTTTCTGATGTTTTCTTCTTGCTCAGTATGTCCCTTTTCTTTTAAGTTTGAAGAACTTACTTTAGTACTTCTTGTAGAACAGGTCCAGTAAAGATATATTCACTTAGTTTTTGCTTGAATGTCTTTATCTCTGCTTCTTTTCTTAAAAAATAGCTTTGCTTTATACAATATTATTGTTCAACAGTTCATTTTTCTCCTCCCTTCAGTGCTGTGAAAATCTCATGCCAACTCTCTCTTGCCTTACGGTTTTTGCTGACAGGCAAATTGGGACACCCTTATGTGTTATTCTTTTCATTTGATGCCTCAAAAATCTTCTCATTATTTTTCACCTTTGAGAGCTTGATTTTGTTTGGGGGTAGAATTGGTTGAGTTAAATCTGACTAGTGATCTTTGACCTTATGTACCTGGATATTCATGTCCTTTTCTAGATTTAGGAAATTTTCTGTTATCATTCTTTCTTTCTTTTTTTCTCCTTCAATTGTATATTTTCAAACAGGCTATCTTGGAACTTGTTGATTTTCTCTTCTATTTTATCCATTCTACTACTGATGCCTTCTATTATGTTTTTAATTCATTTAATCTATTTTTCAACTCAAGAATTTGTTTGATTTTCTTTTCTTTTCTCTTTTTTTGCAGGGGGCTGGTGGGCACTGGGAATTGAACCCAGGAGAACTTTACCAGCAAATTACACCCCCAGTCCTTTTTGTTTTTTATTTTGAGACAGGGTCTCACTAAATTTCTGAGGGTCTTACTAAGTTGCTGAGGCTAATATTGTGATCCTCATGTCTTAGCCTCCTGGGTTGCTGGGATTACCAGGATTATATATAGTGTGCACCACCAGGCCTAGCTTGTTTAATTTTTTTAAATTGCTCTTGTTTCTCTTTCTTTGTTAGAGCATTGAGCTATTTTTCTTTGTTCTCTTAAAGCTCATTTAGTTTCCTTAATATGCCTGTTTAAAATTCTTTACAGACTGGTTGGTCTCTGGCCAGTTTCTGGAACCTGTGAGTGTGTGTGTGTGTGTGTGTGTGAGAGAGAGGGGGGGNTTTTCATTTATCCACCAGAAAAAGGAATTTGATGCATTGAATGTTACCTTTGAGAATAACTCTACCCTGACATATCCTTGTGACAGTTGATAAAACCTTGTGAGATATTAATATTTCCTTAACTTATACCTGAGGAAACTAGAGACCAGCAACCTTTCTCTGGAGGAGTCTTAAGGCTGGAGAAAACTCTCCTTTCCATTGCAGAGAGGAGAAAAGAAAAAAAAACCTTTTTGGCAAACTGAGATAACATAGCTAATTTTAACATTTATTTTCTTTTACCTGCTGTTTTTCTGTGACTCAACTATTTTGGTGTATGCTTTTCTTATTTTCTGTCCTTTGGTTTTGAGTAAAAGGCACATCTTAAAAATATCCAATCAATAAGGAAGATGCAATTCCATTATGCATCACTTCCTTTAATAGGACCTATTTTAAACCTGGTCTTCCTGGAACTAAGATATCCAGTGGTTTATCAGAAATAATTAGGCATTTTGAATAAAGTATATTTACAGGTCCTGTCTCTTTGAGTGTAAATTTATACAAAGCCATCCTAAGAATTATCTTCAAGCTATCTCACTTGAAATGACATCCTCATTGAAATAGAATCATTCTACTGTGGTTATTCAAGAGGAAGTATATGGAGACAGAATCCCCAAAATAGTTGTTGTTAGAATCAATCAGGAGTTTAGGAGAATTCAACATTCCAAATGTAACTCCATGTGTTAGAAGGCATTTCCTGGTTGAAGAAATTCTGCCCATTATTAATCAATTGTAAAAATTTTACTGAGAGTTCGTTTTATGCCACACACCCCTGCTATTAAAAAAAAAAAGAAAGAAAGAAAATCCTTCCCTCAAGAAATTTACAATCTCACTGGGGAGAACGGACTAGCACATGAAATAATTAAAGCACAATTAAATCTGAAATGCTGTAAGTTTAGTGGTAGTTCGGGGAGGGGAGGGCTCAGTCACCGCAGGCTGATGTAGTTATGAAAGCTTTCACAAGGGGTTAGGAGCGAAGCCTTTGAAAACCCCAGTTGAAATGCAAAAATATTTTCTGGGAGGGGCAGTGTTTTAAGTGTTCATTACTTTTTAATGCCTTATCTATAAATTATTGATTAAGCTGCTGAACGCTGAGTTGTACTTGAAAGGAATCGCCTGTGGTGGGTCAGGTGAGCCAGGAGGAAGGGAGGACACTGAGAAGGTCTGAGAGCCCATGGCACCTCTTGAGAGGCTGCAGGCTGGGTGAGAATTCTAAGGGTGTCACTGAGGGGGTCCTGACTCTTGGTTGAGGTGGACAGAAGGACACAAAGAAGGAAGAAGAGGCAACAAAATGAAGTTATGCCAAACAATAGTTCCCTGCTCCAAAACTCAGGGCAAAGTTGCTGAACTATGATTGAGTTTCAAGGGGTTTTGAAAGAATTTTTTCCTGGTCCTGGGGCATAGTCACTAGCTGCAGGGGGAATTTTATGGTTCTGCCTTATTTCTCTAAGTCTCAGCCTTTTAGACTAGGAGAGAACACAAGGAAACAGGCCCCAGTCACAGCTACTCACTCACTCAAGCCTCCAGAGGACACATCTGTGAGAAAATATAGTAGGCAATCAATAATGATAATCCCCATTAATTGAGCAGGTACTCTCTGCCTGTGACTGCTCTATCTCATTTAATCTCCAAAAATCACATTTTGAAACTGGTGTTATCCTACTGTAGAAAGTGATACCGATGCAGGTTGTAAAAACTGCGTGAAGGGAAGGATTAAAATGAGCTTCATACTCATTCATTGAATGCCTAACCAAATCAATCCATCAATTAAGAGTTCCCATGGGGATGAAAATTACCAAGTGTCTGGGTACTGACAAAACACTTTCATGTGTATTATCTCTCTTGAGTCTCACCACAACTTCTTGAGGCAGGCATTTTACATTTTCCTTCTACAGATAAGAGAGACCAAGAAGGAGCATGTAGCTCACCTGTGGTCTCTCAGCTGGTAAGAATAGATTAGAACAAGATTCAATCCCAGATATTGGAACACCACAGCCATCTTTATTCCTATTCATTCCAAATCCAGAAATAAGAAGAAGGTTTGCAGGTTAAAGAGAAAGGATGCCCTCACAATCATAACTTACAGAATTGGCTCTGCATTTGCATGAGCAATTAGTCTCGTGATTCTCCTTTATCCTCATTATCTTGCCTACAAAATTTCATTTTTCAAAGGGGATTTTTTCCAAAGAAATACTAAGCCAAGAAAGCAACACTAGAGTTACCAGAATACATGTCTTCAAATTATATTACAGAGCTAGAGTAATACAAACTGCATGGTACTGGCATAAAAACAGATGCATAGACCAATGAAACAGAATAAAAGACAGAGGAAACCCACACAGATACAGTCGACTGATCCTTGACAGAGGTGCTAAAAACATGTTGGAGAAAAGACAGCCTTTTTAACAAATGGTTCTGGGAAAAACTGGATATCCATATCTAGAAGAATGAGATAAGACCCTTATGTCTCACCCTCCACAAAAGTAACTCAAAGTCATAGGAATTAGACCACAAACTATGCAGCTCCTGGAAGAAAATGTAGGGGCAACACTCCAGCAGATAGGCATAGGCAACAACTTCCTCAATTAGTACCTCTAAATAACATTGAGAATCAACACCAAGAGTTAATAAAAGGGATGGCATCAAATTAAAAAGCTTCTACAGAGCAAAGAAAACAAGAATGCAGACAATCTACAGAATGGGAGAAAATATTTGCTAGCTAATCTTCTGGCACAGGATTACAATCCAGAATATAAAAAGAATTCAAAAAACTTAACACCAAAATAACTTGCAATTCATAAATGGGTAAATGAACTAAACAGGCACTTCTCAAAAGAAGAAATACAAATAGCCAATAAATAGATTAAAAAAAACTGTTCAACATCTTTATCGGTTAAAGAAATGCAAATTCAAACTACACTATGATTTCATCACACTCCAGTTACAATGGTAGTCATCAAAAATACAAATAATAAATCTGGCGAGAATGGGGAGGGAAAGGAACTCTTTTACATTGTTGGTGGGATTCTAAGCTAGTACAACCACTATGGAAATCAGTATGGAGTTTCCTCAAAAGACTAGGAATGGAACCACCGTATGACCCAGCTATGCCACTCCTCAGTATTTATCCAAAAGAATGAAAAAGTCATCATTCTACAGCAATACATGCATACCAGTTTAGAGCAGCACAATTTACAATAGCCAAACTATAGAACCAGCTTAGGTGTCTGTCAATGGATAAATAATTTTTTTTAATGTGGTAAATATGCACAATGAAGCTTTATTCAGCCATAAAGAAGAATAAAATCGTCATTTGTAGGAAAACAAATGGTACTTGAGAATATTATGTTAAACAAAATAAACCAAACTCAAAAAGTCATGGGTTGTGTCTTACATGTGGAAGTTAGAGAGTAAATAGAAAAAAAAAAAAAAAAAAGGTGGAGGGGCTTTCCCCATCTATAAAGAGAAACATCAAAACTAAGAGTTAAGAACCTCTGAGGGGCTGGGGTTGTGGCTCACTGGTAGAATGCTTGCCTAGCATGTGTGAGGCACTGGGTTCAATCCTCAGCATCGCATAAAAAAAATAAATAAATAAAATAAAGGTATTGTGTCCATCTACCAAAAAAAATTTTTAAAAAATTTTGAGATTGCCTAAAATGGTTTCCTCATTTTAAAAGAGAAAATGAAGGAATATAAGCATGACATCTTCTACTTGATTTAGCATATCTGCTTTATTACAGAGCTAGAATATAAATTTCTTCATGAATGCTGTGTACTCTAGTCCTTACTGATTTTCCTTTTCACTAACTTATTAATGTCGTCACAGTGTTTGGCCCATAACTGCTTTGTTTAATAATTTATCAAGTGTTCACTAAGTACTGGGTGTATTGCTAAGTTTCTTGAATGCAGAGCTGTTGATTGGAATACTGTGAGCAGAGGTATGAAGTTTTAATCCTTGTTCTAACATATGACAAAAAGTCAATAAGGCTTCTAATCCATTCACCTACCCAAGGTGAAACAATTTAAATTTTCTTTCTGCTATGATTTGGATGTGTCCCCTAAAATTTCATGTGTTAGAGAATTAATTCCCTATCTAATTGGTTAGATGAGGGCATGATGGCATTAGTGGCTTTATAAGAAGAGCAGGTGGCACCAGATGTAGCATGTTTGCTCTGTCTCACCATGTAATGCCCGGTGCTGTGTAATGATGTCAGGAGAAAGCTCTCACCAGAAGCTGAACTGACACCAGTGTGTGCTCTTGGATTTCGGTCCTCTAGAACTGTGAGTCAAGTAAACTTTTATTCTGTATAAATCACCCAGTCTGTGCTATTCAGTAACAGCAACAGAAGACAGACTAAAACAGAACATTTGTAACAAAATGTGGGGCTTTTGCTGTACTAACAGCTGACAATGTAGAAGTGGCTTTGGATCTCTGAAATGAGAGCAGAGGCTGAAACAGTTTTGAAATGAATGCTTGAAAAAAGTTTGTATTGCTTTTTTCTTGTATTGCTGTGGAGCTTTAAGGGTGATTCTGGTGAGGGTTCAGAAGGGACCAGTAAAAGTCTGGAACTTCACAAAGATTATCTAAGTGATTGTGACCAGAATGTTACTAAAGATGTGGACAGTAAGGGCCATCTGATGATGTTTCAAATGGAACTGAGAGAAAAGTATTAGAAACTAGAGTAAAGACCATCCTTGTTTTAAAGTTGCAAAAACATTGCCTGCTTTGTGTTGATGCCCTAGAAATTTATGGAATGCAGAACTTAAATATCTGGTATGGGAAACTTCTCGGCAACCCAGCATTGGAGTTGCTGCTGGCTCCTTTAAAACACTTACAATGAAATGACAGCAAAGAGATGCCTCTGCTCCCCACATTCCAGGCCAGCACCCCTCAGCCACTCTAGCTGGGTCTCAAGCCCCAGGTGCAGCTCAGCTCACCACTCCAGGGGGGCACAACCTACAAATCTCAGCAATGTTCATACGGTATTGATCCTGAAGACCTACGGAATGCAAGAGTTGTGGGAATATGGCTTCCCCCATCTAGGTTTCAAAGGATGTTGTGGATGGCTTGAGGACTCAATCAGAGACTCTCACAGAGATGGAGTCCCCACTAGGGTGATACCTAGTATGGGAACATGATGCCACAAGACTCCAGAACTGTGGAGCTATCAGTGTGCAACCCCAGCACGAAAGGACTACAGTAATAGGACTCTAATCAGAGAGCTGAAGTGTGTGCTGATCCTAGGAAAGCCATGGAGATGGTGCTGTCAGAGGTCCAGGGGTCCCAACAGTGTGCCCAGAATCATAGAGATGGAATCAGGTTATTCTCAAGCCTTCAAACTTAATGTTGTTTTGCTGTTGGATTTTACACTTACTTGGAACCTTTTACTCCTTTATTCTCGTCTATTTCCCCCTTTGGAATGGGGATGTCTACATTATGCCTGTCCTATCATTGTATTTTGGAAGGAGATAACTTGTATTGATTTCACGGGCTCATAGCTAGAGGGAATTTCCTTTGAGATGAATTGTGCCTTGAGTTCCTCTTTGTCTTAATCATTTTCTAAGACTATAAAGTCTAAGTCTCAGGTATAAAAAAAAAATACCCGAGACTGGAAAATTTATAAAGAAAAGAGGTTTATTTTGCTTCCAGTTGTGGAGAGCCAAGAGTATGGCACTAGCATCTCTTCAACTTCTGGTGGAGGACATTAAGCTGTGAATTGTGATGAAAAAGCAGGAGGAAAGTGATCATGCGTGAAAGAACACATATAGAAGAAAGAAAGCAAGACAAAACCAAACTAACTTTTATAATAACCCTCTCTTATGAGGGGGGTCTTTTAGAAAAGACTCTACTCTTCCACCCTGTCGTCTCCTGTTATTGTCGTCAACAGATGACACTATGCCAGACTGTCAGTGTCTCCTCCTCGCTCCACCTGGCATTGGAGACTAAACCCAGGGACACTCATTCCACTCAGGAATATGAGGTGGAAAGAGTTTGTGCTGAAGAACCATACATTCTGGCTTTCAAGTCCTGGTTCTGTCATTCTCCAGCTATATGATATTGAATAAGCACTCTGAGCTTCACTTTCCTTATTTGCAAATTTAAAATAATAATTCTCATCTCATCATGTTGTGGGGAAATTAAAGATATTGCAAACAAAAATCTCTGTCATTAAGAAACTACTCTATGGATTTCCAGTTTTCCCAGCACCTTTTGTTGAAGATGCTATCCTTCCTCCATTGCATGCTTTTAGCCCCTTTATCAAATATAAGATAGTTATAACTTTGTGGATTAGTCTCTGTGTCCTCTATTCTGTACCATTGGTCCACCTGCCTGTTTTGGTACCAGTACCATGCTGTTTTTGTTACCATTGCTCTGTAATATAGTTTGAAATCTGGTATCGCTATACCGCCTGATTCACACTTCCTGCTTAGAGTTGCTTTTGCTATTCTGGGTCTTTTATTTTTCCATATGAATTTCATGACTGCTTTTTCTATTTCTACAAGAAATGCCATTGGGATTTTGATTGGCATTGCATTAAACCTATAGAGAACTTTGGGTAATATCGCCATTTTGATGATGTTAGTTCTGCCTATCCATGAACAGGATATATTTTTCCATCTTCTAAGATCTTCTTCTATTTCTCTCTTTAGGGTTCTGTAGTTTTCATTGTATAAATCTTTCACCTCTTTTGTTAGGTTGATTCCCAAGTATTTTATTTTTTTTGAGGATATTGTGAATGGGGTGTTTTTCCTCATTTCCGTTTCAGAAGTTTTGTCGCTGATATACAGAAATGCCTTTGATTTATGCGTGTTGATTTTATATCCTGCCACTTTGCTGAATTCATTTATTAGTTCTAGTAGTTTTTTTGTAGACCCTTTTGGGTCTTCTAGGTATAGAATCATGTCGTCCGCAGATAGTGATAACTGAATCCCCTCCTCTCGCCATGCACAAAAGTTAACTCAAAATGGATCAAGGAGCTTGATATCAAATCAGAGACTCTGCATCCGATAGAAGAAAAAGTTGGCTCCGAT